>NC_137270.1:18784592-19984592 GCF_053477335.1 Acartia tonsa
TAACGAAAAGAATGACAATTGGAAGACATAAGAAACACATACAAACATTTTTAAAAAGATAAAATGAGTTAAACAATAGAATTTCAAAGTATTTGTAAAAAACATTTCTCGTATTCATTCGAATCCGGTGGATATTAACCGGTTCTCAATCTCATCCATACGAAAAAACTATGTCTAGCACCAAATTATATCCAGCTTTCTACGAATATAAAAATGTACAATCATATGATTAAAACCAGTTTTTTTAGCCAGTGCCTTCGGCACCTCGGAGCTAAAAAAAACTAGTTTTAATCTTACAATTGTACATTTTATAATTATATCCTTGGAAAGCTGTTAATTTTACGATGCGAGAAATAACTATCAAAATATTTCTTTTGAAAAGAATCTATTATCAATCCTATTTGAATATATACGTAATAACTTTCGATATTGCACAAGATTTGCAAGCACTCTAATTCAGTTAAACTCACAGCAGGCTAAAATAACTTTACTCAATCCTCTCCCATCCTGCTGGATGAACAAACTGACCAATAACTGAGGTCGATATTAGCAACTTGGGACTTCTAATTAAACAGTTGTTTGTTTGCAATTGCAATATTGGTACATGGGATCTACTATTAAGGTCTGATCCTACGTTGTCATCAACCATTATAAAAGGCAAACATTCATCATCATAATAAAGTAACAGGATTCGTGTCTGTCTATCCATGTACCGAACGATCTCTCTAAACGCTGAACCAATATGGTTCTCATTTAGAATGTAGCTTCTCATAGGACCTAAGAAGGTTTATAACTATTTGAGGGAGGGAACCACCACCCATTCAGAATATTCGCCCCTAGAAAGGATATTTCAAATTATATTTTAAAGTACCCCAATACGGTGCTTTAAAAAACTTTTTGTTTTAAAAGCGAAGATTTTCTATAATTTTGGTTTGTCCTTACGTCCGTAACGGTTAGCTTTTTTCGTTAATTTAGGCATGTTAGAATTGTCCTCTCGATTTCAAACTTTGCATGATGATTCCTGTAGTATTTAGGCACAATTTAACTCTATAATTGAATGACCGTACTTTTATTATAAACGTGTTGATTTTTAACTTTGTAACAAATTTTTAGGTGATCCGATTGCTCTGATTTTTGGAGTAAGGATTCCTATTACAATAAGGTACAATATTATAAGCGAAGCATCTCTGTAATCACGTCCCAAAAATGTTAGCATATCAGTATTCTGTATTTAAGAAGTTTTGCAACAAATTTACGTATAATTTTGTCAAAACTTATTCGGTATAATTTGCATATTCAGTTCTGACACTCTACAAGAGTTAATGTTTGTCTATCATACCGTTTCAGAGGTTCACTTTTATGGATGTTGTCATCCTTGTTAAAACTATAATCTTATACTAAAGATGAAACAATTATTAAACATGTTTTTAAAATGTTAAATCGTTTTAATTGATGTAAAATTATTGTTATGACTTCAAATAATGCTTGTTACATATATTATTAAACAAATTAGAAACAGAAAAATAATTTAAATTTCGAAGTAGTGACGTCGTAATTATAAATGATTGTGTATGTAATTATTAATAGATTTGAATTCTTATTCAATCACGAATTACATCATTAACCCTTAACGGTCGGGGGGCGTTGAACGACCCCCCCCCCCCCCACCGGTTTTTTCGGACACAATACAATCTTTCCCGATTTTGTATTAATTTTGCGGAACATGATTCCAGTTACGTCATATTTTTCTTTCCCGAAACAGGGAAGGGGGGAAGAAAATCTCTTCAAAAGAGATGGGGAAAACCCCCTTTTCTCCCATCTCTTTTTTTCTTCCCCCCTTCCATTTTTCGGGAAAGAAAAATATGACGTAACTGGAATCATGTTCCGCAAAATTAATACAAAATCGAGAAAGATTGTATTGTGTCGTTTTTTCGAGCTCATTTTCTGTGTGTAAAAGATAAAGAGCCCAAACTGCCTGACTTTTTAAGTATGGGTATGACACATAACTGAGAGTTGGAATTACTTTAATATCTCTATCCTGGCGGGCACAGGACGCCAGCAAAAATATGTCTTTGACTTAAACAAAGCATTTTACATAACGTATTAATATTTCATAAAGATAAGCCGCCGTTATCCTGCCGACCGCTAACTGCGGCGGCTGGCAGCTGCCAAGTACAGCTGCGGCCGCTAAAATTTATATTTTAATATTTCTAATATAAGATTTACATAAAGATAAACATTTCATGCAAAAAAAATTGTTCTTCTACCTTCAAAAATAAGAAAACTACAGTTGTTTGAAATTTTAAAGTAAAAAAGGACCTAAAAACAAAGCTTGTTAAAAAAAAAGGTTGAAGGAAGCGAAAATTGACTTTGCCTCAATTAACCCATTAGTGCCGAGCGCCACTTTTATGGACCGATCGAGCTGAAAATCTCAGGGAAGCTTTATAATGGTAAAAACGGAATTCCAATTTTTTTGTTTTGCTCTAGTGGCGTGCACAGGAAAGTTGCAGGAAAACCCGGTTCGGCGCGAGTAAAGAAACCGTTCGGCATTAATAACCGTTTTTGGCGTTTTTTGGTGCTTTCCCCTGGCATTAAAGCCCGTTTTCGACCTAAATACCCGGTTATTTGGCCCAAAAAATTAAAAATGTAATTTTTGAACGCCCAAAGTGAGATGAACACTTTTTAAAACTACAATACGATCCGTAATCGAAAACTACATAACCTCATGTAATTGATAGAGCTACAACTAACATACAAAACAATTTATATCATTCGATTAACATTTCCTTTTCTTTCGAGATTAACATTTCCTTTTCTTCGAGATTAACATTTCCTTTTCTTTCGAGATTAACATTTCCTTTTCTTTCGAGATTAACATTTCCTTTTCTTTTCGAGATTAACATTTCCTTTTCTCTTCTTAAATAAATGAGTGGCTACGCCCCTAGAAGCCTATCATTACATCTTTCTGTCAACCTGACATTGGAACGTTTATTCTTAACATTGAAATCTTGTCGTTTAATTATTTATTTCTTTTTAAGCTTGGAAAAAAAAGATTACCTTAATAATGAATGTTCTTTGAATTATCAAAATTTTACAGGAAACTATTTCTAAATAATAACAGCGATAGATGAAAAACAAAAACTTTTCTTCTCCCAGAAATTAGTTTTGATCCTGGACGATATAATATAAATGGGGGGGGGGGGGGAGTGGGGTTAAATAAATTAATTTTTAATTTTTCACTCTTCTTCCCCATTAGCACGACATTTTTTTTAGGAATGAACTTCTCAAAGCTGCCTATATTCTATTCATATATTTTTTTTATATATTAGAAATTTCATCTCTAGATTTTAAGGAAAAAATTACCCTTGTTACATTTTTAAGAAATAATTAGTTTTTTTTATGGTGGGAAAGTATATTTAGCCTCTCCAATAAATTTCATTAAATCTTATTATATATAGGTGGTTTCAGTGTAAAGGAGAACCAATTCGGTTCAGTGGTTAACAAAGTCATTAAAGATCATTCTTTCACATTGCCCTAGGAAGTAATATTTTTTTTATATTCTCCTTGCTGAAGGATTTTAACACAATGTCTTTTTTCAGACTACCGTGAAGACCGGGCAGGCACCGCAGGATCATTTGACCGCAAGGGACGCCACCACAACCAGCCAGGGAAAGCGCCACCAGCCTTGAGTGCTCACGCAGTCAACTCCAACTACCACACACAAAGATCTGCATACTTCAGTGTTGTAATGATGGGAAACACTGAAGCCATCACTAGGGATGATTTCTCGTGTGAAAAAGCTCCAAATTTCTGGGCTGACCCACGGTCAAGGTCAGTCTGGCATACACCTCGCCCGTCAGTAGTTATTGGTGATCTACCCCCATCGACTGAAGTAACTTCTTCCTTCCATGGAGGAAGTTGTCATAGTTGCTTCTCTGACAAACAGAGTCACAGTATCAACAACAACAAGCAAATCTTCATTTTGGGTGACGAGTTTTTACCCCCCAAGATTGGGTCCCGTGGAAGCTGTTGCCCTGTGATTCGCGTTCACCAAGGTACCTTTGATCAACTGAAACAAGTTCTACTCTATCACCTGCGAAACAAGCTGAGAATCAAAGAAGGCAGCATTCTAGTCTTGTTTCTGTTGTCTCACTTAATGAAAGTTGGCTTTCATAAGTATGCCAGTGAGTTTAAGAACTTTGCTTCTTGGGCAAGATGTTTGATGCCTACGGTTAGAGTCATGCCGTCAATTGCCCCCTTCAACACTGGTCATGACCTGGCACACCTGATTTCTATCAGCCATCTCTACCATTCCCTTCAAGGGGAATTCCTAGGTAAGGGACCAGTCGAGAATGATTTGTCATTTGTCCTCTGGCGACCCTTGTACCAAACAGGCCTTGAGTTATCAGTCTCTAAAATTCCAGTACCTGCCCCACCAATATTTATTGAGTCAGCCAATCACATGTTAAAATGCGACTCTTTGTTTTATGGGGGATTTGAAGAGAATTGGACTGATGGTATGCCTCAGAACATTCAAGCTATATTCTTCTGTAACCTCACAGAAACACTTGTCAGCATGGATTTAATTGACAGACATTCTACACCTTCTAAAGATGATATCCATGCAGGCTTACTGGACAGCCCCCACCATGGAAAAAAAATCTTCCTAGCTGGATCTTCCATCCTCAGAGATGCTGCTCCGTCATTAATTAACATAACCAAGAACCAGGGTGTGGAAGTGTTTACTGCATTTAAAAGCAATGACTTCCTTAATTTCCTAAGGAGATGTGATAAGTCATTATTTAAGTCAGCAGACAAGAATGATATTTGCATTCTTAGTTTCTTAGGAAACTTAATGTTATACAAAGCAAGTCACAAAACTGCAGGCGGGGTAGTCCATCTTGAAAGTCCTGCTCTTCCAACAGATGAGGATATGGGCCTACTCATCCTTGACCTCGGACGAGTCCTAAGATCACTTCTGGACTGCTTCCCTGGCCGGATCTTTCTGCTGGGGCCTACCCCAAGACATGTCACCCCATGCTGTGACGCCACTGACCATGCTATCAACAGCCTGGACGGTTCACCGCTGGACATGGTCGCCTACACCAGTACATTCACAAGCTACATACAGGCAAGTCCAGGCGTGGTCCAGAACCGTGTTCACTTTGTGACTTATCAGGAAATTTTTAAAGGCAAATTTCCAGCCAGCTACCTAACTGATGGCGTTCACCTGAACGATGCTGCCAACACAAATTTGGCAGAATTCCTACTGTCTCTTTTAGACTCAAGAAGGGTCTCTGCGCCTGCAAAGCTGACCAACCTATTGTTCAGCGACTTCCTTGTTGAGCAGGGCATCTCCAGCCCTGCAACCTCAGCCATGGAGGAGATGGAGGAGGGAGATATTGAATGTCTCAAGATTGCTCTTCAAGAACCATCCTTCTAATCTTCTCGGATCCTCGAATTTTGAATTGATTTTATCTTAATGCTTGTTTTAATAATATAGATTTTATAGTATCTTTCTATTAATAATAATTTAAATATGTGCTACTTTTATTCTAAAACCTGTGATCTTTTACCTCGCTTTTTTTTACATATCATAATAAAGTTTAAATAATAATAATAAAAATTTATATCACATTTGGCTATAGGTACCACCCCTTTTTGGTTAATAAACCCGGTTTTTGTTGTTGTTGTAAAAAAGATCTATTAGTAAAACCGGGTAATAAAAATTTCAGACTTTCCCCCCATATGCCGAGCCGGGCCTATATAGAACGTAAAATAACGATAAAAAAATCATATAAAAAATAATAATTTGAATAAAACAAATTCACAAATGAATGTAGTTGCCAATAAACTTTAAATTTCACGAAAAAAATCACTAACTTTACTTCATAAACAAAAAAGTTAGGAGGGGTATTTTAAAAAACCTTGTTTTTCTTGGTTTTTAAATTTTGTTGAGCTATACCGGCAAACGGAAGTAAGCAAATCTGCCTGCTCCAGGGGGAAATGAAAACCAGGGTAGTAGAGGGGGGATTCATACTGAGAATGATGCAATCCTAAAACTGAGAACCGTTTTTTTTCGGCATTTTCTGGAACCGGGCGTTAAAAGCCGGTTCGTCACTAATGGGTTAAGGTCGGAAATTTATTATCAATCAGGGGACTTGCACAAAAATTTTAGCCCTCTAGCTCTAATAGGAACTGAGATAATAGGGGGGGCTTAAACGCCCCCCCCCCTCCCCCCAACCGATTAAGGTGCGGCAAGGAGCCCGACTGTTAAGGGTTAATAAAAGCGAAGCTCTGGAACGCTAGGACCAACGAACATTAGATTAACAATTGTAGCAAGTCAAAACTGAAAAATCAGAATATACATAAATGTATAAGTATAAATAAGTAAATTTGTTACAAAAGTAATGAAATACATGAAACTGTTTTAGGACATACTTACATTTTTAGGACTTGATTATAGAGATGCTTCGCTTAACACATAGTACCTTAGTGTAATAGGAAGTAGTATACCAAAAAATCAGACGAATCGGATAATTTTAACATATAAAAATTTGTTATAAAAAAACAGCATGTTTTGAATGGACGTGATGACAATTATATAGTTGCTGCGCTTTATAAGTCGTATATAACTATTAAAGGAATCACCATACAAAGTTTTAAATCGATAGGACTATTCTAACCTGTTTAAATTAACGAAATAAGCTAACCATTCCACACGGACGTACGGACTGACCGACCCTAAGTATAAAAAAGCTTCGCTTTTAAAAAATGTGTTTTATTCTGCTGCTTGATGTTGCTGCTATACTAGTACAATCGTATCCTTAAAACATTTTTTCATTTCTAGAAAATTAAAAAAAAAACATATTTAATTTAACCATAACATAACTTCTTTAGATTACAATTAGGGGTTTAAACGTTTGGACACTAAACTTAATAAACCAACCAATCAAAATTCAATAAAGTCCTCAAAAATGTGTTCAGCTATCATTTAAGAATACGTTATTATAAAACTTTGGGGTTTAGTGAAATAAACATCTCATTGTCCCTTTCCTCCCTGATTAAACCTGAACATATGCATTTTAAAGGTTTAAATAATTCAGAATAACAAGAATGATAACTAGGGTTGGGCCGGATATCCGGCCAAATACCGGATATTGAAACTATCCGGCCGGATATCCGGCAATATAATCTATTTATATATTACAACAAAAATCTCTCCTATTTTAAATTTTAAATGGCTGTAATTTTTTTATTATTAAAGCTAGAAGAACAATTTTTTTCTGAATATGTTTATCTTTTTTTAAATTTTATATTAGAAATCTCAAAAGTTTTGGGTTCTGCAGCAGTACTTGGCAGCTGCCAGCCGAAAAACCTGCGGTTGGCAGGTAAACGGCAATGGATTTTATGAAATTGTAATATGTCATTAAAAAATATAAATAAGCCTAAGTTTAAAATTTGAAGTCTTTAAGTCAAAAATTGCGGTCACAGGAACCGTTTAAAGATTTCTAGAGACCTGGAGGTTCAGTACATGCAGGATTATACCTGGAACCTGAAATCGACTTGAACACCTATATTTTATATGAGGATGTACGACTATAGGATATTTTAATATTTGATAACATGAAATGCTTTGTTTAAATAAAAAAATATTTTTACTTTTTACCTGAATGACCTTGCCAGGTTTGCTGGCATCCTCTGCCTGCCAGGATGGAGTTATTAAAAAAAATTCCAACTCTCAGTATGTGTGATACCCATATTTCAAAAGTCACTCAGTTATAGCCCTCTACCTTTTATACACAGAAAATGAGATAGAAAAAAAGGGGGAGGGGGGGTTTACGTTCAACGCCACCTCCCCACCCATCCTCCAACCGTTAGGGGTTCATATTACAGATTGAGGGTAGTAATAGTTCAGTAGATTATTTGCTTAGAACAAAGATCATTCAATAGTTACTTAATTTTTAAGTTTTAACCTTAATTTTATATAATAAAACACCAATTTTTAGAGTATATTTTTCCACTTCAATATCCAATAACTTGGCCGGATATCCGGCCGGTTGCCGGTTACCGAATATCCGGCATTTGAAATCAGCCGGATACAACTGCTAAAGGTATTAAAGATTCAACAAAGAAAGATCTGGAAAGCCTTCAGTGTTTTTTTTGTGGTTAAAATCCACAGAGGGATTTTTCGGTAATTTAGGCATGTTAGAATTGTCCTATCGATTTTAAACTTTGCATGGTGATTTCTTTAGTAGTTAGGTACGATATAAAAAGCGTAGCAACTCTATAATCATAACAAGAATGTCCGTACGTCCATTTTAAACATGTTGATTTTTTACTTTTTTAACAACAAAGTTTTATGTGATCTAATCACCCGATCTGATTTTTGGCATGTTGATTCCTCGAACAACAAAGTATAATGTTATAAGCAAATAAACTCTATAATATAGTCCTAAAAATGTAAGTATGTCATCGTCCATAAACATTTTCCTGTATCCTGTTGTCATTCTTGTTTTTATTGTTACGCTTAGCTTCGCTTTCATGTTTAGAAAGGAAAAAAAGGAATTGCTTTATAGAGCAGACCCTAATAAACATAAAGTACCCAAAATAGTTAACAACATACATACATCATATTACTGAAATATTATAAGGATTCTCAAATAAAAGAAAATTATTCACAAATAAGTGTAAAGAAGATTCATAAAAAATTAAAATCTTCTTAAATATATTGAAATTTATCCTGTTCTTATTTATAATATTTGTATATTTTTATTATTTTTTAAATGTTCTAATCTCTACTTGGATGTTGTCATCCTTGTGTTATTATATAGCAAATAAATTATGTATAGTTATATTCACTTAGATTTCACATTTTTAAGCTAAAACCTCAACTGTATATTTACATTTAAACTGATATATTATACAGTATTTTAAACTACGCAAGCAAACATATTTACTGGAGAACCCATGGAATTTGGCCATGTTTGATTATAGAAATCAGACAATTGCCGGGAAAATTGATGTTTTTCTCTAATGATGATACACAAAAATACCCCTTCAATTAGTTGTTGAAACGTTTGGACAAACCAATCAAAATTCAATAAAAGTCCCCAAAGTTGTTAAGCCAACGAATAAGAAAATGTTATTATGAAACTTTGCAGACTAGTTTAATAAACAGTCAATCATTTGGTAAAGGGGTATTTATCCTTTATACTAAAGTAACAGGATGTCTATTTGTCTGTGATGCTGTCTAAAATGGTGCAAAAAATGGGGACAAATTTCAAATTGTTTTGGCGTGTGACGTCATACCCCCATCTCTTTTCTAGGGGGTTTCTTTCCTCCTTCCCTTTTCTTTCCCCTCACTTGTGACGTAAATAAACAGCCCCGTTAAATCAATTTGAAATTTGTCCCCATTTTTTGCACCATTTTAGACAGCATCCTTCCCATATGTCCCAGGAAGGTTTATAACTATTTTCTTGGGGGGTGGGACACCCCTAACCCCCCCCCCCCCTAAAAAAAATATTTTTTTAACTAAAAGTAAAAAAGAGGGTGGCACCTTCCCCCCCCAAAAAAAAAAAAAAAATGTCAACCCCCCCCCAAAATTTTTTGGGTTATCATATTCGTCTCCCCCCTCCTCAAGTGCTCCTAGAGGCCTCTAGGGGCGTAGCCGCTAGTGGTAGATATATTGCTAAATATACCTTTATATAACTTTATATAAAAACATATATCTATTTTTTTTAGCATGACTGTCAGACCGATGGATCGTGTAACTTATATTCTGGATACTCATTGGTATATTCATTTTCATGGAAAATTGTATATAATATAACGATATATATGATTTTTCAGTATGACTGAGAACCGGCCCTAATCCAGCGGATATCTATCGGTTTCGAAGCCATACTAAATTACAGTTTCTTTACTTCAACATTACCAAATCCTGAGGTACTCTGATATTTGTAATACATATGATCTATTATGAATTTAAATGATGATTTATATAAGCATGTCAAGTGTAAATTTGAGATACAGGGATAGATATTTGGAAGATAAAAAAATAAACAACAGTCTCTTCCCTAACCTTTAATTTAGAAGGTTTAAAGAAAATATATTTTCAGTGAAGGACCATAAATGGTTCCAGGACAAACGCAGTAGTCCCAAACGTCGGAGTAGACAAACGCAGGAGTGTTAAAATATTAATTTAATTAAGTATTTCTATACAGATTAGGTTAGGTTAAGATATGAATGTTCAAATAAGCCCCACGCAAGGGTTAAGCATTTAAAAAACCTATAAGATGGTCTAAAATAGGTTAGGCTAGGCTAAGTGTCCACTCTAGCGTTTGTCTACTCCGACGTTTGAGACTCCTGCGTTTGTCCCTAGGACCAATGTGTTATTTATATTTATAAAAAGCTTTGCTGCTAAAGATCTACAAACGTCATAGCATGTATTTATGTATATTGTTAACTATAAAATTCCCAATTAAATTGTATGACAGGTGAAATTTGTTTCAACTAGAAACCAAAGAAACAGGGATAGATCCATAGACGATAACTTTTGTCTCTTTTTTTCTTAATTATAAACAACCTATTTCCTTTACTCTGATAGTTATACTATAAAAGTAAACACCACTCAACAGTCAGGCTCCAATACTTAGATGTCCAAGGGTGGGATAATGAACTGTTTAACCCCTCAAACTTCCAAAGCATTTATTTTACCCTCCTAAAACTTTTTAGAAATACTTCAGATTACCCCGTAAAACCTTTAGAACACCTCATTTACCTTTCTCAAAATAAAGAGCTTGGACAAGGAGATACCTATTTTGGATATAGTTTTGTACAATCATGGCTATTCTAGTATTTTAGCCAATTCAAAGGAATGTTGAAGTTGCACACACAATTACTGCTTACCAGGTACACTGCCATGTTTGCTGGAATTCTGTGCCTGTCAGGATGGTGATATATATAAGTAAGTCGACCCCAAATTTTAAATTTTTGTTTTAAAAAGAAAAAGGAAAAACAATATTAGGGCGCCTTTTTCTAGGAGCAATTTCTCTTGTTAGGATGGTGATACCCTCCCCTAAAAACAGTTATAAAAGTTCCAGGACCAATGAATTGTATATGAGAACCATTGGTTAAGTGGTTACCGAAATTCTTTGGTTTACAGAGACACACAGAGTTCCTGTTACTTTATTATAAGGATAACCCTTGTTGAAAATTTAAAAATGTACAAAATGTGTTCAGTACAAAATCAGACGTATAATTAACTTCCCACTCTAAAAAGAGAAAATGATATGTTGTAAATTTAATTTATATAAAACTAATATTTGTACTAAAACAACAAACAATGTGATAAATAATTATGTAATCAGAAAGGATATATTATCACTTGGATGTTACACCAGTTTTTCATTTTCTCTAATATAGTGAAACTCGCAGCAGGCTAAAATAACAATACCCCTATCCACCCCTCTTACCCCGTCCCGTCCCCTCCTGCTGGATGAACAAACTGACCAATAAATAAGTTCAATGTTAGCAACCTAAATTGACGACAATGGTTCCCCTATCATAATGGTAAGGTTTTTTGTATGATTTAAATTTCAATAAGTATTGCAATGATCTAGTTTTCCGGGAGCTTCACAAAGTTCTCAGGGTGGATTTCAGAAATTTCACTTTTAGATTTAAGTGTACTTTTTAACCCCCTTCATATACCTTTGAATAAAGAGCCCTTAGATACTATGCAGTCGAATACTCCGAATACAGAGCCTCTAGGTGCTATGGGCGTATTCGCTAATATGATAAAAAAAGTCATAAATATAAAAAAATTATAGGATAATGTAAAGCAGTATGTTAACTTGTCTGTAGCTTAAGATACTGTTAATACTTTTCATGGAAGATTTGTATGTAGCTGTTTTAAGTTATTTTCCTGCCCCCCCCCCCCCCCCGGGCCTTCCCTTAGACGCCTGAGGTGAATCAACAAGTTATATTATAAAGTAATTTAGTACCATAATAGCTTTTATGTGTTTTATGTGTATGATATAATGGAAATTATAATTAAAAATTTGAAAATAATAATAAAAAAATAATTATTTCACTAAAACAACAAATAACGTAATAAATATATTAATATTTGCACTATTAGTTCAAAGTCTCTAGCTCTACTGAAACTTTTTTCACTGATAAAAAATTTTGTAATCTCAACTCGATACGACATTCTTAAAACACAGGGATCGAAGGGGATAAGACAATGGCCGATAAATAGATGTACATCTCCAATGATAATACACAAAATTCCTTTTTCTGTAGATCATCTATAATACAAAGTAGCTTGATGTCTGTCCGTCCGTCTGTCCGTCCGTCTGTCCGTCCGTCTGAAGCTTAAGATCTCGGTAACCACTGAACCGATCGGATTCCACTCTTTAGGGAATATACCTACTGGTTCTGTGGGGGGTGGGACACCCCAACCCCCCCTCAAAACAAAAAAAAAACCCCATTTATTTATTTTTTTGTATAAGATTTCCTTGGTCCTTCTTATTTTTTTACGAATTGACCTTAACTTTTTTTTCATCTCTTGGAGCAAAGACCCTAGAGGCTAGGGGCGAAGCCGCTAGTAATTTAATAAACCAACCAAAGTTAAATAAATGTTCCCAAAGTTTTTTAGCCAACGAATACGAAAAATTTATATTAAAACTTTGGGGGCTAGTTAATAATCAGCCCATTGTCCCTTTTCATCCTACTTAAGTCAGGAAGAACAAGGATGACACTATTCAATGGCTAAACACAGATATAGAATTAAATTTTAAATGCGAAGACATGTATTTTGATTGGCTGGTTCATTAAGTCCAAACGTTTCAACCATTCATTGTAATCTACAGAAGGGGCAATTTGGTGTCTTATCATTAGGGATGTACACCAATTAACCGGCTTATCCCTTTAGATGTTATGTACTATTAAAGTAGATCCGTCCGTAGTGTGTATCTCTGATCGTGATAGAATTGGCCTTTCGATTTTACACTCGGCATGCCGAATCCTGAAACAGTTAGAGAAAATGCAGTGACTTATTAACCGTAGTATCTCTATAATCCCTACCAAAAGTTCGTATGTCCATTTAAAACCTGTTGATATTTTTTAGTAGCGAAGCTACTCTATAATTTGAAATGTCCGTCTGTATGTATGTATGTCTGTCTGAAACGTTTTGGGGGAAACGTGATTTTCTCAGCTCCTACAAAAGATAGAAGGCTGAAATTTTTTGTCAACATTCCCATCAATAAAGAGCATAATTAAGTATAAATCATTGTAAGCGGTCAGACTGCTTTTAAGCCGCTTTTTAGCCGCTTTTAATTTTAAAAACTGATTTTCTTGTCTCCTGTAAAGGAGAGAAGGCTGAAACTTCTTGTCAACATGTCCATCAATATAAAGCATAATTATGTATAAAACATCAATAGCGGTTGGACTGCTTTTAAGGAGCTTTTTGGCCGCTTTTATTTTTCAAAACTGATTTGGTCGGCACCTGTAAAAGAGAGAAGGCTGAAACTTCTTGTCAACAATCTTATTGATATGAAGCATTATTAAGTATAAAATATCAATAGCGGTCAGACTGCTTTTAAGCATCTTTTTAGCCGCTTTTATTTTTCAAAACTGATTTGCTTGGCTCCTGTAAAATATATAAGGCTGAAACTTCTTGTCAACATTCCTATTAATATGGAGCATAATTAAGTATGAAACATCAATAGCGGTAGGACTGCTTCTAAGCAGCTTAGAGCCGCTTTTATTTTTCAAAACTGATTTTCTCGGCTCCTGTAAAAGATAGAAGGCTGAAACTTCTTGTCAACATTCCCAACAATATGAAGCATAATTAAGTATTCATCATCAATAGTGGCCAGACTGCTTCTAAACAGCTCTTTAACCGCTTTTACTTTTTGCAACAGATTTTCTCGGTTCCTATCTTTGGTAGTCTGGTTGCTTTTAAGCTGCTTTTCTTTTTAAAACTTTCAGAAACCTTAATTTTCATTATTTTAAGCTTTTGCATATTTATTTGCATATTTATCTCTTTCTTTTCTTTGTTGATAACAGTTAATCAGCTCTATAAATTACTTTGTCTGTTTGTCTATTTTATTATAGATTTTGTGCTTCGCTACTTATGGATGTTGTCATCCTTGTTTTAAAATATGTTTTACCCCTCCCAAAGTTTTTACTTTGGTCGTAAATTTTACATAGGGATCATTACCCTCCCCCCCCCCTCTTACATTTTTTTTTGGGGGGGGGGGGTAAGAACCCAAATTTTAGATGTGAAATGTAACATATACCTGATTTGTAAAAACCAACGGCTTTTAACTGAGGCACAAAGCACCAAAATTTGTTTTAAGGGGTTTCAAAAATAAGTAGGGGGGGGGGGGGGGGAAGTCAGTACTCGATTAACAATTTAAGGGAAAGCACTTTGGAATTGGATTATTGTTCTAATTCATAATTTTTTCAAAAGATTAGCATGTCAAAATTGATATCTATGTTACTTGCTTTAAAAAAAAACTTTTCGACATGTTTATACGTCTTTAAGATATACATTATTTTCAGTTCCTATTTGTTGGTTACGATATATTTTTGCATAATTGCTGCGAATCGTCTTGTAGCGAACTGTCCTACTATTTATGATTATGATTTTATATAAGCCAAGTTTGAGGGGGGGGGAGGCTTGTAGAATTAGGAGTTTCAAAGTTTGAAGGGGGTAACCTACTTATGCATGGCTCACCTAACCCTTACTTAATCTAACTTATTTAAACTTAAAGAATTTTTCACCCAAAGATTAGTTTGTTTTTTATTTAATTTCTGCATAATTGAAATTGACAGATTTATTATATTTCTTTTAAAATTATTAAAGTCTTTGAATTATTTTATGATTAATTAATATTGCATTAAAGGTAATCTTTTTTTCTGCAAATATAAATAAGCGTGTCCTGATTTTAAATGTTATTTTTCTAATAATAAAAATAAAAGTGCTGAAGCTTATCTCGTTGACATGTTTGTTTTACAATTCTACTCCCTGCAAGGACTAAACTCAAATACAGCGCTCTAATATTTGGCTGAATTAACCTAAGGAATAAACTAAAATAGCGTCCATAATACTTAGCTGAAAAATCAAATTGAAAAACGCACACAGCAAGTTTAATATATTTTTCAATCTCAAACCCCTTTCTCAAAAATAAAAAGCTTGGACATTCTTTGAGAACTAAAAATCTAAATTACACATTTTTTTATGAAGACCACACTACCATCATTGCGTAATCACTGGATATAAGAACAAAATATAAACCTTAATATAATACCAAATATGAAACAAAAAAATATGTCTTAGCTACTCTAAAATCCACTTTGTCTGTCCGTCTGTCAGTCAATGTGTAGTTTTATTTTCTTGGCTACTAATAGTCAGCTGAAATATTAGATAAATATTTCATGTATGATGCACATTCAGTTTATAATTCACTTGGTCTGATTTTCATGCTTCTAAATTATGTTAAGGTTTTATGATTTTCTATAAAATATTTTACATCTACTATCGTTCTTTTTATGTCAACTGCACACCTTCTCTATAACTATCTCTTTTCTGTCTTTCCATTCATGATATTTTTCCTAGCTCACCTGTGAAAGGTATCTCATAAGGATGACTGCTAGCTGTTGATGACACCAAAACGTCCGGTCTAACACCCAGGATGACTAAGGAGAGCCAAATCTCTCCTTTTCAGTCCAAATGCACGGGGTATTAGGTTAAGTAACACCCATCAGACATCCAGCTCTTTAAATACACAAACTTTGTCTGGAAGTCCTAACAGTTCCCAATAATGAGTTGCACCTGTTATGGACCAAGGCACTCCCTCTATAACTATTTATGTTGTGCACCTGACATAGCAGCAGTAGGAAACATTTTTAAGGTCATTTGTTATAACACAGTGTTAAATCTGTCACCTCCCCGACAACGAGCAGGTGTGCATTGTATTGAGCTAAGGTCGTCGTTTCACTTTGTGCTTTGCTTTGTGTTTAACTTTTTAGAGTCGTCTTATTTTTGTCCAACAATTTTTAAGTCTGTTAAATCTGACAGTATAGGTAATATGTAAATGTTGACATAATTGATTATCATAATCTTAATAATTTCTAGTATCACATTAGAATTGTCAAGTAGGTTACTTTTTTACATTTGTTTTCATTTCACAACTTGAAAATTACAAAATATATGAATTATCAAAACTTTTTAATTTAAATCACAGTTTTATAACAAATATTTTTTATACATTTTTTAAGTATACTTTTTAAAGTTAAAAAATAAGCCTAAATAATTAAAAATTTGACTTGATTAAAATAAAGCTATTAGTTATGTAAAAGGACAAGGGTCTCCTTTTCTTGGAGGTAATATTTCACAATTTCCACGGCCATCATGTTCTTGGATTTCTTTCATAATACAAGATCTGACAGGACGAGAAAACCTAACAAAATAAATATCTTATCAATATTGAACAAGCTAATGTTAATAGTTATTTCTTTTATCGTATTATAAACTGCTTTCCGCGGATATAGAATGAACAATTATAAGATTAAAACTAGTTTTTTTTTAGCCCCGAGATGCACGGGCTAAAAAGACTGGTTTTAATCTTATGATTGTATATTTCTATATTCGTAGAAAGCTGGATATAATACGATGCTAGACATAGTTTTTTCGTATGGATGAGAACTGGTTCCAATCCACCGGATTCGAATGAATATGAGAAAAGTATTTAACTAGAGTTTCAAAAAAAAAGACTCAAAGACTTGAACCTGACACGAATTCCATCTTGTCCTCTCTGTCCCATTTCTGTATCACATTTTTGCTGAACAATCCATGGTCCCCATTTAGCACCCTCAAGATCACTTTCCTTGCATCCCTGTTTAAACATATATCATAGCATTTATGAGGAACGACTTTATAAGAAATTTCAATATACTAAAATCTAAAGTTTAAATTTTCTCACCTTTTGATAATGAATGTAAGTATTATTCAATAAACATACTTCATGATTCCTTATTTCAAAATCATCATCTCTCCACTTTTCAGGTAGATTTTTGCATATCATATTGGGATACAGATGATCGTTCTTCTTGTCATTGTCATTTGGTCTATTTTCTAAATCATTACACTTCCCAAATAGATCTCTATTTGCAAGTGTTTTTTCAAAGCGTTCAACTTCTGGGCATTCATGACCTTTGGCTTGACATCTTGGTTTAATTTGAACAGACTTTTTAATATTACCATTGCATCCAATGTAGTAATCTTCTCTGTTAAACATGTTTACTTTTGCAGGAAGGCTAGGACAGTCCATTTTGTAAATGACTGATGTCTCATCTTCAAGGGATTTGGTTATATCATCAGACTTTAATTCAATATAACCACCAGACATTGCAGTAACTCTTTCTTTGTCAAAATAGTTGATCAATATGATTGGAAATGCAGTTACACCTTGAAGTATGTTAAATTTCCAGGGAATTTGTGTTGTCTGATACATTTGGGTTGAGAGAAGTAGTATACCAGAAGTTCCTTTGAATTTCCTCTCTATATCATTCTCGTCTGTCAAGTTTTGCATATTCTTACTGATACAATCTTGATCAAGGATCAAGATTTTTCCAGTTAGATCTTGGAAGTTGTTTTGTGTGTTGAAAACAGAGCAGTTGGTTGAATTTTGCTGGACTGGAAATTTAGAAAACTCATAGTTGATAAGATTTCCTCTGGCTAACTCTAAAGTGACAACATTGTCTGTACTGTTGTAGGTCTTACTGATGATATATACACTTGGAAGGGTCATGTAGGCAGATGCATAGTACACGGTTACAGGCAAGGCAATTATCATCAAACAGCAAAGTACAGATACTAGAAGCTTGAAAACCATACTGGTTTGCCTGTCTTTCCTCTCTATGAGAAGGGAGTCAAACTTTCTCAACATATCCACTTCAAAAACAAACAAGAGAGAAATCAATGATTGAACAGCTAGCAGTCCACAGTAGAAGTAAAAATTTAGAAAAGAAAGGTTGTTGGGTGTGTACTTGAGATCTGTGAAAATGACCAAATAAAAGATGATTCCAGTGGTAGCCATGATTGTAAGTGTTGAAACAAGAATTTGATACTTTAGAACACTCTTCTGATGTTTTGCCTGTTGTTTCAGAACTTTTTTGTAATCATTTGGCGTTAAAGAGTCCACAAACTCAGGCAAAGGTCCTGTTGAGAAACATGATGGTATGAACAATCCAAGAAAACTGTTGAGCCAAACTGGTGTGTTTCCCAGGGATTGGTGAGCATTAGCTAATCCCTTCTTCTGATGATCATTTACAAATTTATTGTGCATCTTTCTCACATGTCCTTCAAGAGCTGTTTGTCCATAAAAGATGTAACCAATACAGATGTTACAGAGAAGAATGAAACCAATGGGGATAAAAGCATAGTAGAACAGAAACACTCCAAAGAATGCATAAGCTGCAACTCTATACAAGATTGAATGTAGAAACATTGGCATGTATCCTGCACTTATGCTCGCATACCTCTTGAAGTCCTCTACCTTGCGGATTTGAACTATGAAAACGTTGAAGATGTTAACTTTTGATGCACAGGTCAACATGTTCAGGAAGGAGAAAAACATTGATAATATTGGAATGTCAAGTTCAGGTCTCTCATTTCCATAACTATAACATAAATAAATTCATACAATATATGTGCAATATATATTTGATAGACTGATTAAAAATTAATATAATTTCTATATTGTTGAGACATAGTGTTCAAAAAGTCAGGCTAACTAGCAATAAATTCGATAAGGAACTGTCCCAAGACATACCAACTATTGCAGGCAACTAACCTGTTGATTTTACTTTCATTTTCTGAAATTCCTGCCAGTGCATGATAAGAAGATAAACATGTTTTACTATTAGTTTCATGCACCTAACATAGCAGCTGTATGTTCAACTTTTAATGTCTATTATTTGAAGTGATGTGCTATATATATGTTACCATAAAGTCACCAGTTAAGATTTTATACATAGAGAATCATATTGTTATTAAACTTACCTATCTAACTTGTAAGTGACAAATGCATATAGAGGTATTTCCAAAAGTCCAACAAGGATGAGATACGATGTTAGGCAGAGCTGAATTGGAGCTTCAACACAACCTGTGACAAAATTACTAATTCAGATATAGCTCAAAATTATAAAATTAATTTGATGTGAAAGATACCTGCTATTCCATGGGTGATCTGTGAGATTGTATCCCAAAGTAAAAGCTTGTCAGGTTCTCTATTGTTTCCCAAATTAAACAGAATGAAAACATAACCTAGAATCATGCAATATTTCAAATTCAATTAAATTTTAACAATTGGAATGATTTTGAACAGAATTAAACACATCTGCAATGTCAGACTTCAATAGAAACTGAAAGGGGTTGGAAGATGGTTTAATCAAAGGTATGCATACCAGTCTACGTATCTTCACCAAACAACTTAACTAACTCACGTATGGTCCCTCAGATGTCAAAACTTTATTTTAGTGTTTGGCCAAAATGACTTAGCAATTGTATCTGTAAGTACGTCTAATAACACCCTATGCTATTTTTAAAATCCTAGAAAATTTTTTTTGCAAGAAAATTGCATAAATTTGCAACCTTTTTTAGAACCACTACATAACTCGAGTTTTAAAACTTTTTATATAAAATCCTTTTTACAAAAAATATCAATAATTACTTAAAATTAAACCTGAAAGAAAAGAAATCTCATTACACGTGTTAATTTGCATGTTTTAGGTCTTTTTTTGAGGAAAGTATAACTTCCACATTTTTGACAATAATTATATTTTTTAACATTTCAAAGTAAAATATAATAAAACTTAAACGATTTTTCTTGAATTATCAGTTGAAAATTTCATCAAACATGTAATTTAAGTGATGAAAATTTAATAAAATCATTTTTTGAATGTTTAGAATTACCAATTTTCTACATTTAAAACAAACTGTTAACAAAATTTAAAATCATTCTAATATATAACTTTAAAAATCAATAACATTTTATAAAATGATGTTTTAAAAAATAAATCATTAAAAGGTATTAAAATGCATTTTAAGTTGCTTAAAATTATAACGAGAATATCTTTTTACACTTTATTCTTTGTAATAGAGATTAATCGTAATTTGCTGAAAATGAAACATTTAATAAACTAATTGAATCTTTTTGTGACCATATTTAAAATTTTTAATTTTTACACTAAGGTGTTTTTTAATAAAAATCTTTGTTAATTTCTGTTTTACGACAAAAAAAGAAAGGGACTTTTTTACTATTTCTAGGTTATCTTATGCAATTTAAACTATATAATATGAAATAAATTTTAATTGTCTTTCTTTTGAGCCACAAAATACTGTAAAATGTAACATATATGCAAAAATAACAATTTTTTTAATGAATATTATAATATCCTTATATGACATTGCGTCAGAGCTTATTCTTTAGATCATATGTTCATGAAAAGTAGCCATAACTTGGAGGGTTGCACTATTTGTTAGAATATTAAATAAACTTGAATGGTAAAAATATTAGCATATCCTTTGTTAATTCAAATACTTTAGGTATATTATTCGGAAAGTTAGTTAAAAAAGAGAGCATTTGCTGTGTATACTGTTGAAAGACTTTCAAAAATGTGAATTACAAAGCAATCCTAAAAGATCGGGCCGTAGGCAAGTCTTGGTCGATTGGGGGGTACGGGGGTTTTCTGATAGCAATTTGCGTTATTGGTATACAAGGTAAAAAAACAACATTTTAAAGAAATTCTTTAAATAAAACCCAACGTGTACAAACATCTTCATGCTAGCAGACATATGTTTATCAAAATTAAAGAAAAGTATTTCCACAAGAAAAATTATTCAGGTTTCTACTTTATAATTTTAAATATTTTTTTTCTGATAAAATGTTTGACATATATCATATAATCATTTACCAAAAAAAATATTTTGATAATTTAGATTTCAGAGAATATGAAAACCCTCAAAAACTAAGACGACATTTTGCATCTTCTGCTATGACATTTAAGAAAAAAAATTTAAAAATCAAAATTTAGTATGAAAACTATTTTTATCGATTTTTCTGAAGGTATTATCGTATTCTATGGGTTTTTCATTATCATTTACTTATATCGAAAGTGCCAAACATTGTACCCTAACTTATTCATTTAATAAAAAACCAGCCGTGAACTATTATCTTATCAGCAATTAATATAATTTAAATACAGTGTGTTTTTTTTTATGAGAACTTTTTTGAAACCAATTTTACCCCACTTATAGTTATCAGAATTTAATGATTAATGGCTTATTTTCTTCGTTTTTTAATGCAATTAATAGAACATCAAAAAAATATTTCAGTTTTTATTTAAAAAGTAGAGTAAAATCTAAAATTCAAAACTTAGGTGTCAACATCTAAAAATGGTTTTAGCGCATTTTTCTTATGCTCAAATATTCAACCTTTTGCAAGAATGGCTGATAAACACTTCAAAGTTGAGGTATAGAGCTAAAAATGTAGATACTATTAGGGACATGTACATATGCTAATGTCGTATGGGTGAGTTGCACTTGGACTGAACAGTCAACTTGTCAACTCAAGGCCAGACTCTTGGTCCTTCACCTCATACCCGTGGTACAGTACATTACAGACAACCAACTCTCTGTGATGCACGACCTTTGTCTGAGAAGTCCTAACTGTGCATGGTAACGAGTTGCGCCTGTTTTGGGCCAAGGCATTCCCCCCACTCTAACTATTTACGTCGCGCATTTGACATAGTAACAGTGGGAACCATTTTTAACGTCTTTAGTTTTTGACACGGTGTCGGACCGAGATTCGAACCTATCACCTTCCCGACGGCGAGCGAATGCGCTACGTGTTGAGCCACGGTCGCGGGTTCAACATGTACATAAGGAAAAAGGATAAGAGGATGAATACTCACCCCTTTTTCATGGTAAAATACTACTTCCCCATCCCTAAATTTAGAAGCAGACGAAAATCAAAAGCCGCCCAGGGCTTTTTGTAAGTCAACCATAAATAATAATGTGAATAAAAAGAAAAGCGATATTTAGCAAACAGCCGTGGGCGGTCAGAATCAGCTGAATGTTCATTATGAAAAAAATTTCCCCCTTTTTAGAAATAGAAGGATTCATCTTTCATGAACAAATTTTTTTAAATAAAAATAAAATTCTATGTAATTTTTAATTAAAACATAAAAACGAAAATATCTAATCTAATATTCCTGCCCTAAATATGGAAATAGTAAAAAGTAAAAAAATATTTTTTTTAATAATTTTCAATCCTCCCATTTGAAAAGTAGTGGAATAGCAATAAATTTTAGCGCGGCAACAGCGCTGAGTAGGCCTCTAGGCCCACTGCCTATTTTCGTCTTCTAGTTGCTTCGATTCCTCTCTTTTATTTTTTTCTCTATGGACATGTACTAGAACATATCAAAGTTTGAAGGTCATATCTCAACCAGGGAGGGAGTACTGGCCCCCCAAAGTCGACTACAGAAAATCCAATTTTTTTCTTGCAAAGGGTAGAAGATTTAGGCATAAGAAAATGCGCTAAAACCATTTTTAGATGTTGACACCTAAGTTTTGAATTTTAGATTTTACTGTACTTTTTAAATAAAAACTGAAATATTTTTTTTGGTGTTCTATTAATTGCATTAAAAAACGAAGAAAATAAGCCATTAATCATTAACTTCTGATAACTATAAGTGGGGTAAAATTGCTTTCAAAAAGTTCTCATAAAAAAACACACTGTAGTTATAATTCCATGTTTTAAAAATGTAACAGAGACAATTTTTTTACCTACAGTTGGCAGAATTGGATAGAAGAGTATACAGACCAGGGCCATTTTCAACAACTTTTTGATCTGTTGCTAAAAAAAACTAAATATCATAAATTCGAACAAAAAGATGGACAAGTTACAGAGTAGATTCTAATTAATTAAGAGAGATACCTAAGTAGAATTACATATACACCAACAAAAAGACGTAGAGATGCCACTCATGGAATAAAGGATATGCCAGCATAATAAAAAAAATTGTTTTAAATAAGAACTGATTAACTTTGAAATATTAACCAAATCACATCTCCCCTTATTAAATTTTATGTCTCTTAAGGCATTGAATATGGATTGTATATGATTAATTCTGGATTGTAACTTATGAAGGAAAATATGATTTATTGGTACAATAGTACAAAAATTGAACAGCTTTTCATTAATTTTCTTAATAATATCATGATTATGTGGAATGTGGATTGTCAAACATTAATGATTCAAATGTACTAAAGAATAAGATTAACTTCCAAAGAAAGTAAAAAGTACAAAAATTACCATTCTAATCTCTTTTGGCGCATTCATGAAACTAAACCTAAAAATAATATAATTAATAACTTTTGATTAATACCATTAATAACTTACTTTTAATATAAAAGTATTAATTTCAGTTTTACAGTAAATAAAAAAATATAAAATGTATAGAACAAGACCATAAACAGTCCCAAAGTTAAAAACACACATTTTCTCTTTTTATATAAACTTTTAGGTTCTACAAAGGGTTTGTTTTGTTCTTCATGATTAGGGTACGTTTATCCTGCTTTAAATTCTGGAAGAAAGATATTTTAGATTAATGGATATAGAATATGTGGATGTATAGACAGGTAAAATTTTGCCGACAATTTAGGTAACTAATATGGACCTTATTTATTAGTCAGTTTGTTCATCCAATCGAGAATGAGGTAAAGGGGGGGTTGTATTGTTGTTTTAGCCAGCTGTAAGGGTCACTTTATCAGAGTACATGAAAATCTGGTGCAACATCCAAGTAATTACATGGATTATTAGAATTTTCTTACCTATAGAATTGTATGAGATGGATAGCCGCTACAACTCCAGGCAACCAGTTGGCTAAAATTTATTATTTTATTGAGGATTATGATATATTTCAACCCTCCTATACAGACCCTAAACACCATGACTTACTGATACAGAAATGCCAATGCATCGAGTTTAATATTGATAGGATTATTCTAATACCTGCAAGCACCACAAACCCAAAAGATCTGATACTTGCACGATCACTCTCTATGGTCACTTTTCTTGTCAACAGATGATATGCCTGACATAGATTATTAATTAGAAGAAATAGAAAAACATCAAGAGTATTTGTGGTATCCGCCGAGGATAAATGGCAGACACCGGAGTTCAATTAGATTACGGCAGTGTGACAGACGTGGACACCTTACTATAGAGAAGCTACGCTTCTCTAGCATTCACTAGATAATAATCAACATCTATTTCAGTTGTCACTTTATTGAAGGTTTAAAGGATACTAAAGCTATATACAACAAACAATAACTACATGGATAGGAATAAATAATCATAACATAAAAACATTATAATACATATACAATAGTCAGTTTGGGCAATAATGATCCCCCATCCCTGGAAAGGGTGGGGGGAATTAAGAATACAGTTAACCATAATAAAACATGACAGATTCAATCATTAATTTTAGGCATAGGGAGGGGGTCGTCAGACCCCTTCCCCAGGACTCGGGGGAGGGCCATTAACCCTCCACCGAACCCCGGTCAGGGGTGCCATATGCATGGCTCACGGTTGCCGAATACCACAACTCTCCCCTCGGAAGGCTGGGAGAGGGTTCCCCTACCAGACTTCCGACAGTGGTTGAGGCCTTCGGTCCGCTTCCTTAGGGCTAAGATATATACAAGCGATAATGATTCAATGGAATCCTAGTGGTGAGTGTTTCTCAGGGTTGGTGGGCTCCCAACGTGGGGTAGAATGCAGAGGCTGGCTTTGGTTGGACACGTTGTTCAGCGCCGGCAGGTGTCAGGTTGGCAGGTGGCATGGTTGTTGCTGGGACAGTCAGCAGTGGGGCATGCTGGTTGTTGTTGGCAGCGGCTGGGGCACTGGCTGCCAAGTTGACCGTCTGGGCAGCGGCCTGCCCTCCCGCGGGGCCGCGGGGTCGGCCAGAGGGCGGTCCTGGCCTACCTGGGCGGTCATGCCCGCTATCGGCTGATTGCATGGACACCATTTCCTCGGCTGCTTCCCAGCCGATGGGGATGGCATCCCAGTCTACTGAAAAGTCCCGGGACTTGGCATGGGTGAGCCTGGCTCTAGCCAGGGCCTTCCTATACAAAGTTGGATGGTACAGGAACACTTGTGACACCGCATTCAAGGCCGCTCGGACGCCTCCCTGTGCTGCTGCCAGGGAAATGATGGTTAGGTCCCCCAGCAGTTTGAGGATCAACAACAGCAGACACAGTATGGCTGCGCCATCTCCCCACTCGTGAATAGCCTGTCTGAACCCAGCCCAGACATCCAGGGCGGCCTCTCCTTCCTCCGCCAGTCGGTCGATGTTGTAGGACACTATCCCATGGTCACCTGTGGCCGAACAGCTGCCTTGCTGAACGCATGAGCCATAGGACAGGCCGGTCAGCATGGCGCTTTTATATGCTGGGAACGCCAGCAGCTGCTGCCAGTCATTCAACTCAGCCTGCGAATACAAGCCCCCTGAACTGAAGTCATCCAGGGGTTCTGTCAACAGCTGCCTAGGCGTATCCAGCGGGGGTGGCCTCTTCTTAGGAGCGGGGGTTAACTCTACCCAGCCTTCCTCCACGTGCACAGTCAGGGGGTAGGTGGAGGAGCAGGGAATCTTGGTGGCGTGGCCGCTATACACTCGTGTCACGGCGTCTACAAACCCTGTGGGCTCTACTGGCACTTTGTCCCAACACTCCTTGTGTTCACGGACAACATATTTATTGCGTTGGCAGGTAAGCTGGAGCAGGACATCTCCCCTCAGCACCGAGAACGTGCTCCCCTGGACACGCACCGGGTGGGCCGGGTCTAGTTGCTGGAGCTTCCAGCAGTTGGCCGCTACTTCTTCTGCTGCTGTGCTTTTCATGCGGGTCTCCAGAGTAAATCCAATATACCCTGCATGTATCTGGGCCTGCAGGGGAACATCAACATCCCTGGCCGATACTCTGGGTAGCGCTGCCGCGGCTGGGTCAGCTGCCACGAACAATGCTGGGTGGTTGGTGGCATGGGCCTCAAAGTCACAGTTCACTATTGAGGTGGGGTTGGTCATGTTGATGAAAAACTGGGCCTGATGGTCAACCAGGAACGCATCCATCACTAGGCTGGGCTGGAGGCTGCGGATCAGCCTCAAGGGGCAATCTCTCCCCAGGTGATCCCACACGTAGGTGGCTTCCCCCGTGATGCAGGACAGCTCTGAATGGGGACACTCCAAGGTCAGGTGGTCAGATTGGGACTCCACCCGTCCATCCTCTACTACGTAGGTCTCTTCCTTAACCAGCAGCCGTCGCTCCTGGAGCACTAATTCATTGCGGTACAGCTGGCCCTCGAAGTGGACGTCCTCCCCCTCACAACCCACCCCCTCGGGGCTGTTGACGAGGGCGCCCACCATGTTGAGGGTGAAGAACAGGGGATGGTTCAGCTGGAACATCAGTGGCTGGGTCTTGCCTGGCAGCGTGTAGACTCGGTTCCTGGCCAGGTCTCGGCACGTTTCTGGATCTATCTTGGTTGGCCTCATGAGGGTGGGGACCGAGGTCACCTTGAGGTGACCCCATACCCCACACCTGAATGTCCACTGGGACACAGTGAGCTGGCAACTGTATCCTGTTGTTTCCCTCACCTTGACTTGCTGCAGGACGTGTACTTCATGGCCCAGGGGCACCTCCTGGTGTAGAGGTTCCGTGTTACACATCTTCTCTTTATTGTAGGCTGTGACGTGGGTGGGGTTGGCGCAGTCCCATCCCACCAGGACGTAGCTGGTTGTAGGCCACACGGCTGCCAGCAGGAGGCCCCACAGGACCATCCACCAGTGAGAGAAGCTTCCAGGCAGCCATCTACCTCGCACACGCGGCTGGAGATCTTCGGCTCGGGTCACGGCTGCTTCTTGGGGCTGGACACGGCTGGGCTGCTCCTGGCTAGATACAAGTTTCCATTGAGCGTTATCTTTGTGTGGCCGGGGCACCCCGATACCCTCCCCAATGACAGACTGGCAAGCGCCTGGCACTTGCCTGGGTGTCGGCTCCCCTAGCCCCAAGTGGTCCCTTCCCTTGTCCAAGGCATGCCCAGTGGCATGGGGCTGAAGTGCGTGTGGCACAGGCTCGCCCTTACTCACGTCCCTCCCCTGCCCTAGGAACTCAGGTGCATGTGGCACAGGCAAGTCCTTATTTTCCCAAATTTCAATCTCCCCAGCCTCTGGTGCAGGGGGCACAGGCAAGGCTGGGGTTTTACAATGGCTTGGATACAACACATTTATCAAATTTAACTTATCCTGGCTCGACTGGGGTTGCTGGGTAGTTGGATTCCTTCGGCTGGCAGGGGGCTCTGGATGGCATGTAGTTGGGCTCTCACTGCAGGCTGGTGGCGCTGGCTGGCTGGGGGTGACGGGTGTCACCCCTTCCTCTGGGACTGCTGGCTCGTTCCAGGATCCAGGTCTCTCGGTGGCGGCGACGGTTGTCGCCCCAGGCACCAGGTTGGAGGCTGGCTCGTTCCAGGATCCAGGTATCTCGGTGGCGGCGACGGGTGTCGCCCCAGGCACCGGGTGGGAGGCGCTGGATAGCACCCCCCAGTCATCACAGGTGGCGGCGCCGGGTGGCGCCCCATACATCGATGTTGATGCGCTGGCTAGCGCCTCCTGCCTCTCTCGTTCAGCGGCCGCCAGGGCCTCCCCGTACATCGTCTCAGTGACGCTGGGTAGCGCCCCTCCACTCTTGCTGGGTAGGCTCGGCCGAGCAGGCTCCATCATGTTGAGGCTAAAAGGCTGGGGCCTCAGGACTTCTGGCTCGGCGATGTTGTAGGGTTGCACCAACTCCGGCCCCAGGTGGTTGAGACTGAAGCCCAGGCCAACCCGGTTGGGTTCAGCCGCGCCGCCCAGTACGTTGATCCTAGCGGGAACGGTCCCAAACTGCGGCATCCCGTCGGCTCGGTCCGCGGCTTTGGGGGCGGCTGCTTGCTGCGGTGGTGCTGGGGGCGCGCTCCCTTCCATGTGGGCCACTCTGCTGGGCTTCCCTGGAGGGGCACCCTTGTCGGCGGTGCGCCTGCGGCTGGCTACCTGGGCCCAGTCAGCTCTGCACTCGGCCGCCGTGTGACCGTCATAGTGGCAACGCTCGCACTTGGCAGAACGGTCACGGCGTGGCTGGGTGCGTCTCTCCTCTAGGCTAACTTCCATCGGCGTCGGGCAGTCTCGAGCTCTGTGGCCTCTCCCCTGGCAGCGGAAGCAGCGACCTGGAACCTTGTCATCTGGAGCGACCCTCCCCATCTGGTGGAGACCCGGAGCCAAGGCGCCAATCTCCATTGGCTCCGACTCGTCATATTGGGGCAACTGGATGCAGGCAGATCCAGTCAGCCCGTCGGTCGAGTCCACGAGGCACACACCCTCCTTCAGCTGCTTTGTAACCATGGTGACGGTGAACATGGCTCTACGAGTGTACTCAGGTACACTCGTGATCTCATGTCCCATCATGATGCGTTTCACATTGGCGTTACGAATACCACGATTTAATTCGTCCACCAACAACTCGAGATCCTCATGGCTGTAGGCGTCCCTATACAAGGCACACTTAGTTGATATGTACGCTTGTATAGGTTCTGTCAAGTGTTGCTTGTAATCCCTAAACGCTTGTTTAAGCGTTTGGGATTCAAAAGCAGGACGAAATAGCATTTCACACTCGGCCTTGACCTGTTCGTAGGTCAAGGCTTGGCCTGCCTCGCCAAACAGATGGGACGCCATTTCCGCCGCTTGCCCTACCAGTGACAGTAAAAGGGCGTTGCGGCGGTTGAGGGAGTCATGGGGTGGCACGCGGTAAGCCGCCCATGACATCTCGAGTCTGCGGATATGTGAACTCCAGGATTGCTTGGGCGGTCCTCTAAACTCTGGCAGGTTACTCAGCATCAGCTTGCGGTACTCGGCTGGAGCCGGCTGAGGGTCATCCTGGAGCCATCCTGGGGCTTGGTCACCTCCTGGCGCTTGCGGCTGTTCCATCGGGGCAACGGTTCAACGGCGGGACGCAAAGTTATAAAGTAAATAGAATAATTGGTTTGTCACTAGAGGCTTTCTAGCCTAACAGCCAACACTGTTTTTATCACTAGGTTGGTAGTTTAGTTACAAAAATATAACTTAGCTGTGTTTATCACTAGTTGGATTCTGAGGTGGTAGAGTAGGCTGGTAGGGGTAGATAGATGTTGAGGGTCTGAACTGCTGTCAGGAACTGATTTGGTTTTCCTTTATCACACTATAGCTAGGAGGAGGGAGCTTGGAATTCTTTATTTTCTAAAAATATCCCTGTTAGATGCTATGGAGTAGCTCCGCTCCGGTGTGTGTGTGTGTGCGTGAAATCTCCCGTCCTTGCAACGCGCTTACGCACCGTCAAATCCGCGCACACGGGTAAAACGCGCACTTATCCCTCAACTCGCTCTCTCATTGGTCCGCTTTGTCCGTTGAATTTTATGATATTTCCGCACTCCGTTGCGCTGTCCGTAAATGGCGCTCTGTGTTCCCGGTCACTCGCTCCACACCGTGGACGGACTTAGGTTAGTGTGGGTAGGAGGGGGGAAGCGCGTGAGGGGACGGGGGTAAATCCGTCCGTTCCCCCTGTGAGGAAGGGGGGAGTGCTGTGGGTTTGAAATAACTGTGTGATGAGGTAATGGTGCCTTTTCTCCTTAATCCTAGGCTTATCTATTATATCACCTTGATTGTATTTCCTTCAGTGGAGAGTGGGCTCCTCCCTTTCCTCTGGAATAAGGGGTGTATTGTTGTTGTGCTGTAGGCTTGAGGTGATTAGATTGTGTATCAGGGGCTTTGTTATATTACATTTAGCTTCTATTTATGTCCTTATCACAATTACATAACAGATTTGTTTACCAACCCTGTCCTATTTTTAGTTGTTATCACAATACACAATAAATCCAAGCCTGTTCTATTTTTAGTTTTATCACAACACAACAATTTGTTTGCCAATCTTTGCTCATAAATCTATTGTTTAGCCATCACACCAGGGTGGTAATCCCTGCAATGTGATATAATATCTGTTTTTCTAGATGGGCGGCTGCGTTGTAGCCTCTCAGGATACTTGGAGTTGACGTAGTTTTCTCTGTTTTGGTGCACTACACTCGTATGTTGGCTCGCAGCTCGCAGCTATGTGGCGTGTTTCAGCCTATCGGCGGCAGGGAATGTCCCGTCCTGCTAGCGCCGCTGATCCAAATCCGGCTGATGGCGGCAGGGAATGTCCCGTCCTGCTAGCGCCACTGGTTCGGATCCTGCTATCTCTTGCAGTAAAGTTGGCCTATTTTCAGCCGTTTACACTTATTTGGCTTGTTTCAGCCGGTCCGCAGGCCTGTTTCAGCCCTTTGAACGCTCAATTCTCCGTTAGATGTCGGCGCTTCTCGCGGTTCTTCGTCAGGTTTCGCTGTCTCGCTTCCACAACTGCCGGGTGCAGAGTTAGACTTTGCTGTCCAGGGTGGGTAATTCAGGTTGCTTGTGTCAGTTTTGCCAGTTTCACTGCTGGGAGTACCTTAGCCTCAGATGCGCGTCTGCTCTACACTTGTGGTTTGCCGTAATCTCACACAGCTGTCACCAAAAGTTGTGGTATCCGCCGAGGATAAATGGCAGACACCGGAGTTCAATTAGATTACGGCAGTGTGACAGACGTGGACACCTTACTATAGAGAAGCTACGCTTCTCTAGCATTCACTAGATAATAATCAACATCTATTTCAGTTGTCACTTTATTGAAGGTTTAAAGGATACTAAAGCTATATACAACAAACAATAACTACATGGATAGGAATAAATAATCATAACATAAAAGCATTATAATACATATACAATAGTCAGTTTGGGCAATAATGATCCCCCATCCCTGGAAAGGGTGGGGGGAATTAAGAATACAGTTAACCATAATAAAACATGACAGATTCAATCATTAATTTTAGGCATAGGGAGGGGGTCGTCAGACCCCTTCCCCAGGACTCGGGGGAGGGCCATTAACCCTCCACCGAACCCCGGTCAGGGGTGCCATATGCATGGCTCACGGTTGCCGAATACCACATATTGTTTGGCGGTATTTTGGCTATTTTTCGTCTCCTCCCATTTATTCTCAAACTACTACTAAAGGCTGTGGGTTTCGTGACTATAGATCACTCAAACCTCCCACCATTATTTGGAAATAATGGAGAGGTTACTTTTTTCTGTGTTTTTTCTTTGAGTTAGGTTAGGTTATAATGACTTCTGGGTTATAGCACCGTAGGTATGGGCCCTACGTATCGCTTATTAGTAGCGAAGCTACTCTATAATTCGAAATGTCCGTCCGTCTGTCCGTCCGTCTGTCCGTCCGTCTGTCCGTCCGTCTGTCCGTGTAAGACAGAATAGGGGAAACGTGATTTTCTCGGCTCCTATTAAAGATAGACAGCTAAAATTTTTTGACAACATTCCCTGTATTAAGGAGCACAATTAACTATAAAACATCAAGGGCGGTTGGACCGCTTTTTAGCAGGTTTTAGGCTATTTTTGTATTTTACACATTTTTCTCCATATCTTCAGTGTTTATGGTCCGAATTTCAAAATTTTTTCAGTTATTGATATCAAAATTAAATTTCCTCTCGTTTACAGAAAACAACCATGACGGCCACACTGCCATTTTGCAGGTTTTAGGCTATTTTTGTATTTTTCACATTTCCACCATATCTTCAGTGTTTATGATCCAATTTGCAAAATTTTTTCAGTTATAGATATAAGAATTAAATTTCCCCTCGTTTAAAGAAAACATCCATGACGGCCAGACTGCCTTTTTGCAGGTTTTAGGCTATTTTTGTATTTTTCACATTATCTTCAGTGTTTATGGTCCGATTTTCAAAATTTTTTCAGTTATAGATATCAAAATTAAATTTCCCGTCGTTTAAAGAAAACAATAATGGCGGTCAGACTCCCTTTTATCAGGTTTTTGGCTATTTTTATATGTTTTACATATTTCCCCATATATTTGGTGTTTTTGGTCCAATTTTCAAACTTTTTTGGGATAAATCCACTTTAAATCTACTTTTACGTATTTCCATCCACGATTTTTTGTGCTTCGCTACTTATGGATGTTGTCATCCTTGTTTTAATTATATTTGACTTTTTTTCTTTACCTGGATCAGATGGAAGGATACAATGGATACTAAAATAAACAGGCACCCAAAGTTTTACATTCACGTTATCTTATTCATTGGCTCAAAAACTTTGGGTACATTTTTAACCATAATTACTAACTTAGAGATGGTATAAATTTGGATGTCATAATTGAGGATATTCATCAATTTATCGTCCATTGTCTTATCCCTAAAGATCCTTGGATTTGATACACTGTGTGCCATTCAGAGTCAGGTATCTAAAGGGATAAGACAATGACCGATAAATGTGTGTACAATACATCCCCAATAATGAATATGATACACAAATTACTCCTTCTGTAGATTAAAATTAGTGGTTGAAACGTTAGAACATCCAACTTAATAAACTAACCAATCAAAAGTCGCCAAAATTTATGAGCCAACGAATAAGAAAACGTTATTATTGTTCCCTCTCTCTCGGCATTAGAGTAACAAAAACCCGCAGCCATCAAAAATAAGGTCAAATGAGGGCTTATTATCTTTAATACAAAGTAGAATGATGTATGTCCGTCTGTCTGTCTGTCCGTCTGTCCCTTAAGATCTCGGTAACCACCGAACCGATCGGATTCTACTCTTCAGGGAATATACCTACTGGTCCTGTTGTGTTTTTAGGCTATGTTCTTAGGGGGTGGGACACCCCCAAAACCCCAAAAAAGGAAAATTCCCCCCACCCAAAAAAAAATTCTGGTGATGCCCATAAATTATGGGCGCAGCACCAGAATTTTTTTTTTTATTTTTTTTTATTAAATTACCTCATGTGGTAAAGCCCCTAGAGGCTAGGGGTGAAACCGCTAGTTATTTATAATACAAAGTAAAATGATGTATGTCCGTCTACTGTCTGTCTGTCCGTCTGTCTCGGTAACCACCGAACCGATCGGATTCTACTCTTCAGGGAATATACCTATTAATCCTGTGGTGGTTTTAGGCTATGTTCTTAGGGGGTGGGACACCCCCCCCCCCAAAAACCAAAAATCCATCCGCCATTTTTTTTAATTATTTAAAATAGTGGTGGAGTATGGGATCTCAAGGTAATAAAAGATGTAATTATACCTCTTGGGGCAAAGCCCCTAGAGGCTAGGGGCGAATCCGCTAGTAATATCTAAAATAATACATATTTGATACCTGAGCAAAGTCAGTGACAACATCAGCCAGGGATGTTCCAATGTCAAGGAAAATTATCTAAAAAAGTACATCATTCAAATGTGGGTTGTACAGTATAGTACCCCCCACCCCCAAGCAACAACAACACTTCCTATTGTATTGTGAAAGATAAAGCTTAAGAGGGTACATAATAGGGTGGGTTCATATCGGAATTAGACAAAGCGGGGATATGCAACAGATAAAATTAACCTTAAAAACATTTCTGACCGAAAAAGAATTTTAAAAAATTGAGTTTTAGAACACGACCACTTAAAAATATAATTCATTACTTATTAGTATGCAAAGACGACATTCAAAAAAATTTTTTGAATCAGAACTATGGCTTCATGGTGCTCCCTGGAAAGGCCTTGAGGAGCTGAATCAGGAACTTTTGTCCGTTTCAAAATATCTCGTTCCTAGCCTTAGAAATCACTAAAAAAACAAAAATTTTTAAGGTTTATTGAGAATTGTCCAATTTGTAGAGGTTTTTTAGATTTTCTCAGGCTAGGAACGAGATTTTTTGAAACGGACAAAAGTTCCTGACTCAGCTCCTCAAGGCATTTCCAGGGAGCACCATGAAGCCATAGTTCTGATTCAATAAATTTTTGACTCCCATTTACAAATAGCTATACAATTGAATGTCTGGTCGTCAGCGGTTTTAAGACTTAGGATAAATTTTAAATCATCCAGAGGTGTATTATATCTATATAAATTGAGTGCAGATCCCCGCTTTGGCCTCAGAAAAAAATGTCCAAAATCGACCCACCCTAGTACATAACCCCAAAAAAATCGTCAATAAAATAACCTTAACTAAAAACTGTGTCCCGAGAACACCCAAGCTTCTCTATACACCCGTCCGGACTTAATGGTTAGCCCTTTTCATTAATTCTGATGGTTGCAATTGTCCTATTGATTTTAAACTTTGGATACAGATTCTTGTAATAATTATGTACAATCTAGAAAGGCATTCCCTCTGATGATGTAGTGCATCTATCAAAGCAGTATGAAACATTATTTACGTCTGAAGATATGACACAGTTCAGAGCATATTTTTAAATCAATCACGATCCCACATTCGCGGGTTTTTTTCTCACCCGTAGAACAACAAGAGAAGCCAATCTTCCACAGAGTCCAGTAACTTCAGTTTCTGCTCTCAGATCATAGGTCGTACTGGCCGCTAAAAAAATAAATTGTGAATGAAATGCGGAGCCAGCTGGTCGCCAAAAACTTGTCGCTGTATAGCAGGTTTATGCAGCCGCTCGTCAGCCGCGACTAAGCCTTAAATTTAAGCCCGTTTAAATTTTTTGAAAAGAGGGATTGACATATTTTGATCAGGATTATACTTCCAGCTGGTTTTAAAAATTGTTAAAAGATGATTTTCATGAGGCTTACAGACGGTTGACGCGCGGCTGACGAGCATTGAATATAAGTTAGATGCCTAAAGTTATTATCACATTACACAAAGTTGTAATGGCTATTTATTTGTTTGAAGCATAAGATCTCAATAAGGTCTTGTGATGGTTTTAGGCTATTTTAGATACTAGGGACGTAGCCGCGAGTGTTATATAAAGTAGTTAGGCTTTTGTTTGTTTGTCTGTTTGGATCTTTTCTGCAGGATATTTTTCTGCAGTTATTCAGAGAATGAGGGGACATTTAACTGTTTATTACACTAGTCCCAAAAGTTAAATGATAACGTTTTCTTATTCGTTGGCTCTAAACTTTTATTAAATTTCGATTGGTTGGTTCATTTAGTTAGTTGTATTAACGTTTCAGACACTCTAATATTACAGAAGAGGTAATTTGATGTATTATCATTGGGAATGTACATCAATTTATTGATCATTATCTCTTTTGCACCACAAAAACACAAATTCACACAAGTAACAAAGTTTAAATTTGTAAACATATCTTATTTAAAAGAAATAGAAGTAAAAAAATAAATATAAAAGGAAATATTTAAAATTTAAATTTTTTATTTAATAATTTTTTTTTTTTTAAAAGTAAACAAGGATGACAACATCCCCCTAAGTAGCAAAGAACAAAAAAAATATGGATAAGAAGTTTCAGCCTTCCATCATTTTCCCTGTAAGAAATCGAGGGAATGAAAGACTTCTGGACGGACAGCCATAGTGAATTATAGAATAGATTCTGTTCTTAAAAGAAAATATAAAAAAAATTTAATGTTTCACTTACTTGATAATCCACGGCTCTCCCTAACAGATTTAACTTGTCAAAATAATATTTTTATTTATTTTATTTGAGAATTGGTTTATTACCCTAGATGCTTAATTTTAAGTTCTGATTCTACAAATGCTAATGTCACTTTGAATTTATATTTCAGAGCTTCGCTTTTATGGATGTTGTCATCCTTGTTTATACAAAATCTGCAGATTATCTTATAATATTTTACATTTAATTAAAATTAAGATGGTAAAAACTTTTTAAATCTGCTAAAAGACCGTTTTTAAAGCTTGTGTTCCATCTCAATTTTATAGATTTTTACAAAATTTCAATTCTAGTGTGTCAATATAAACCTGAATACTTGATATCAGGCATTATAAATCAGCCGGATATCTGTATCCGTCCAATCCGGCTCAACCCTATTATTTATGTATGCAATTTGGCAATTTTGACCTTGGAAGATTACTTGCTACACCTTAGTCCTTCATATGTTATAATTTAGACGGCCGCCATTTTTTTGGATAAATTTTAGGTTTACATCATCACATTTTTTAAATCTTTTACATTGAGATGGTACAAGAGCTTTAAAAACAGGTCTTTTTGCAGATTTTTAAAACTTTGCAGTGCTTGTACCATCGCAATTTTTGCATTACAGAAAAAATATTTTGCATGAGTAATTTTTTTGGCATAAATCAACCATATTTTTAATGGGGCCAAAATTTTAACAATTTTTTTTTTAAAAACGGGACGGGGTAATAGGCAAGCACAAATAAATGTAAGATTAAGGTAGAAAGAGAAGGGAAAATGTTTCGTTTTATAATTATTTTTGTAGCAAAGCTACTTTGCAAGTTATAAGTGTCAGTTTGTATTTCAACGAAGGAAAATGTTTGAAAAGAAGTTAATAAAAAATTTATCTGTTATGTATATATTCATACGTTTAAAATGCAATAAATTGTTTTCTCTTTTGTAGATTGCTATTTACAATTTAGTTTTAAAAGGAAACAAGGATGACAACATCCATAAAAGCGAAGAACCGAAAAGGTAGGACAAACGGACATAACACTTGTGTCTAAACTGAATAATCAGAATATAAAAGTGTAAGTAAATTTGTTGAAAAACTGCTTGATACAGGATAATGTTTATAGACATACTTACATTTTTAGGACTTGATTATAGAGTTGCTTCGCTTATAAAATTGTTCTTTGTTGTCCCAGGAATCAATATACCAAAAATTAGATCAAACGGATAATTATAGATCACATAAAAATTTGTTGTTAAGAAAGTAGAAAAATCAACATGTTTAAAATGGACGTACGGACATTCTGGTAATGATTATAGAGTTGCTACGCTTTTAAATCGTACCTAACTACTACAGGAATCACCATGCAAAGTTTGAAATCGATAGGACAATTCTAACATGTCTAAATTAACGAATAAAAGCTATCTATCTCGGACGGACTTACGGACGGACCCTAATTATAGAAAAGCTTCGCTTTTCATAATTATAGAAAAGCTCTTTTAAAAATTGTAAACAACAGAAAGGGGGAGGGTTAAAGGGCCATTCCTCCACCAAAATAGATATAAACCTTTCTTTTGCCTTTTAGAAGTTACACAGTAAAGGAGAACCATATAGTCCAGTGGATAGTTAGATCCTTTGGTTCAATCACACTGATAGACAGACATTATGATACTTCTATGTATTGAGATGTTTTTCTTTTTGCAAAAGCTACGCTACTAATTTTTAAAATCATCTTTGTTTCCCGTGTATGATTTCATTTCTTTAGAGAATTTTGTTGTTCTTAAACGATTTCTTTTATTATTCTGACAGAATGGAACGGAAAAGTACATTGGCGAAGTTGGCAGTTTAATGGTTTATTGGACATCAATATGTAGCCGCTGTTTTCAGGACGTCTTCGCTCTCTGGCTTCACATCAGTGATTTACTATCATTTAAAGTTGTAAGACTTTATTACTATAAACGTATAATCTCCTATTATGATATGATATGTCCTATATAATGGTTTATAGATTTTAGGGTAGCTGTATAATTATCATATCTTTGTGTGGTTTTAGGCTGTTTTCTTGACACAACCCGACCTTCCCTAGGGGCGAACAAAGAGACATAACTGCAAGTACATAAAATGATAACATAATTGTGCATTTTACAGTAATAAAGTATTCAATAATACAATAAATACAGATTTGCAACGGAAGATAAAGTATGATATATAGGTAAATATATATATTATATATGTATTCCATAAAATAGAATAGTAAGGTTACCAGTCTAAATTTAGAAATTTCAGAAATTGCTGTTAACAAAGCTGCATAAATGTCTTAAGGTTGTCTTAAACTATTTTCCTGAACTACCAGGAGTCTAGGGCAAGACAATTAGTATATATATAAAGAGTCGAATAGAAACAGTGAACTTTCTAAGCAGAACCAGGGGTAGCTATTATAACAATCAATTCTACAAAAAAAATCACGAAACCTTATAAAGTTTTTGATGTAAAATTACGAAAGTGTTTCATGCAAGTGAAGAGTGGTGGGAAAGAAGGGAGGAATGGGGGAAGACGGTTGTGGGGAAATTTTCCTTTAGAATTGTTTGTCAGAATATCATTCCCTTGTCCCTGAGCAGAACAAGGAAATTTAGAGAAATATAGAGAAAGAAGAAATAGATGTTAAATCAAGAAAAAAAACATTGAAATGATCACGAAACCTTTCACATGTATTTCTATAACATTGATATTTTGGAGCATGACTGATAGACTGACAGATGACATATTGAATGTTCAGGGGTATAGGGAATCTTCACAAACAAATCAGCCTTGTATCCTAAATATCAGCCGAGAATAAAAACTTTTATAGACTGGCGGACGGACGGAAAAATTGAATTTATATAGAGTAGCTTCTAATAATAGTAGGTATATATGCGATGACAAGTTTCCTGTTTCTTGAAATACCAGTCCTAAATCAAAATAATAAAACAATTACTTTAGAATCGTCCCAGTGATTTCAAACTTTACATGTAGATTATATTTTATTTTATTTTTTTCATTTCTAATTTTTTTGTAGAGAAATTAGTCTATAATTGGTCGGCAGTTTGTCCTTCTGTCTGTTATTCTTTCTTTAATCAGGATCAGTATTTACATGATAAATCAAGCAAAAAGGGGTTAAGATTAATTTCACCTCATGGTTGTTCCTTCATCATCTTCTCCATCGACCTATCAATCATGGTAAAATTTTAAAAAAGGTTATAGCTTCAAAGGTTAACAATTGGATAATGATATTTTGTTAATGTTGATAACTGATCTTTTTAAAAGCGAAGGTTTTCGATCATTAAGGTCGGTCCGTCCGTAGTCTGAAACGGATAGTTTTTTTTCGTCATCCTTGTTTTATGTTGTTTACCGAAGTTTTGATGTTGAATCTTGTTGTCTTCTTTGTCTTAAAAGGATAAAAAAAATATTATAATTATGATTTTTTAGCTCTCTAACTCTAATAAAAGATGAGATAATAGATGTGTCCGACTTATAAGGCCGGGTTAATGAAAAGACTTTAAAAAATATCAACCACTCAGATTCATATTTGGGAATTTTTAAAAATTATTAAATAATATAATCTAAACCCAATAGGTACAATTTAATTTTTATATTCTTTTTGTTCATTTTTCTTTGTTTATAGACACAGTATAAGTTGGAATAGGTATTTATTGCATCAAATTATAGACAGCTTTCCGCGGATATATGAAGAATAATTATAAGATTAAAACAGTTTTGTTGGCCCCGAGGGGCCGAAAACCGGGCTAACAAACTTTTATTAATATTTTGTATAAAACTGACCTATAATACGATATGAGACATGATTTTCAGTATGGCAAATAACCACTTCAACAAATCCAGCGGATATTGATCGGTTTCGACATACTTAAAACTTTTTTTATATAATATACCTTTTTCTTTTGTGTATTATTTTCAACATCTCCGTCATCGGAATCAACTTCATTGTTAGCAGACATACTAACTAAATAGGATATAGGATATATTTGGATAGATTGCCACGGGAAAATTTGCCTTTAATTTAGGTTGCTAATATGGACCTTAATTATTACTAGTCAGTTCGTTCATTCAGAAGGAAGGGAAGAGATGCGATAAATGGGATCGGATTGGGGGAGGGGGGTCGTTATTTTAGCAAGCTGCGAACATTTCTTAATTAGGGTACAAAAAAAAATCTGATGTAACATCAATGTAATAATATATCGATTACCTAGAGAATTTTAGATTTTTAAAAGCGAAGCTTTTCTATAATTAGGGTCGGTCCGTCCGTACGTCCTTGACGGATATCTTTTTTCGTTAATTTAGGCATGTTACAATTGTCATGTCGATTTCAACTTTGCATGGTGATTCCTTTAGTAGTTAGGTACGATTTAGAAAGCGTAGCAACTCTATAATCATTACCAGAATGTCTGCACGTCCATTTTAAACATGTTGATTTTTTTACTTTTTTAATAACAGATTGTTATGTGATCTAATCATCCGATTGATCTGATTTTTGGTATATTGATTACTGGGACAACAAAGTATAATGTTATAAGCAAAGCAACTCTATAAGCAAGTCCTAAAAATGTAAGTATGTCCATAAACATTATCCTTTATCAAGCAGTTTTTCAACAAATTTACTTACAATTTTGCTTTGACTCTTATACATTTATATTCTGATTATTCAGTTCTGACACTTTACAAGTGTTAATGTCCGTTTGTCCTACCGTTTCAGTGTTTCGCTGTTGTGGATGTTGTCATGCTTGTTTTAATATGCCTATTATGGACAAACAAAGAGTTAGTTTTAAACCAAATGTTCTGCCCTTGGTCAGCGCATTTTTCTCATCAACGGAAGAATCTATTTGAATTTTTTTTAAATGTTTATTGAGTTGCCATCTTCAGGATTATACCGTTATAAACCTCTGATTACACTGTATTTATTTAAAGTAAAGTATAACAAATTTAATTACAATCATTGTTAAAAATGTCAAACTAAAATTAAAGCAATTAAATGTAAAACTTAACTTGATAAAATTTATCAATAACTGGCATTTTTATATTTCATTTATATTATTACAAATTAACCTTATCAAAACTTAAACTTCCTATGAGGCATAAATAAGTTATTAAACTTTACTTTTTAAAATTTTATTGTCAATATTTATTTTTTAATACTTCTATCCTTCACTACTTACTAAAAAAAATTATAAAATTCGCATGAAACTGTAAAAAAGTAGCCCAAAACCATCAAAAGACCTATACCAAGTTTATACAAAATAGAAAACCATACCTATTGGTTTAGCACTTTTTGAGATCTTAAGCTTCAGAAAAAGAACCCTTTCTACTTTATATAAATATAAATACTAACAGTTGCGCTCCTAGCATCTAGGATCTATGTATTCCAAGGAGTAAGTAAAGTAGGAAAAAAAGTCTAAAACCACACTTAGATATTGGAATTAAATAGCTCAAAACCACCCAGAGACCTATGAGAAGCTTCCATAAATTGGTAGTTGGTTTAGTAGTTATCGAAATCTTAAGCTTCAGACAAAAAAAACTTGCTACTTTATATAATTAGGATAATAGTAAAGATATTGCTATCCCTATTTGAACATATTTTACTACATGGGTTACCTTACTTTCTGAAGCAGGGAACTTAAGGATAAGACAATGTACGATAATTTGATAACACTGACAATCATGATAAACATAATTACCACCTCTGTAAATATAAATTTTTAGTAACACAATGCAAGTTTGTACCGACCAATCATTATACAATAAAAGTACCTAAAGTTTTAATTAGGCTTGGTTAGACAATTTTATAAATAAAAGAACCATTCTTCCAGCCCTGCTGTACCTAGCTAAAGTTATATTTTTTACTTAGATAGAAAAACAGACATACAGACATATGTGAATGACAGTGTGGACTACTACCCAGCGAAACCTTTTAAAAAAAAGGTAGCATGCTACCTTCTTCGATATCTCTAAGAGTAGCATTTTGGCGAACTTTTGTGAGCTCGTAAGATGGTAGCTAGCTAGTATTTTAGAGCTCCTACTTTAGTAGCTTGCTACCTCATAAATTATTAGCTTTTCTGCTAACTTTGGCGACCTGGAAAATACTAGCAGAAGAAAAAAACGCGATGTCGCTCAAACGTAGCATTTTACAGTGTTAACACACACATACATCAAACACACAATCAACCCATGATCAAAATTGATAGGGAAAAAATATAGTTTATAAATTTGCCACTAGGGACTCAAATAATTTTTTAAAGACTCTATCAATTTTTCTATTTTCAAACTGAAAACAATAAAAATGGTAGTACATAATGTTATAGAGTGTTGATAGTCTTTGGTGAAAAAAGTTATTTTTAAAAGGCATTCTTTTTTTTTTAAACAACAGCAATTATAGAAACATATCTTAATGATCATTATATTAAGCTGAGAATTGTATGGTTATTGCCAAGTTGAAAATTTATTCAATTAAGCAATGAGTTAAAACATGAATAAATTGAGGGACATGAATGAGAATGACATATTCTTTCTTTCTATCTTCCTCTCTCTCTCTCTATGACTCTCTGTCTCTCTCTCGACCCCCCCCCCCCCTCCCTACATGCGCCTTCCACTTTTCTCTATGATTAAAGCTTCCCCCTGAGTTTGGAGCATTTAGGAGTTCGTATAAGAAATGTTTCGAGTCGCCGTCGAGATCTCCTTTGACGCATTTTAATTTATGTTACTATTGTGCGACTTCGCCCCATACTCTGCTACGATATCGATGGCGAACTCGCATGCTACCTTTTGCTTGAAAGGACGATTTTCCAACGTTTATCGCCCAAAAATTAGGTGTTAATTCAAGGCGAATAGGATTCGAGGTAGCATAGGACTCGGTACATATATTGCACGAGCTCGAAGGCGACTCCACGGCGAAATGTCTTGCTGGGTAGAGGACTAGATTGATTAGGATTGCTAAGACAATTTTAAAACTGAAATAATCATTCCTCAAGTTTTACTGTAGCAAAAGTTATATTTTTGCTGACTTTTAAATGGCTGCTTAGATGGACGGACATATATGTAGGCGTACAAATTACAGAATGCAAAGCCATAATTTTGCTTGATCAGGCTTGGTTAGACGATTTTACAACAAATAAAAACATTTATTTTTCAATACCTATTGTAGCTAAAGTTATAATTTTTTGCTTACTTGCCAACGGACATACAGACATACAAATGATAGAATGCTGACACCTTAGTGCCCTATAGATATCCCTAGAGATTCTGTTTGCAGTTTGACGTGCATAAACAAAGATTTAAAATGTCGTCTTTAGAGCAATACAAGTTTATTATTATGGCTTTTAGTAACTTAGGTCCAATGGCGACCATTTTCAATTTTTAAAATCACGATTGAAAATAAATTTTCGTTACTTTTTCCTTCTAGAATCATGTTGTGTTTTTCATTGTGTTATAACAATTGTTTTGGTTTTTAAGGAATTTTAAAAATGAAAATTAATCACTAATTAGCGATAATGTACTTTTACAGTTCCAGTTTTACTAAAAGCCATCAAAATATTACGTGATTCTGGCATGACAGAATCTAGAACAAGCTACGAGCATACCATTCAGTGTTTGCAGTTATATAAGCCAAAAATACAAGAGAGGAGAAAAAGTACACCATATAATGTGTCTGTAAAAGTGGAAAATTAAGTTAATTTGTATGCTATATCTAAGAAATCTTCGTAAAAACTGTCCAGAGATTGGTAAAAGTGGCGAGCTCTGAGAGTTGGAAATGACCCAGGAACTTCAAAATGACACTCATATAATAGGTACGTTAATATGTAATTTTTAATAGTTAAAAACCTCCCCTAGAGCTTAAAGAAGATTCAATATAGAGTCACATCGGTCTAGCGGTTAGCGAGATCTATCTCTACAAACACAGAGAGAAACATGCTGTTAGTTAAAGTACATAAGAAAAAATTCTATTGTTTTGTACTGTCAAAAAAAAACTTTCTTAAATCAGCTATGGAATTTTCCATGGAATTTTTTTTCTTCTCTGAAATGTGTTTTTAGATGTATAGGGATTATACTAAATTAGCTAGGTATTATCATAAAGCAAACTGATGAGAAAAAGTAGTGATAACACGTACATCACACTCTCCTTTATCCCATTCCTAGCGCGCCCCTGCGGGGCAATCATTAACATTTACCTACCTGATCGTCGACCTTAAATAATCTATCAAAGCAACTGTGAAAATACTGCGAAACTCGCTACTTCGTTTCCGCGATCCTAATGTCGTTTCCATTTGTGAATTGATCTAATATTATTTTCTTCGTCAGGGGTTTCTCCAGTTGGAAGCCATGAGTCAGAGCTCCACTGACGAGGACAAAATGAAGCAAACTACGGGCAGTTATAATTTTTCAGGTACCTTGTTATTAAAACTATATAATAGATTCTTCGCTTCTAACATTTTAGGCCAATTTGTTTCATTTGTATAACCAAATCAAAATGACTTTTTTATTCTCTTTGCATGGGAACCAAATAATAATTCAAAAAGATAAACCAGATCAATGATAGGTAATGTCTTTTTATAGGTCTGCTGTCAACCTTCAGAACCGTCAAGTATGAACACTTGGTGGCAGGAATCTCAGGTAATGATTTGATTTTCAGCTCAGGCTGCTAAGTCAGACGGCTGGAAACAATAGTATTAGTTATCATAAAAATATTTCGGTGCTTAAACCTAAACAAAGTAAGTTAAGGACCTCGAGACAAAAAGAAACGCAAGCTAACTTTAGTGCAGGTGTCAATATTCTGCAAAAGATTTATTTTTTCCCCCGCTGAAAAGTATTTCTTTTTTTCCCCTCCTAGTTTTTTTCCCCCGGGGGCGGGGGGGGGGTAGGGGAATGTTGACATTACTCTTTATTTATTCATTTTTTTGCACCGTGACCTTCCATACATTATTCTTTTTTTTCGCTAAGGAGGGAAAAATTACCTACCTACCTATAGAAAATAGTTTTCAGTTCCCTTCATTTTTCCCCCTCCCAACATAATTTTATCTCCCCCCCCCCCCTTAGCTGGGGATCCCATGCAGAATATATAGTGCTGCAGGGAAGGTGCAACAAACATAGGTTTACTAAAGGTAGAAAAAATATCAGATTAAAGTCACAGTCACGATCATTAAGCAACCATGATTTGTTCATCCTTTAAGTAGGTAGGTATAAAATTCGATCAAGCAAAATTGAAATAATTTCGCACAATAACTACATTTCTCATATAAAACAAATAATTTTGCTTACATTATTTATATGATAATTTTAGGAGGAGTCATCTCAACCCTGCTACTCCACCCACTGGATTTGCTCAAAATCAGATTTGCAGGTATGTTCTTGTTAGTAGCGTAGCGATTTCATTGAATGATTAATTGCTGTCCATGCAGAACATAAGTTTAGCAGTTTATTTCTACCCAGTTGCTTACTTTCCTTGATATTCACTTTATTGTATTTTACTGTATTTGCCTCTGTTGGCATACAACACATTCCTTTTTATTTTGTAAAAGTTTAAAGTATCTGTTTTAAAGTCAGGCAGTCTGCCTTGGAGGAAATGTAATTTTCTCGGCTGCAATAAACGACAGACAGCTAAAATATCTGTGTTTTATTTTCAGTTGATACGAGTACGAGCTCCAACCAAGCCTCTTACTCTGGAGTCAAGAATGCATTCAGTACTATTATTAGGTAAGTATTATCAATCAATCGTAAGCTATTTAGGTTTATATAAATTCATTCAATATTGCAAGGTACTCTATTTTTATATAAAATGAAGAAAGAAAATAAAAAGTTAGGTTAAGGTCCCATGCAGGATCTTGAAACATTTAGGAGAATAAATAAGAAGAAGTAGGTAAACAATGGAAGATTTTGATATAAAAAGTTGTTCTCATAAAAAAAATCTTATTCAGTAGATAACATAATCTTTTTGAGTAGCGAAGCCAATATATAATTCACTTTGCCTGTCGTGTCTGTCCGTGACACTATGGGAAAAATATGATTTTCACAGCTGCAATTCAAGATAGACGGTTGATTTTTATTGTAAAGATTCCCTACACCAATGATTATTTAGTATGTTATTTACTTTGTCCTACGGTCTATCAGTCTTGCTACAAATATAAATATTAAAAAATTCTTGATAAAGGTTTCGTGATTTTCTCTCTTTTAAATCTATTCTTGATTTTAACAAATGTTTAGATCTGAGGGTATGAGTGGGTTATATAGGGGTGTAACTCCTAATACTGTTGGAGCCGGATGTGCCTGGGGCTTTTATTTCCTCTTCTATCAGACAATAAAGGTAGTATACACATAGTTACAATATTTAAAAGTTTAAGGGGGGGGGGGGGTGTGTTTTGACTTGTATAATCCAAATGAAAAAAAACTCGGCTTTAAAGTGTTTTATTTGGTAGTCATTTATTGCCCTAAAAAACTTAGTTTGAATAGGTACTTTTATAAGATATTGATTATGATTAGGTTTTAGTACAAAGGGGGGAGGCGGATGTGCCACTTTTTGAAACCAAAAGTAAAACGTGCATGATCTTAGCCCATAAAAGAGTTACAGCTTTAAAATTTAGCATAGTAGTTGCTTTTGTGGAGAACAATATGGAACTGTGAAGAAACGGCAGCGAAACCGCCGCTCCTGCCAAAAACCGCCGTTTCCCGCCGAATTTTTATTTTGCCTTTTCTCGCCATAATAGACAATTTTCAATAATATGAAATAAACTTTTTTTCATAAAAATTTCGCTTATATTTTCACTTGATACTTGTAAGATTTTACAATTGCAATTTTATTTTTTAATATTGACATGTTTGAAATATTAAGTGTCACGTGAAAATATAAGGGAAATTTTTATGAGAAAAAAAGTTCATCTCAGATGATTAAGAACTGTCTAATTTGGCGAAAAAAGGCGAAAAAAGGCAAAAAAATCGGCTAGATACGGCGGTTTTCAGCGGGAGCGGCGGTTCCGCCGCCGTTTCTTCACAGTTCCATATTGTCCTCCACAAAAGCAACTGCTGTGCCGAATTTAGAGCTGTAACTCTTTTATGTAACTTAAACCACTATTAATGTCCAAATGCTTCAATGATTTCCGAATTTTAATTAGGGATAATTTGGTTTAACTGGTCGGGGTTTGCATCAATTTTAATATCTACCATTGTCCTATCCCTTGATATTCCTGATTTTATACATGATTGTAGACTGACAAGCAGAAAGGAAATAGTAAACTGCAGTTGACACCATCTGATCATCTCATTACTGCTACACAAGCCGGGATTCTCACTCTAGGCAAGTTACAATATTTATATTCATTTTGATATTTTCTATGTTTCTTGAAATTTATCAAATAAAAATGAGATGTGCCACTTTTTTAAACCAATACAAAGTACCTAACATATCCCAATAAATTGTTACAGCACTAGGATTTTCTTAAACGCGCAGACAAATTTAAAAAGGGAGGGGGTGGAAGTGACACTTTTTCAAACCAAAATTAAAAGTCAAAGAAACTTAACTAAATAAAAAGTTACAAATCTGAGATTTGGCATGGTAGTTGATTTAAAGAGGTACAATATGCAGGCTGGCCACGAACATGCTATTTCCACTATTTCCGCTATTTCCACTATTTTTGCATGCTATGCATACTATTCCAAAAATTATGCTATTTCCACTATTGTCCAAAACTGCATACTATTTCCACTATTTTCCAAAAACTGCATACCTACTATTTGCCACAATTTATTTGTATGTCAGATAAATCTTCAATTTTTAGGTAATTAAAACGAACTGATTTTTTTAGAGCATGAAAAGAAAGCGAAGTATCGTGTTTTATCGCATTTTCCCAGTATCTTTTATCCTTTTTGTAGCCCCTGCGGGGGGCTCTTACACTGCGGGGCAATCATTACCACTTACCTAACCCAAAATAAATTATCAAATGCTGATGTGAAAATACGGCAAACTTGCTACTTTGTTTTCAATTTTCTTAGAAATGTTTCCAGAAGAAAGTAGTTCTTCAGTTCAGATTGTTGTGCCTTTTTTGAAAGTTATTTGTATTTCCACATTCAATGTAAAGATATCTTCTTTTAAATTTTAATAGCATTGAGGAGTAATTTATTATTAAATGATCCTATAGGTAACTGAGGTTTATGATCTCCTAACTAATATAAATCCTCTGTTTTTAGGTCCTTTTTCACATAACAATTTTAAACTGCTGTAATTTTGAAGCTAGAAGATAATTTTTTCAGAAAATGTTTTTGTGTGTGTAAATTTTATGTTAGGAATCTCATAACATAAATTTCAGCAGCGGAAGCTGTACTTAGCAGCTGCCAGCCGGGGCTTGGCAGGAAAACGACGGTGGATATTTATGAAATTTAAATACCTCATGTGGACATGTTGGAAAAGCATAAGTTTAAAATTTAAAGTGAAAAATTTCGGTCAAAGGATCCTTTTAAACATTTCTGGAAACCTGGAGGATCAGGATGTGCAGGATTAAACCTGGAACCTTAAATTGTTGCCTATATATATGATATTTTAGTATTTTGGTAACATAAAATGCTTTCTTAAACTCAAATATTTTTACTCTTTACCTGAGTGATCCTGCCAGGTTTGCTGGCATCCTGTGCCCGCTAGGAATGAGATATTCATAAAATAAGATAAGTGTCATTCCCAAACCCATTATTTAAGTCACTCGGTGCCTATTAGATCAAGGGGGGGGGGGGGTTCCTTGCAGATTTTTTGGACTTAAGCTTTTATGGGTAAATTAACATTTATTTAGATGTCACCCCACTTCAACTCCCCCTAGCCCCGCGGGGGTTAAAAAAAGCCTTTAAATGAACCTAACCTTAACTATCTCATAAACCATTTGATCATGAGAGCAGATTTTTTTGGACTTAAGCTATCAGAGGTATAGTTTAAGCAAGAAGCAACTAAAGCAACCTAAGTTTTCTCTAAAACCACTTAATAAACCGTGCAGATTTTTTGGACTTAAGCTTTTATTAGTGCAGACCAACTTTTAGTTTAAAAGTTATTCTCCCCCTAGCCCTCCGGGGCTCAATAAAACCCTAAAATGAATCTGACCTTAATTATCCCTAAACCATTTAATCATAAAAAGCAGATTTTTTTGATTTAAGTTATCAGAGGCATGAGTTATAATTTTAGCAAGAAGCAACACCTTAGCCCCAATCCCACTAGCACTTTGGGACTTTATGAAACCCTAAAAATTGACCAAACCTTAGTTTTCTCTTGGATTACATTTGAACCGTGCAGATATTTTCAACTTAAACAATGTGTATAAAATAACTTTTAAGTTTAGAAGTCATTCCCCCTGACCCCCCCCCCCTTATGCCTCCAGCATTTTAGGACTTTATAAAACCCTAAAAATGACCTGGAATCCCTTATGTTACCAACTTTATCAACCAACTTTTAGTCTAGAAGTCAATTTGATGCCCCCTCCCCCTTAGCCCTTCGTGGCTCAAAAAGACCTTAAGATTAACCTAACCCTAGTTAGGTATCTCTTAAACCATTCGATCATCAGAGCAGTTTTTTTTTTGGACTAAAGCTGTCAGAGGCATGAGCTATAGTTTATGCAAGAATCAACACCTGAAGACCCCCCCCCCCCCCCCCCTCCTTCCTCCTCTGCCTGCACTTTAAGTCATTAAGTTGATTTAAAAAGCTCATTATTGTGTTTAAAATGCATGCTATTTTATAATTTTATACTATTTTGTGTTAAATGCATGCTATTTCATACTATTTTATGGAATTTGTACATACTATTGCATACTATTTACTTTTTTTCTGCATACTATTTTATGCTATTTTGAAAAAAAGTCTGTGGCCACCTTGAATATGGAACTGTGAAGAATCGGCAGTAGAACCGCCGCTCCCGCCGAAAACTGCCGAATTTTGTATTGCCTTTTCTTGCCAAATTAGACAATTTTCAATCATCTCACTTGACTCTTTTTAATATTTCAAACATGTCCATATTAAAAAAATCACAAGTGTCAACTGCAAATATAAGGAACTGCATCATACTTCTAGTTAAACCACACTTCTCCTGTATTAGCAGCCTTCCACTTTCCTGCCGTTCCTTATATTTGCTCTTGACATATTTTTTTAAATATTGACATGTTTGAAATATTAAGTGTCAAGTGAAAATATCAGGGAAATATTTATGAAAAAAAAATTTCTCAAATGATTTAAAATTGTCTAATTTGGCGAGAAAAGGCAAAACAAAATTCGGCGATTTTCGGCGGGAGCAGTTCTTTACAGTTCAATATTGTACCTCTTTAAATTAACTGCCATGCCAAATCTCAGATCTGTAACTCTTTATGTAGTTGAGTTCCTTTGACTTTCAGTTTTGGTTTCAAAAAGTGTCACTTCCGCCTCCCCCCTTTGAATTTTATAATTAAGAGCTTTGTGTTATTTTCGTGTCATCCATATAATTATAGGTGGCGCTTTTTTCCTTTAGGATCTTTAAAATTAACTGAGCCCTTTGTTATACAGTATAAATATATATATAAATGATCCCTCCCCTCCATCTTTAGAATAACAAGAAAATTAAGGCATCAAATAAAAAAAAATGTATTTTTTTCAGGACTCACAAATCCTATTTGGGTGGTTAAAACAAGGTAATAACTTAATAGTTATTTCTCGCATCGTATTATAAACAGCTTTCCGCGGATATAGAATGTACAAATATGAGATTAAAACCAGTTTTTTATTTAGCCCCGAGAGGTGCCGAATGTGCTAAAAAACTGGTTTTAATCTTATGATTGTACATTTTTATATTCGTAGAAAGCTGAATATAATACGATGCTAGACATAGTTTTTTCGTATGGATGAGAACCGGTTCCTATCCACCGGATTTGAATGAATACGAGAAAAATATTAAATCGTAAATGATTGATATTCATCAAAAATATAAGAAAATTGTAAGAAAAAAAATAGGAACATTTCAATTTGATTTTTTGTAAAGTTTTGAATGGTTTAGTCACAATATTATATTTTTGTTGTAAAATTAGGGCTATTAGATGCCAGTTGCACGAAATGCATTTAAACTTGATTTTAGTAAACAGCATATTTTTTTGTTTAATGGTTTGAAATACATCTATTTAGCCATTTATATGAAAGAATATTTGTTTTCCACCATGTAGTTTTAAGAATATCAAGACTTGCAGATCATATTTTTGTGATAAATGCAACTTAGATGTCTATCTTATTTAAACAAAAACAGTATGACAACTATTCAAGTAATGCTCAATTGTGCGTTATTTATTGTATTAAAAAATTCATATACCTTTAAACTTTAAAAAATGTTTCATTGACGTATTTTGTTTTCAGTGAGATTTATGTTTAATAGTTGAATTTTCTCTCTCTAGGTTGTGTTTACAAGAAGAGCTTAATCCATCCAGTGTCGTTGATAAATCTAAGTAAGTTTAACAATTCATATAATAGATACCTAAGCATTCCTATCCTTATAATAAAGTAAAAGGATGTTTGTCTGTCCGTCTGTTTGTACCGAAGGATCTCGCTAACTGCTGAACCGACATGGTTCTCCTTTAAATATTGCTTTTCAAAGGACCTGGGAAGGTTCATAGCTATTTTGGGGAAGGGTATCACAACCATCCCCAGAGAAATCGCCAAAAATAAAAATTCCGCCTAGCGGATATTTTTGGTAAACTGCAAAAAAACAAAAAAATATTATTATTAGGTACTAACCCAATCTAGCGGCGGCGAAAAAAATATTTTTATGTAAACAGCTTATTACAACATAGATGGAAAGAAAATATTGTACGTGTTCCTAGAAGCCTCTAGGGGCGTTGCTGCTAGTAATATATTAAGAAGTAAGTTTTTTTGTTGTCTGTAGCTTACAATGTCGATATATACTGAACAAAATACATGGAGCCAGGGGCTCAACCGCTTGTGATAAGAAAATAGGCTAATCTAGTAACCTAGAATTTTTTTTGTACAAAATTGTTTACTAATTCGTGTTCATTCAACGAAAACTTACAAGTACTAATGTATTTCTTTAATTTGACTTGTTAGATTTCTTCAGGGTATAAAGGACAAATATTGTTCAAAAACTTTTCCTAAACAGAATTATGTTAATTTGGGAAGCTTTGATTAGAAACTATAATCTCTTCAAGTTTGATATAAATAGAATTAAAGAATATGCACGAATAAATTCTTAGGTATTTAATTTTGATTTTGTTAATTCGACGTTGGAGATAGGTGTAGGGCTCCGTAAGGTTAGAGCCTCTTCAATGCGGCTATAAATGCTTTTATTTTTAAAATTGCACTGGGGGGGGGGGGTTGTGTGTTCTGTGGTCTGTGGTCTAAAAATAAGTATTACTACTAATTTAAGATGTCTCCACAGGATATACATATACGTATTAAAATTTAATATTGATCTTTATTTTTTTTAGATATTATTCCGGGATGTGGGACGCTTTTAAGAAGATTGTTAAATATGAAGGGTTCAGAGGGCTATACAAGGTAATATCTATAATACAAAGTGGAACGATGTCTTTCTGTCCGTCCCTCCGTCATGTCTGTCCGTCTAGATATGGTTTAAGATCTTGCCAGGTAAAGCTTACTGTCTTGTTAACCACTTGACCTAATGGGTTCTGTTCTTTAGGGCATATGGGCAGGTACATAGTATTAGAATAGCAATAATTAAGCCATTTATTTTTTTTTTGCAATATAGCTTTTTAACTGGGAATTTAGAGGCGTGCTGAAGTGGGGAGGGGAGGGCCCACAGCGTTTATTTTATTATTTCCACGAGTTTATATCAGTCTGAATAAATCCATATATGTAATATATAATAGGTATATTTTCTTGTAGTCATTCGAATCCAGTGGATAGAAACCGGTTCTCATCCACACGAAAAAACTATATCTAGCATCGTATTATATCCAGCTTTCTACGAATATAAAAATGTACAATCATAAGATTGAAACCAGTTTTTTAGCCGGTGCCTTCGGCACCTCGAGGCTAAAAAAACTAGTTTTAATCTTATAATTGTACATATTATATCCGCGAGAAGCCGTTTATAATGCGATGCGAGAAATAACTATTATGATGTTCAGGATATGTATTTTGTTTTTTGTGTATATTCCCTGAATCAAAAGATATGTATTTCAGCAATTTACAAATTTCAAAGCGATTTTATCACATTTGGTGTTAAATCAATCTGCCTCCGCCCTTTTACCATAGAAAATTAGATTACAGTTGGATGCCTTCAAGGAGACCGAATTTTCTCGCATCGTTGTGAATTTCGCCCTTCTGGTGGGAGCTGGGTAAAAGATAGACCCTAAGTTCTTTGAAGTTTTCTCTTTGTTATGTCAATCGCTTTCTGTAGACACCTTACATCCAAGGTTAATCCCCTGATGATTCCGCAAAGTTAAAACTTGGATTTAGCGTTAGTCACCTAGAAAGCATTCCACTGTATTATAATTGGTTTTCTTCTAGGGATTCACTCCTGGTCTGTTTGGTGTGTCCCATGGTGCTGTTCAGTTCATGGCCTATGAAGAATTAAAGGTAAACAATTATGCCAGTAAAGACCTCAAGAATGGCGTTTCCCCGTTATTTGTTTTTGCCCTTCTGTCCTTAAGGGCACCAGTAAACCTATCTGTTTTTCCTTAATGTATGTGGTTTTTACGATCCCATAAAATAGATAGTTTAGTACATTTAGAATCATTAAGAAAGCTAAAACCATGTTTAATATATATCTTCATTATATGGTGCTTTACCTAGTAAGATTAGATTTGATTAATATTATGTTTTCGCTATGCACTTCTAAGGGAAAGTACACTAATGTTATTCTATTTATGTTCAGACATCATACAATCAGTATAGACACCAACCCATAGACGCCAAGCTCACAAGCTCGGAATATTTGGCGTTTGCTGCCATATCCAAGTTTATTGCAGCTGTCACAACTTACCCATATCAGGTTTGTTTACACTTTTGGGGGGGGATATTGTTCATGAAGGAAAACTGTTTTACTCCAATTAATTTACCAGAACAAAATATATTATTTTCTGTGTATTTTAATATAAATAGAGACTGTTCCTTAGCATCTAGGGGTTATGTATTACTTAGGAGATGGAGTGGACCTAAAACAGTCCTAAGACATATATTTAAAGTCGAAATGGTCTATTACTATCCAGGGGTGTATATTTTCAAAATTGACCCGGCTCGGGGGGGGGGGGATTAAAAAAAAAGTGGTTGGAGGGGGAAAAAATGTAAAAATTAAGAAAACTGAAAACATTTTTTCCATTTACATTCCAATGTCCCCTTCCTCCCCGAATATTAGACAGGGTGTATATTTTGCACAAGATTCATTTACAAAATATTTCAATTATTTCCCCCAACCCCTAAGTCTTACCCTAAGGAGGGGAAAAAATTGGAAAAATGTTTTTAGGACTCTTCATTTTTTTACCCCTCAAACATAGTTTTTGAGTTTTTTTTTCCAAAAGGACGATAATTTTTTTTTTTTTCAGAACACTCTCCCACATACTTTTCATCCCCTCCCCCCTCCCTTCCTTTAAAATTAAAATAAGTAGGTAATATTAATTTCTAATGATTTTTTTAGGTTATCCGAGCAAGATTACAGGATGCTAACTGTACTTACACAGGAACCACAGACTGTATACTCAAAACTGTACAGTAAGTTCTTCATTTATTTACATTAAATATCTTAGGATATGAGGACAATAGACGAAAGGTCCCCCCTCTATTATTATAAACAATATTACCCTTTTCTGTATTTAAAATCTTTGGACATATCTCTAGTTTAAACCAACCAATCTAGTTCTGATAATAACAAAATAAGCAAACATAATAGAGAGAAAATGTTTGTTACAAGTTTGGATATCAGTATAATTTACTGTCTAATGTACCTCCCCTCCCCCCCCCCCCCCCGCCCTTCTTATTTTGTAAACTGACACCTTTTTTGTTTCAGGAAAGAGGGCATCGCTGGTTTATACAAGGGCATGACTCCCTACCTAGTCCATGTCATGCCCAACATCTGTCTAGTCTTTCTCATCTACGAGAAGATTGCCAACGGCTAAGGCTGGTTCCCCAACATCAAGATACTGCAGAATCACAGCTTGTTCTCAATTATAACCCAACTGTAATCAAAGAGATACAAAATTAAGGGATAATCTCAAAGTTGAGCTTACAAAAAATTATAAAACATCAGATTTTCTTGTGAACAGAAATACATAGATTCAAAGAAGGATTGTTGGCTACATACTTATATTAAATAGTTAGCAATACCGCAGTGATTGATCATAATAGTTTTTATTTAGTGATAATATTATATACCTAAAAGTGGCTTCTTTCATTCTCATCTACAGGCAGCATACACTCTTAATAAATCATTATAATTCTTATAGTTTAAAGGGATAGTTGCATGAAGTGCATTAAAAGTTTGATTGCAAGCATAAGTTATAAGAATGCCATCTAACATACCTATAAGATTTTGTATTACAATAAATGAAAAAATAGATACCTAACAATTAGACATCACTAAAATAGTCGTCATGCTCTTTATGTGAAAATTAGCCAGCTGTGTATGTAAATAAATAGCAGATACCACAATATTACAATTTTCAAGTCTTGATATTTTTAAAACTACATGGTAGAAAATAGGGTTGGCAATCCGTCCAATTTATGGACCGGATTCGGATTCTTACAAAAATCTGCGCAAAAATGAAACTGACAAATCCGTGGATTCCGAATTCTTATTATTTGACGGATTTAGTATTTCCGGGTGGCGGGTTCTAGCAACATTTTAAAAGGCCTTTTTAAAATAAATTAAGGGATTTAGCTTTACCGGTTATTGGGAAGAGTCTAAAGCTGCGGTTTTTTTTATATTTTTCTCCTATTACTAGACCCTTACTCAACCTAACCTAACCTAAAAATAATGTAATTCCAGTTTGAACAGGGTTGCCAGATTTCTTAATAAAATGACTGTTGAAAATTAAAATATATATTCGGACCAAAAAAACTAAAGACGATAATTTTAGCCTAACAATTAACAATCCAAATCCGCTATTAAAATAACAGATTCCGGATTCGGATTCTGGATTCAAAAATTGGACGGATTCCGGATTCGGATTGCCAACCCTAGTAGAAAATTTAAATATTTTAAAATATGACCTATCGATGTAGTTCAAATCATTGAACAGGAAATAATATACAGTTCACTAAATACGAGTTTTAATGCATTTCGTGCAACTACCCCTTTCCAAAGGTTAAATTTCATCAATTTCAGGTGAAAATTTAAGAAACCGCCTATTTTCTCAAATTTGTGAGAGATAAAACGATGGGTAAATATTACTTTAGTTTTAAAAATTAGAATATTACAGGGCGGAGAAAGGGATGCAGATTACAAAGCATATTGGAAATATTTTTGTCATTTGGAAACAAAACGAAAGAAGTTTTTAAAAAGGGGGGGGGGGGGTTTAATGCAACCATCTCGTAATCAATGTATAAATGGCACTTGAAATACGAATTTTGATCTAAAATTCTGCATGAGTAATCCTTGGTAGGTCTATTTTTCCTAAATCGAATAAACTTCCCCCCCCCCCCCCCCCTCTTCATATATCATTACATTTTTTGTCAATTTAGTTAAGTTTTAAATATTTTTTCTCTTATCTTATTATAAGCAGACATAAAAATAATATCTAGATATACATTTATGAGCTTTTTAGAAAACTAGTACTAGGTCTGCTTTAATAAAATTAAAATGTGAGAAAAAAATCTTCGAATTAATATTATCTATAAAAATAAAAAAGGAAAAAAATACACATAAATGTGAAACTGTGATTACCAAAAGAAGAAGAAAAACAAGAAATCAAAAGTGATATTAATATAAAAAGGAAAAACCTACAAAAGTGAATACCTTGGAATCAATAGTTATCAACTTTGATTTGATTTTTACTCATCAACAATCCTATTTGTTTATCAGTATCAACTGCAGTTTTGCTGGATCTGAACCTTCTTATAAAAAGTAAAGAACTTTATTATATGCTGCTAGCGGCGAAACGGTACAGGGAAGGTTTTTAACTATTTTTGGGAGGGTATCTTATTCTTCATCCTTCCAATCAAAGATGAACCTTCCCTCTCTCCCCCCCCCCCAACAAAAAAATCTTGTTTTAACCTTTTGAAAATAGGTTGGGGGTAGGCTTTACCTCCTCCCACCTTAAGCTTCTTAGGGCGTAGCTGCTAGTATTTGATATTCTAGATAATTTACAGGCCAGTTATAGCGATGAGCGGGCATGTTTCTTACATACGTTCATTCGGTTGGCCGCTAGCAGCCAAGCCTTTAAAGTTCTTATCTTTGAAAGGTTCAATTCTAGTAACATTTCATCGTGAACTGCAGTAGATCTGTTTATTATGTATAAAATGTTTTTTTTCTATGTAAATAAAAAGGCCTTTTTACATTTATAAGATTTACACCTTCCTAGAATCCGAGTTTGAACTTTGTTAAAGAACCCCTAGTTTTGATTTAGAAAAATATATAATACCTAAGTTGTTAAGTTCTAGATTACAACAACTAATGTCCTTTCGTAGAGATCAAAATCGTTTTTCATGAAGGAGTGAATTAAAAAAAGGTTTTTCACGAAAATTTTTCAGCTAGGTACTTATTATTATGTAAATTTAGATTGTTTTTAGCATTTAAAATGCAATTTTCAATATTTATTACCTAGGTACGTTCAGAACTAAAAAGTAAACTATTTTCAAGTTTTTTTTTAATATTTGTGCCAAAATCGTGATATTTCTAATTTTTTATATTTCAAAATTTGTTAATGTTTAGCGAGGGTAAAAAGTCTTAATTTCAATATTTCTATTAAGAAAACTTAGGAATTGTAAAGCAGTTTATGATACTATTATATGTATAAAAATACTGACTAAAATGTAAAATATTTTAAAGACGATTTAGAAATAATATTTACATGTTCAATATATTTATCTAAATTTTTTCAAGTTTGTGTTTTTCTTAATTATTTTTATTGTTGTTAAAAGCGAAGCTTTTCTATAATTAGAGCCAGTTCGTAACGGATAGCTTTTTTCGTTAATTTAGGCATGTTAGAATTGTCCTATCGATTTCAAATTTTGCATGGTGATTCCTTTAATAGTTAGGTACGATTTAGAAAGCGTAGCAACTCTATAATCATTACCAAAATGTCCGTACGTCCATTTTAAACATGTTGATTTTTTTTACTTTTTTAACAACAATTTTTTATGTGATCTAATCATCCGATTGATTTGATTTTTGGTATATTGATTCGTGGGACAACAAAGTATAATGTAATAAGCGAAGCAACTCTATAATCAAGTCATAAAAATGTAAGTATAACCATAAACATTATCCTGAATCAAGTAGTTTTTCAACAAATTTACTTACAATTTTGCTTTCACTCTTATACATTTATATTATGATTATTCAGTTCTGACACTATACAAGTGTTAATGTCTGTTTGTCCTACCGTTTCAGTGCTTCGCTTTTATGAATGTTGTCATCCTTGTTTTGATGTCTATAAACACTACGGCGAATTTTTTGATTTAGAGGCGTGTTGAAGGGTGGTGCATCCACCCCCCTGGTAAAAGTAAAGGATGTGGAAACAATCTCCATACACTCCTGCTAAATAAATAATGTAATAAGCGAAGCAACTCTATAATCAAGTCCTAAAAATGTAAGTATGTCCATAAACATTATCCTGAATCAAGCAGTTTTTCAACAAATTTACTTACAATTTTGCTTTCACTCTTATACATTTATATTATGATTATTCAGTTCTGACACTATACAAGTGATAATGTCTGTTTGTCCTACCGTTTCAGTGCTTCGCTTTTATGGATGTTGTCATCCTTGTTTTTGTACATTTAAACTGAAAATGGAGGATGGGGAGGGTCACCTCCCTCCTTTCTTCAGTGCCACTAGAGGCTTCTAGGGACGTAGCCGCTAGTTATTTACGAAGTATATTTGCGATTATTTTTATTTAATAGATTTTTCCAATTTTTAACATTTACAAAAGGGCCTGCTTTATTGCTTCAAGATCCATGTCAGATCTATATAGGAAATAAATGTCTATAAACGAGCTCAAGTTTTCCAAGGAATAAATGTTTAAAACTCATAGTGCTCCAATAATCCATAATAAACTCTCATTGCCCAGAACAATAAAACCCAATATTTTACTTTATTAAGAATAGATTAATTTTTTTTATTTCATCTTGCTATTTACATAATATTGAAGTATTTTATTACTATTCTTAAAAAAGAAAATTTAAATTCATAATATAGTAAATTTAAGAAAACTTAGTTTTAAAATGAGTTGATTCTAGCGCCCCTCCCTAATGTGTCCAAATTTTAAAACAAAAATTAAAAACATTTTAACCCTTTCCTGACGGTTATAAAAAAATATATATTGGAAAATAAATTCCGTAATTTAAATTGCATTTTTGAAAGAATGAAAATGGCTTTACTATAAATACGTATTTGAAGATTAAATTAAGAAATCAAAAGAAAATGGAAGAAAAAGCAAGTTAGAGAGAGGTTTTTTTTAAACAAGAAAACGCTAAGGCAGAATGTTAATACGTTCATAGTATCAAAGGCTTTTATTATAAAATAAATAACTAAAATCAGCCGGACAGAAATTCTAACGTAAGTAGTTGAACTTGAAGTAATCTTTATGTGTAAGTTAATATATTTATCTCTTTCTATTCTAAATGCATAAGAATATTTTAAACTAGCGGATGTGTACCTAGCATCCAGGGGCTCTCAATTAAAAGGGGCAGAAACAGGCTAGAAAAAATAGCTTAAAACCATCTGAAAATGAAATAGCCTAATACCATCATGAGACCTATTTAAAGCTTAAAATAGAGAACCCAATTGCTTCAGTAGTTATTGAGATCTTCTTAACCTTCATAAAAAAAAGTGGAAAAACATATATTTGCAGACAGACTGACTAGCTAATTGAGATGCAGAGTAGATGCTCATCACCCTGTAAAATTTTACCAGGGAAAAATTCATCTTTCTATCAATCAAATGACAATCAGAGCATTACCGATAGACTGACAGACCAGGTAAATTATATAATGGATGCTTATTTGTAAATGAGAACCATATCGATTCTGCGTTTATAGAGATCTTTTAGTACAGACAGACACACACACACACCGAGATCCTTTTACAATTTACTTTATTTTAAGGACTATAGGCTAGACTTCTATTTTCAATAGAAAAGGCACGTTTCCCTACAGAAATTGATGTCATCTGGAGGGTTACAGACTAACCGACCAAATAAGGTAGAGAGTAGATATTCATCTATCAGGAAAATCTTCTCTAGAAAAAATCAGTCGTGATCGTCTATCTAATTTAGAATTTGATAAATAAAATTTTTACATTTTAAATTAAATGCCTTGCAGGGTATTTCCGACAGGCTGATGGAATAAGAATAGAAATAGAAGAGTAGAAGAATATTCTGAACCCTTTTTTCGTCAAATCTAAGAGAGAACATTCCTAGCAGACAAAAGTATTGTTTACTTTCGACTCAAGCTGATGTGGATTCTTAAAAAATGATAGACTCGCTATTCGATAGTGAGGCAAAATTATTTTTGTGAAAAATCATCCAAAAGCACATTAAAAATCTACAAAAATTAAACAAAATCATATGTTAATAACCCTCTTAAGATTTTATTTCATTTTTGTAAATTTTTTTATTCGATTTTGGAGGATTTTTCACAAAAATAATTTTGCCTCACCAGCGAGTTGCCAGCCTAACTTTTTTTTTAAGAATCCAACTTTGTTTCAAGGTTTCAAATTGTAAACGAAATTTTTGGGCAATTAATTCTGATTCCGCAAAGCTTTCTACTAAGAAAATATACTGTTAACAGCTGACTTTTATGTATGTATGAAATGAAAAAAAACATGCTTTCGTAGGAAAATGTGTACATAATTTCAACCAATAAGATCCAATGTAAATTCCGATGCGATTCTCCTATTGGCTCAATCAGACATTCCCTCTCTTTCTTAGTACCTTTATTGGAATAAGTAAATCACATATTGGATGCTTAAGGTATAGGGTATATTCTCAAAAATTAAAACCGTCTATCTTAAATAGCAGATGGTGAATTATGTTTTACCCTCAGACGGACATTTCTAATTAAAGAGTGGCTTTGCGTAAAAAATATTATATTTAATAAAAAAGCAAGGTCAGCCAAAGTGAGGATATCGAGTGCATATCGAGCATTAAAATTACACTTCCATATTTTAGAAATAAATTGTAAATTAGAAGGGATAGTTTTTTTGCATAAGCCTAACTCCTGCAGGGGGCCCTAACCCACCAAGGTTTACCCTTGATGTGCCCTTACTCTTGATAAGATATTAGTTATAGAACATATAGAATTTCTTAGAAATTTTAAAGCTAAACAAGGATGACATCATTTATAAGTCCTTAGTAAAGCTAATAAACATGGAAATCTTTACAATAGAATTTATATAATATCTTTGATAGTAGATGCATATCAAAGCATTCCAACAGACGGACGGACAAAGTAAGTTCATCAGTATGGGGATGTTTTTAATTCCAGCCATTGATCTTTTATAACTGAAGAGAAATTCACGTTTACTTCTTTACGGTTTCTTACAGACAGACAGACATTTCAATTAGAGTACCAAGAAACATATGATAACATCCAAAAACTTTGTGAAGTTCATAAAAATATAATAAAATAGACGGACAATATGGTTAAAACATTAGATGTCAATAGAAATATATACAGTAAACTTAAAACATAAAATACCATAAAATCTAATTACTAAAACTTTAGCATAATGGACGGACTGACTGACAAAGTTAATTAAATATATATGATGCTTTTTAGTCAGCGAAATCCTCACAGACAAATTTGTTTTTCATTTTTAATTTTAAGTAAATCATAATTCTGATTTTGTACCAGACAGACATACAAAGTTCAATTCAGATTTTCTGCTAAAATATTGTTTAGTAGAGAAGCTACTCTATAATTTATAATATAATAATTTTTCCTAATAACTCGGACCCTAAGGCGGCCTGAGGCCGCTTCGTCATATCTTAATAATTGCATTAGCCTTCTACCTTTCCAGTACGGATATTTAATATTCTCAAGAGCATTACAGACCAGCGAACAACGTGAGCTGTAGGCTAGTAATAGATAACAACTACTTTTTTGTTTGCATTACACTCCCTCGATTTTGGTTAGGAGGTGCATTCGTTGAAACCCTTTGTAAGCACCTGCTTTTATTCATGTAGCTTTCTCTTATGATGACTAAGAGTGGAAGGATTAACACTAACATTCTTACACTAATACACATATTTTAAGCGAGGTCTATTGTCTAAATTTGACGGACGAACATTCCATTAGCTTTTCTATCAATAAAAAATTATATCAACAGGATTAGGTATATTAGACTGACAATTTAATAAAGAATGTTAAACATATACATTTTAGTATTAAAACATTTAGACAAATAGGAATTTTTATCACAGTATAATTCTAGTTTTATAACAACAAAATATATAGCATATTAGTTATTTTTTCATCGTATTATAGACAGCGGATATTAAAATGAAAAATCATAAGATTAAAATCAGTTAGCCCCGAGAGGCCAAAGGCCGGGGCTAACAAAACTGGTATTAATACTATGATTTTTATTTTAGTTCTCGAGGAAAATTGTATGTAATACGATGCTATAAGTGATTATTCAGTTATATTCATCGATTTTGAAGCCATACTGGAATAGTTTTTTATCGCATCGTATTAAACAGTTTCCCGCAGATATAAAAATGTTAATATTAAGATTGAAACTAGTTTTGTTAGCCCCGAGATGCCATATAGTATGATTGTTCATTTTTATTTTTGTCGAAAACTGAATAGAATATGCTATACACAATTTTCAGTATGTCTCAGAAACGGTTCTTAATCGGTTTCGAAGCGATACGGGAAAACATTTTCTTAGTCTTAGTTCGGGATGAGCTGGTTGAGGCTGTGGTTCGAGGCCCGTTGTTGATAGCGCTGACACAAATGTGTTGAAAACTTGTCCTCTGACTTGTAGTGCATGTTCTCCAGCTGTTCAATATCACAGGGCACTCGTAACATGTTGCTACCACGGTTCTAAACATTTTACAATACAACTTTTATGGTAAGGTTCTTATAACTGTTAGTTTTACATCCCCTATGAAGATAAGCAATATTACCCCAACTGTAGATAAAAAAATATTGGTTGAAAAGTTTTTAACTACACAATCACAATATAATAAAAGTACCCAAAATTTTAAAGGCAACGAATAAGAGAACAGGGTTATAAAACTTTGGGTACTAGTGTAATTTACGGTACATTTGCCTCTCCCTCTCAAAAAATCTGACAGAGACGGGACGTTGGGCTTTAAACTATGCTATTGCTAGTACCCAGAGAGATATTTTCACTAAATCTTGGTTGGTTGGTTCAAATTAGCAGAGCACAATCAAACTTTCAACCAATTTTTAATCTACAGAAGGGGTAAATTTGTAAATAATTGGGATTGAACAATGTAGATAATCAATTTATTTATCAACAACCCATATAAAAATTCTACCAAATTTCATATTGATCAGATGATTCTTTCACCTTCGACTATTATAGTTTTAATAATAGATACTAAATTTTAGATTTATTGCGTATGCCCACCAATTAAACAAAATTCATATTAATGAGATGATTATTTCATCCCCCTAACAGTTGTGTATTGTACAAAAACCTGATGTAGATAGTTTGAGATACTGGTGAGACTGCACTCTGCCACTGGGCTACAGCTGCTCCGCCTGGCGGTCATGTTGGGCGTGGACACGTACAGAGAACTTGTGGCCAGGGATATAGATCTAGTGGGGGAATAAGAAAATCTTAATTTTTAATATTTATCCGATGAATCAGGACTGGTTCTCAGCCATAGTGAAAAAAAATGTATAGCATCGAATTACAGATAATTTTACCTAAATACTAAAATAAAAATCAATACCAGCTTTAAGTCTGACTATAAACTTATAATATATTTTAATATCCACTGAAGCTGTCTATAATACGATGCGATAAATAAATACTACATACTGCATATATGTAAATACTCAGTTGCCTTATATCACCATATTTTTTGTAAGTGGTGATTCCTAGGACGATATAATAATGTAATTCTAACCATTTGAGCTTCGCTTTTGTGGATTTTTGTGATTGTTGTAATGAGATACATCAAATCCTGTTGAGAATTTATATTCATGTTGATAGAATTAATTCTGTATACCTAAGTAATATTGATAGAATTAATCCTATATAAGTAATTTTCCATTCCGGGACTTTTTAGAACTACAAACGTTTTGTAGTACAATTTGAAAATAATCTATTGTTTCCAATGGTCGTAATTATAAAAAATTTTCGCTAATTAAATTGTGCCTTTGGTTCTAAGAATCTCCAGAAAAAGCTAAAATCTTCATTTTGATTATGGATATACGGACTTTCTGTTTTGATTATTAGGTTGATACTGTTTTTTAATTGTACCTAACTGTAATACAGGAATCATCAGGCAAAGTTTGATAAATTAGGAATAAAAGTTACCCGTTAAACGGATGAATTTTCTATATGGAAAAGCCTCGCTTTAAAAAAAAGTATTTTTAAAATTATGAATTATTAGATTTTCTTTCCTGATGCTTTTTTCTTCAGAATTTTCATAATTTCTAAAATCTGCTTGAATTCCGTCAGAATTAAATCTTTTTATGTTGGCATTAGCTACTGCTCTACTTCTCCACCTGTGAAATAGATGTGTCATCACTTCCGCTGAAAGTTTAATTACAATTTTAAATCATCAAAATGCAGGGATCTTAAGGGATAAGACACTGGATGATAAATTTGTACACACACTGGCAAACAAAGTTATTTCTTCTATTGTTCAAAGTATTGGTTGTAAAGTTTGGACACTGCTAGTTTGAACCAACAAATAAGAGAATTTTGGGTACCAGTGTAATTTGCGGTCCAATGTCCCCTCCCTCCCTGATTAAACAACAGATCTTTAGTATAGATGTATATACATACAACTACCTCCCTTCCTTTTTCAAGCACCTCTTTCGTCTGCTTCTAAATTATTTTCTGCTACTTGGCTGTGGTAATATAAGTGACATCATTGGTTGATTTTCAATGACCCAATAGAAAGATTGCACAAGGTGGTTGCGATGGGGAGATACAGTTATTTAACCCTTTCTCCCTCTAGTGTTTTACTCTAATGATTAAACCTTTATTTGTAACTAAATTAAAAAGGAAGGTGGGGATATCTAGGCCTAACCTAATAATTAGGGGGAGGGGGGCTAAACCTGCTATTCCCTGAACCTGCGAGGCTACCTGTTATCCAATATAACCTAGCCTAAAGTAACAAACAAACGAAAAACTGCTCTTATCTTATTTCTATTTCAAATTAAGGCGGAGATTGGGATTTCTGAGCTCAACTGGGTACTTTGAGGGGACACCGCCCGTTATTTTAATAACATCAAGACTACATACTTATGTTTATATAAGAAATTATAGTTATGGGGAAGTGATAGCGCACCTAAGAAATATCATAACAACTTTCCAGCTCATTGTGTTTTTTCTAGAACTTTCTTCATCTTCTAATTTGGAGGATTTGTTCAACATTGTTTGGAGGATATTTTTCCTTGTTTCACGTCAAAGCATGCAAAACTGCTTCCTTTGTTTCAATATATTCTTTTTTATGCTTTATAAAGATAGTGTAATTGATGTCTGACGATTTATCGTTGGTTGCATGTCTTTTATAGGAAAGATGAAGATGTTTATACAAAAAAGAAAAATTTGATGTTTTGGAAATTGGAAAATGGAATAAACAAATAAAAAATAAATTTTTTTACTCCAATTGTCTAAAATACTAACGTCTGAACAAAATATATCAATCCCAGCACATAAATTTAAAAAAAATAAAACTTATGTGAGCTTATTAAGACGGAGAACTCAGACCGTTCAGAGGTAAGCGATATCTTAATGGACAAACCAAACAAGTACATTATTACATCATGAAAAAGTAGTAAGCTCTTTGTCTGAAGAAATAGCTATCTCATAAACAGTTGGACTGACATAGTTATTTTTTCCCCAGAAACTTTTAGTCCAAGCCACACGCAGCCGCAGCTAACAGCTGCCTCAGTTTCGATTTTTAATCAGCCGCCAAGCAGAAAGCGTGGCTGCCGACCCCTGAATTCTACTATATTTTGTTGTTAATGTTTTTAAAGACTACTCTATTCTTATTGATATAAAAGCTTGCTATTTTGTATTTTTTGATGTTTTATATGAATTATAATCCTTTATACTAATGTAACATGTATGTCTGTCTAGCTTGTCTGTATTTCCGTTAAGATCTCGTAAACGGCTGGATCAATAAAAAATTTGTTCTTTTATTTTTCAGTGAAGGTCATAGACTATAGGGAGATGCCTTCACTGCACTGTGAGAAAATTTAACCTCTTCCCCAAAAAAGTCTATATTTTCATTAAAAACAAAACTTTCGTTGGGAGGGGGTTTACCCAACACTTCTAGGGGCGCATCCATTAGTTATAAGAAAACGGATCTAAATGATTTGCATGAGATAAAAGTGAATACACAATATTGAATAAGAAATATGTCTGTTAAAAAGGGTTTTTTATGCAACTATCTCGTAATCAGTGAGCAAATGGCACTTAGAATTCGAATTTTGATCTGAAATTTTGCATGAGTAATCCTTGGTAGGTCTATTTTCCCTAAATTGAACAAAAAGGGGAAAAAGTAACGGCTAACGGCTGGCAGCTCAGCCGTTTGGCCATTTTTAAAACTATTTTCACGGCAATTATCACGAAACCTATCTCTACATAATACTTTTTGCTGCTCTAAAACGTTTTCAAACGGTTCTAGCCGCTAGTTGCTGGTACTAGAAAGCTAAAAATGTTTTTTTGTATCATTTCACATGATTTAAAGCAAAAATATGTTTCAAAAAGTTGATTCCTACATAATTTATGGCAGATTTGCCCTAAAAATAGTCACAAAAAAACGGCTAAACGGCTGGGCCGTTAGTCGTCACTTTTTAAACTTTTTGTTCGATTTAGGGAAAATAGACCTACCCAGGATTACTCATGCAAAATTTCAGATCAAAATTCGAAGTCTAAGTGCCATTTGCTCACTGATTACGAGATGGTTGCATTACCCCCCCCCCCCCCCCCTCCCTTATATCATTTAATACCTATATTTGCGACAACTTTTATTTAATGAAATCTTCCAATTTTTAACATCGATAAAAAGCCCGCTCCTCTCGGAGAAGATTCGAACCCGAGTTAACTGGATAAGAAGACTCGCGTTCTATATACAAGCTACACGAAACTTCAAAGAACGTGTGTAAAAAAAGAAAATGTAGTAAAAAAAAGTAATAATTCACGAAACCTCGAAGTTTTTATTTCATAAAAAAAATTGGAGGTTTGGTGATTTTTTTCTCACAAAACCTCCCTACTTTACATTCTGGCATATTCACGAAACCTCCGTGACTATCCGATAATGCAACTTTTATTATTCAAAAAATGTTTTATTATTATAAATTGCATCATTTCTATTATAAAAAATAACTCATGATTTATGAGAAAATTAAGTTTTTGTAAAAAAAACTATACTATTATTATAAATCCATCCCACTTCATATGTTCTTCCTTCCCTATTTCCTCCTTATGTCTCCCCCCACCTCCCAAAATAAAATTCAAGAAACCTCCGTGATTTTTTTATCTATCTATCTATCTCTCCCTCTCTCTACAAAGGCCATATGATGCCGGTTAAGTAAACCCCTCCTCATCACTATTGTAATTAATTTTACACATTTATACTGGCGTTCTTGGTATTGTGGTTATCGTACATGCTTTACAATGTAATCATTGCGTGTTCAAATCTCTGCAGTTGATCTGTAAATCTTTAACTAAGATTAATTCAAATATTTTTTTGTTCGATTCAAGTCGGAAGGTTGTCAGTTCGAAACTACCCAAACACTAAATATCATTTTCACTCTCTGATATAATAAGTAATATTTGGTAAAAGTTTACTTATTTACATTGTAATAACAGTCACTTAAAATATCAAAAAGCTATTTTTTTTAATTTGTTTTTCGTAAGGTAGACAAGGAAACGAACTGAAAAAAAAAAAAAATCAGATCCGGGAATTGAACGCCCGATCATGATAACCAGACACCACCACTTTCCCACTGAGCTATGGAGAACACCAAGAATCGAACATAAAATAAGACAATGTATAAAAAAATTATGTCTTATAGTATACAACAAAAATTTGGTGTAATTTAATATCGGCGTAATAATTTTAGCTATTATAATAATTTCAATTTTTATCCCCTCTTATAATATTCAGAGATTAATAGTCGGGGATTGGAAAATGGAAGAAAAAGATTAATAGTAGGGTAAAAGACAATGGAAGAAAAATATTAATATTCAAGGAAAGTTCAAGGAAAGAACAATGGAAGAAAAAGAAGGGTTGATTAATCCTTATTATTAATTTTGTTTTGGGTTGTAAAAATATGACAAATTTTTGTTTGTTATTAATGCAGCTTTTGTGGCACAGGGGTACGGTGTAAGGCTAAGGTCATGGTTTTCCAAGATCGATTCCAGGCAGGGACATTAATTTTCAAATTTTTTTTTTTGTTTAACATAACAGACTGAAAAATATATTTAACATCTTATTATATCCAGTTTTCTATGAATATAAAAATGCACAATCATTTCAGATTAAAGCCAGTGTTATATAATAATAGTTAATAATACGATGCTTTAAATAACTATTATATTACTCGCCCTACCCTCCAAACATACAAACACACAGACAAATATCCTGTTACTTTATAAAATTTTGATTTTTATATCCGTTTAAACGGTCGCTGATGATTGAAAATTACGCAACCTACGAATTTCTCTCTCTCTCTCTCTCTCTTTCTTTCTTTTCTTTCTCTCTCTCTCTCTCTTTCTCTCTCTCTCTCTCTCTCTCTCTCTCTCTCTCTCTCTCTCTCTTTCTCTCTCTCTCTCTCTCTTAAAGCTTATAGGTCGCCGGTTCAAAACCCCCCACGTAACTTATCAAGAATTCCAGTTCTATTGCCCACATGTATAATAAACTATTAAAGCTATCATCCATATAATAAAGTAATAGAATGTTTATTTGTCTGTCTGTTTGTTTGTGACAAAGGATCTTACTAACCCCTGAACCCATATGGTTCTCCTTTACAGGGTAGCTTATCATAGGTTCTGGGAAGGTTTCTAACTATTTTGGAAGAGGGTAACACCATCCACCCAAGAGAAATCGTTCTGGGAAAAAATTACCCCCCCCCCCTCCCCCCTCCACACAACAATATCTTTCTTTCTCTTTCTCTCTCTCTATAAAGATAAAAATATTTTTTAAATCCCCGAGGTGGTTTCGATCTTAGGTGCTTCAGACTGCTTGGATAAAATATTAACAATAAAACTTATCCACTGAGCTAAAGAGGAAAGCTTTAATAAAACCGTTAATTTAAACAATTGATATAAAGTATTCTTTAAAATATTTAGGGCCATGGAAGTCGGTTCGAGGCTTGGCGATAATTTTTTTTTAATTACCTTTTTAAAGATATTAAGGGACTTCAAAATTAGTTTTATTTTATTAATTACCGATATTGTTTACAATGTCATAAAAATAAATATTCTTTAGAATATTTAGGGCCAAGGAAGCCGGTTCGAGACTTGGCAACATTTTTTTTTAAATTGCTTTTTTAAAGATTTTAAGTGACTTTTCAAAATTAGTTTTAGTTTTATTTTATTTATTTAATAAAAAATTCAATTTTTTTTAAAGGAAATAAAAAATGTTTATTTTGACAACAAGAATTGAACCACTGATCATCATACCCCATTCTCTCATATCATACCACTACGCTATGAAAGAATAGCTAAAAGACGCAATATCAATAATGTATTATAACAGAAGGAAACAATAATTTTCACTAATTTATCTAAACCTGGATGGTACATCCAGGCATTTCTAGTTCATTAATATAAAGATGTAAGGTCATTTGTATAAAGCTAAAAGATTTCAAAATGGTCTTGCTAACCGTCTTGTTCTTTTTAAAAGCGAAGCTTTTCTATAATTAGGGTCGGTTCGTCCGTCCGTAACGGATAGCTTTTTTCGTTAATTTGGGCATGTTAGAATTGTCCTATCGATTTCAAATTTTGCATGGTGATTCCTTTAATAGTTAGGTACGATTTAGAAAGCATAGCAACTCTATAATCATCACCAAAATGTCCGTACGTCCATTTTAAACATGTTGATTTTTTTTACTTTTTTAACAACAAATTTTTATGGAATCTAATCATCCGATTGATCTGATTTTTTGTATATTGATTCCTGGGACAACAAAGTATAATGTGATAAGCGAAGCAACTCTATAATCAAGTCCTAAAATTGTAAGTATGTCCATAAACATTATCCTGAATCAAGCAGTTTTTTCAACAAATTTACTTACTTTTTTGCTTTGACTCTTATCATTTATATTATGATTATTCAGTTCTGACACTAAACAAATTTTAATGTCCGTTTGTCCTACCGTTTCAGTGCTTCGCTTTTATGGATGTTGTCATCCTTGTTTATTTGAAACTTATGTGGTTTTAGATTGTTTCAAATAGGGTTTTGAATTTTTCTTTTTTTGTCACAATAAGTACTCTATTAGACTTTGACTTTTTGGTTGAAACGTTTAGACACTTCTTGTTTTAAACTAACCAATCAAAATTTAATAAAATGACCTAAAGTTTTTGTGCCAAGGAGGTATGTAACTTTGGATGCCATTGTAATCACCCTATATAAATATCCTGGATATGCCCTTGCTAAAAAAAGCTTTGACAAATCCTATTACAACAAACATTGAATACATATGTTTTTTGATGGTTTTCCTCGTTTCTTCTACGTTTGATTTTTTTACCTTCTTTTAAATTTCTTAATGAGAATAAATATTTTTCTAGGGGCATAGCTCTTGGGGAAGGGGTAGGAGATTCTTGCCATCAAATAGTCGTAAACCTGCCTATTTGCAATATAAGGTTGTTCTATACTTTGAAAATATGGAATGTTGCTTCTTAAATTATCAAATTGTCTTTTGAAATTTATTGTAACGCTGGAAAGTGTCATGTGTGACGTCATAAAAATACGTCTAAATCCATCTCTTATTTAGAGGTTTCCTTTCCCACTTCTCCTCTCATCCTTACTTTTTAGACTTATTTTTATGACGTCACACGTGATGCTTTCCAGCGCTTTAATTTATAAATTATCTAAAAATGTTAAATGGTTGTAAAGTTTCCAAAACTTTTTTATATCTTTCAATCTGTAAAAAAACACATTCAAGATCCACAATTCCCAGCAATCGTCATTAATTGTTATTCCTCCATTTTTCCTTTTTTCTCATTGATATACAATATCACAAGGACTTATAGAAATGTGGACAATGTTATCAAAAAATTAATCCGCAGTCGAGCCGTAATTTTTTCTGACAATCAGCATGGCCACGACTGTGGTTAATTGAGGCTGAAAACAGCATTTCCCTAAGCTGCAGCTGTCTCTTTTAAATACTTTTCATCAAAATGGGAGCTGCCTAAAATTGGACAGCTGCTGTGTCTTATAATCTATTATTCCTAATCCTTAATCCTGTTTAGTTTGACAATAAAGGTACAAAGAAAGAGAGGTAATTTCTGATTGAGCCAATAGGAGAATCGCATCGGTACATATAACATTTAATTACGAACGCATGTTTTTTTTTTCATTTCATACATAGATAAAAGTCAGCTGTAAACAGTATATTTTCTTAGTAGAGAGCTTTGCGGAATCAGAATTAATTGCCCAAAAATTTCGTCTTCAATTCAAAAGCTTTAAACAAAGGTGAATTCTTAAAGTATACAATACTTTTGTCTGCTAGAAATGTTCTTCTTAGATTTTACGGAAAAAGGGTTCAGAATATGCTTCTATTCTTGTATTTCTATTAGTTTGACATCATTCATAAATGATTTTTTATTACAGGATTCATATTTTCCTCGTTGTTTACGTTTTCCCTAATTTTTAATTGCAAAGCTTCTCTATAAATGCCTTTCTTTGTCCGCCCGTTCATCTGTAGTATATAAGGAAAATATTATTTACTCACTTTGTCCTTCTGTCTGCATTGCTTTTTTACATGGTTGTAAATGTGAACCCTATCGTTTCAGCATTTAGCAAAATTATAGTCAATTCTATGAAATTACTAAATAATTACTCAATATCTATAAAATCTAAAGAAGGTGTATCAACTTTTTTTTTATAGCTAGCCGGTTCTTTTAGTAAGTAGTAGACGTAAAATTTTTCATAGAATTCAGATATGCAATCGGTTTTTTTGTAGACCTCTTATTTTTTAAGTAATTTAAGTTTTTAAAAAAAATAATTAAGTCGGTTTTAAGGTACTAAAACGCAACAAAATAAAAGAAGAAAATGGCCAGTAAGAACAAAAATAGTAAGATCTTTAATTTGACACCTTACTTTTAAAATTCTGTTGAGTAATTATTGAAAAAATCTATTTTTTTAACCTCGGTTTAATAAAAACTTTAGACCTAAATATTTTCTCAAACAGACATAAAAAACATGGGTTCATATATACCTTTAGAATCAGAAAAATATTACGAATCCATTGTAAGCAAAATTGAAAAATAGTAAAAAAATAAAAAATTAAACAAATGGCCAATTGTATTTTTTGTTCAGGCAACACTATCGTCTTCCCTTTTTTACCCCCTCTTTACCCCCTTCCCATTTTTATACTCAATTCAAGAATTAAGACGTTGCCTGTACAATATAATATGATATTTTCATATAATTCCTTTTATTGTAGTTTATATACTATATTGTAAACTTTTTTTTTCAATTTTGCTTACAATGAATTCGTAATATTTTTCTGATTCTAAAGGTATATATGAACCCATATTTTTTTATCTGTGAAATAATAAAATTAAGTTCAAAGTTTTTATTCTCGTGGGTTTAAAAAAATCGATTTTTTCAATAATTACCTGAAAGAATTGAAAAAGTAAGGTGTCAAATTAAAGATCTTACTATTTTTGTTCATAATGGCCATTTTCTTTCTTTTTTTTGTTGCATTTTAGTACCTTAAAATCGACTTAATTTTTTTTTTAAAAAACTTAAATTACTTGAAAAATAAGAGGTCTACAAAAAAATTGATTGCATATCTGAATTCTATGAAAAATTTTACATCTACTACTTACTAAAAGAACCAGCTAGCTATAAAAAAAAAGTTGATACACCTTCTTTTAAAATAGTTTTAAAAAATGAGTTATATTTCCAAAGTTCACTTATTAAATAAACACATTATAAAACAACAAATTTTAACTGTATTGACCACATCTTTTTCATTAGACATTACGTTTCTTAGCTGGGCCAAACCAAAGAAACCATGTGGAGAAAGATTTATATTCTAAATGTGGAGAATGTTAAGAATTTAATATAATATAAATAAAATGCCCAAAGCTAGCCTAAAAGTTAGGGCTTCATTACATCCTTATTATAAGTAACAGAATGTTCGTCTATACGTCTGTCTAAGCCTAAGATCTCATTATCCACTGGACATGTGTTTCTCCTTTAAAGAGAAGGATCATAAATATTTTAAGTAACTTCCACCCTCCTATGGGAAATCCATAATAAAATATGTAAGACTTAGCAAACCCTAACTCTAAATAAATCTATTGTAGATTCTCTACTAGATAATTGTCTGATTAAGGAATATTTGGATGGTAAGTTTAATCTATACTTTAAAAATTGTTAGACAATAATTTATATTGTAAATGTTGATTTAGGTAAAGGTTCTACCTGTTGTGCATTCATATTTTATTCTATTTCACTGCCTCTCTTAGCTCCTAAAATAATATCTTAATTTAAAAAACCTGTATAAATAAGAATGTATTATATACATTGTTTTGTCTTTAGAATGGAGGATCTTAAGGAACAGATCTAGATGATTAATTAGATTAATTTGAATTTGTTTCTAATTGTATTGGGATATGTAAAAAAATTTATGACTAATTACATAAATTTGTACTGAACTATCAAATGCAACCTTTTTCACATTTAGTTTAACCTTCCCTGTAAATTTTTAATTACTAAAATTTGGCTATCACTTCAGCAAAACAGCCAAATTGATGCAAATTGTTTTTAAAAGTCTTTAGGTAAATAAAAAGGGTGGACAGACAGGCAATGTTTTATTTTGTATTGGAGATAAGAAAAATTAAATTTATAAATATCAAAAATGCTCACCATATTCTTTAAGTATTTCTGCAGCTTTTTCCTTTCCCTTTTCCTTATCAGAATCCCAAGCCAAGAATTCCATTAGAGCCATATCTAGAGCTGTGTTTCCTAGTATTTTTATTCTATATACTAAAATAACAGTATGTCTTTCTGTCTGTATGTAAGATTCCTGACATCTCATAAACCACTTAACTGATCAAACACAAGTTTAGGGAAAGTAAACTATCAAGTTATTTGAAGAAGGGGTATACTACACCCCCTCTTGGAGATATGGCCCCTAGAAAAATGTTTGCCCCTCTAAAAAAATTATTTAGAAAATAAATTAATTTGAATCTCTTCTTTTATGACAAAAAGTATATTATCATTTTAAAAGAGATTTTGGGAGGTAGGATTAAGAAAATTTTAAGTCGATTTAATTAATGTACTTGATTAGGCATTAAACTAAAGATTTTCAACATTTAAAAATAAAACTGAGGTGCTTTCACACAAAGTGCTTGTTAAACAATGGTGACTTCCCTCCCCACCATGTAGTACTTAGATTTTTAAAGTAATAAACTAACAAAACTAATCTTCCCCATTATTTCAATCATTTTTAAAAAAAATAAGAGGGGTAAGGGTTATTAGCGAAGGATCTTTTAAGTGAAATGATAAGATCAACTAACCATCAACATCCTTAGTGTTAATACCAGCTCCATGTTCTAAAAGAATCTTCACTGTTTCTGGGTTTCCAAACATAGCGGCCCCCATGAGACAGGTACCTCCTAAAAACACAAAGATGTTTAAGCTTTATTTGGAGAAAATAAAACTCTCAATAAGTTTATTGTGTTATTTGCTTTTACAGAGAGGTAAAAAAGCACACAAAGTAAAGAATATTTTATCTCCCATTTCAAATTAAACACCATTATTTACATCAAAAAATCTTTGTTGTTATTTCATGTAATTTACTTTTAGTTTCTGGTGTGAAAATACACTGGTTTCAAAAGTTTCAAAAAAGGATATTTTTATAATATAGAAATATGGGCTAATTACCCATCTATATATATTTTTAAGAACAATGCTTTGATATGATAATATGATGAATTTTTAGAATTATTCTAATATAAAAGTATCTAGAATTATATCTGTCTGTGTAAATATCTGTGTGCTGCATAAGATTATGCTAACCGCTGAACCCATATGATTTTCCTTTTACAATGTCCAGAGATCATTTAAAACTTTATTTGGGGAGGATGTTCCCAGAAATCGCCACTGAAAAAATTTATAGTGGCATAGTTGCTAGTCTTCATAATAAGTAACTAACCATGATCATTCTTAGCATTGATATCAGCTCCATGTTCTAAAAGAAGCTTTACAAAATCAGTTTCTCCATAATCTGCTGCTCTCATAAGAACAGTCCATCCTGGTAATAATAAATTTACAAATATAAATATATGTATATATATACTAGACGTGTTACTCAAAATACACTTTTTTGAATTAAATTCTTCAGCTGACCTAAAAAGTTACTTTAGGGGCCTAGAAATACATGTACAAAATTTCATCACTCTGTCTCTAATGGCTAACTAGGGCCAGGCCTTTAAAAAATAAACAAATAATAGTAGCGCAGTGGTTTTAACAATTTCTCAGCAATGTGCAGGTTTTTAGCTCTACTGCATATTTCTACTTAAAGATATAAGGCCAAAGATATGATATGTAAAAAATCTTTTGTCAAAGTCTACTATACAACTATTACCAGTCAGTTTCCTAAAAAAATGAAATTTCTTCATGAAATAATGAGATTTCAAAACTGCCATTTCTTGAAAAAAAATTTAAATGTGTAGGACTAAGGCTTGTAGATGAATTTATGTTTTCTGCATATTTTTCAATTAAAAAATGCCAATAAGAATGTTGTGTCAAAAGTATGTTGTGTTATCTTTGAACCAAGACTTTGCTTTGTTTTTTAATTTTTAGCAATTTTTTTACAAAACCGACTAGTGCTAGTTATAGAGTAGACTTTGACATATAAGTTTTTGATATCATATCTTTGGCCTTATATGTTTAAGTTGAAATATGCAGAAGACCTAAAAACCTGCACATTGCTTAGAAATTGTTTAATCTGCCATGCTACTGTAACCCTTATCTGTTTAGTTTTTAGAGGCTAGGCACTAGATAGCCAGTAGAGATAACAAGATAAATTTTGTACATATATTTCTAGGCCCCTTCAGTAATATTTTAGATCAGCAGAAGAATTAAATTCGAAAAAGTGTATTTTGAGTATTAGAGTAAAACACTAGAGGGAGAAAGGGTTAAATAACTGTATCTCCCCATTGCAACCGCCTTGAACAACCTTTCTATTGGGTCATTGAAAATTAACCAATGATGTCGCTTTTATTAACACAGCCAAGTAGGAGAAAATAATTTAGAAGCAGATGAAAGAGGTTTTTGTTAACACATCTAATGTATACATACACCAGACAACTATCTCCCCTAATTTTGCAGAACTTTTTGTCTTCATCACTGAACAAGACAAGCATACACTTTAATAATGGTGAAAGCACCACGGATTAAAATGTTATTTTTGATAGACAATGCCGAAAAATGTAAAGGTTACTTGAATAATTTAGCAGTATATGCATGGCTTACTCAAGGAAAAAACAAATACCATTAATATTTGTAATAACTAACCATGAATATTTTTAGCATTGACATCTGCTCCATGTTCTACTAAAGTCTTCATTATTTCAGTTTGCCCATTATAAGCCATAAGACTAGTATTTCCTAGGTGTAGATATACCCAATTTAGTTATACAAATAGTATTTTTATTAGCCCATGCCTATATTTTTATAATTTTGCATTTCATTACCCATATACCTATTAATTTTTTCTACTTTTTCACTACTTCAAATGTTTCTTAAGCATATGATTAATTATTAATTATACTTACTTTATAACTACTAAAAGCCAAAATCTAAAGTTTTTGTTCAGTCTTTATATATCTTTTTATCTATGAAGGCTAGCCTAAAAATCTTATAGTATTGGCCTTAGAACAAATATTCATATGATACCTAAAATGCATTTTTCCTAAAAATTTATATTTTATGAGAAATTTTATCGGGTTTGTATCTATATAGATAAAAATATCTAAATGGGAATGTAAGAAAAATGAAAGATGACTAACCATCAATATTCTTAGCATTGACATCAGCTCCATGTTGAAGATGTAGTCTTACTATTTCAGAGTGTCCATTCCATACTGCCTTCATAAGACTGGTTTCTCCTATATATAGATGAGTTACATGTAGCATAAAGAATGAAAAGAAAACTAATTATTACATGTAACTAATTATTACAGTTTTGTTCTACAAGTTGTACCAGTTGAGGGTACCTATCTTTTAAATTGCAATATTGTTAATTCTTGTTTTATATTTAGGTGTTGTAAATAAGTGTATGATCATATAATCAAGCTTACCAACAATATTCTTGGCATTGGGATCAGCTCCATGTTCCAGAAGAAACTTCACTATATCAAAATGTCCTTCCTTTGCTGCATGTTCAAGACTTGTCACGCCTATATGTAAATTGAATAGCTTTATATGGCTTCTCGAATTTGTCTTGAGTAGTAGAAAAACAGTAAAAAATATCAATTCTAGCGAAAGAAATCTTAGAAATCTGGCTTTTTACAATTGCATTGCCTATTAATTGAGATATTTTTCTTTTAGAATAGATCTTTTATACATAATTTATTTCTTTTCCTACTTTTGAATGATATGTAACTTGTTTATAGTCTTTGTTAACCATTTAATTTCAATTAATATCCTAATTTTATTTACAATAAGCCAAAGCCAAAAGTTTTTATAAAGAAAAAAATTTACAATACCTTGTGAATCTTTTCCTTCAATGTTCACCCCCGCAGTAATTAATTGTTTTACTTCAGCATTGTTGCCTGTTTTGGCTGCTTCAAGTAAATCTAAATACAACAAATTATAAGGGCCTGGCATTTCTTAGGTAGTAGAAATAGAAATCTAATATTTTGTATACGTGACATAATTTCACAACAGTTGCAAAGTTTGAAATCACTAGGTTAATTATAGCATGCCTAAATTGATGATAAGAGCTATCTGGTACTTACAGACGGACTGATTATAAAAAAAACTTTGATTTTAAAAATCATTCTTTGAGATGTGTGATGTTATACTTCAAAAAGTAACTTCAAACTCTTTTTATTGGTTAGTGAGACCTTTACAGACAAACAGGCAAAGATATTGATCGACAGACAAACAGAAAGTAATTTTCCAGGTATTATACAGGTACTTACCTGGAATACTTTCATCCAAAATTTCGTTCAAACTTTTCCCCAATGCGGTTTTTGCTACAACCTGTTTTATTAAAAATGTGTTATCCTTATAATAAAAAAGTAACAGGACGTATTTCTGTCTGTAACTTAAGATCTTGCCAGCCGCTGGGTTGATATCATGGTGAAGCTTTTATAATTTTTGGAAGGTTAATAACTATTATGGGGGAGGGTACCTCCACTGTCTCTGAATTCTTAAGTGTTTCTTTTCAAAACTAAAATTGAAAATGGAGGGTCAACTTACACCCTTCCCTTAATTTCCTTTAGAGGCTACTATGAGTATAACACCTATAAATTAAAATTATAAAAGTACAGCACCCCTTATTTTTGCAATAAATCGATATTAATAACAAATGGAACACAGACTTAATAGTAAAGCCGAAAGAGTTTCTATGCTTTCTGTTACAGGAATCATCATTCAGTTTGAAAATTCTAAAATGCTTAAATTAACAAAAAGAGCTAATTGGTACATATGGATTTAGGTACAGACACTAATTATAGAAAAGTTTTGCTTTTTAAAAAGTTTACTTGTATTATTGCTTTCATTTTTCTTATCTCAGCCTGAATAAGAAGGTATAGTTAAATAAGTAAAAGTTATTTATCCAATTTTCATTATCCTTACATAAACAGAATAATTTGGAAACCTATTCCTGTGAGTTTAATATTAGGATGCAATACTTAATTTTGTCGTATTTCAAGCAATAATATATAACTTACAGAATAGAACAAAACATACTGCCATTGATACGTTATCATTAAAAATGTGACAAATAAAACTACATGAACATTTTATTTTTTAAATAGAATTTGAAAATTAATTTCAAGTGGGGATGGATCATTGGACTCTAAATTACACCAGTACCCAAAGTTTTACAATCAAGTTATTTTATTAGCTGGCTCAAAATTTGGATACTTTAAATTAATTTTGATTTGTTGGTTCCAAAAATGACGAACATTTGTAATTAATGCCTAGCTTAGCAAATAAATGTAATTAAAGATTTTAATGAAGGATATTAAAGGACGCCTGCGAGAAATACCACGCTTTAACTGCTGAAAGACTGCCACAAGAAGACCCAATACCCCAAATTTTAAGCCTTCAGCTTCAATAACAAAAAAGTTCTAGGCATTTCAAAATAGCATTTTATGTACAATGGAATTTTTGAAAGATTTCCAATGCTCATAAAAGAAAAAAACAATATTAAATTACGTCGCCTAGACACAAAATTATAACCTTATCTTTGTCAGAAACTTAGATTGCCTGTAACTGATTACATTTTTACAATAAAAACACCACATTTCATAGTCAAAATCTATGAAAAGAATTCAATTTAAATTGCATTTTTAAACGAAAATCATAGCGGAAACAAAGGGGTAAACTAATACAAGCTTAGCTGTGATTGGTTGTTAAGCTGATTCAGCCTTCTGATTGGCTACAGTACATTCGGTACAACGCAAGTAAAACTTAATTTTTTTTAATGATTTTGACTATAAAAATGGGTATTTTTATTGTAAAAATATAATTAGTTACTGGAAACCTAAATTTATGACAAAAATAAGCTTATAATTTTGTTTCTAGGCCACGTAGTTCAATTTCAAAGTTTTCAACATGAGCATTGCAATTCTTTCAAAATTTCCATTGTACATAAAATGTCATTTTAAAATGCCTAGAACTTTTTTGTTATAGAAGCTGAAGGCTTCAAATTTGGGGTATTTGGTCTACTTGTGGCAGTCTTTCAGCAGTTAAAGCGTGGTATTTCTTGCAGGCTTCCTTTAAAAAGTATGCACTTTTTTACTCAATAAAAATAACAAATAAAGTTTATCAAAGATGTAAATGATTGACGTCAATGAAGATACGTTCAGTGTCAACGAACAAATAAAGTTTTTCCTAATCATGAAGAACAAGCATGATTTTATACAGCAAATATTGTTTCTTTTTTTAAAGAATTTATTTTTCTTCCTAACCTTATACAAATATTTAATTTCAATCGATATGACCATTCTAACAAGTTAAAAAAAATATGTGAAAATTACATATTTATTAATATTAATATATTAATATTTATTGAAAAAAAATTAAAGCACAAAATCAAATGAAAAAAATGACAATAATAATCAAAACAGAAGGATATTTTAATAGTTTGAAGCACAATATCTTAACCAACATTTAGGTGTATTGGGCAAATAATAGACATAATAATTGACAGGGCAAAATGTTACTACAATATTAGTACTGTAATAACAAGAATCAGAACTACCAGCATCAAAACAAACCTTTACAGTTTTTTCTTGTCCAACTTCCATCTGTTGAATAGCTCCTTCTTCATCATTGATCCATCCAGGTAGATATGTTCCACAGTGATACTCACCAGGTGATGAGGTTGGTATCTTTACTCCAGCTGGGCCTTGTAATCTGTAATATGCTGGGCCCTGCCAATCAGGGCTGACATAGCTGTGTGCATCATCATCACAATATTCTCCAACCATGTTTTCTTTGTTTCTAGTTGAATCATCCAACAGTAAATACTTTGAGCATTGGATGGGACCAATACACCTCAGCTCACCACTAGAACATCCTTGACATGGAATAACTGATGAGCCATCAGTCAATTGGAAACAGGTATTTGGCAGTGGAGTAGATTGATCATACCAGGTATACCCTTTGCAGCCATCAGTCTCAGTACAAGCTTGATAGCAGTCTGCCAGTGATTCAGAAAAACCAGTGCCAACCAGATTTTTAGAACTAAATGCACAGGTTCCATCATAATTAACAGGAATTGTTCCACTATAACATCCAGCACTAACATGAAGATCTTCTAATTGTTTATATCCTAAGCAAGTATACCCTAGAGTAGCATCAAACCTCCATGTATAACCTTGACAACCAGGATTGGATGCACATAATTCATAACAGCTTTCTTCTGTCGGAACACAAAGTGTGTAGAATCTCTATCTGGAACAAAATTCCATGTAGCATCCTGGATCCTTGTCTGGCACTCAGATTGGACCCCAGTCAGTACAGCAGCTCCCATATAGGAGAGCCAGTATGCTCAACATGTTTGAGCACATGTGAGAAAAAAATATTCTTTCTAACACTATGAAATTTCATTATTCTGATTCTGCTTTTATTTCAGCCCTTATCTTCCTTTTATTCATTATATAACTTTTGTAATATAAAAGTCACATTTGTGTGCACATATAATTTTGTGTAAAAAGTTTAGGACCTTTTGCTCAATATAAAATGTGTGTGTTTGTTATTAAATACTTTTTTAAGTGTATTATGTAGAGTTTATAATTATAAGGTTTGTACTTGTAAAAAAAATCTTTAATCCCTTAAGATTAAATATTTTAAAGTAATGTGTTATTATGATCAAAAAATAAATTTTTATAATGCTTTATTATAAATCAAATATAATTTTGCTTTAAAGCCATGCCACTATTGGTTACAATTATTTTACAATTTTAAATAATGTATTGTTATCCATTGAATTAGCTTGATTACCCATTTTGTAGATTGAATTCTTGGTTATAAATTTTACACTACTATTATGAACAAACTTAAAATAGGAATTTATAAAACTACCCAAAGTTTTTGGGTTAACAAATGTTCAATGAAGAAATTAAATTAAAAACATAGCTTTTTTACCTTGGACTCTTTTTCATCTACTTCAAGTTTCTTTACTTTTGAACCTAATTCCTAGAACAAATAAAAATAATTTTAACCACTCAAATGAGGTTTGGATCAGATTCAGAAGATGCAGAAGGGAGTTGTAGCCAGGGGCAAGGTAATGATATTCTGACAAACAACTCTAAAAGAAAATTTCCCCACAACTCTCTTCCCCATTTCCTCCCCTTCTTTCCCACCCCTCTTCAGTTACATGACAAAAACAAAATATACCACCAGATACTTTATAAGATTTCGTGATTTTTTGTAAAATTGTTTGTTAGAATAGCTATCCCTGCCCCTAGCAAACTAAAAAGGGGTGGATGGATACACCCTCCATGGTGCCCAACCCTCTAATCTCCCCTAAAATATTTGAGATGTCAAGGTATAAAAAGTATCACCACCTTAAGAGTTAAAGAGGGATAAAAAATTGTTCCTTTCAACTGTCAGTTTACCAATCAAATTTACAGTTTCTGTTGTCGCAAATATAGGTGTTAAAATATAAAATTAAAATGATTATTAATGCTTTAAAAGATAAATTGACATACCTTAAGTAGCAACAGGACATTTATGCTATCAGGCATCTAAAAGAATATTGAAGTGATTTTTATTATTTTTGTTTACTTTTATATAAAGTAGTAAGGGTTTTATTGTCTGAAGCTTAGGATCTCAACTACCAAACCGATTGAGCTCTCTTCACAAAGCTCCTGTAGTGATTTTAGTCTATTCTAATTTCAGCTTTAAATCTTTTCTAGTCCCTCTCCACCTCTTTCACCACAGGGCCTCTATATTTGGGGAGGGTAGAAATAATAATCACCAACAAGCCCCTTCCATCAAACTTATTTAGTACTTATGTTTTTGAAATAAAATTTATAGTTGAGGTTTGACTTACTACTCCATTACCCCCTCCCCTTGGAGAGCCCTCTCTAAAGAATGCAGCCGCTAGTGATTTAATGATTGACCTGCAATTCATTGAGAGTTTTAGCAGTAGTATTATCTTCCATATCATCATCTATATTTACATCACCTACATGAAACAATATATTATTACATGGATGTTGCACCAGATTTTATTGTACTCTAATAAAGCGATAATCGCAGCTGGCTAAGATAACGATAAAACACATCCACCCCCTTCTCCTGGATGAACGAACTGACCAATAAATGAGTTGCATATTAGCAACCTAAATTTACAACAAATTTTTCCCTGTCAATATATCCACGTATATCCTATCGGTGACTATTTTCAGACATAGAATTACCCATAGAATCAGCTCTAATTTTAAAAGCGAAGCTTTTCTGTAATTAGGGTCGGTCCGTCCGGAATGGATAGCTTTTTTCGTTAAATTAGGCATGTTAGAATTATCCTATCGATTTCAAGCTTTGCATGATGATTTCTGTAGTAATTAGGTACGATTTAGAAACCGTGGCAACTCTATAATCATGACCAGAATGTCCGTACGTCCATTTTAAACATGTTAATTTTTTTACTTAGTTAACATCAAATTTTTGTGTGATCTAATTACCGATTGATCTGATTTTTGGTATATTTAGTCCTATGACAACAAAGTTCATTATTATATGCGAAGCAACTCTATAATCAAGTCCTAAAAATGTAAGTATGTCCATAAACTATTAAACATTAACCTGTATTAAGCAGTTTTTCAACAAATTTGCTTCGACTCTTTTACATTTACATTCTGATTATTCAGTAATGACACTATACAAGTGTTAATGTCCGTTTGTCCTACCAATAAAGGTACTAAAAAAGAGAGTTAATGTATGATTGAGCCAATAGGAGAATCGCATCGGTACATACATTTAATTTCATTGGTTGAAATTGTATACACATTTTGTTACGAACACATGTTTTTTTTTTCATTTCATACATAGACAAAAGTCAGCTGTACACAGTATATTTTCTTAGTAGAAAGATTTGCGGAATCAGAGCTTCGCTTTTATGGATGTTGTCATCCTTGTTTTTTCACAATATTATCGTATATTTAAAACTTATTTTCAAATATTGATGCTTTTCTTTTAGAGTTTATTTTAAAAAAGGATATGATTCCTAATTTATATAGCATTGCAGATGTAGAAACAAATATTTTAAATACATAAATGGATTTAAATTATTACTTGGATCTTACACCAGATTATCATGTACTCTAACAAAGCGATAATCGCAGCAGACTAAAATAACGATAACCCACATCCACCCCCTTTACCTCATACTGAATGAATGAACTGACCAATAAATGAGGTCCAAGTTAGGAACCTAAATTGACGACAAATTTTCCCCTGTCAATATATCCACAAACATGCATTATTTTTACCTTTTGCTTTTGTGATAGCTTTCAGCAGGCATAGAATTACCCAAAAGAAAAGCCGCATTTTTTACACAATAACCGTGTATTTTATTCTTATTTTCAAGTTAATGTTTTTCCTTCAAAGTTTGATTTAAAACAAGATGTGATTTTTAAAACTCTTGTAGTGACATATGTTTTCGAGTTATTGATAATTACATTTTTATTTTTCAAATGAATGCGCAAGCATTATCTAATAGTTATTTCTCGTATCGTATTATAAACGGCTTTCCGCGGATATAGAATGTACAATTATAAGATTAAAACTAGTTTTTTTAGCCCCGAGGTGCCGCAGGCACCGGCTTAAAAAACTGGTTTTAATCTTATGATTGTACATTTCTATATTCGTAGAAAACTGGATATGATACGATGCTAGACATAGTTTTTTCGTATGGATGAGAACCGGTTCCTATCCACCGGATTCGAATGAATACGAGAAAATGTTTTATTTAATATGCACTAGCGGCCACGCCCCTAGATGCCTGTAGTAGGTACCTGAAGTGGTGGAGGTTGAATCATTATCCCCCACTAATTGGAAATTTAAAAATGCGTTAGATTTAACTCACGGGGTGGTGATCTTATTCTAATATTTTATAGAGTCTTTGAAACAGGCTAATAGCGTCGGAAATATAAACACATCTGTGTCCCTTCAAAAGAACAGAAAGCAATTTGCTAGCAGACGAAAAGGATCTCGACCACTTGGGTAGTTGACTGGATTAGAACACTTATTAAATAAAATCGTTTTCTTTTATTTATGTGGTAGTTTAATACAAGCCTGTTTTACTCCAGCACAAATTATGTCCATTCGGAGTTATTCTGAAATGGGCGAAGATACAGATAACTAGCCTTGTGGACTTAAAAATTAAGCACCACTATTATCTTAGGACTCTATTCAAGTAGTAGGGGAGGCAGGCACAATTTCATCTATGAACACAAAAATTTTTAAAACGACGGTAAATCTAAATTTGATACTATCATTCACAAAAATTTGGAAAATCGGAACAAAAAACAACGAAGATTAAGGATATAAATAAAACAGGGATGACAACATCCATAAAAGCGAAGCACTGAAACGGCAGGACAAACGGACATTAACACTTGTATAGTGTCAGAACTGAATAATCAGCATATAAATGTATAAGAGTCGAAGCAAAATTGTAAGTAAATTTGTTGAAAAACTGCTTGATACAGAATAATATTTATGGTCATACTTACATTTTTGGGACTTGATTCTAGAGTTGCTTTGCTTATAACATTATACTTTGTTGTTCCACGAATCAATATACAAAAAATCAGATCAATCGGATGATTAGATCACATAAAAATTTGTTGTTAAAAAAGTAAAAAAATCAACATGTTCAAAATGGACGTACGGACGATTATAGAAAGCTTCGTTTTTAAAAATAGAAGTGGCTAAAAAGCAGCGAGCCTGCTATGGAGGTTGACTGCTCAAATAAGCATCTTAATGATGGAAATGTTGATCTGAGGTCTAACATCAATAGCAGCGAAGTAAATCTAATTTCCCCCCAAGGAGTTACAGACTGACAGATGGGCATAGTGAATTAAAGAGTATATAACAACTAAAAAGACCTAATGACCATGACCATATTTAGGAGAGTTGCTTTAAAGGAGGGGGGGGGGGGCGTTTTACTTTTGGTTTCAAAAAGTGTCACATCCGCCCTCCCCCCCCTTAAATATCAACAGGTTAAAGATATATTATTAGTTGGATGTTGCACAAGGTTTTCATGTACTCTGATAAATTATGCTTACAGCTGGCTAAAATAACGATAACCCCCCCTCTAACCCATCCCCGTGAACGAACTGACCAATAATTGAGGTCAATGTTAGCAAGCTAAATTGAGAACAAATTTTCCCCTGTCCATATATCCATCTATATCCTATATCCATTTAAAAAGTACAAACTACAAACAAAAATTTAAGATTCAAATTTATTTATTATCAGATCACACTTAAAAATAATAATAATAATAATAAATATAAATAAATAATCTAATTTTACAAAATCACAAATTACCTAGGTAAATAAATATTATATGAGAAATCAAAGGCTAAAATTTAAAAATAAAAAAATCTCAAATTAAATATTTCCAGTATGGCTTCGAAACCGATTAAAATCCGCTGGATTAGAACCAGTTCTCAGCCATACTGAAAAATTATGTATAGCATTGTACTAGTCAATTTCCCACGAATAATTAAAAAAAAACAATTAAATTAATACCAGTTTTTCTCGGTACTTCGGCCATTCGGGGATAACAAAACTGGTTTTAATCTTTTTTTTCCATTACTGTCCGATGTCTATAATACGATGCGAAAAAGAACTATTAAAATTATAAATCACTAGGTATAGTTTCTTTTGTTGTAAATAAAATCTATATCTGATTTAAAACGAGATTTCCCAAATACACAATAATGATAATTTTACATAAAAACTTAAAATGCAATCTTTTACAAGCTTTAATAATATTTACATATTTAGTTACAGCTTTACTTTTCTGTCATTTTAAATAAACTTAGACAGCATAATGTTGAATAATAGGGACAGTGCCCCCAGCATTTAGGTGCTCTGTATTCAAATGGTAAGTAGGGGGCTGAAAATTAGCCTAAAACCATCCCTATACCAAAATTCAGAAATATAATAACAAAAAATTACAGCTGTAAATAAATATAAAATGTGATTCCCAGTATGGCTACGCAACTGATTAATATCCGCTGGATTTAAAATCGGTTGTCAGTCATATTGAAAAATCATGTATGGCATCGTATTACAGAAATTTTTTCCACGACTATTAAAAAAAATCCTACAATTGATGACAGTTTTACTCTCATAATGTATCATTTCAATGTCCGCAGAACAATGTCTATAATACGATGCCTTAAAAATAACTATTCCATTATTACAATAAAACATCATTTCCAGTCGAGGAGTCTCTGGGGGCCAACAAAATAAAACTGGCGGCCTCTAAGAACTTGCGAGGATAGTTTTATGCCACTGGAATTCCTTCCCCACCACCAGCACCCTTAAAAATAATTGTTTTATGGTTGAAAAAAAAAATAAAAGTATTTTTATCAGGGTTGGCAATCCGCCGAATTTTTGGGTCAGATTCGGATTCTTACAAAAATCCACCAAAAAATAAAGCGGATTAATCCGTGGATTATGGTTTCTTTTTTTTTGTTGCGGATTTCGGATTCTAGCAATATTCTAAAGGGTATTTAAATTTTTATAAATAAAAAATTTTGCCCCTACAGCGGACATTTTCTAACATTTACTTAACCTAACCTAACCTAAACTACGCACGAAAAGCTACTATAAAAATAAAATACCAAAAAATCTTGGGATAATACCTACCCACCATATCACTTTACCAAGACATAACCCTACTCTATCTCTTATGTCGCGCATATGACATGACAGCAGAAGTAGGGAACTTTTTATGACGCCTTGCTGAGCCAAGATTCAAACTCCCCGACGACGACAAGCGGATGCGCTACTTTGTAAGTCGCGGGTTATTGAAACGGGAAGGCATACCTTTATGAAAGCCTAGTTTCTAATGGCCTATGGGCGCCTAGTAGAAACTTTCTACCTGGTCAGCGGCGGCTGCTTGTGGTTTGTTCATTTGTTTGCCCAGGTATTCCCAATTATGAACCATCAACTTCTGCACTGCTAGTAGAGCTTCATACCTAAATATCAAGTATAAAAATAGAGGTGGTATGAGCTGTATGTAACTCTGCCCACAGAGACCCTGTCCCGATTTTGTATTGGGTCTTTGAAATCGGCTAACAGCGTCAGAAATATAAACTCAGCAGAGTCCCTACAAATGAACAGAAAGAAATTAGCTATCAAACGAAAAGGGTCTCTACCACTTGGGTCAGGTAGTTGTCCTGGATCATACATCTATACTTATACATTTATTATGTAAATATCAGGAATCATAAGGGATAAGACGATGTATGAATATCTAAATATCAGGTATCTTAAGGGATAAACTTGCTGTTTTTTAATAATATCAAAAAAGGTAGTCCAGCATTGTAGCCAAAACATTACTTTCTTACCTAACATTAGGGTCAGCATGGGAGAGAAGGGTCATGACCAGAGTCTTGCCACCCAGCTGTTCTAGCACGTGCTTCCCGCGCGAATAATGACGCACATATTCACCTTAATAAATACCATACTGAATTATATAGGGATATTAAGGGATAAGACAATGGTCGATAAATTTATATATATTCCCAATCAGCGTTGCGGAGCCGTTTGATTTTGGTAGAATACAATTAGTGGGTGAAACGTTTGGACACTCAACTTTATGACGAACCAATTTCAATAAATGCCCCCAAAGTTGGTTAGCTAACGATTAAGAAAGTGATATTAAAAAACTTTGGGGACTACCTATTAAAATAAACAAAACAGCCCAATGTCCCCTCCTTCCCTGGAATGTATTCATATCTTATTACACCCGTCTGTCTGCTAGTCTTTCTAACATAATTGTTACCTAGATCAAAGCAAGCCACACAGAGAATGAGAGGGTCTTGAACAGTTTCCAACAGGTTCAACAGAATTTTCAACAATTCATAGTTCTTGTCATTCAGCTTGTGCGCATTTTCTCTCCAGAATCGTTCAGATCTAGGCAAATAATGGGTATACAATATGTGGATATTTTAACAAGGGAAAATTTGTCAGGTACTGTAATACTCACAGCTGGCTAAAATAAAGATGCCCCCCATCCTTTCCCTCCTACTGGATGAAAACAAACTGGCCAATAATTGAAATCCACATTAGCAACCCAAATTGACGTGTAACTACAATATATATTTATAGCTTCTAAGTAGACCTAGGGGAAATATCTAAAGGGATTTGAAGACAAGAACTTGGTGTACATCCCCCAAATTTGATAAAAAAAATTACCTAATGCGCATTTTATATCATTTAGTCGAATAGTTTGTAGCATCCAATCAAAACTAAAGAAACGTTACCATAGTATTTTACGATTAAGAATATACATTACATCCTGTGGGACAAATGGCAAACAAATAGTAGAAGCGCAACTACACAATAGTTTACCTATGTACAGGCGACCATTCCAGCCTGCCAGATTTGATTTCTGTCACATATTCATCGTAGCTTGAAAGATCCTAATAAGCAATATATTATAATATAGAGAATAGTTATTTATAACATCGTAATAAACAACTTTTAAATGAAAAACAGCTTGGTTAGCCAGGACAAACTTACATAACTACGATTTCTAAATTATGACAAGAGTTACAGAAATTGTAATGCAAAGCTTGAAATCGATAGGACGATTCTAACAATCAATCCAAGATATTGCAGATAGGTGTGACTGTGCATTTCTTACCAGAAAAATATTAAACAAATGTCTTAACAAGTTTCAACAATAAGATTATATAATTTTTGGTAACCGTATTATTCACAGGCCGATGAACCCTCCCTCCCTCCCCGAGCATGAAGACAAACCTGAACACTGGATTCCATCTTCTCCATAAGAAACTGGATATCATCAGTAATATCCTCATCCTCCAGCTTTCTCTGCTCTAGAAGTTCCAGCTGTTTCATTACCTGAATAATATATGTATAATATATATAAACTCATTATTTTAGTACTGGGTAGTTAAAAAAAATAATGCCGGTCAAAGATATAGGTAAATAAATCATTTTCCCATCAAAAACTCAAACCATTAAAGGTTCTATCTCTAAGATTTCAAGTTCTTACAGGATTTAAATTGTTTCCGATTGTTTTTTTTTTTACATTTTTTAATTTCCTATCCCAGTCATGTTTATTGATTATGAGCCATACTACTTTATTGGTCCTTTTATCTACCTTGCATTGATACATGCTGATACAGTTCTCCTTTTTGATTTCTCTTTCTTCTGGTTTTTCAATGAGGTTTCTGAATACCGCCAGAATAATTCTACTCACCTTAAATAGAAATTTAGGTATTTTTTTACAAGGAATAGTTATTTCTCGCATCGTATTATAAAAAGCTTTCCGCGAGTATAGAATGTACAATTATGAGATTAAAACTATTTTTTTTTAGCCCCGAGGTGCCGAAGGCACCGGCTAAAAAATCTGGTTTTAATCTTATGATTGTACATTTTTATATTCGTAGAAAGCTGGATATAATACGATGCTAGACATAGTTTTTTCGTATGGATGAGAACCGGTTCCTATCCACCGGATTCGAATTAATACGAGAAAAAATTTTCCATAACCCAGAGATAAGTCAATGATACACTTTATATAATAGTTAAAAAAATAAAATCACCCTTCTTTAGATTAAGTTTATTGGATTAAAAGCTTGGACACTCACCAGTCAATCAAAATTAAATTGAAGTACCCAAAGTTTTAGAGCCAATGAATATGATTAGGTGGTTATGAAACTTTGGGTATGAGTGTTATTTACAGTACAATGTCCCCATCTTCCTAGGTTTGTATGGCCGAAAATGATGTACATCCCCGATGTTAATACACAAAATTACCCCTTCTGTAGATTACAATTAGTGGTTGAAACGTTTAGACCCTCAACTTAATAATCCAATCCATCAAAATTCAATAAAACTCCCCAAACGAATAAGAAGACGTTATTTAAAACTTTGGGGACCAGTATAATAAACAGCCATCGTCCCCTTCTCTATCTGAGTTATAGATTTTATTTGTAAGAAAGAAAGAAAGTTATTACCTTTTCTTTCTGAGCATCACTGAGGATATCTGCTAGAATAGGAATCACACCATATTTGTTCAACCTGTAAGAATTACAAATCATAATGAATAGGTAACTATAAGATTAAAACCAGTTTTGTTGTCCCCAGGGGACCGAATTGTTAATGTTTTTCATTCTTTTCAGTGTTTTTCAAAGAGAAAAAAACAAACTTAAAAAACAATGAGAATTTTTTTTTGAAATATTGAACATACTTAGCCGCCAGATCTGGAGAGAAACTGATCATCCACAGACAGAAGGTCAACTGATATTGGATCTATAAATAAGATAATTGATACATTACTACTTGAATGTTGCACCAGATTTGCTTGTACTATACGATACCTCCTCCCCCCTCCTACAGGATGAGCGAAATAAATTGAGGGCAAAATATCCACGTATTCTAGATCCATTTATAATGAATATAATTAGGAAATAAAGCTTCAAGTATCTAAATAGGATCCAATTATGAAAATCGGCAAAGATTCAGGGATCTAAAGGGATAAGACAATGCCCGAAAAATTCATGATACACAAAAGTATTTTATCTGTATATTATAATTAGAGATCTAAAGGGATAGGACAATGGCCGATAAATTGATCTACTTTCCCAATTATGATACACATAATTATTTAGTCTGTAGATTATAATTCAAGGTTGAAACGTTTGGACACTAAACTTAATGAATCAACCAATCAAAAGTTAGGCAACTGATAAACTCCGCCTACCTGGAAGTTTACTTTACCAGAGAGGACACTAACAATTGTTTCGACTCCTCCCACTCCCGCGAAAGCTCTTCTATAGTCCTCAATTCTGTTATTGTAAGGTTAACATTAAAACTTTGTGCAGTAAAATGGCTTTAAATTTGATAAAAGAAATTTCGGATATGAGTTCTAGAATCTTTTAAAGATTTCTAACTCTCTAAAATGTCAGTTTAAGATGATTATAGGTAACTTTTTTGTTATTGTAGCTGGAGGCTTCAAATTTAGAGTAATGGATTTACTTGTGGAAGTCATTCAGTTATGGAGATGCGATCCCCAAATTTCAAAATTCTTTGAACGTACGACCAAGACTTTCACAGAAATGCTTCGCATCTAGTCCACTTACCTATGTTTACTATAAATTTTACACCATATAAAAGTTGGTTCTGAATATTTGATTGACATGCCATGGTAATTATCGAGCGCAACTCAGGCACGAGATACAATTACTCTAGCTAGCCCTAAGGCACTTTTTATATGTTTTTACGTATTTATTAGCCTATCCTTACCAATATAATACCTTATATGGGTAACGCTAGCCTAATCATGGTAAACTGTATGTGATTGAATATTGTTATGTGCTTATTAAAACATTATGTTTATTGTTAAAGTAACCATGTAACCATTTTGTACTAGTATGTATGCCTACAACCATAGTTTGATTTACGTCACAAGTTTAACATACAAACACTTTATTAAACAGACAAGGGCTTAGATCCTTATTAATAGTTGTTGTTATAACTTGCACCTCTTAAATTAGCTCAGTTATTCATTAACTCTCAAACCATCAAGTTCTTCTGGCTTTAAAGGTAATGACTTAGTTGTTTGGCATGCATTGTAGTTTAAATTTAGGACCCTCAGTACTTAGCATGAATTGAGCTTGGGTCTTATGTTAGAGATCCAACACTTAGCACAATTCAATGCTTTGGACTTAGGGCATTTTCTGTCCTACACTACTTATGATTATTATCACTTATCCTGTAAATACTTTCATACTTAACTTATTCACTTGTAATGTAAATACACTTTATAAAACCATCTTCCTTCTTAAGTGCTTAATATACTTATATGATATAGATTGAACACCATAACCAGCCATTTATTCTTAGTTTAAAGCAATATAATACCTCGCGTGGGTCTTTGTTGAGCTACCACGGGCTCAACCAAATTCGTATTATACTTGTGGGAGTAAAGGGAAAAGCATTCTAAATTGACGAACCGACGATGAGAATGTCTATGTGTATTGCAGTAAAAGTAGGATTTTTAGTAGTACTCATAGAAGAGCGATCTCCATACCATAACATTGGACAAGTGCCCCATTTGCACTACCAGTTATATCCTGCAGGAATCCTTTAAGTTTAAATAGATATAAGTTTAAATGTCGTCTTTTCCTGAGCATCATTTGAAGACATCTGGCCACAGATTGTACGTAGTTATTCTTCTAAATTAAAAATATTTATCGCATCGTATCTTTCCTTGGGTATTAAAAAAATCAAGATTAAAACTGATAGGTAGGTATTAATTCAATGATTTTTATTTTAATATTCGTGGAAAAATATCTGCTATACGTGATTTTTCAGTATGGCTGAGAACCGGCTCTAATCCTGTGGATATTGATCGGTTTCGAATCCCTACTGGAACTTATTTCACAAGATTATTTGAGATTATTTGTACGCGAATACGTATCAAACGAGATACGTTGAAATACGTAGACAAGCAAAGTATGAGATCAATCCTATAGCCTTTTCCAATTACATGGCTTCTTAACAGATTAATATCCGCTGAATTAAAACTGGTTTTAATCTTATGATTTATCATTTTTATATCCTCGGAACATATGGAAATATTAATACGATCTATAAAGATCATCTATATTTTTGTGACAACTTTGTAGGTATTTGATGCATGTTTATGTTTATGTTTATATAATTCTCATGGCCCCTACTGGAGCATATCGAGAATATTAGGGCATCATCAAAACATGTTAATTTTATCACAGATATAAGTACAACTAATAGAATATTCTTCACATTAACGGTTTTGTTAAAAGTCTTTAAAGTTTATCATATTCTTTCTTGAAAATGTACAGGTTTCTTGCAGCTTTTACGTTACTGGTTTATTTTCTGTGAGAAAAATCTTACCGGCATTTTCATTTGATCCTTCAGCCAGAGTAGGAAATGCTGTAGATCTTGCCCCTTAAATAAAAAAAATAATGATGAACTAAACATAATTTGTCCATAAAGAGTAAAATTACGAAAACTTTGAGAAAAAAGGATGACAATATCTAAATCTATAAGTAGCAAAGCAAAAATTATGGAGTTGACAAACGAAGTACCTAAGTTTTAAGAATCAATAGGTAATCAAGAAAAAGAGAACACACAAAAACTCAAAATATAAAATAGCAGCAAAGACAATTAATAAATCCATTTCATTAGCTTATGAATTAACTAATCTGTTAATATGACCCTACCTGCATAGGTTCAGGTGACCAGCATGCCATCTTGGCAATAACTCTAGCCTATGAACCTACCTGCATAGGTTCAGGTAACCAGCATGCCGTCTTGGCAATAACTCTAGCTATGACCCTTACTGCATAAATTCAGGTGACCAGCATGCCATCTTGGCAATAACTCTAGCTGTGACCCTACCTGCATTGGTTCAGGTGACCAGCATGCCATCTTGGCAATAACTCTAGTTATGACCCTACCTATATAGGTTCAGGTGACCAGCACATCATCTTGGCAATAACTCTAGCCTATGACCCTACCTGCATAGGTTCAGGTGACCAGCACATCATCTTGGCAATAACTATAGCCTATGACCCTACCTGCATAGGTTCAGGTGACCAGCATGCCATCTTGGCAATAACTCTAGCTGTCATATTCTGGATGAAAGGGTCAGGTCTGATCACAATTATCAATTATACTTATGATCTTTTAAAAAGATTGGGAACTTTTCTTGAACCTTAATTGGTGGATTGAAGCTAAGAGTGCCTCAACTTTTTAGCCAATGAAGGATATGTACTTTAGGTACTACTTAAACTTCCCTTTGAATAATCTTGCTGTTAACAAAGTAATTTTAGTAGTGAAGCTACTCAATTATTTATTTGTCCGTCTGTCAGTCAGTCTATAACACTATGGAATGGAGGAAATACTTTTTACTTGACTATTGTTAAGCCTAGACTTCTGATTTTTCTTGACAACATTCCCAGCAACATTATGGAGCATATTTGAGTATTAAACATCCATCCTCTCTTAAGCAGCTTTTTAGCCGCGTTTTAACTTTTTAAAAATAGTATGATTGATAATTTCCTGTTGAGGAGGTTTAGAAATTGTGCCCACACAGATTCCTTGCGCTTCCTGGCATACTCGCGGAAGATTCCAACTCGGTTTTTCTTCTCCTGCAATTAAGAAAATATGATGCTAGAGGCATGTTTGGGGACTTGATAGAAGGAGGGATTGGTGGGGATAATAAATCCACCCTTTAATTTAAATTTTACTTTTAAAAAGCAAGACTAAAAATATTTTTTTAAGGGAGGCTGTTTTTTTCACTCGGGACAAGGGTGGAGATACCTTATATTTAAATTCCCTGGACCAAAAAGAACCTTCACTGTTAAAGAAAACCATGTAGGTCTAGCGATTTGTTAAAAGCTTTTCTTTCTTTCTAATTCTTTGATGCACAGTGTTTCATGGGACCCCTATGTAGATCCACACTCCATGAAGTTTTATAAATGTTGGAATAATCAAATAGCTACCTACATAGTAAAATATTCAAATAGTAGGTAGCTAACAATAACTAACATATGAGAAACCATCTTTATAAATTTGGATAGCATGTATGAAGGAAGAAATTTATATAGAATACGTAGATATGTTGACAGGAGAAAATTTGTCGTCAATGTAGGTTGCAATAATAAACCTCATTGATGGTCCGTTCGTTGATCCAGTAGAAGAGGATATGGGGCAAGAGGAGCATTATTTTAGCCAGCTGCTTAAATCACTCTATTAGAGTACATGACAATCTGGTGCAACATCCAAGTAATAATATATCGATTAAACGTGGCTTACCTGTAAGAAATCATCCACCAGAGTAAGAAGATATTGGATTGTTTGATCCTTGGAAATATGTCCCAGCAGGCTGTAGAAGGTTTTGGCAGACTGCAAGGGATTCTCTTGGACAATTGTTTCTCTGAGTTTTTAAATATTTTATTAGCTTTCCCCCCAAATTTAATAATGGAATTTTACACACTACAACCATTTTACGAATTTTTAGTGCTAGTGCAGCTGTTTAACCGGGAGGTGTAATAATATTTTATGGACAGCTTTCCACGGATGTTAAATGAAAAAATATATGATAAAAACAGTCTTTATAGCCACATCGGACCGAAGGGCCGGGCTAACATTTTCATGAATTTATACTAATATTAGGTATGAAAAATTATCAAACATACGATGCTAAACATGGCTAAGTGCCGGTTCTAATCCAGCGGATATCTAATCAGTTTCGAATCCATACTGGAAAGTGTAATAAAATTCCTAGTATTGACATCAGCCGCATCGTATCTGGATATAAAGGAAAAATCTTCCTGGGAGATCATCTGAGACCTAAAAAAAGGGTTAGGTTAAGTAAATGGATGTAAAGTATAGGTGGATATTATGTGAGGGGAAATATTGTCGACAATTCAACTTGCTAATATGAATATAGTTTATTGGTCAGTTTGTTAATCCTGTAGGAGGGGAGTGGATGGGGTAAATTGATTGAAAGGGGGGAATCGTTAATTTAGCCCGCTGCAAGTTTCACTTTATTCTAGGGGCACCTGAGAGAAGGGAAATGCAAACATCTTCTTTCAATTTAAGTTTGAAAATTAAAAATTTTCATGAGAAGGTGTAGATACCCTCCTCCAAAATGGTTATAAACCTTTCCTTGACCTATATGAGAAACTTCATTGTAAAGGAGGACCTTATCGGTTCAGCAGTTAAGATATCCTTCGCTACACACACAGACATCCTGTTACTTTTACATTAGGATAAGAAGCAAAGATATCAGCAAGTAACTTAAATCTCTTACAAGACTATTAAATAACTTGTATCTTTGATATTTATGTATCTGAATGATATTTGAGATATTGAATTTTGTAAAAGGAATAAATATTTGTCCTTCAACAAAAAAGATATAGAAGATCTAGATGGCCAATCTGGCCCCAGAATTCGTCAAACCTAAAAAGGGTAGGTATTCCTAGCAGACGAACCCTTTTGTTTAATTATAGTAATACCTAAGTAATGGTTCATTCAAAAAAACACTATCGAAGAAATTTTTGGACGGCATGATTTCCCGAAAGCTAGCTTTATCTTAAGAAATCGACTTTTCATAGAGGACTTGTTATATTATGTCATATGCTTTACTTTGTACGAGCGACGAAATTTTTATTCACAATATATTCCAGCTTTATATCTTCAAACGCAGACGGGATAATCACATATCCCCCCATAGCGCTACGGACTGACAGACATAGTGAGTCATACTGCAGCTCTGCTACTAAAAATAGTAGAAATACAAGAACACTTTACATTCTTGCATACAAAAATGGATAGGTATAGAATATACATGGATATAATGACAGGGGAAAACTGTCGTCAATTTAAGTTGCGACCATGGAACTCATTTTTTGGTCAGGTCGGTCATCCAGTAGGAGGGGAGAGATTGTGTAAAGGGAATAATCGTCATTTTAGCCCGCTGCAAGTTTCACTTGAATTCTACATGACAATTTGGTGTAACATCCAAGTAATAATAAATCCATTCCTACAAACTCCCAACAACAAATTCACCAACAAACAAGGATATTTGAATGTTATTTGATGAATAAATGTATGAATAGACTTACAGGGAGTGGGAGATAACGAACAATTCATTTAATAAATTTGTGCAGGAAGGATTAAAATTAATGGCTAAAAAGCAGGGTGTCGGAGCCGTATAATTTTGATGCGGCTCCGGCTCCTACCTTAAAATTAATATATCAATTTTTTTCATTATTGAATTTAATAAAATAAAATAAATAATATAAAATATTTTGCTTTTATTAGATTAAAGCTATATAAAAGTAGAAGGATGTATGTATTTGTTAAGTAACAATAGTTTTGTTAGTTTATTATATGGAAATAGACCGTTGCCTTATTATATAATTACTTTAAAAAATCATTTTTAGCTAATCCGGAGCCGGAGCCGTTTTTAACGAAAAATACGGCTCCGGATCCGGCTCCGACTCCACCAAAAATGTTGCCGCTCCCGGCTCCGGCTCCGAAACACTGCTAAAAAGTTTGCACATTACTACCAATTAAAATTCAATTTGGTACCTACCCAAATTTTTTTTTATCTCTAAATGAGATTACTAAAGATTGGGAACCAGTGTAGTTTTCAGTCCAATGTCACCTCCCTTCCTCCCTGAGACTAGGTGAATATGGTCAGTGTGGACAGAGAAAGTTGGAAATTGTTGTTTGTTATGGACAAAGTTTGGCTTAATAAATTGTTTGCATATATTTTTAGTCATCGAGAGAGGGAGGGGACATTGTGCTGTTTATTACAGTAGTCCCCAAAGTTTTTTATAATAACTTTGAGGACTTTAGGTATTGTCCAAACGTTTCAATCACTAATTGTAATCTAATGAAGGGGTGATTTTGTGTATCAATTTATCGGCCATTGTATTATCCTTTGGGGTCCCTGATCTTTAATAGCGAAACTTCAAAGTCTATAAAAAAAATCACGAAACCTAGCAAGCCAACTTATTTTCAGTTATGACGAAGTGACATACATAGGGACCGACGGACATACCCTAGTTATAGATTATCTGCGCTACTAATGCATACTTACTGGAGATAGCTTTGCCAGTTGATCTTCTGTGCCCTCACCTCCAGCACCTTCTGCTGGAAGGTAGACGTGGCAGCTATCATCTCACCTAGAAATGAATATATGTGTGGATATATTGACAGGGGAAATATTTTGTCGTCAATTTAGGCTACAATAGTTCTCATTTTTTGGCCAGTTATCCATCCAGTAAGAGGGAAGGGGAAAGGACAATTTTAATACTGAAGGTGAAAATTTTTAGATTAAAACCAGTTTTGTTAACTTTTTTATTTTTTCCCCCTAATATTCGGGGAAAATTCTGTAGGTGATACGATACATAGTTTTTCAGTACGGCTGAGAACCGGTTCTAATCCAGTGGGTGTTAATAGATTTCGCAACTATGCTAAAAAAATCTTACTTGTTTTCTCAATGTCCTCGGGGAAGCTTCGCATCGCCATCCCCTCCATTTTGTTCACCTGGAATCACAAGAAATAAATAAATAAAAAACTTAAATCACAATAATTAGCTCTTGAAAATGCTTTTTTTTGGATCATAAATTGGCTAAAATCTAACAATCATTTTAATATATATATAATAATAAATCATATTCAATAAATACCACCGATAAAACTTTAAATTACATATTTTAAAAATAAATAATAAAAGAAAACCTTTTTAACATTCATACAATAAATAATCACATAAAGACAAAACTTTTAAAAATTCTAGATTCTTTTAACACTAAGCCTCGTTTAATTTGCTATTTAAGTTTATCGTTGAAAGCATAAAATATTTAAAGTCAGATCTCTGAAGTTTAATATGTACAATATTCAACTAAATAATATAAATAAAGGCTCAACTAATCACTAGTAAAAATCACCAGAGCAAAATAAAGAAAAAGATCAAATTAAGGGACAATGAGATCTGGGCCATTCCAAGTTTTCTCACCCAATGCATTTTTCCCCACGTGTGGTACATATTTTTCCCACAGGGTACACGCGGTTTCCCACGGTGAACACTTTTTTTTTACACACGCTAACATTTCAAACAAACATTCATACTGCCATGTGTCTTTCTTGTTAAAATTAAAAGTTATTAATACTAAATTTTTTGATTTGTACGTGTTAAGATTATTTAAATTGAAAATAGCTGGTTTGTAGGTTTGTATCTGTACAGTACGCTTAACTAAAATACTTGTACCATGCATTGATAACAATATAGCCACTTAATTTTCAAGAAAACTTAACATATTACTATTATTATTATGAAACAGCGATAAAAGAAACAAGACTAATAATGTAACAGCACTGTGATATTGTGCCGTCCCAGGAAAAAAAATTATAGTTTATTATAGCGCCGCTAGGCGTCTCCATTTTGAATTTAATGCCTCGAGTCTCTGGGGTAGAATTCTGCAAGTGTGGAGGCGGGGATACGTTTCAACATCTCCCTGGGGAAGATTCTCAACAGTTGCCAGCCAATGTCAAGAGATTCGAAAACAGTTCTGAAAACAAAATTTTATTTAAAACCATTACATAAGGCTTTTTAAAATTAGTAACAATAGTAAACTAAAATCAGGATGAAATAATATATGTCAGTTTGTCTGACATACGGAATGGGTACTCAAGAAAACTGAAACTATAATGTTAATATGCATGCAGACTAAATTATTTTTGAGAATACAACATTCTGAGTAATATTAAAAGCACCACGCTTAATTGTACCAATGTACGTACACGAACTTATTGATGGATTGAAATGAGCCGCTAAAAGATTTCTCTTGTTTATAAACAAAGTATTATATATTATACTAGCGGCTTCGCCCCTAGCCTCTAGGGGCTTCACCCTATATAGTTATGGAAAGTCAACCCCTCTTAATAGAAATATTCAAAAAAATTATTCTTTGTTTCATTACTCTGTGGTAAAATTAAACCCAGGTTGTGTGCTTTATGCACAAAAAATTTGATTTGTACAAAGGGGGGAGGCGGATGTGCCACTTTTTGAAACCAAAACTAAAAGTCAACAAAGGAACTCAACTAAAAAAAAAGAGTTACAAGTCTGAGATTTTGCATGGCAGTTGCTTTATAGAGGTACAATATGGAACTGTGAAGAAACGGCGGCGCAACCGCCGAAAACCGCCGTTTCCCGCCGAATTTTTTTTTGCAATTTCTCGGCGGTTTTCGGCGGATGCGCCGCCGTTTCTTCACTGTTCCATATTGTAACCCTATAAAGCAACTGCCATGCAAAATCTCAGACCTGTAACTCTTTTTTAGTTGAGTTCCTTTGACTTTTAGTTTTGGTTTAAAAAAGTAGCACATCCGCCTCCCCCCTTTAACCCAATTTGTTTGCCGTATACACAAAAATTTCAATTCGTAAAAATTAAACCTAGGTTGTTCGCATACACAAAAATTTAAATTAAAAAAAAATATTTTTTTTTTTTTTGGGGGGGGGATTCATGGGGGCTTCGCCCCATGTTGCACTGGGGTCCCCCCACCCCAATTACTGGTTTTTGTTTACAAAAATTTTAAAAATTAAAAATTTTGGAAGTGGGGATTTTTTTATTTTTGGGGGGGTTGGGGTGTCCCACCCCCCAATAAAATAGCTTAAAACCACCAGAGGACCAGTAGGTATATTCCCAGAAGGGTAGAGCCCAATTTTATCAGCAGTTACTGAGATTTTACAAAAAATGTAAAAAAAAATTCTTTGGGGGGTAGGGTTTTTTTTATTTTTTGGGGGGTTGGGGGTGTCCCACCCCCCAAGAAAATACCACCTAAAATACCTAAAAATACCACAGGTCCAGTAGGTATATTCCCTGAAGAGTAGAATCCGATCGGTTCAGTGGTTACTGAGATCTTAAGGGACAGACAGACAGACGGACAGACAGACAGACGGACAGACAGACAGACAGACAGACGGACAGACATCAAGCTACTTTGTATTATAGATAGTATTATATATACCTATTTTCATAGCTGCCCTGGGAGATGAAGGTCTTCTCGAACTTGGAGAGGAATTCCAGGTAGAGCAGATCATCCGGTGTCAGAGCCTCCTCTCCAACAACAGCCTTCATGGCCTGCACGTCCTTACCTGGAAAAATAGATTAATGGTTATAGGATATACGTGGATATATTAGCTTAAACTTAATTTAGCTTATCCATGTGGACCTCATTCATTTTCATCCAGCAGTAAGGTATGGGGTAACGGAGGTGGATGGGGGATTTAAGCAGCTGCTAGCATCACTTTATCAGAGTTCATGAAAATTATGTTCATGAAAATAATATATCGATTTATGCCCAAAGATAATTAAAGATAAAACTTTGGGTACCAGTGCAGTGTAATTTACAGTCCAATATATCTCCTCTCTCCCTGTCCCACACCTCAAAATGTCTATTTTAAATTGGTCTAAATAGTATTTAATAAATGGTACGTTTTTACGATATAAGCAAAGCATTTGATAAAAGTAAAAACCAAGCCATACTGAAAAATCATGAATCATATCGTATTTCAGATAAAAGTTTGGGTATTTGGTAGTAATCCCCGTTTTGTTTGCCGGCGCCTTGCCCTTCAGTCCCTCGGGGCCAACATAACTTCCTTACCAATAGCATAGCAAGCATACAGCTGGTTAGATACGTCAGAGTGGTCCTTTCTGGTCATGCCCTCGCCAATAGCAGACTTCATCAATCTTGACAAGGAGGGTAACACGTTGATGGGTGGGTATACCTAAGTATTAAAAAAACTTATTAGCTTATTGTATGTACCTATAGGGAAAAAAAATTTGTTTTGTTTATTTTGCATTAGGAATAGGTGTCGGGAATGGAGAAGGAACTTTTTTAGGAGCTATATCTCCTCTCTTTAAAGAACCTAGAGAAAGCCTTCCATAGACCAATGTCAAACTTCTTTGAAAATTGTAGAACCACCAGTCCAGCCTTTACATACAGAATGACATCCTGTCACTTAAGTACAAAGCTTTGGCATTTCACAAAAAAAATTTTTTTTACCTGTCTGTTATGAAGCTGTCTATCAACGTAGATTTGTCCCTCAGTAATATAACCAGTCAAGTCAGGAATGGGATGGGTGATATCATCGTTAGGCATAGTCAGAATTGGAATCTAAACAAATACAAATGGATAAATAATCACCAATCACCAAACATTTAAAGTGCCACTAGAGGCCTCTAGGGGCGTAGCCGCTAGTACATGGATATTGTGACAGGGAAATTTTCGTCGCCACTATACCATTACCCATCAGCTATATATTAGTCAGTCCGTTCCTCCATGGTCGGGGGAGGGGATGGGGTAAAGTCATAAGAGGGGATGGGGGTAAAGTCATAAGAGGGGATGGGGGTAAAGTCATAAGAGGGGATGGGGGTAAAGTCATAAGAGGGGATGGGGGTAAAGTCAAAAGAGGGGATGGGGGTAAAGTCATAAGAGGGGATGGGGGTAAAGTCATAAGAGGGGATGGGGGTAAAGTCATAAGAGGGGATGAGGGTAAAGTCATAAGAGGGGATAGGGGTAAAGTCATAAGAGGGGATGGGGGTAAAGTCGTAAGAGGGGATGGGGGTAAAGTCGATGACGGGTAAATAAAATCTGAAATATAAATGACGCAAGTGAGTACAAAATACAGGGTGGGCCACATAAATCCGGACTTTTTTCAAACGGCCATAGCACCAAAACTACTTGACCAATCAGGACGTTTAACCGCACTATGAAAAGCTTAGATAATTACCCATTTGTCTATACAAATTTTTGGACGATGGAGGACGTGTACTCCGAGCTAACAGCGCTTATATTCAACATGGCAGATTTGAAATGCGCTGATAGTTTACCCTGGATTCTCGACTTGTGCCCACTAAATCTGATCTCAGCTTATTTGTCGCTGAGATAGACTAATGAAACTTGCTGGAAGTTTTGCTAGATACTTCATGAAGACACTAGAAAAGACTAGAAGAGCTCTCTATCCCATCTGGTTTGGCCGTAGTACTCTGGCAAAGTGAAACATGGCAGATTTTAAGATGTCAAAAACGTCAAAAATCTTGAAAATTTCTCGGTTCTTGACTACATGAACCCATTTGGAAGCTATATGTTGCGATGATAACCCTAGCTTAATCTTCATGCCATTTCCAAAAAGGTATAGAACGTTGTTCTAGCTTAATTGTGGCCCAAATAAGAGCCGCCGTGTCGAAGGGTATCTTGAAAAGTGGGTGAATTTTAATCCTGCGGTTACTCACCCCCCTAAGGAGATGTGCCTCCCAGCAGCCCCGATCTTCATCCAATTGACTTTTAGGCCTGTAGCGCCTTTAAAGCACGAACCATTAGACGCACCCATACCACAAAGACCTCCCTCATTGCCATTATCAAGGAGAACTTCACCAGATTGGACAGGGACATGGTGACCAGGGTATTTGGGCGGTTCAGGGGGCGGGTAGAGGCGGTGATTGAGGCTGGCGGCGATTTTATTGAATAATCTAATAGTCATATACCTCGTTTGCTTCCCAGTTTTTAAAATTCAATAAAATCTTTAAAATTGACGATTTTATGTTCATTTGTTTAAAAATAAGAAAAAGTCCGGATTTATGTGGCCCACCCTGTATATACGCATATTTTGGTCAATTTTGGTGTTTTTTTAAAAATGCTAAATATAATGATAACTATTAAAACAATTTTTAAGTATAACTTTTATCTTATTAGGATAACAATTAAAAAAGAAAAACATTTTTACTATATGCAATTCGTGTTCAAACACCTAATTGAAAAAAATAATGCAAGATATAGCTTTTATTTTAAGATAGACGAGGGGCAACGCCCCCTAGAAGCCTTTAGGTATTATTAAAGTGGGAGGGGGATAAGTCAACCGCCTTTCTACTTTTTAATTTGAGTTTTAATAAAAAATATTCTAAAAAAAATTAAGGTAAGGGATTTGAAATAGGCGCATTTGTATAAACACCAGTTAATGCACAAAAATAAGGGGGGGGGGGGGGGGGAACAAAACAAGTTTTAAAAAATCCGAGATTTCGAACTACTGTCATCGGTAAAGTCATAAGAGGGGATGGGGGTATCGTTATATTAGCCAGCTGGAAGTATCATTTAATAGGGTAAGCGAAAATCTGGTGCATTATCCTAGTAATTCTATATCTATTCAAATATAACAATTATGTGCAGGGATCATGAGGGATAAGACAATGGGGTGTTAATCGATATTCTTCCCCAATGATTAACAAAATTACCTCCTCTATAGAATAATATTCTTTGTAAAAAAAAATTGGACATTAATACTTAGGAATCAAATAATTGAAATTAAATAAAAGTACCCATTTGAGCCAACGAATAAGATAACACAATTATAATACTTTGGTAACGATTGTAATTTCTAGTAAATGAGTCATCCCATTAAGTATTTTCTGTTCATTTTTCATGAGAAATCTACCAAAAAGCAGTACCTATCTAATAAGACTAGAAATTGATGTACACCACCTAATATGCTACTTAAAAAATTAAGTACACAGAAAGCATAATTTTGTTTGCTATAATTGTGGGTGTTCATCACTTTAAAAATAAGATGCCAAGGTTTGAAAGTTAAAATGACACCTATCTTAAATAATACCTGAGTGATTGAGCCATTTCTGCCCTCAACACGACCAGCTCTCTCATAAATAGTGGCCAAATCGGTGTACATGTAACCAGGGAAACCACGTCTACCAGGTACCTCCTCTCTGGCAGCTGATACCTCTCTAGATAGATAGTATTAATATAGAGTAGCTTTACTACCAGGTACCTCCTCTCTGGCAGCTGATACCTCTCTAGATAGATAGATAGTATTAATATAGAGAAGCATTACTACCAGGTACCTCCTTCCTGGCAGAGCTGATACCTCTCTAGATAGATAGTATTAATATAGGGTAGCTTTACTACCAGGTATTTCCTCCCTGGCAGCTGATACCTCTCTAGATAGATAGATAGTAATAATACAGAGTAGCTTTACTACCAGGTACCTCCTACCTGGCAGCTGATACCTCTCAAGATAGATGATAGTATTAATATAGAGAAGCTTTACTACCAGGTACCTCCTTCCTGGCAGAGCTGATACCTCTCTAGATAGATAGATAGTATTAATATAGAGAAGCTTTACTACCAGGTACCTCCTCCCTGGCAGAGCTGATACCTCTCTAGATAGATAGATAGTATTAATATAGAGAAGCTTTACTACCAGGTACCTCCTCCCTGGCAGAGCTGATACCTCTCTAGATAGATAGATAGTATTAATATAGAGAAGCTTTACTACCAGGTACCTCCTCCCTGGCAGAGCTGATACCTCTCTAGATAGATAGATAGTATTAATATAGAGAAGCTTTACTACCAGGTACCTCCTTCCTGGCAGAGCTGATACCTCTCTAGATAGATAGATAGTATTAATATAGAGAAGCTTTACTACCAGGTACCTCCTTCTTGGAAGCTGATACCTCTCTAGATAGATAGATAGTAATAATATAGAGTAGCTTTACTACCAGGTACCTCCTACCTGGCAGCTGATACCTCTCTAGATAGATAAATAATATTAGTATAGGGAAGCTTTACTACCAGGTACCTCCACTCTGGCAGCTGATACCTCTCTAGATAGATAGATAGTAATAATATAGAGTAGCTTTACTACCAGGTACCTCCTACCTGGCAGCTGATACCTCTCTAGATAGATAAATAATATTAGTATAGAGAAGCTTTACTACCAGGTACCTCCTCCCTGGCAGCTAATGCCTCTCTAAATAGATAGATAGTATTAATATAGAGTAGCTTTACTACCAGGTACCTACTCCCTGGTAGCTGATACCTCTCTAGATAGATAGATAGTATCAATATAGAGAAGCTTTACTACCAGGTACCTCCTCTCTGGCAGCTGATACCTCTCTAGATAGATAGATAGTATTAATATAGAGAAGCTTTACTACCAGGTACATCCTCTCTGGCAGCTGATATCTCTCTAGATAGATTGAAAGTGGAGCTTGAGCTGTCTCTAATGGCTAGTTTTATCCTGCTACTAGGGGCCAAACACTAAGATATGCGATTTCTATTGTGGGCTTTTTTTTGAGTTGACCCTATTCAATCAATCAATTATCTTACCTCAAAGCTTCAGCATAAGAAGACATGTCAGTGAGAATGACCAGCATATGCTTCTCACATTGATAGGCCATGAACTCAGCAGTGGTCAGGGCAAGCCTAAACAGGGAGGACATGCAGTTAATTAAAAAAGTCAAGTTGGCAGCGCAGCTAATTCATAATATTTCTTTGTTCGTCCATACATGGTGGTAGGACTGCTTTTAGTTAGCATTTTATCTTTTTTATCTTTTGCAACTTCAGCTATCTTTGTTAATGTTTTTTGTCCGATTTTCAATTTTTTTGTAGGTAAAAATATTGAATTAATTGAGCCGTTATTTTAGCTTAGTTTAAAATATTTACCAGCTTTATTAAAGGGATATAACCTTAGGTACCTAGATAATATATCGGTTAAGCAAGCATTGAATCCATGTCATAAAAATGTACAACAACAAAACATACCTAGGAGTAATAATTCTCTCAATGGTGGGATCATTGGCCAAGTTAAGGAAGAGACACACGTTCTCCATGGATCCGTTCTCCTCAAAGTCCTGCTTGAAAAATCTGGCAGCCTCCATGTTCACACCCATAGCAGCGAATACAATAGCAAAGTTGTCCTGAACCAAATTTAATGAATTAAGCATATCCTAGTATATAAAGTAGCAATGGTTTATGTCTGTAGCTTTAGTAAACTGATTGGGTTCTCTATTTTAGATAAGCTTCACATAGGTCCCGTGATGGGTTTAGGCTAATCTATTTAGCCTTGGGATGGTTTTAAGATTTTTTTTCTAGCCCTCTTCTGATCTTTTGATTACAGAGCCTCTAGATGCTAGGGGCACAGTCGCTAGCGATTTTTAAGGGACATCTATTTTCCAAGTTAACGTATTATTAGGGATAAAACAACAGACGATAAATAGATGTACATCACCAATGATAATAATCAGAATTATATGTTGTCGAGATGGAGCGTGTACGGCGTGCAACTACCTGGAGATCAACACCATCAGATCCTGCCAGCAAAGTCCATCAGCTTACTCCTCACACAGAGGGACATGTATTCTGCCATGAATTTTTATGCTAATTGACCAGCCAATGTCGGCTGGACTGGTCAAACTCCTACTACTTAAGGCCTGCATAGAACCCAACCCTGGACCTATCTACATCTGTCCAGTATGTAACGTCGAGCTTCGAAGAAATTCAAGATCCGTCCAATGCTGCAAATGTTTAGAATGGATACATTTTCGTTCTCAAAACAACTGCAGCAACCTTAAATCTACAACCAAAAAAGACTATGACAAGAACACCTATGTTTGTCCTTCCTGCCTCAATGACCCTTTAACACTTCCCAACAACATTCCTACTACAACTACACAACCTTCAACAATTCATCAACCTTCAACAAATCCTCAACCTTCCACTCCTCGACAACCTAAACCTACTCTCAACAATGACAACATAGACTATAAACTGAACATACTACAGTGGAATTGCAATGGTATAAAAACCAAGACATCAGACCTTATCACATTCATCAATGAATATCAGATTAAAGTAGTGGTTTTACAAGAAACCAAACTTTCTTCAAAATCTGCTCCTCCTGACATTCCTAACTTTACCATGATTCGGAAAGATAGGAAAAACAATGGTGGCGGTGTCGCCATCTTTGTTCATAAATCCATCTTGTTTGCACAAGCACCTGATCTTCTTAATGACGGCCACACAGAATCCAATGGAATCTCAATTGGTAACATTAAAATCAGGAATGTATATATACCACCAGTAAACAGCTGTGCCCCAGGATTTGAGCCAGACATCAAAGCCATTTTATCTGAACCAGACTCTCTCATTCTGGGTGATTTCAATGCCCACAATCCTTTGTGGTATTCAAGCATTCAGGATGCGAGAGGAGATAAATTAGCTGAAGAAATTAGTGAATAAGATTTTGGAGTTCTCAATGAGAATGTACCAACCAGACTTCCATCTTTTGGCCAACCCACATCTCCAGATGTTTCACTAGCATCAACATCTCTACTACCATATATAGAATGGGAAACTAAAACTGCATTAAGTTCTGATCACTTACCCATCATCATCAAAATCAACACCTCCATCCAGACTATCAAAAGTGATTACAGAAAATTTATAAACTTCAAGAAAGCTGACTGGGACAAATTTACCAACATTACTGAAGAAAGATTCAGTAGACTCCCAGAGCCTGATAATATACACAATGCAGAGAAAAAGTTCAGAAAAATTCTTAACAAAGCCTCCAAGAAAACTATCCCTGGAGGTCAAATCAAGGACATTATACCTGAAATTCCCACTGCAACAACTAACAAAATGAAAGAAAGAGATAATCTCCGAGAAACAAATCCAGACTCTCCAGATATACAAACTCTTAATAGAGAGATCTTGCAAGAGGTTAATTTACATCGTAAAAATAAATGGAGAGAAAAGATAAATGAGATTACCAGCAGCTGCTCCTCTAAACTGTTTAAGCTTATCAAAAACTTGAATGGAAAAGGATGTAGCAATAATAATCAGGCTATTAAATTCAAAGGTCGATATCTTACTTCATCTTTAGATATTGCTAATGGATTCAATAAGCAATATTCCTCTGTGGTCAGACACATCAGTTCTAAATCATCCAGATGTGTTACAAGGAATATTAAGAAAAATAGCCTTGAAGATCCACCTTCTTTCAACACACAACAGACAGCTGAAGCCATCAAAGCCAGCAAAGCTTCTAAAGCAGCAGGACCTGACAACATCTCCAACCTGCACCTTAAACATCTTGGCCCAATTGGCGTGAGCTACCTAACAAAGATTTTTAATCTTTCATTAGCTCTCAGCATTATACCTGACATTTGGAAAAACTCAGTCATTATTCCTCTCCTGAAACCTGGTAAAGACCCTCAAGATTCCAACTCCTAACGTCCTGTCTCTTTGCTTTGCCCTGCCATCAAAATCCTGGAGCGATTAATTCTTCCTGCACTTTCTGAATCCCTTGAAATACCTGTTTTTCAGCATGGTTTTCGTAAAAATCACTCCACAGTTTCAGCCCTGAACGATTTTAATGACCATGTTGCTTCCGGTTTCAGCAAGAAACGACCACCAGACAGAACAGTTTTGCTGCGAATTGATTTAAGCAAAGCTTTCGACATGGTGTCTCATGATAAACTCTTGAAAGACCTCGGACAATCTTCCCTTTCAGATCCTCTGAAACGTTGGTTTAACTGTTATCTGAAAGGAAGACAGTCTCGTGTCAACTTCAGAAACACTACATCCAAATGTAGAAATATTAGAGCTGGAGTTCCCCAAGGAGCTGTAACATCACCAATCCTGTTCAACTATTACCTGAGGAATCTCCCAAACCCACCCAAGAATGTCCAAGTGGTCCAGTATGCAGATGACATCTCTATTTATTCTACTGGTTTGGACATAAATGCTCTTACTGAAGCCATCAATAAGTTTGTCCCTAAGGTCATTGAGTTTCTCAATGAAAGAGAGCTGATAGTGTCACCAGAAAAGTCAACAGTAACTCTGTTCACTCCAGATACCAAGGAATACAAGATCCACCCAAAAGTTCTGATTAACAACATCCAGGTCAAACTTGAACATGAACCTAAACTTCTTGGTGTCACATATGACACTATGTTAACCTTCTCCAAACACATAAGAAACGTCACAAGCACAGCTGATACCAAAATCAATATGCTGAAGTCTCTCTGTGGCACTGACTGGGGCCAAGATAAAGAGACAATGACAATGACTTACAAAGCCATTGCCAGAAGTGCTATGGAGTATGCCTGCCCTATTTGGAGCCCCATCATCTCTGACTCCAACTGGGAAAAATTACAGGTATCTCAAAATAAGGCTCTCAAAGTTTCCACTGGCACACTGAAAATTACCCCTTATCAACACATACATCAAGAAACCAAAGTGTTACCTATTAGGGAGCACTGCATGATGAAAACTAAGCAATATCTGCTTACCTGTCATCTCCCAGAACACCCAGGCAACAAACACGTTGATAAGCCTTTACCTGCCAGAAAACACCTGAAACCAACCATTCAAAACTTCAGAAATAGCATACAACAACATCTTCCAATTAATGCTGAAAACAGAAAAGCCAAACTGAAAGCTATTCACACATCTGAAGTTAGAAATACTCTAGAGAATCTTCCCCCAAATGACGTTTTGGGTTGCAAACCCCCTGAAATTAACAAAGAAGAACTTTCTCTTCCCAGACATGTTAGGACCCAGCTCTCGCAACTTAGATCTGGTTTTAGTCGCAAACTAAACTCCTACCTAACAAGACTTGACAATACAGTTGAAGATAAGTGCCCCAACTGTAGCTACGTTCCTCACGACACTGCACACCTTTTTAACTGCCCTGACGACCCCACAACCCTGACAGTTGTATCCCTATGGACAAAGCCTAAACAGGCTGCTGAATTTCTGAAGCTCGACGAAGGATTTACCTGATAAATTTCAATATAAGACGCAAAATACATGTTGTTGGCAGATGCATGTGACAAATCTGTGGAGGCTAATCAATCAATCAATCAATCAGAATTATATACCTACTTTCCGTAAATTAAAATTATTAGTTGTACTAAAGATTGGGAAACGCTAGTTTAAGCCAACTAATCAAGATTTAATAGGGTAGGTACGAAGTAGTTACATAAGGAAAAAGAATAAGAGGTTGAATACTCACCCAATTTCGTTGTAAAATACAACTGCCCCATCCCCACAAAATTTATACAAATTCTGCAGACAAACATCTCTCGGCTTTTAGAGGACTTGATTCCTCTCTGATTTTTTTTCTCTATGAGTAAGTACTAAAAGCTTCGAAGCCAAAAAAATAGTTTTCAAAAATTAAATAGGTATAACATACAATCCAATGTCGTCTCCCTCCCTCTGATTCCAATATTAAATTGGTAGCAAAGCAACGCTGTTCTACAATTGTAAACTGACCTGATGATCGTCCAGGACGGACTTTCCTGGGAGTCTGACCAGACCTGCCTGTCTACAAATCTGAGCGGCAACCTCGTTGTGGGGCAGACCTATACACATACGAATATTAAACTAGGATGACTACATGAACCCTTAAGGTTCCAGGACAAACGCAGGAGTCCCAAACGTCGGAGTGGACAAACGCAGGAGTGTTAAAATATTAATTTTATTAAGTATTTCTATACAGATTAGGTTAGGTTAAGATATGAATGAACAAATAAGCCCCCCCCCGCAGGGGTTAGGTATTTAAAAAACCTATAAGGTGGTCTAAAATAGGTTAGGTTAGGTTAAGTGTCCACTCCGACGTTTGGGACTCCTGCGTTTGTCGTAGGACCACCCATAATACAAAGTAAGTTATAGAGAAGATGTTCAATGATCATAAAGTGAGGGACAGAACGTTTTTAAATCACGATGTTTTTATATATTAATATACGCCCCTAGAGGCCTCTTAAGGTGGGGGAAAAAAAGAGGGCTAAGGGGTTGGGTCACCCCCCTTTTTTCAGTTTCATTTTTAAAAAGAAAACTAAACTTTTAAGGGGTCATTTTTACAGGATCCAAATCGGTTCAGCGGTTAGTAAGATTCTTCGAAACAGAACAGATCCTGTTTCTTTTGTGTAAGGATAATAATATGTGACTGACAAACCAAACGGACAATAAAAATGTGGAATAATCATGAAACATTGAGACGTCTTTATTAAATAGTAGCCAAGAAATTTTTTTTCCCCTAAATAGGTTAGACAGAAGACCCGAGACTTTTTGATTATAAAGTGACTCCGCTACAATAAAATGAGTTTATTCTTTTAAAGTACTAAAAGTAGACAAGTTATTAAGGGTGCTATTAAAAGTTATCAGAGCTCGGCAGCCGCATAAATTCTAACACACCAGTAGTCAAATAAACTGCATCTGCCATTCCTAAATTATTTCTAAATCTAATTTCCACAACTGCCCAAATTTAGCGGCCGCCGCGCCCTTAGTGTTGTTAACCTACCATTAGCAGAGAAAATGGGGATCTTCTGTCCTCTGGCAATAGAATTCATAACATCAATGGCGGAGATACCAGTCTGCACCATCTCCTCGGGGTAAATACGAGACCACGGGTTAATAGGCTGGCCCTAAATATACAAATATATCTCATTAGAATGGTACAAAATACTAATTAAGACCAGTTTAATACAAATATTATATGTTTTAGAATAATTTTAAAATGAATCATTTACGTAGTGTAGGTAATTAAGAGACCAGGGGTTAATAGGCTGGCCGTAAATACAATATAAATAATAAATTTGGGACACATGCCATGCAGCCTTAAGATTGAATTATTCCTACGTCCTACGTGTGGATTTTATTCACATAAGGGGATTATAGTCTCGTCATAATATCAGAACAACCCTTGGCACAGGCTTCTCTGAGGTGAGCGTCATTTACTACGATAATAAATTCAGGACACCTGCTATACTCTACAAGGATGAGTTAATAAAGAGGAGTTCCAATGTGACAGTGCATAAGGTCATGATTTTCTTGAATACACGTGAAACTTAGCCCTGGAGATTTACAACAATGTCTCATCCTACTCCATAAATCCTTCAAAACACTAAAAAACTATTGCTGCACTACTCACACACATTGGAAAATCAACAAAAGATTACACAAATCATCGTCATTACCTGAATATCCAAATAATCCTCGGCCATAACAGTGGGACCTTTGTCAATGGGTTTGCCTGATCCGTTGAATACACGACCTGGTAACATATAAGAAGATATTAGAGAAATTTATTACAGGGGTGTATATTCTACATGGGATCCCCTGCTCAGGGGGGGGGGGGGGGGGGGTTGGATAAAAAATAAGTCGTTGGAGGGAAAAAAATGTAAAAATTAAAAAACTGAAAACATTTTTTCCAGTACCCCCCGCCCCCCCCCCCCTCCTCCTCGGTGAAAAAAAAACTAAAAAAATGTGTGGTAGGAGGGATAAAATAAATAAAATGCAGAGTTCTTTAAATATTTTTCCATTTTCCCCCCTACTTGGTGAGAAAAACTAGGGGGGGGGGGGGGGGGGGAATTTTAAAAAAATTTGGTAGCCGGGGAAAAAAATAAATCTTGTGCAGAAAATACAGTGACACCCCTGATTTATTAAGAAATTATTTTTAGATGATACATAACATACCTACCTAGCTACTTTAGAAGAAACCATATGAAAATTTTAAAATATTAGAAATAACACAAATTTTAATGTTCTTGGTTTTTTTGCCTGCATTTTAAACTGGACTGCTAAGTTTTTTTGTGAAGATACCTCTTACAAAAGAGCATCTAGTTAGGTAACAAATTACCAAAACTATCTGGTATTACTTTTCTCTTAATCTTTTATTACCTACCTTTCTTCTTTAAAACTTACCTAACATATCCTCCGAGACAGGGGTCCTAAGAATATCTCCTGTAAATTCGCAAGTTGTCCGCTTGGCGTCAATGCCGGATGTCCCCTCGAACACCTGGACAACGGCCTTAGAACCTGACACCTCCAACACTTGTCCAGCCCTGAAAAGAAGAATTTTATCTATTTGATTAGGTATAACATTTACAAACAACATCTAGGACCTATGAGAATCATATTGGTTAAGAGGTTAGCGAGAATTTTCGTTACACACAGATAGACACACACCCTCAAACAAACACATAGACAGACATCCTGTTACTTTTAAATAAGGATTACCTTTCAGACCCATCGGGCAGATGGAGGTTGACAATCTCAGCAAACTTTGGAAACTTGACATCATCCAGGATAACCAGCGGACCATTCACACCAGACACAGTCTTGTACGTGATACGGGGCTCGGCAATGTAGTCCCTAAACAGTGTTATCTAGCAATACGTTTCCTAGTGAACAGAATAGTTTACTGTAATACAGTATTAGAGAGTGTAAAAATAGTCAAGAAAATGTAAAGTTTAATAACGGATATAGAATATACGTGGATAATATGACAAGGTAAAAATTGTCGCCTATTTAGGTTCCTATTATTGGTCAGTTCGTTCATCCAGTAGGAGGGGAGGTGATGGGGTAAATGGGGTTGATATGGGAAATCGTTATTTTAGCTAGCTACACGTTTCACTTTGTTAGAGTACATGATAATCAGTTGTAAGATTTTGAAGGCTAAATTAAAAAGAAAAAAAAAGAAAATTTTTTGTACCAGCATAATCTGTATGTTCTACCGTTAGCAGACATTTAAGTTAATAGATTTTTAGAGAGAATCATTAACAGGAACATTTCACTGTGAACTGCAATAGATGAAATTACCTCTTAAGGGCCATAACCTGGTCGATTAGGCCCTGACGAACAGAAATTGTTGGGGTCATTTTTGTTTTATTGTCTAGTGCGATTTGTCTGAAAAATAACAGGGATCTTAAGGTCTTTAGGGATAAGAAAATGGAGGATAAATCGATTTAGATCCCATATAGTGCTTAGGTAGCAAGTTACTTTTTCTGTATAATATATCCCCTTCTTATAACGTTTTAAAATTACAAGTTGCAGCGATCGAATACAGAGAAATGAAAGGGCCGTAAAATGGCCTAAAAGCACTGTACATGCAGAGAACAACTAAAAAATCTTTAGACTATCCCAGGGTCTGAGTGCAGAGAATTTTCTAAAGGGAATAAATTACGTGTAATTGGCCGGTTGGGATCACGTGATAAAAAGTTTTGCAATGTAATTATCATTTATAAATGTTGAATATTAAATGTATATGTCGTTTTGTCCCAATAAATAATTAAATTTGATTTGAGTTCATTATTACTCGCTAGCCCCACCTGCTCCGATTAAGTACTCCATTATATGAAATCTTTACAGCCTAGTCTGTATTTAAGCTATTTTTCTGCTATCCCCTCCCCACGTTAATATTTAAAATTGTGCATTTTTCATTTAACGCCGTCTATAATAAACAGATATATAAAAAAAAACAAGATTTTGACATTTAAAATGTACTTTAACATAACATTAAAAATTGATAATTAGATAACACAAAAACGTATTTAAAACATTACAAAATAACATAAAAAAAAATCAATATATAGAGGTCACAATGTTGAACAAGATTATTAATAAAAATGTGATAAAGTATAATGATAAGGAGTATTTACTCATTTATATTTCAAGTCAGCTGATCTAGTCTTATGACTTTGCTTATACTCGGTGTGTGTGTGTGTATACTAACTACGCATGCGCGTAAAATTGATCTATACTCAACAGAGACAAATAAAAATCCGCTAAATTAAAAATATATAATTTCTAAAAAATCCTCTAAATATTTTAGTTTCGCGGATTTTTCACTTAAAGATAAAAGGGAAGGAGGGGACATTAGAAAATAATTCTATTGGTAATATTACTTTCTTTTATCAAGATTTATTATTTGTATTGTAATATTAAAGAAATTGTTTCAATTAGTAGTTTACAAACTTTAAAAACAATGATTTAATCTAAATAAGGAATAATTTAGTTTATCATCATTTGGGTTGTTAATCAAATTATGTTTCATTGTCTTTGATGTAATTAAAAAATACATTAATGAAATCCTACAACCATTGATAATATTTGTCTATGAAATAACAACTATGCGCATGCGTTAAATTTAGCAGACGGAAAATTATTTACTTTCACTAGCAGACAATTTTTCCATTTGTAAACAATGGACAATTATATAAAATGCTCAAAAATTTAAAATTTAATTTTTTAGGTAAGTTAAACAGTAAATAAATGCAGGGATCTAAAGAGAAAAGAAAATGGCTGATGTACATTTCCAAATGATAATACACATAGACAACCCCTATGTAGATTACAATTAGTGGTTGAAACATTTGTACACGAATTCCCTAATAAACCGAGCTATCAATTTTGAATAAAAGAATAAGAAAACATTATAATAAAACATTGGGGACTAATTTAACAAACAGCCCAAAATCCCCCCCCCCCCCTCCCTTTATTCCAAGGATAATTCACAACGTACAATAAACATCTCAATAACCATTAGCCAAATGACCACTTTTTGTGGATTATAATAATGATTGGAAAATTTTCAGTGCTAAAAGTTTGTACAAACTTATTATGGTTGAATGAAATTAAATAAAACTTTTCAAATCGACAAAGAGCGGTCATGTTTTTTTTAATTGTAAAAAAATGTGTATAATCATTGGGAATGTACATTAATTTATCGGCCATTGTCTTATCCCTGCCCTGTGTCCCTGGCAATAATTTTAAGAATAAATTGTTTGTTTGTATTCTTTTAGACCCCTCCTTCCACCTGGCCTGGCCCCATGCATGTTAGTTTTTCTTGCAATAATATTTTTATTTATCTAGAGCAAAACAACTCAATAAGTTGGACGATCAAAGTAAACTCTACAACTTTATATTGTAACTAGCGGTTTGCCCCTAGCATCTAGGGGCTCTGTATTTGTGTTAAGATAACATATTTAACATTTGAAAGGGCAGAGAGAGGCTAGAAAAATAGCTTAAAACTGTCTCAACCTCTTTTCGAGGAAGCTTTGTGTTTATCAAGATCGAAATTAATTTCCTTATTCCATAATTCCAGTCCAGAAAAAATGTTGTCTTTGCTTAACTTTCCTAAAGAGTTGCGGCATTTTAAGATTGTTTATATTTTGGTGACGCCACGCCACTTCTGATTTATATGTGTGTGGATAAAGACATTCGGAGAATTGAGTCGGGCCTAACATTGGTCTCAGAGTGCGTGTATAACCCTAGTATGCCAGGTGCTTAAACCTAAAGAACTTCAGGTAGTTTTTTCTTCGTTTTCATATATAATTGTATGGCATATAGGACGGATTTATAAAGTTTTAAGGCTCTAGCCAGCTACACAAGAAGCTTTATTATGATTCAAATATTATGTTTTAGTAATTTTTATGTGCTTATATTTATGCATTTAACAATGGTCTATAAACCAAATATTTTTCCTTTAAAGCCAAAGTACCCAAAGATTCTTTAACCATAAGAAAAAAAGATTTTTTTTAGTGCTCAAAGTTTTAAGTTAACGAGTAATATTTTATTCTGTTTATTAATTGATCTTGTAATTTCAGGACTTTGAAATAGGTAGTTTGTGTCAATAAATCTATACTCAAACCTGCTGTTGAACTTGATGGTCCTGGTATTGGGGGTTTTGCCTTGAAAGACTAAGATCTCTAGAACTTCCCGCAAATTCGGAAGTCACACTTAACCAAAGTGTTATGGTTAAGACAAAAACCATCTTAAGCCTTTAAACTAAAAGTAAAATAACCCTAAACCATCATAGGATCTATGTGAAGCTTATCTGGTCGAATTAGAGAACCCAATCTGTTTAGTAGTTATTGAGATCTTGAGCTTCAGCCAAAAAACCTTATAACTTTATATTATACCAACGGTTACTCTCCTAGATACATCTTAGAGCACTTTAGAAAGGAGATAGGAGGAGCAGTTGTGGTGATGAACCATTCACCTAAGGGGCGTAGCCGCTAATGTTTTAAAAAGAAAAGTAATAAAAATTGTAAGTTATTTCTTTCCCTCTCCCCCTAAATAGTTGTAGAAATTACTTGGAATTCTAAGGCTTCACAGTATAAAGGAAAGATCAGCGGTTAGCAAGATCTTTCGGTACAAACTTTCAGACAGACATGCATAATGAATACAATACAAAGGTGATTTATCAAATAATGGTCAGTTATATGTTTCAAAAATTTTGCTATAAATTGGTTTATCCTCGATTTTTTATTGTTTTTGTTGCTGTGCCAATTATGGACATACTTGTCCTTGTTATTTTTAGGAACAAAGAATTATATCAATAAACTTTTGCATTTGTGCTTCAATATTTTCCATGCATTTATATCGATACTTTTCTATTCTTTGCTTCTCAACTATTGAAATGGATATACAATACATGGATAGTGTGATAGATTCTCACATACACTGATAATATGCTACATCCATCTGGCTAAAATAACGATCCGACCCCGCCCCCTGTCTTCTACTCCTTTATTCTATCCCCTACCCACCTGTTGGAGGAACGAACTTACCATTAAATGAGGTCCATTGTAACAACCAAAATTGACAACCAAACTTCCCCTGTCATCCACTAATTTTGTATCCATTTTATTGAGCCCTAACAGAGAAAGATAAATATTCTCAGAAACAAGGACAGCAATGTATAAGTAGCCATAGAATAAGGAGGAATAGAAGTGAAAACCCTAAAAATTTCTGGGAAATTTGAAGGAATCTTTGACTTGCGCAGTAAAGACAATAATGCTAAAGTACAAATCACAATGACTAGTTGGACAAAATTAGAAAAACTTAATTTGTATCAAAATCTAATATATACTGTTAAAATTTTTTTTGATCTTTGTAATTTAAAATATGTATTGTAGTGTAACACGCATGACTTTAGAATAATTCTCAGTAATTAGAAGGTAATTAATTACCCGTAAACAAGAGTATCTGATTAAGACTGTCTCCTCTGATACACACCTCTTATTGAAGTGAAGACAGCATTAGCTGCTTGGTCGTTTTAGACAAAGATGAAAAGTCACTTAACATTATATTGTTTTAATTTTGGTAAGTACGAATGACCACATATGTAATTTTTAAAGGACAGTTAAATGGGTACAGCCCCTTCCTCCCCCCTCCCCCCTACCACAAGTTAATGTATGGATGTAGTTGCTATCATGTATAAATCAGCTGTTTTAAAACATACATAAGAGCGCAACCTAGTTTTATAATATAAATACTAAGAACAATATTTTTTGTAAATTTTCTTACATAAATAAATTTTTTAATGCTTAAAATGCACATCAAATTCATTTTTAATCCATTGTGAATAGGGAAGAAAAAGCTGGAAGCTTGGCTACAAGGCTTTTAGTAAATTATTGCAAAAGGAATTTATTTTGAATATTTTTTCTGAATAATTACTGAAATCATGTTATTTACTAACAGCCTTATAGCCGTTTTTGTCTTTCAAATGTTCCATTTTTACTTCAGGCTAGCCAGGCAGAATCTTCTACCTGGATTCTATTCTATACTTTATCTTCTTTGATAAGTAGCGCAGCATCATTGTGTTGGTAACACTTTAATGTGAAGCTTCTTAAAGGTCCTGGGAAACCATATCTTTTTTGGGGGGAGGGGGGGGGGCAGTAATGGGTTTAAAAATCTCAAAAAGGGGGGTAGATTGAACTTTAGGAGAGCTAAGTGTGTTTGACGTGCACTAAATTTTTATGCCCCACCACTTAAACTATGTACCCTTGGATAGATAATACATTGGGGAAATGGGCGGGGGGGGGGGTGTATGTTTTTAGCCTAATAGCCACCCCCTCACTCTGTGAATTTTTTGTGACGGTAACCATTCACATTGTGTCAAAATTCCACCGTAAAAATATGTAAAAACTCGTGGCTTAAAAAAACTATGATAAGATATATCCATGTTAATGCATGTGCATAACTGCATAAGGTTATCTATTCATTCATCTTGGATTTATCAATTTAAAAAAAAATTAGATTCACATAATTACAATTTAATTTTTTGTACGAATTGTGTATTTTTTCGTTGTTGATAAATTTAAAGTATTTTTCTTTACGTAAAGGATCAAATTAAAGATAGGTTTTTTTATTAAAAAGTTTTGGTCCAGTTGCAATATGGATATGGAAACTATCGACATGATTTTAAGTACATATTTACATATCAATTAGCTCATACGGGCAAGGCTGGTATCCATGACACGTTACCGTCAGGTCAACAACCTTGGATACCTAAGGGGAGCCAAATCTTTCGTTTTCTAGCAAACACTTATTATTAGGTTAAGTAACAATCAAACAACTGTATGGTTGCACAGTGAATGGTATTGAGCTGTGCCTGTTTTGGGCCAAGGCATTGTAACTACTATTAATGTCTATTAATTTTGGGCATCTGCCATATCAGTAGTACAAACCATTTTTATCATCTTTAGTTATGAAGCGGTGTTTAGTTAGACAAAATGTGAACTTGTTACCTGCCCGACGTCGAGCGGATGCACTACATGTTTAGCCACGGTCGCAAGTTTAAATATTAGTAAAGTTATCTTGTAATGTATAAAATTGTATATATATATAGCATTTGCTGAAGGTGAGGCTATACAGTTTTTCAAAACATTGCAGCAGAACGGCCAAGGTGAAATGTATGAAATCAAAATTTAATAATACATCAATAAAACAGGGATGATAACATCCATAAGAAGGAGGGATCTTAAATTTAACATTTTCACACAGGATATTAGAATTTCATTTTGATACTTTACAATCAAAAACTTTGGATCTACTGCAGTTCACGGTAAAATATTGCTGGTAACGAATATTGCCAAAAAATTTATGAATTTTAAAGGCTGCTAGCTACCAAACGGCTGAACGTACAGATCATACCCGCACACCATTTTAAGCGACATAAGAAGGCCTACAAATAATCTGGAATAGCCAAAATCCAATGATGCACAGGGAAAGCTTCACTGAAGAAAAACCGCGTAAAATAAGTCTTTTCCGCACATTACTCTGCACTGCGAGATAATTATGCATTATTGATTTATGGCTATTCCAGATTATTTGTAGGCCTTCTTATGCTGCAATATTCGTTACCAGCAATATTTTACCGTGAACTGCAGTAGATCCAAAACTTTTAAAATCAGACCAAAAACACAAAAGATATTTTTTTAAAAATTGTCTCGTCCTTTCATCACTAAACACAAAAAGTTACTTAAAATGACTGGAAATTTAATTATTATGAAAATCGTTCCACAAAAAAAAACAAAGATAAGTTAAAATTAGTTGTACAGGACATAGCGGCTAAAAAGCTGCTTAAAATGGCGAAACTAACAAAGTTTTGAAGATAATGTGTAGACAACATTTATGTTGTCTTGACTTTGTAATAGCATTTGATTATATTAATAAAAACTATGATATATTTTTTTTCTCCTGAATAAAAAATAAACAAATAGACATTTTTGATTGACTAAACCGAATTATGGAACTCTTATTTTATTTAGAATTGCAGACTTAAAACAAGCTGTGGAAAACAGATTTGTTTTCTGAAAATCAATTACTGCTTTAAATTTTTTTTTCTTTTTCTTTTTATTTTTGGTACTAAAAGCGCAGCTTTCATACATTAATTGTCGGCCAATCCGCCCATACGCCTGTCCGTCCGTACTGGGTAGCTCAGATAATTAATTTAGAAGTGTCCTATCGATTTTAATCGTAGCATGATCAGTCCTGTAACATTAAGGAATGATTTAAGAAGCATAGTAACTCTGTAATCATTATATAAAAGTTTGAATATTGATTGCTAAAAAAAACAGAATGTTTTAATTCTATTATGAAATGTAAAAATTTAGTAATATTATTTTTAAAAATATATTGAACAGAATTATTATGACATCTTAAAAATCTTAAATATTCAATGCTTTGATAATCTAAATTTGTTATGTTTGTTTATGTAATGGTGTGATTTAATTATCTTTAAGAAACTAGCAGCCACGCCACTAGCATCTTTGGGCTCTGCATTTAATGGGGTTAGATCGGGGCATAACAATTGCCAAAACAATCTCAAGGCTTAAACCTACAATTGAAATAGCCGGAAACTAAAAAGAAGAACTCAATCAGTTCATAAGTTATTGATATCTATAGAATGACGAAATACCTTCCTACTTTAAAAAAAAAAAAAATGGATACATTTTTTAGATACTCTTTTTCTGTACGCTGCAAAGAGCCAGAAGGGAGAAGGAATTGAAGATTGAACTAGGACCAGGGCTTACAGTAATTAAATTACCAAATTGTAATGTAGCTCAACAAATTGGTACTACTCAAAGCGGTTCCTTAAGAGGTTTTGTACTGGTATATCACACTTAAACCCCGTGTTTTATTAAAACATTTAGATACTTTGATACAACTGGTCTAAAGATTCTCTAGAAATAAAGATTAGAGTAACATGGAGGGAGGGTACTTAGCTTTGTTTTTAATAAACTTTTTTAATCTCAAAAAACGCGCGGCTAGAGCTAACTACACATGGAAGAACACACTTCTTTGTAGAAAATATATTTCGCTTTATTCAAGCCTTCTCAATTCTATAAAATAATAACCATATTTGCAAAAATTCTTAAGAAAACAACAAGCTTCATACTAGTTAAAATTAATATAAGTTTAACAAAAAACAAGTTAAAAATATTAAGAACTTTGAAAAAAAAGAATTTTTAAAAACAAAATAAAATCCAAATCTTTTTACTTTGAAATATGGTGTACCTAATTGTTTGAGAGTTTATGTACAACTGAATTATTTATTGTAATGGAAGGGGGGGGGGGGAAGGGTTAGCAGATGAAAATTGGCGGTCAAACTTTTCAACAGTGGTAAGAATTTATACAACAACAAGGAAGAAAATATTCAAAATTTTGGTTGGGTTAGCATTTTTTTTAAAAATATTGCAATTTGCAAGTCAAATAGGTATAAATTATGTTACAAGAAAAAACAACATGTATTAGCAAAATTTACTTTCATTAACAAAAATATATAACAATAACAATAATTTTAAATTTTTCTGTTCAGCCCCAGGTGCTTTGTTTCAAATTTATTGATGAAGAAGGATTCTCGACATTTTCTGTACATAGCTGACTCCTGCCTGCAATTTTCTATAACAGATACTTTCATGTTGGCAACACTGTGTCCAGGAAGATTAAAATGTTCCCCAACTGCAGTTTTATTCAAGTTTTCATTTTGAGATCTGACACAATCTAAATGTTGTTTGAATCTTTCTTTAAGCTGTTTCCCCGTTTCTCCTACATACTGTTTGTATTTGCATTCTCTCCTATCACATGTTATAACATAGACGAGATTTTTTGTAGAGCAGCTGACTGGTGTAGAAATAGGTACCTTAAAATTATTTGCTGAGCTGTAGACAACTTTGGCTTCACGGACATGAGGGCAGGAGGGACAGTTAGGTAGGTTACATCTCTTCATACCTTTGACACTTCTTTTTTCACGTTCAGGTAGCTTTGATTTCACCAATATTTCCCGGAGAGAGCTGTGTTTAGACGTTGGCTTAACAACTTTGGGGACTTTTATTGAATTTTGATTAGTTAGTTCATTAACTTGAGTGTCAAACATTTCAACTACTAATTGTATTTTCTTAAGGGGTAATATTATGTAGCATTATTTGGGATGTACATCACTCTATCGGTCATTGTCTTATCACTTAAGATCCCTGTCAGAGTAAGGTTAAATAATACCATGTATACTTTAGTTTCAGAGAGTCTAGTTTAATTTCAAATTCAAAGTGTTCGTTTAATGTCACTGTTTTTAAGCACAAGCGGTTAAGTCCCAAGAGACCTCTTGGGGGTATTTAACGTGATGAAAGGAAGTTGGAAGTCACTGTGTTACCCTCCCCAAAAATAATTTTAAACTTCCATTGGAACTATGAGAAGCTACACTGAAAAGGAGATGGATACCTATTCGGAAATTATCCTTTTAGGATTTTTTTTCAATTTTAACAAATATATGAGACTCTGGCAACAAGTGTGATAGGAAATTTTCAAATCAATAAGACCATTGTTCTTAGCAGCTGATTACAAGAAAAAAATGTTGAGAATGTGGAAATACTAAATTGAATCTAGGCAGATACTTTTCAATCAAACAATTTGTATGATGTCCCTATAGTACCACTAAATTACTTCATGTTCATAATGTTATTGTTTAAAAGTCCACTTCGTACTAAACAAGGATGGCAACATCCATAATAGTGAAGCTCTAAACATATAGGACAAATGAAGAATAACACTTGTATAGTATCAGAACTTAATAATTAAAATATAAATGTATAAAAGTCGAAAAAAATTTGGTTAAAAAATAATTGAATACAGATGATAAATAAGGACATACTTGCATTTTTTTAAAATTGATTATAGAGATACTTCGCTTATACTTTGTTGTCCTAGGAAACAGTAATCCAAAAATCTGGTCAATGGATTTATTATATCACATAAAAATTTGTTGTTAAAATAGTTAAGAAATCAACATGTTTAAAATTGACATTCTGTTAACGATAATAAAGTTGATACGCTTTCTAAATCGTACCTAACTCAGACAGGAATCACATTGCAAAGTTTAAAATCCATAGGACAATTCTAACATGCCTAAATTAACGTAAAAAGCTATCCGTTCCAGACGGACGGACGGACCGGCCCTAATTATGGAACTAGATTCTTTAACCCTTAACGGTTTTTATATCTCATTTTCTGTGTGTGAAAGATAAAGAGCCCGGCGTTATCCTCTTAGAATTTTTTTTCTTCAATTTTTTTCAATTTTGTAACCCCCCCCGACTACCGACGTACAACTATTTTAGGTTAGGTTAGGTTTTAGGCAAGGGAGCCGAGTGCTGCGGCTAGGCAGGCAAGGGGGCCGAGCGCTGTGGCTTGGCAGGCTAGGGAGCCGAGCGCTGCGGCCAGAGTTCATAGTTCGCTGTCGGGGGGGGGGGGGGGGGGGGATACTCAAATTTTCAATATTGAAAAAAAAATTTCTAAGAGGATAATACCAAGAGCCCAAACTGCATGACTTTTTAAGTATGGGTATGACACATAACTGAGAGTTGGAATTTTTGAACATCTCCATCCTGGCGGGCACTGGATGCCAGCAAACCTGGCAGGGTCATCCAGGTAAAGAGAAAAAATATTTTTTTGACTTAAACAAAGCATTTTATCTTACCAAAATACTAAAATTCTCTAGTAGTACCTTCTAATATTGAATACAGGTGTTCAAGTCAATTAAGGTGCGGCAAGGGGCCCGACTGTTAAGGGTTAATTGTTTTTGATTTGTTTTTAAAAAGTGATCATAAAGAGAAGCCAGAGCATCATCCGCTTGTAATGGAATACATTACTCTAACAATCACGGATTTTATGTTAAGTAACAGACAACCATTTGATTGAACGACCTTTATATAGTGATTGACATTTAAAGAATTCAAATTCATATACTGGATATCTTAAGAAAAGAAAAAAAAATGCTAAAATTTTAAGGATTTTTTGATTGTTAATAAAACTGTCCAGATAATATTGCTTGTTTCAATTCTACAAGAGACAAAATAAATTGGTGCTGTAAAATCTATATTTATCTAAAAGTGTAGTTTAAAAAAATATGTAAAATCATTTAACTTCAAATATAATAATAAAATGAAATTTTATAATAACATTGTTTGTATTTGTGAGCATAACTAAAAGAGATTTATAATTAATTGGATGTTGCACCAGATTTTCATGTAGTCTAATTAAGTGATACTCCCAGATGGCTTGAATAACGATAACCCCCATCCCCTTCCCTCGTACTTAATCGAAGAACTGATGTATGGAGTAGAGAGAGTTTTGAATTTGATATGTACATTGTACAACAAACCCTTTTAGACATTCGGAAAAATATGATAATTTACAACACTTATTCCAATATGCATAGGAAATTTTTAACACATAAGTAAAAATTAATTTAAAGACCATCAGATTTTAAAAACTATTAATTGTAAGATATCATAAAAGGAACTATTTATAAAGAAAACTTTTTTATATAAAAAATCACCAAACCTTTTAATTATTTTATTTCTTTATACTATGCCTATTTTTAGTAGCGAAGCTACTCTATAATTTGAAATGTCCGTCTGTCCGTCTGTCCGTATGTCCGTCTGTCCGTCTTAGTTTGGGGGAAACGTGATTTTCTCGGCTCCTATAAAAGATAAAAGGCTGAAATTTTTTGACAACATTCCCATTATCAAGGAGCACAATTAACTATAAAACATCAATGTCGATAGGACCGCTTTTTAGCAGGTTTTAGGCTATTTTTGTATTTTTCACATTTTTCTCCATGTCTTTGGTGTTTATGGTCCGATTTCCAAAATTTTTTCAGTTATAGAATCAAAATTAAATTTCCTGTCGTTTCAAGAAAACAACTATGACGGTCAGACTGCCTTTAAGCAGGTTTTAGGCTATTTTTTATTTTTCACATTTTTCTCCATACCTTTGGTGTTTATGGCCCAATTTCCAAAGTTTTTCAGTTATAGATATCAAAATTAAATTTCCTTTCGTTTCAAGAACACATCAATGACGGTCAGACTGCCTTTTTGCAGGTTTTTGGCTATTTTTATATTTTTCACATTTTTCTTCATATCTTTGGTGTTTATGGTCCGTTTTTTTTAATTTTTGTAGTTAAAATATCAAAATTAAATTTCCCGTTGTTCTGAGCATCAAGTATGTAATTTACTTTGACCGTCAGTCTGTTAGTCATAGTACTGAAATATAAATACATATTAAGAAATTAACAAATGTTGAAAAGGTTTCGTGATTTTTTCCTAATATGCATGCTTTTGTCAACTAATATCTAAATTCTTATTTAATTGTTTATGCTTCGCTACTTATGGATGTTGTCATCCTTGTTTTATATAGATTTTTAGAAAAAAAATTTGAGTTTAAATTTTAACTTTTTATGATTTTTATTTATTTTTAGAAAACCTTTCCAGTATGTCATTCAAACCGATTGATATCTGCTTAATTAGAACCGGTTCTCAGTCACATTGAAAAATCATGTGTAGCATAATTACTGAAATTTTCCACGAATATTAAAATAAAAATTACAAAATTAATACCCGTTTTGTTAGCCCAGGTCTTTGGGCCCTTAGAGTGAACAAACTGGATTTAAGTCTATAGTTTTTTTTTCTACCCTCGGAAAGCTGTCTCTAATACAATGCGATAAATAACTATTTTCTTCATGATCAGTTAGAAAATATCCAAAAATAATACTTTTAAATGGTCAAAAATTGAATATCTACAAGAATTGGCATTTAGGCACTCTCACTGAATATATGTATTTTACATAACTACAAAACTTTTAAAAAATTGATTTTAATTTGTTGGCTAAAAAACTTTGGGTACCTACTTTTAATTTAATCTTAATTGGATGACACAGGCTATCAGTGTCCAAACTTTTAAATCAATAATTCTATTGTACAGAAGTGATACTTTTTATTTTTATTGGAGATTTACATTATTTATAGTTCAGTGTCTTTTCATTAACCTATAAAAAACACGTTTTTAAATTGTCCGCAGAAAGCCAAACTCCATGGTGCAAAATATGTCAAAATGTATATAAAAACTGGCAGCAATGCCCCTTGAGGCATCTCAGGGCACTTAATTTGGGGGAAGGGAGGGGGTCAAATCGACCTTCAACTGTTCTCAAAGATAGCGAAAAAAAGTATTTGGGAAGATGTTTTCTTTGGATGATTTCTCATTGGAGGAAATGTTTCCTCTTAGTTATAAATATTCACTGGACCTATACGAGGCTTCAATGTGTAGGAAAAAATGTCTGTTCAGCGGTTAGCGAGGCACACAGATGGCCTTGTATGTAATGCATTAACATGTTTAAATGGACAGACGGACATTTAATGAAAATTATAGAGTTGCCTCATTTTCTAAATTGTACCCAACTGTTCAAGAAATCATCATGAAAAGTTTTAAATTGATGGGACAATTCAAATAAGCCTTCATTAACGATTAAAGCTAAATTGCTTTTCCAAAACTAATTGATATCCGCTGGATTAGAACCGGTTCTTAGCAATGCTTAAAAATTATGTATCGTATCATATCGTTTTATAGACATCATTCTAAGAAAGATAATAGTTATTTCTCGCACCGTATAATAAACAGCTTTCCGCGGATATAGAATGTACAATTATAAGATTAAACCCAGTTTTTTTTAGCGCCGAGGTGCCGAAGGCTCTGGCTAAAAAGTGGTTTTAATCTTATGATTGTTCATTTTTATATTCGTAGAAAGCTGGATATAATACGATGCTAGACATAGTTTTTTTTTGTACGGATGAGAACCGGTTCTTATCCACCGGATTCGAATGAATACGAGAAAATAAAAATCATAATATAAATACTAGCTTTTTGAGCCCGGCCCCTCGAGGATAACAAAACTGGAATTAATCCTATGATTTTTAGCTTTACTATGCACGGAAAGATGTCTATAATACGGTGCGATAAATAACTGATAAAAATCCAACTTTTTCAGTTTTTTCTTTCGTTATTTTCAACAAACATTAAACTCGATATTGAACATTTAAAACAAATGAAAGTAATTGTCTAAAAAAGAAAATGGATATTTAACCTTAAAGAAATTTATCGTTAATGCTTTTAAAACATTAGGTAGTAATATTTACCTAAAATGAATTGGATATAAGAATAAGATTAATATTGCTTTGATATTTTTTGAAATATTTATTTATCGCATCGCATTATAGACAGCTTTCGCGAATATTCATATGAAAAATTATAAGATGATTCTATGTCATTAATTTTATGATTTTAGATAAATATAAGTGGAAAATTGTCTATAATATGATGCTATACATGATTATTCTGTTTGGCTGATATCCGGTTCTAATCCAGTAGTGGATATTATTTACTTTGGAAGTCATTATGAAAAAAACATTTACTAGTTCTGTTAAGTACTTTAATCTTTAACATTTTACTGCTTTGTTTTTCATTAATTTCCAAAGTTTTTTAATACATTTTTTACCTTTTATCTTAATTTCTATTTTTGCAGTATAATTTCAAAAATCAATACTTTATTTTTCAAACTAGCGGCTTCGCCCCTAGCCTCTAGGGGCTTTGCCCCAAGAGGTAATTAAAGAAAAAAAAATTACCTAAATATTTAAATAATTAGTTCAGTGGTTACCGAGATTTTAAGGGACGGACAGACGGACATACAGACAGACGGACGGACGAACATAATTTTGTATTATAGATAATCAGCCATTCGTTGCATGGCTACTTATTAACAAAATTATCTTTGTATCTTTTTATATTATTCTCTATCTACATATACTTTATTCTAGAATTTTACCCCAGTAAGTCCAGGAAGAAAGGGAGGGGTCATTGCGTTGTAATATAAACAGTCCCAAAGTTTTAAAACTGCATTATCTTATTTGTAGGTTCAAAAACTTTGGGTACTTTTATTGAATTTGATTTATTGGTTCAACTTTTGTGGTGTCCATACTTTCAATCAATAACTTTGATCTACAGAAGTGGTAATTCTGTTAATCATCATTGGGGACGTGTTTCAATTTATCGTCCATTGTCATGTCCCTTAATATCCGTGAAAATTTTACTCCATAAAGTGGGATTATTCAAATTATGGCAGGGAACCAGAACACATGTAATTCTCAGGGATCTAAAGGGATAAGACAATAGCCAATAAATTGATGTACATTTCCAAATTATAATACACAAAATTACCCATTTCTGTAGATTTCAATCAGTGGTTGTAACTTATATACACTCAACTTAATGAACCAACCAATCGAAATTTAATGAAAGTCCCCTAAGTTGTTGAGTCAACAAATAAGAAAATGCCATTATAAATATTTGGGGGACTAGTGTAATAAACAGTTCATTATTACCTTCCTTACTGTGTAACAATCGATAAACAGGGAGGGAGGTGACATTGAGCTGGATATTAAAACTATATCACGTTCTCTAATTTGTTGGTTTAAAAATATTGGATTTGTTCATTAAATCTGACACAACCCAATCTTTCCAGATTTTGTATAATTTTTTGAGGAACACGACTCCAATGACGTCATATTTTTCTTTCCCGAAAAAGGGAAGGGGGGAAGAAAATCTCTTCAAAAGAGATGGGGAAAACCCCCTTTTCTCCCAACTCTTTTTTCTTCCCCCCTTCCCTTTTTCGGGAAAGAAAAATATGACGTCACTGGAGTCGTGTTCCTAAAAAAATTATACAAAATCTGGAAAGATTGGGTTGTGTTATTAAATCTTGATTGGTAGGTTTAAACAAACAATATCCAAATTTTCTAACCTTTAATTTTGAACAATAGTAGGGGTAATTTTGTTTATAATGATTGCATATCTATTTATTGTACTTTGCCTTATCCCTAAAGATTCCTGATCATGTAATACTTTAAAAACAAGCATGTTTAAGTGTGTAAATAGCGCAGCTTGTTCTATCAATGTAGCTTTTCTATAACTATTAAAAGCGAAGCATTTCTATAATTCGGGTGGCCTGTACGTCCTTCCGTACGCAGTTTTTCCGTCCCCAACAGATAGCACTTTTCGTTAATTAATTTATACATGTTAGAATATTCCTATCGATTTAAAACTTTGCATAATGATTTCTGTAATAGTTATAAAAGATTTAGAAAGCTAAGCAACTTTGTAATCGTTAAAAGAAAGTTTATACGTCCAGTTTAGTCTGAATAATTAAAAAATATATTTCAATTATATAATTTTTTCAATTTATCCTATATTTGTAATAATTATAGAGTAGCTACGCCACAATCAACCACTACTTTTTAAAATCTTGGTTCAAGAGCAGTGTTGTTTCCAAAGATATTACAGTACTGGAACAGTAAACCCTAGACAGTAATTTTACTGTGTTGGTATAAATTTACAAATGACTTTAAAACCTGCCTTAAATTTCTTCGCATCATTTATTCAAATTTACCAATTCATCGGGTAATCGATGGAAATGAAAACTATTCTGTAAAAATGGTTTTGTGCTACTTTTCTGGAGGTTGGAACATCCCCTGATAAAATGGGAGGAAGCACGTAGAGTCTAATAGCGAAGGACTTAAAGTTTGTTACCTTTTTATATGTTTTATTATTATATGGCCACAACTCAGTCAAAAATGCTCACAAATTAGACCTTTTTTCGACAGAAGATACTCAAATTGTTCCTTAACAAGCCCATATCTTAGCATATAAAAGGTAACACCCAAATTTGCATTTATTGGTATTTCTCTTGAAATATAAAGATATCTTAAAACTGATTGATAGGGCTTGTAAAGGAACCATTTAAGTATCTTCGGTCGAAAAAGGTCTGATTTGTAAGCATTTTTGACCAAGTTGGGCCAAAAAATAATGAAAGATGTAATAAGGAAACATACTTTATAGATAAGAAGTGCAGCAAGCACTACTAGGAGTAAAGCACCAATAGGAGCAAAAGTGAGGCACCTAGAGACAACGAGCAAAGGACCTATAAAAAATCACTAAACCTCTAAATTATTGGACGAAAAATAGTAAAAAAAGATAAACACAACTTTGAAAAGGAATAGAAGTGATTATTATGGTATTATTAATATGGACAATTAAAGCTATAAGTAGAACAAAATAACAGCATCTTTAAAGATGTAACAAGGATAACAACACCCAAAAGTAGCTAAACAATGTAGGTATAGTGTGCTGTTATATTATCATTAAATCAAAAAGAAGTATAAGATAAGGAAATCACGAAACCTTTACATGTCAATAATAAGAATTTTGTTGTCTTACTTGCATAGCAGTTAAAAAGTTTATGATTCTCACAAACAGACGGGTGGCTATTTTTAATTATAGGTTAGCAGCTATACTATTATATCACTTATAGTTAGTTTAATATAATGAATATTAACAATGACAAACCTGATCATATAGTAGAGTTGCAGTGCTACTAATCTTAGATTAGATTTTAGATTAGATTTATTATTCTTGGGTGTACATACATAGAAAAAAAACAACAAAATAATAAATGAATTAAATGAATATTATATACATTTATATATACAGTCAAATTTTATTGATATGATTAATTTATAAAAAAATTTTCTTCCCAAATGGCAGTTTCCTAAAAACTAGGAAGTATGCAGTAATGTGTATTCACACATTGTTTTCATACAGGCCATATAAATAAGACAAAAAAAATAGAAAAAAAAGATAATAAGCAATAAATAAAATCATATTGGAGAGGAAAGAATGATAATAGGAAGGATTGATTAGGACATACAAGTCTCACACCATTATTGCAATAATAGAAATTTAAAAAAATTTTAACAAATAGATTTTGATTGATTTATCAGATTTCAAACAATATTGAAAAGAAATATAATTTTATCTACATTCTTGACATAATGGGTTGTTACACACTAAAGTTAAGCTTGATAACAAAGATTCTTTTAGATTTTTCATAAATTTTTTTCTTGATTGATTGTGGGTTAATAAATCATTATTACAATGGTTATTCCATAATTCTTGGAAATGATACTTAGGAAATATAGATTTAAACTTCGGTTTTTTAACATCAAACATATTAGAGTTTCTAAGATTTCTGGTATGTAATTGATTACGGCGAAGCCATGTACCTTGAAAGGAACTTGGTAGCTTACTGTTTATAAAATCATACATAAATAATAATTTCAAATAATTAGCTGATTCATGTAAAGGAAGGACATTCATTTTTTTAAATAAAGGCATTGTGTGTGAGATGTGTTTCTTACTAAAAACAATTCTTATTGCCTTTTTTTTGCAATTTAATTAATGGGTCCATAGTAGATCTTAGACCACAACTCCAGGCAGGTAAACAGTAAAGTAAATGACTATTTATAAGTGAGTGAAAAAGCATTTTTTTGCTATCTAAATTCAGTATATGTTTAGCTCTATTTATAAGAAATAAGGAACTAGAAATCTTTTTACGTAAATGTTCTACATGATATTTAAAATTTAAAGAAGGATCTATAAATACACAAGGTAGTATAGTACCTTACGCGTTTCAATACTTTAAATATATTGTCTGTTTAACTTTATTTCATACAGGGATTTAAGACATTGTCCTGATTATTTTCAATTTTTAGAATTTACTAATATCTTATGAATTTCGTAGGATAACGTCTTTTGAAGTCTTAGGTCTTATGTGATTTAGGTCTTTTGTAGGATTAGGTCTTTTGTTAGTTAAGTCTTGTGTAGCATTAGGTCTTTTGTACCATTGCCCTAAATTTGAATATGGAATTACTAAAAACCACTTAGGGACCTATAACATAAAACCTCACTTCGTTAAAAATAATAGGATGAAGATCTTCTTAATTTACAAAAGTGTATCCTATCATATAAATTCTTAAGTGTTTTTGTCTGTAGCTTAATATTTCGATAAATACTTAACCAATTGAGTTCTCCATTTAATGGAAGCTTTTTATAGATCCCTTGATAGTTTTATGCTAATTAATTTTTATATTTAATTTTGATTTTAGAGAATTTTCCTTCTTTCTAACATAGAGCTCCAAAATGTTAGGAGCGCATCCGCTAGTATACAAACAATTTAACATACATATATGTATATCTCTTCTTTAATGTATCCCTAATGCCTGGTTAGATTAGTGTGCTTAACATTGAAGTAGTATCTAAAACTTTACCAACAAGTTAAATTGACTAACTTGGTAGAATTGTCTAAATGACTTTAACTTCTTACTACTAAACGGGGATATGAATGCTATTATTTTATTTTAGGCTGCGCTTCTAGCATCTATGAGCTCTTTATTTGAAGATTAAGAAGTAAGGAAATTAGCAAAAAACCAAACCTAGATATGAAACCCTCCAGGAACTTATAAGAAACTTCTATAAAATGAAGAACTCAATCAGTTCAATAGTTATCGAAATCTTAAGCTACAAACAAAAAAACTTTACTATCTATATCTTTGAAGAAATTTTTTGTCGATTTAGGTTGCTAATTTGGACATCAGTTATTGGTCAGTTCGATCATTCAGAAGGAGGAGAGGGAAGGGGATGTTATAATAGATGTGGAGACGCTATTCTAGCCATCTACAGGGTTTCTCTTTATTATGATAATCTGGTGTAAGATCCAAGTAATAATAAATCCATTATCACATCTTTTATCGTAAGCCAAAAATGAATTTTAGATTTTTCTCTTTTAAAATACTATTCCCAATCTATGCATGCTATATAGAATTGGCCTACTCATAAAATGTTTGAATCTAAAGAGACACTTAACTATTTCAGATTATTTAGTTATTCCAAAGTACATTTTAAGCAGTTTTAGAAATTGAATTTTATGTCACAAAAGGCACATTACACTAGTCCCCAAAGTTTTTTTTTATGACGTTTTCTTATTTGTTGGCTTCACAATTTAGGAATTGAATTTTGATTGGTTATTTCATTAAGTTGAGTATCCAAACGTTTCAATTGAAATCTACAGAAGGGTTAATTTTGTGTATCATATTCATCATTAGGGATGTACATTAAATTATCGGCCATTTTCTTCTCCTGAATTATAAGAGTGTCCTCTTACGTTTTAGCCTGCAGTGTTAGCTAGCTCAGTGTAAGTAACAACTTATGTCAGAGTTTTACTAAGTTCAAGGGATTTTTATAATAGTTATTTATAGCATTGTAGTATAGACAGCATTCTGCGGATATTAAAATACAAGATTAGAAGATAATAACATGTTTGTGTCTAAAGGCCAAGCTATCAAAACTGGTATTAACTTTATGATCTTTATTTTAAAGTTTGTGGATAATTGTCTCTAAATCCTATGTTGTACATAATTTTTAGTATGACTGAGAACCAGTTCTAATCCAGAGGATATCAATCGGTTTCGAACCCATGCTGGAAACTTGCTTTTGCTTAAAGGCAAAGCTTTTCTATATTTTTTGTTATTTAGCATTGTGTTTAATCGTCCTAAAATCAATTGAACTCTGGATGGTTATATATCTTATTATATAAAGATATTTTGCCAAAATTAAAAAGTTGCTAAGTTTAAAGTAAAGTTGCAAAGTTTAAAGTAAATTTTACACATTTGACATGCTTAAATTTACTTTTGCAGCTATCCGTTAAGGAATGATCTTTAGAAATGACTTGCTTTAAAAATGAACCATAAATGAATATTTCTTGGCTGTGACTGTTATTTGTGAAGAATGGGGCAGGGCTTGGCAGTCGCAACTTAGCCGGGAATAAGCCTCAAATTTAAACCCGCTTGTTTGGAAGAAAACAAGGATAACAACATCCATAAAAGCGAAGCACTGAAACGGTAAGATAAACGGACATTAACACTTGTATAGTGTCAGAACTGAATAATCATAATATAAATGTATAAGAGTCAGCAAAATTGTAAGTAAATTTGTTGAAAAACAGATACGAAAAAAAACTTGGTAAAGTATAATGTTTATTGACATACTTACATTTTCAGGACTTGATTATAGAGTTGCATCGCTTATTACATTATACTTTGTTGTCCCAGGAATCAATATACCAAAAATCAGATCAATCCGACAATTCTAACATTACCAAATTAACGAAAAAAGCTATCCGTTACGGACGGACGTACGGACGGACCGACCCTAATTATAGAAAAGCTTCGCTTTTAAAAATTTAAAAGATGAATTTTTTTTTAATACAGGTATAGACAACCAGTTGAATTTAGGTTATACTATAGCGATTATCTGAGGTTTATTCGAGGCTGGCTCGCGGCTGCTGAGCCCTGATTACCTAGCTGTGGCTGTTATTTGTGAAGAAAGAGGTAGAAAGTTTATCAATGATAAAACAAGTTTTTAATGCATAATACTTAATAAGCTGCTAAAAACTTCCAAGTCTTTTAATCAAAAACAATTGCACGATTTTTTGCAAATCAAAACTTTTTTGTGTTTCCTCAAACCTGTTAAAATTTTTTAGTAGCGAAGCTACTCTATCAGTAATCTATGTTTACTTGTACTATTTAATTTACTAGCGGCCCTTTAAAATATTTCTTTGGTATGAAATGTTTTCTTACTCAGTGGCGGTCTCTTTATTTTTAGGTTTTTCTTTTCTATGGACGATTTTTCTTGGGTAGGTGGTTCTCTCCCTAAAATAGTTATAAAACCTTCCAGGAACTACGAGTAGCTGCATTGTAAAGGCGAACCATTTCGGTTCAGTGGTTAGCCAGATCCTACACACAAATCCCGATACTTTTATATAAGAATTACTGTTTTGTTGTTTATTATTGAAAGATTGATAATGTCAGAACGATTCTGATTTGCCAAAATTGACGATAAGCGCTATCCTTAACGGATGGTTTTATCCTATATATATAGAAAAGCTTCGCTATAACAGTAAAAAAGGTTAATTCAGGGGTTAAAAATTAGAATATTTAAGACTACACTGAGGTTTTAAAGATAACAAGAAAACGGAAATTAAAATCCGGAGGCTTAAAGGGATCAATGGATATAGAATACGTGGATATATTGACAAGGGAAAATTTCTCGTCAATTTAGGTTGCTAATATGGCCCTTATTTATTGTTTAACTAATAGGAGGGGGATAGGGTAATGGTGATGGGTGGTATCGTTATTTTAGCCAGCTGCAAGTATCAGTTTATTAGTGTACATAAACATCTGGTGCAACATCCAAGTAACAAGTAATAATATATCGATTAAGGGTTCTTTAGTTACTTAATTCATGTGCATTTTCTAGATATAAAATCAATATAACAAAATTAAATAAAAAATTCTTATAAAATGAGGCAAAATTCACCTATTGCCTGAAGCGAATACTCCCCTAGACTCCTCTAGGGGGGGGGGGGGGAGGGTTTCTCCAAACCCTTTTTTTTCTGGTGACGATTTCTTTTCTGAGGGTGGTTTTGAACCTCGCCATGACCAATAAGAAGCTACACTTAAAGGAGAATCTCAGTTTAGAGGTTAGCGTGACTACACAGCCATGTTCACAGGCAGGCAGACATCGTGTTACTTTTATATAAGGATAGATATTGGTAGATTTGTTTGAACGCCATAGTTTTGTATCATAATATTTCAAGAATCAAATCTTTTACCTAACATTTTTTTCATTTTTATGATTTTTAAGTTTTCCATGAACCTATTATGTAATGCAGTAAGGGATTTTGTCTTTTCGATAGGTTTTTATTATAGGAAAGCATTAAATAGGTCCCGGGATGGTTTTAGGCTATTTTATTTCAGATTGAAGTCTTTTTCATGGTTTTAATCTATTCATATAGCCCCTTACTGTCCCTTTGAATACAAAGCCCCTACATGCTAGAGGCCTAACCGATTGTCCTATTGAATAAAGTAGTAAGGTGTTTTGTCTGAAGTTTTTGAAATAAAAAACTACAGAACTGGTGGAGTTTTCCATTATAAGGAAGCTTTTATAGGTCTTGTGGTGGTTTTATTTTATCTTTAGATTAAAGACTTTATTTTTCTATTTTTCTTTATTTTTCGGGCCCCTTGAAACCTCTTTGAAGACAGTGTCGCACAATCGAAGTTGCAAGTAACCCACAATTCATTAATATTGATCAAACAATAAATCAATTTGATTGATTGATATTAAAATTTGTGGGTTATTAGTCGTTGTGCTCTTAGCATCTAGGGACTTACAAGAGGTCTTCAAAAGGGGGAAGAAGAAGTAATACAAATTTTGATATAATTATCCTATTTCTTTTTTAAAATTGGGGATAATATTACAAGGTAGAAATCGAAGCAACTCTAAATGTATGTATGTCCATTATATTTAAGCAACCCGTATTTAAGTAATTTTGTATAAATCTATTACAGATAATATTTAATATCTTATGTTCTTATGTCTGTCCGTCAGATTTATTGAGCTTCAATTTTTGGATGTTGTCATCCTTGATTTTTCTCAATTTTGAAACTTTTAAAAGTGAGGTTTTAAGTTTAATATTAAGAAGTAATTTAGATGTATTTAGTTAAAGTGAGTGGAAATTTTTAAAAGAGGTCAAAAGGTTTAGGTGTTAAAATTGTAAAGTTTCAAAAAACTTTTATGTTTCTATAAAACTGTAGAATATAATTTTATTATCAAACCTGAACCTGAAAATGAAAGATATTTGGCTTCGAAACCGATTGATATTCGCTGGATTAGAAACGATTCTCAGCCATACAGAAAAATCATGTATAGAATCGTATTCCAGACAATAAAATTATAAAATTCATACCTGTTTTGTTATCCTGGGCCTATGGCCCCTTGCACTTACAAAACTGGTCGCACTCAAAATTTTGCTAAATTTTGCTATTGTATAAATGTAATCTGTAAAATATGAACACCGCTAAAAGTTTTGAGTTAATTTTCTTGCAACATTTAGTTTACAGCAGGGAGGGAGGGGACAATAGACTTTAATTTACACTAGTACCCAAAGTTTTATAATCACATTATCTTATTTGTTGGCTCCAAAACTTTAAGTACTTTTATTTGATTTTAATGTTGTCCAAACTAGTAGTGGCAAAACTTTTCAACCAATAATTCTAACCTACATTTGTGTTATCATCATTGAGGGTGTTTATTATTTTATCGTCCATTGTCTTAATCCCTTAACTTCCCTGTTTATTAACAGATAACAAGGACTAAAACCCATTAAAGGATCATCATTGGATTCTATTAAACATGGAGGCGTCATGTTGACATACAAATAACTAGCGGCTTCGCCCCTAGCCTCTAGAGCTTTGCCCCAAGAGGTAATTAAAAAAATGTAGTACATGTGGTGCATCTTCATCTTCATTATCTGCATGATCAAAAAAAATGAGAGGGATTTTTTTTTTTTTTTGGGGGGGGGGAGTTGAGAGTGTTCCACGCTCCAAGAAAATAGCCTAAAACCACCAAAGGACCATTAGGTATATTCCCTGAAGAGTAGAATCCGATCGGTTCAGTATACCGAGTTCTTAAGGGACAGACGGACGGACAGATAGACATCAAGCTACTTTGTATCATAGATATAAGATACAAAGATAGTGTAGTGTATATTGAATGTAAATTACACTTGTACCCAAAGTTTTAGCCTAATAACTTTGGGTACTTTAGTTCAAACTATGAATATCCACATTTTTTAACCAACAATTATAATCCACAGAAGAAGTTAATTTCTCGTATTCATTCGAATCCGGTGGATAGGAACCGGTTCTCATCCATACGAAAAAACTATCTCTAGCATCGTATTATATCCAGCTTTCTACGAATTTTTTGCCAGTGCCTTTGGTTCCTCGGGGCTAAAAAAACTAGTTTTAATCTTATAATTGTACATTCTATATCCGCGGAAAGCCGTTTATAATACGATGCGAGAAATAACTATTAATTATCACCATTTGGGTTGTATAATGTATATCAATATAATCCAATGTCTTATTCCTTAAGATCCCAGACACTTAAAAGTTAAAGTCGAGCCCTATACTTATATATTAAAAGATTTTATTATAGTCTTTTCTTTGAGATAAATAATTATAATTGGAAAAAGTTAGTAAGATTCTAAACCAGTACCGTGCACAGCGATTCACCATTAGAGGGTAAAAAAGTTGGTAATTTCAATTTTAATTGAGGAATAAATACCACACTACGCCCACCACTGTTCTAAACTAATTCAGTTTTGACCTTAGACCAAAGCAGTTTTGATTGCTTCTGATCTTGAAGTTAAAATCAGACATAAAGAATTCCGATGAGTAAGTAATTATAAACACAAAATAAATCACGAATAAATTCATGACCATTTGAGATTAGAGGTCATGCTTTTACTTTAACTTGAAATCTCACGAACGGACAGCCAAACAGTTAAATTTAGAAACCAAAATGCTTCTTGTATAAACAGGATTTATTATCTCTCCTAGCTATCAATGACAGTCAAGCTAAAATATTTACTAAAATATTTTATATTTAGAGACATTATGTACTTATTTGCTTTAATAGTTTCAAATCTTAATTTAGCATTTAATTAATCAAATTTATAAATATGGTGGTTCATTAAGTCATCTTTCAATAGCTTTACAAAACTAAAAGGATGGGGGATATTATTATTTAGCCAGTTGGAAGTGTCACTCTATTAGAGTATATGGAAATCTTGTGCAACGTTCGTCCATCTAATTATATATCGACTAATACAATGCTTTCTGATATATTTTACGACAAAAAAAAATCGGTTAATTGACAAATAAAAGCGGTTATAGAACCCAGGCGACATTTATTGATATCTACTTATCTAATATAAATATAAATATGTCATTTTAGAGATATTATGTCAAAACTTGTCTAACATCAATGCAATATTCAATTTATTCATACAGGCAACGGTAACTTTGGACAATGATAGTTTCTTTGGATTCGATTGAAAAGTACATCTAGCCGTTTATGTTAAACAAAGAAATGTCGGCGTTATCCTCTTAGAATTTTTTTTTTCAATTTTGAAAATTTTCTAAGAGGATATTACCGAAATGTTAAAGCCGAATTCGTATCAATGGATATATTATTACTTGGATGTTTCACCAAATTTTTATGTTCTCTAATAAAGGGAAACTGTCATCGGGCTAAAATAACAATACCCCACCCTTGTTATCACACCCCTTCCCTCCTTCTAGATGAAAGAACTGACCAAAAGATGAGTCACATGTTAGCAACCTAAATTGACGACGATTGCCCTCCTGTCACAATATCCACGTTTTTAAAAGCGAAGCTTTTCTATAAATAGGGTCAGTCCGTCCATCCGAGATAGATAGCTTTTATTCGTTAATTTAGACATGTTAGAATTGTCCTATCGATTTCAAACTTTGCAAGATGATTCCTGTAGTAGTTAGGTACGATTTAGAAAGCGTAGCAAACCTATAATCTTTACCAGAATGTCCGTATGTCCATTTTAAACATGTTGATTTTTCTACTTTTTTAACAACAAATTTTTATGTGATCTAATTATCCGTTTGATCTGATTTTTGGTATTTTGATTCCTGGAACAACAAAGAACAATATTATCAGCAAAGCAACTCTATAATCAAGTTCTAAAATTGTAAGTATGTCCATAAACATTATCCTGTATCAAGCAGTTTTTCAACAAATTTACTTATAATTTTGCTTCGACTCTTATTCTTTTATATTACGATTATTCAGTTTAGACAACTGTTAATGTCCGTTTGTCCTACCGTTTCAGTGCTTCGCTTTTATGGATGTTGTCATCCTTGTTTCCTTATCTATTCTCGTAACTCATCTGCTCGTCGTTTGGAAGGCAGTAGTTTATATATCGGCCTAAACTACGCCATAACTGATACATGTGCAGTGCATACTGCTGATATGTTAGATGTGCGATATTGATTGTAAAAAATAGGGAATACCTAAGAAATTTAACTATTATCAAAACTTAATTGTTGTCCGCAATTAGTTGGATTGTCTTAAGGGTTCTGATGTTTGTAAGGTATAGTAAAGGTAAGGTAAACATATTCTACTAACAAGGATGACAACATCCATGAAACAAATCATTTAAAAAAATCTTCTGTCCGTCTGTTTGACGTTAAAGGGTGGGGGTAGAGGCGTAATTACCCCGCCTTAAACATTAAAATCCCCTATTTTTCCCCACCCCCAAAATTAAAAAAAATTAAACCTTTAACAGAAACTCATTTTACCCTAAAAAAAAGCATGAACGTCCCGGCTTCAAAGAATCAAAGGCATCTCCAAGGTAAGAATGTACAAAATTCAGATATCTAACCGTTTAGCCGATAGGATTCTCCTTTACAGTGGAGCATCAAATTTATCCAGGAAAGGTTTAAAACTATTTTGGTGAGAGGGTACCACCACCCTCCCTATAGATATTGTCCAGAGAAAAATTACCCAAACCCCTGAAAAGTTTTTTTTTACATTTTTCTTTAAACTAAAATTTAAATTAAAGGGCGAACTTCCTTTACACCCTTTTTCTTCAAGTGTACCTAGAGGCTCTAGGGGCCTAGCCGCTTTGAGAAGAGGATGATTCAATAATGTTAAAATTGTATATCTATAATAAAAACTAGCGGCTTCGCCCCTAGCCTCTAGGGGCATTGCCCCAAGAGGTTTTATCAAACCGATTTTTCGTAGGTAATTTTTTTTTTTGGGGGGGGGGGGCTGGGAAGTCGACCCCACTATTTTAATTTTAGTTTTAAAAAGAAAAAATTTTGTTTTGAGGGTGTATTTTTCATTTTTTGGGGGTTTGGAGGTGTCCCACCCCCCAAGAAAATAGTTATAAACCTTCCCGGGACCTATGAGAAGCTACCCTGTAAAGGAGAACGCGATCGGTTCAGCGGTTAGTGAGGCTACATACAAACAGACAGACAAACAGACAGACAAACAGACAGACAAACAGACAGACAAACAGACATACAAACAGACAGACAAACAGACAGACAAACAGACAGACAAACAGACAGACAAACAGACAGACAAACAGACAGACAAACAGCCAGACAAACAAACAGACAGTATTCGTTCTACTTTGTATTATAGATAAATAAATACTTGTAAAGTTATACCTCTTTCAAAATTAAACCTTATTGAGACAAGAGGACGTACGGACAGACGTACAAATCCTAAATATAGATATGCTTCGCTATGATATGTGTGTACATATGAACTACATCTTAAACAATATTCTAGTATGGCTTTAAAACCGATTAATATCCGCTGGATTAGAACCACTTCTCGGCCATTCTGAAAAATCATCTATAGCATCGTATTACAAGCTATTTACCACGAATATTATAATGAAAATGATAAAATTAAAACCAGTTTTGTTAAACTGAGCCTTTGGCCTCGTTGGGCTAACAAAACTGGCTTTAATCTCGTAATATTTCATTTCAATATCCGCGGAAAGGTGTCTATAATACGATGCGATAAATAACTATTCCAAGTTTAGATTCAATTAAATAGTGCATTTGTAATACTAGAGAAAATATAAGGAATATAGAAATGCAAATAAAATTATCTAGTTAATAGCAAATAAGCTATAATAACACATGGATTTAAAGCGTTGTTGCGGAGACGGAGGCGGGAGCCTTGGAGCCGCCACATTTTTCTGGAGCCGGAGCCGTAATTTTCGTTAAAAAACGGCTCCGGCTCCGGACTAGATAAGTAAAGAGATTTTTTTTATAAATTTTAATTTGGTAACTCTGTTTTGTCATGTGCAAATACCCCTATTAAGTTTTAAAGTCCATTTTTATCAAAAATTGAACTTTCAAAACCTTCAAAAGTCAAAAATAGACGTGTGAAAAAAATACGTCGATTTTTTTCTTGATTTTAGGTCGGAGACGGAGCCGCACCAAAATCAAACGGCTCCGCAACGCGGATTTTAAGGGATAAGACAATAGAAGATGAATTGATACCCTTCCTGAATGGCGGTAAACAAAATTACCACTTAAAATTAATGGGTTGAAAACTTTGAACACTAAGTTATTAACTATATATATTAATATAGTTATTAAGCAACCAATCAAAATTCAATGAAAGTATTAAATTTTTTTGAGCAAATGAATAAGATAACAAGGTTATAAATATAAAACTTTGGGTACCAGTGTTATTTACAGTTCAATGATTGTCCTCTCCCTCTGAACAAGTATGACAACATCCATAAAAGCGAAGCTCCTAAATGGATGGACAAGCGTGTCAGAACTGAATAAACTTAATATTAAGTCTATACAAAATTGTAAGTAAATTTGTTGCAAAACTGATTAAATACACAATACTGTTAATAGACAAACTGACCTTTTTAGGACTTGATTATAGAGATGCTTTGCTTATAAAATTGTACCTTGTTATAATAGGAATCAGTATTCAAAGAATCAGATGAATAGGTTAATTTTAACATACAAAGATTAGTTGTCAAAAAAGTTAAAAGCCTGCTTACATACGGACTTTCTGGTAACGATTATAGAATTTCTACGTTTTCTAAGTCGTACCGAACTGTTTTAGGAATCAACATGCACAGTTTGAAATCGATATGACAATTCTAACCTGTTTAAATTGACGAAAAGAACTAACCGTTACGGACGTACGGATAGTTTTATAGAATAATTTGCTATCTTTAAAGTTGTCTATTGTAATCAGTTTCGCTTCTTAGCCAAGGCATTCCTCATACTCTTACTATTGGTGTCTCATATCTGATATAGCAGCATTAGGTACTAATTTTGCAAATTCGAGCCAAGATTCGAACCAATTACCTATCCAACGACGAGCAAATTGTCTAATTATCATGCTTTATTCGTAGTTCATAATTAGCTGTAACGTATGACGACCCTATCAAATACATTCGATACTTCTCTCTTTCCATTGCATCGGCCTTATTTAAATTGTTTAAAAGGTTACAATAACTTGGATAGAACATCGTTTTATAGACAGATTTCCGCGGATATTTTCATGAAAAAAGTAAGATGAAAACCAGTTTTGCTAGCCACGAGAGGCCGAAGGCTTGGGCTAACAAAACTGGTATTAATCAAATTATTTTTATTTTAATATTAATTGAAAATTGTCTTTAATACGATGCTTTACATGATTTTTCAGTATGGCTGAGAACCGGTTCTAATACAGCGGATATAAATCGGTTTCGAATACATACTAAAAAATTGTGTTTAAAGGTTTTAAAACTTTCTTTTTTCTTAATTTATTTGTTTAAGTAAAGTTTTTTTTTCTTCTTGAATTATTAAACGATGCATGTATGTCTTTGTTCTCTATACATTTCCACATCAGAATATATAAAATCAATCAACATAGGAGATTTTTAGAGCTTAAGTACTTTTTTGTGGGTCTTACTGTATAGCTTTGTATCAAACAAAAAACTTAAAACAAAGACGAAAACACCCACAAGCAGCGGAGAACTAATAATTGTGGATAGACCAACCGATAAAGTGAGTCATAGAGCATAATTCTGTGTATTAAAATAAATTACGTACTAAGCTAAATTTATAAAGTATATGGAATAGCTATGTAAAATTTTAGTCGTCTATATTTAATAGCAGAGGAGAAAATCAAGTCTCCCCATACTGTATCTTACAGACAAGACATACGGATGGATATTTAAATCATGGAGAAGCTTTGCTACTAAAGGCTGACTTATTTTAGAAATAAGTTTTGGTTAAGTAAGGGCTAAAAAGGGGGGGTTCACAGTGCTCAACAGGTCTTATGTGTGAAAGTCAGAAAGGTGGGGACATTGTGCTGTTTATTACACTAGTCCCCAAAGTCTTTTAATAACGGCTTATTATTCGTTGGCTTAACAAACTTGGGGACTTTTATTGGGAATGTACATCAATTTATAGGCCATTTTCTTATCCCTTTAGATCCCTGGTAAAAGCACCGACAGTCCCTCTAAGAGGATGCATAAACATTTTCTAAAGATAAAAAGTATTTACACTTACCCTACATACGTAGCTTGCCAAAAAATGTATCATTGTATGAAAAGGCATTATCGTTCTCTTATAAGCAAAGCTTTTTTACAACCAGTGGCGTGCGAACCGAAGGGGGCATTTGGGGCAATCGCCCCCCCCCTAGCGACCAAAACGCCCCCCCCTGCCCCCCCCTAGCCACCGCCCCCCCTGCCCCCCCTAGCCACCGCCCCCCCTGCCCCCCCCTAAATGTTGAAAAATGCCCCGTTTTGCCCCCCCCCTAGTCAACAAAATTGCCCCTTTTTGCCCCCTACCCTACAAAAAGCAAAACTATCCCAGGTTCAAAAAAAAAATCAAGAAATACACAAAAAAAAATTTTGGCGCTTCGCGCCAATCAGACAGTTACTATTCATTTAACCTTACCAAATTTTTTAACTAGTGTAGAAATTAGGTTATAATCTCTTTTCACTGAACATAACAAACCAGTAAATAGGAAGTATTTTATTTTGTATAATATAAACTTTTTACAAAAGAAATTTTGCACATTCACAATGATGATACACAAAATTACCACTTATATAGATTACAATTAGTGGATGAAACGTATGGAAACTGAACTTAATTAACCAACCAATCAAAATTCCATTAAAGTCCCCAAAGTTGTTGAGCCAACGAATAAGAAAATTTTATATGAAATATTGGGGACTAGTGTAATAATAGCCCAAAAACCCCTTTCTCGCTGCATATTTGAAGAAAAAAATTTGCGCTTCGCGCCGTTCCAAATGGTTTCTGCTATTTATCACATTGTATATTAAAAGCGAAGCTTTTCTATAATTAGGGTCGGTCCGTACGTCCGTCCGTCCGAGATAGATAGCTTTTATTCGTTAATTTAGGCATGTTAGAATTGTCCTATCGATTTCAAACTTTGCATGATGATTCCTGTAGTAGTTGGGTACGATTTAGAAAGCGTAGCAACTCTATAATCATTACCAGAATGTCCGTACGTCCATTTTAAACATGTAGATTTTTCTACTTTTTTAACAACAAATTTTCAAGTGTTTTAATTATCCGTTTGATCTGATTTTTGGTATATTGATTCCTGGGACAACAAAGAACAATATTATAAGCGAAGCAACTCTATAATCAAGTCCAAAAATGTAAGTATGTCCATAAACATTATCCTGTTTTTAAGCAGTTTTTCAACAAATTTACCTATAATTTTGATTCGACATTTATACATTTATGTTCCGATTTTTCAGTTCAGATACTATACAAGTGTTAATGTCCGTTTGTCCAACCGTTTCAGTGCTTCGCTTTTATGGATGTTGTCATCCTTGTTTTGTTGTTATTTCTATGAAAACATTTGTAAACAAACATAAAATATTTAATCAAAAAGTTATTTTAAATAAAAAAGAAACAGCGTTGATATTTATCTAAGCCTTTTTCTCAACACTGTATGTCTGTCTAAATGAATATGAAAAAAAAGAAATATGATTTTCAGGATAAGCTTATCATTTTTTTGTACATACCCTTACAAAAAGACATGTTTTTTTATGGCAATTTTCATTAAAAACCCTTGAAACTAACTACACTCTATATTCCTAACTTGATAAAATACACCACTGTTTGATTTTTTTTCAAAAGGGGTAGTAAATATTTTAAAGTGCCATTTTAAGAGGGTAGGATATGTTGATATAACTTTTTAGCTACTCTATAATTCACTATGGCTGTCAGTTTGTAATGCTAAGGGGGAAATGTGATTTTCTCAACTGCAATTAAAGAAAGAAGGCTAAAACTCAATGTTAACATTCCCATCATTATGGAGTATAATTAACTATTAAAAATTCATGGAGGTCAGACTGCTTTTCAGGACGTTTTTATATATTTTTGTATTCTTCACAATTACCCTATTGTTTTGTACAAAATATTTGTAGATAAGGGTATCAAAATATAGACCCTTTTGTGACATTGCCTCTTAAGGGGCGTTTCGTTGTATTTTCACAGTACCTTTTCCCCTATGTATACTGTATAGCCCCTGTGGGGCCAATTGCCTAACCCTGCGGGGAATTCACCTAACCTAACTTAACCTATAATAACCTATTAAAAGCTACTGTGAAAATATGACACAATGCCTCTTTTTTTTACATTTAACGTAGTTCTTTATATCTTTGGTTTTTATGGTACGATAAATTTTTTTGTGGATTATATATAATATTACCAAAATAATATTTCTCGTTGTTCCAACCATCCAGTATGTAATTTACTTTGACTGTCATCACACAACATACATAAAAAAGGATTTGTGACTTTTTCTTCCTAAAAAATATATTTATTTCAACAAATGCTCTTTAAATCTTCTTAACTGTATTCTTATTCATGATTTTTTGTGCTTTGCTACTTATAGATGTTGTCATCCTTGTTGTCATACAATAAAGAAATATTTAAAATCAGTTTTACATTATAGATAAATTTTTGGTAAATTATTTCCAAAATGAGTGTTTTTATCTTTCCCCCCCCCCCCCATTATTTTTTTAATGGGGTTATTCATCCTTCCTGCAGAGAGATTTAATATATATCCCCCTCCACCCATAAAAAAATGTTTTTTGGTGGGGGGGGGGGGGGTGGTTAAATTATCTGTACTTTTTTTTGAAGATGCTTTCTAGTTCCCATCCCTTCAGTCATTGCAGGTTGTGGAGAAGGGATGGGGGAGAAGAGATGAGGGGAAGAGATGGGGGATAGAAATTGGAAATAGGGAAGGGGGAAGGGATGGGGAAGAAGGGATAAGGACTAGAAGGCCCATAAAACCCCTTAAAACGCCCTTATTTAAATTTAGTATATATAATCAAAATGCCCCCCCCTAAAGCAAAGTGCCCCCCCGGGGCACTTTGATTTAGGGGGGGGGCAAAATTTTGCAAAATCTTCAAAATGCCCCCCCCTAGACAAAGTGCTTCGCACGCCACTGTTTACAACAAGGTGGTTGTTTCATAAATATAGTACGTTCACTTTTATAGCGAAGAAGTTCAAAATCATAGGCAAAATATACGCCAGCCATTGAGAGTTTCAAAATCCATGTGTGGTTTAAAAGTATTACAAAATACTAATGACGCTGAACGGTAGAATAGAAACGCCACAGATAATATACGACTTATCTTGCATTTTTTGGCCTTAAATTTTGGGTACTACAAAAGGGGTAATTTTGTTTATCATCAATTGGGATGTATATAAATTTATCGTCCATTGTCTTGTCCCTTAATATCACTGTGATTGATTGATTGCTAGTTTTGTCTAAATTTAAATATATATTGTTTATTTGTATGTTGTATGTTGGTGTATAATACATTTAACAGAGAATACAAATTGGAGCAGAGTGGGAATTCAGTGAAACAAAAAATAAATCTAGCAAATTATGACAAAGATAGCAAGATCATACAAACGAAATAAGTAAAATCTTCGTGTGTGTGTGTTTGTCCAATAAGATCCTAGGAACGTCAAACATTTCAGCTTATTTAAACAGCGAGGTTATTTCTTAAATTAGGATATGTCCGTCCGTCCGAAACGGTTAGCTCTTTTCGTTCCTTTAGACATTTTAAGATTGTCCTATCGATTTCAAGCTTTTTAAAATGGTTCCTATAACAGTTAGGTACGATTTAGGAAACGTAGCAGCTTAGTTACCTGAAAGTCCGTACGTCCATTTAAAATATGCAGATTTTAACTTTTTGACAACAACTTTTTTCTATTGATCTGATTCCTAGGACAACAAAGTACAAAGCATCTCTATAATCAAGTCCTAGAAATGTAAGTATGTCCTAAAACATTATCCTGTATTTACCAATTGTGCAACAAATTTACTTAGTCTGTACTAACACTCTACAAGTGTTAATTTTCGTTTGTCCTTCAGTTTCCGAGCATCGCTTTGTTGGTTTGTGATGACACTGAAATTGAGAATGTTGAATGTTTTATAAAGATTGAACGGGATATAAATATTTTATTAAGATGTAAATAACCTCCAAATAACCCAACAGAGGTGTTCAAACAGTTCAGCAGAATTTAAATTAATAAGAACATGGCAGACAAAGAGAAAGTTGAAACTGAAATCGATGATTTTTTTTTGCGTGTACCAAAGAAATCTTTTTCAAAGAGGCAAAATACCCTTAAAGTTACGGGTTCAAAGACTGTAAAAGAACTGTGAAGAAACAGCGGCGGATCTACCGCTGCAACCGATTTGTTTGTGCCGTTTCCCGCCAAATCAGACTAGTTGAGACCAACTATTTTTTTTTTGTCAAGACGTTCGACTTATATTCACACTTGCCACTTGTTTTTTTTTTTGGTTGATTAGTTACATCCACATGTTTATATATCAAGAACAACATTTTTATGCAGTTTTGTAAGGAGGTTACCCTACTTTTATTCTGTAGATAAAGATAAACACTGACCAACATATTTAAATACAACTCACCTATCTTTTAATTTCAAATAAAAACAAGGATCACAACTTCCATAAAAACGTAGCTCTGAACAATAGGAAAAACGAGAAATAACAGAACTGAAAATGCAAATACTAAGTGTAAAAGTCTAAACAAAATTAGAATACGATCAGTGGTTACCGAGTTTTCTACACTTTCTAAATCATATCTAGCTACTATATACAGGAATCACTATGGCAAATTTGAAATCGATAGGACAATTAATAAATGCCTTAATAAACGATAAGGTTTTTTTTACGAACGGACTGACATAACCCTAATTATAGAAAAGCTTCGCTTTTAACAAACAGGGAGAGTGAAGAATTGTACTGTAAATTATACAAAGTATCCAAAGTTTTACGATCATGTTCTCTCATTGAATGGCTCAAACATTTTGGGGACTTTTGTAAAAATCTGGATTTTACCGCTTAAACTAATGCTTATAACGTGCAAAAGGGGTAATTTTGTTTATACTTTTTCGTCCATTGGCTTATCCTTGAACATCCCCATAAAAAATTAACCACACCAGCCACAAAGTAGCTTGATGTCTGTCCGTTCGTCCCTTAAAATCTCGGTAACCACTGAACCGATCAGATTATATACTCTTCAGGTTATATACCTATTGGTCCCTTGGTGGTTTTAAGCTATTTTCTAGGGGTGGGACACCCCCAACCCCCCCAAAAGGAAAATTCCCCTCCCCTTCACTTCACAAAATGGCAGCACCAGAAATGCTTAATTTTACCTCTTGTGGCAAAGCCCCTAGAGGCTAGGTGAGAATCCGATAGTAGTAAAAATCTAAATTATAAAATATAATTATGAAAATACAAATTTAAGACACCTCGATATAAACAAAGCATTTGACTATAAAATGATAAATTATATTTTTAGAAATATAACGTGTATTTCTATTTTTGTAAATCTGGGTATGTTGCATGACAATTCATGTAGCAGTTAAGGACAATTTTAAAAGCGTAATAACTATATAATAGTTATCAACAAGTCCCCACGTCCATCAAAATTTTTTTTTATTTTAAATATTTTTGACAACATTAATGTGAACTGTCTAAATAAAATAAATAAATAAAAATTATAGATAAATTCTAAAATATCTCTCTTTATTATCTACTAGCACAAAAAAGTATACTTAAAAATAATGGGGGTATCTTTATTAGCCAGCTGCAAGCATCAATTTATTTATGAAAATCTGGTGCAACATCCAAGTAATAAAATATCGACTGTCCCAATATATTTTGAGTTTCTTCTCAAAAACAGGGATAATCATTTTTAAAATCATTATTAACTTGAGAAAAGTTTATTTTTGAAATTAAATAATAATGTAAAAAATCCATGATAAATTGGTGTGCATTCCTAATTAAATTATCCAACCTGCTCTTATAATAATTTTAGGCATATTAGAGTTACCCTATCGATTTCAAACTTTCCATTGTAATTCCTGTAGTAGTTAGATACGATTTAGAGAGCACAGAAACTTTGTAAACGTTACCAGAATGTCCGTATGTCCATTATGTTGATTTTTTCTCTTTTTGATAAACATTTTTCATTTGATATAATTATTCTATTCATTTGACTTTTAGAATAATGATTCACAGGACAACAATTAGATATTATAAGCAAAGCATCTCAATTAAATCTTGAAAATTAAAATATGTCATTTTACTGTATTTACACAATTTGGCAACAAATTTATGAAAAATTTTGTTGTATTTACAAATTATGTTTTTTTAATTTCTGAAGCTCTACAAGTGTTAATATTCGTTTGTCCTACCGTTTAATTTTAGAAGTTCGCTTATATGAATGTTATCGTCTTTTTTCTTAAGAAATTTTCTCCATGTCTGTGTGTAATGTTCTCGGCAGTGAAAAAAGTTGATTTATTTGCAATGCATTTGTCTTGGCGTTCCGGCTCAACATAGCACCACTTAAACACCAGGGAGGGAGGGGATATTGGGCTGTTTATTACACTAGTCCCCAAAGTTTTATGATAAAATTTTCTGATTCGTTGGCTTTACAACTTTGGGGACTTTGAATGAATTCTGATTTAATGGTTCATTAAGTTGAGTGTCTTAATGTTTGAACCATTAATTGGTATCTACAATAGGGGTAATTTTGTGTATCATCATTGGGGATGCACATAAATTTATCGGCCACTGTCTTTTCCCTTTAGATCCTAGAAACATTTAAATTGACCTTATTTTTGTATTATAAGTGATTCCAACACGTTATCTCAACTAACATTTTAAACTAGATTAGAGGTATGCTTTACATGTATCATTTGGTGCCTAAACAGTCTAGAAATCATCATTTCAAAATTAATGGTAATAATAATATTATTTATTATATAGAATTAACGAAGGATCGCGCAAACCTTATCTCAAGTGAAGCTTCGCATAGGTCCTTCGCTATTTTGGGGAATTGAAAGGTACCTTCAAACCTTTTCTTCTAAAAAAATGTACCACTACCCACTCACCAGTTTCTTCTTTCCAAATTGAAAATTAAGGCCTTCCCCCCCCCCCCCTTTCCCTCAAGTACCCTTAGAGTCATCTATTGGCGTAGCCGCTAGTTTGTAAGACAAATTGAAATAAAAAAGTTTACATTCCAAACATTCTATTTACTATTTAAATTGCAGCTTCAAGCACATAATGCGTTTCAAAGTAGCCATAAAAACATTTTCTACTACAAAGTACAATATGTATCTTATTTTATGCTATGTACATTGTACATGTGTTTTATATTTTATTCAATTTTATTTACAGCAAAGTATGTATAAGTGGGACAAGTAAGAAAATTGAGACTGATAAATATGACAATTCTCTATTTTTTTTCAAACAATACTTTTTATCTACAAAGTGTCTCGCAAGCATAGAAACTACAACCCCCCCCCCCCCCCCCCCCCTCCTAAATCTACAAGACAACCCTGTACCCAATATAATCTAACAAATCTGACCTAAAGTAAAACACAACCACACAAAAAAAACTTCTTCCCCTCCTATTTTTTTCAATTAGTCTTAAAATAAGGGGAAGCCTTTTAAAATTGTCTATCATCATTATGTTTTACATCATTTTATTACCCCTTGTCTCATTCCTTAATATCACTGACTATAATACTGATAAAAAATGTCCCTATTTAATTTACTGAATAGTATCAAGTATGAATAAAAAAGTACAATCACAGACATACAATGTTTCTTTTCTAGGCTACGAGGGATAACCTGATTTATACTGAAGACTTACTTGTTTATGAATAAAAAAGTACAATCACAGACATACAATGTTCCTTTTCGAGGCTACGAGGGTCAACCTGGGTAATAATGAAAAAAATTGTCCCAATATAACCTGCTTGATGGTATGCTTCTTCAACATGAAAAAATATTTGCTGTTTAGAATTGAACAAATATTTTCTAAATTTGAGGAAAACAGAAAACTGTATCAATGGATATATTATTACTTGGATGTTACACCAGATTTTCCTGTTCTCTAATAAAGTAAAATAATGATACCGAACCTCCACTCACTTTACCCCATTTCCTGGATGAACGAACTGACCAATAAAATTTTACCATGTAAGCAACCTTTATTGACTTCAATTTTTCCCCTGTCATAATATCTATGTTTATTTTATATCCATTACTGTATCATAGCAAACTTTAAAAAGTTAAAATAGGTATTTCTCTAGATTTTACAAGTAGGGAGGGGACATTTGACTGTAAAATACAATTATAACCAATGTTATATAAATACTTTCGGGTACTATTATTACATTGTGGCTTTCTTTTAGTAAGGCTCCAAATCCGAATATACACAGGGATATTGATATCCAAATTTAAAAGTCCGGGCCTTCACCCCCTTAAGGCTAACAAGATTCGTTGTAATCTTATAACTTTCTATTTCAATATCCACGGAAAGCTGTCTATAATACGCTGTGATAAATAACTATTATTTTATTAATACTTTATAATTTTTGGTTGAATAACAGCTTCGTCATAAAGTGTCTGTATTGGAATATCGATTTTACCCAAAGAAATATTAACTTTTTATTCCCCCCCCCATCTCACCCCCTCCCCCCAACAAATATTATCAGTTGTGAAGATACTCTATATGTGTTCTGTGTATTAAGGCATAGACGTCCAAGCTTTTTTTTTTTTTGGGGGGGGGGGGGTAATTCGTATTTGGGGGGAGGGGTGAAATTTTTTTTTACCACCCCCAAAATTTTTACCCCGGGGGTAAAATTTGATTGGGGGGGGGGGTTAATTACCCCCCCTGAAATCTGTCGACAGGGGTAAGTTTAGTTTACCCCCCCCCCCAAATTTACCCCCTGGGTTAAATTTTTTTGGGGTGTGCCGTAGGGGGGGGGGGGTATCGCCCCATTACCCCCACCCCCCCCCTTGGACGTCTATGTATTAAGGTATTACATTTTTATTACATTAGTCCCCAGAGTTTTATTATAACGTATTGTTATTCGTAGGCTCAACAACTTTGGTTTTTCTTGATTGGTTAATTTGTTAAGTTAAGGGTTCATATGTTTCAACCACTAATTGTAATCTACAGAAATGGTAATTTTGTGCACATTATTGGGGATGTCTTATTCCTTTAGATCCCTAAAAATTACATTCACCCGCCTATTAAACCTTTTTAATGTAATGGTTTGTCTTTCTTAGAGGCTGAATTAAAAAAAATGTATTACTTCTATCGAATTTTTAGCATTTTAGTGGTCAGCAATGAAACATATTGGATTAAAAATAAAACCATTGCCCAAAGTTCAATAAAAAAATTTTGGTACTTTTGTTAAATCCGGTTTACAGCCATACTGAAAAATCATTTTACAGACAATTTTCCATGAATATTAAAATATAAATCATTAGAATTAATATCGGTTTTGTTAGCCTGAGCCTTCGTCCGCTCGAGGCTAACAAAACTGGTTTTAATTTTTTATTCTAATATGAAAAAATGCTATTTTTGTACTGTTACTGGACATCAGCTTTGCTACCATTGTGTGTAATCGTCCGTGTTATTTATTATTTCTTCGGACGGATAAATTTTTTCTGCGTAAAGTACATTGCAAAATTTTCCTTCACAAATTAAAGGACCTTCTGCAATTTTTATTTATCGCTTGTTTTGGCAGCAAATCCTATGTTTGACAGATCTTTCTTTTTTATGCCAAAATGTCTAAGATTGTGTTAGAAACCTGGTTAAGGTGTCTATAGAGAGATCATGACATGCCCCATACAAAATTCTAAACATTATGGGGTCTATCTACAAGATTTTAAGTACTTAAGATGGTCTGTTCTTTTTTTAAAAGACAGAGACGTCATGTCTCAATGTGTGATGGGTCTGTCTTATTGATGCTAAATTGGCAAGGATTGAGTAAGAAATCTGGTTAAGGTGTTCATAGAAAGGTCTTTATAGGCCCCATCAAAAACCCATTTTTTGACCAAAACTGTAGGGTTTATATTGAAAAGAGTGAAGCGATCGGTTTTTTAACACCCTTTAGTATCAGGATAATTGTCTGTCTGTCTGTTAGACCGATATGACTCTCCTTTTTGTTGGAGCTATACAAAGGTCCCAGTAAAGTTTTTAAAAGTGAAGTGTTTCTAACATTAAGGTTTATCTGTACGTCCTTAAAGGTTAGCTCTTTTCGTTAATTAAGCCATGTAATTAGGGGGGGGGGGAGTTTTTACACATTTGCATCTTTTTTAATGTTATTCACATATTTGAAGAAAAAAGATTCATATTTTGATTTGTAACTTTAAAAAAATTTTCATTTTTTTATTTTTACCTGTACAGAGACTACCTAAGGCCTGCAGCTCCGGAGCCTGGAGGTCTATCCAAAAAATCTTAAAACTTCATGAAATTCGTCATATAAGAATGATTTTATCTACAATAACCTATCCTCTCAGTCCAAAGATAAAGCCTAGGTGCCAGGTTTACGCAAATGTGTTAAAACTCCCCCCCCCCTGTCCTATCGATTTCAAACAATTTCAAAACTGTTTGTTTATGTCGATTAATGGTTTAGATAAATAGTTTTCATGAAATGATATTAGTTAAAATTGCAGTCTTTGTCCGAACCCTGTAAAACAAGGATGGCAGCATCCATAAAAGCGAAGCTCTGAAATGGAAGGACAAACGAACATTAATATTTATAGAGTGTCAGAACTGAAGAAACTGAATATTAATGCATATGTCTATTGTCTATATATACAAAATTGTAAGTAAATTTGTTGCTAAACTGATAAAATACATGTTACTGTTTAAGGACATACTGACGTTTTTAGGACTTGATTATAGAGATGCTTCGTTTACAACACTATACCGTGTCAAAAAAGTAAAAAAATCAGTTGTTTCAAATGGACTTACGGACTTTATGGTAACGATTATAAAGTTGCAAGCATCATTTTATCAAAGTACAAGAATATCTGATACAACATCCAAGTAATAATATTTCGATTAATCTACAATTTTTAAAAATCTGCGAGTTTCCTTTTAAATTCAAGTACTCCATTACTCAACTTCTTTTTATGGTTATTGAAATTTAGAATACAAGAAAACGTAGATTCATTCAAGGAAAAATTTAATAGCGACGCTTTTCTTTGATAAGTAGTATTTAGTGTTTTTATTATTTCTTTAGGTCAGATTAGGTTAGGTTATATTGGGTACTGGGCAGTCCTGCATTGATAGGGCACCGCAGGTGTAGGTCCTACAAAATTAGGACCCAGGGGCGTCCAAGCTTTTTTATTTGGGGAAGTGGGTAAAATTTTTTTAAGGGGTTAAAATGGCGCGCGAAGCTCGCCGCAAATTTTTTTACCCCATTCCCCCCCCCCAAAAAAAAAAAATTTTTACCCCAGGGGTAAAATTTGCTTGGGGGATGGGTAATTACCCCCCTGAAATCTGTTAGCAGGGGTAATTCCCCCCCCCAAATTTTTTTGGTGGGTACTTTAATAATGTAAAAGGTACCTACCAAATAATGAAATACTGTTAAATATTTAGTAGTATACATGCGTGCGAATCGCGCCAAAACTTTTTTTGATAGGGATTTTTTTATTTTTTTTTTAAGAGAGGGGAATTACCCCCTCCTAAATGGGGGAGTAATCACCCTTTTCCTCCCCCCCCCCTTGGACGTTCATGCCTCCTCAGGGGATAGGAAGTTGGGTAAAAATCCACCCTTTATTTACGATATAAGGAGGAGGATTTCAATTCTTATCAGCAGGCCTTTTGTTTTAAAATTCCATTTAAGAAATACAATACTAACAAGGATGACAACATCCATAAGTAGCGAAGCACAAAAAATCGTGGATGGAAATACGTAAAAGTAGATTTAAAGTGTATTTATTCCAAAAAAGTTTGAAAATTGGACTAAAAACACCAAATATATGGGGAAATATTTAAAACATATAAAAATAGCCAAAAACCTGATAAAAGGCAGTCTGACCGTCATGGTTGTTTTCTTAAAACGAAGGGAATTTAATTTTGATATCTATAACTGAAAAATTTTTGAAAATCGGATCATAAACACTAAAGATATGGAGAATAATGTGATAAATACAAAAATAGCCTAAAACCTGCAAAAAGGCAGTCTGGCCGTCATGGATGTTTTCTTTAAACGACGGGAAATTAAATTATCATATCTATAACTGAAAAAATTTGAAAATTGGACCATAAACACTGAAGATATGGTGGAAATGTGAAAAATACAAAAATAGCCTAAAACCTGCAAAATGGCTGTGTGGCCGTCATGGTTGTTTTCTGTAAACGACAGGAAATTTAATTTTGATATCAATAACTGAAAAAATTTTGAAAATCGGACCATAAACACTGAAGATATGGAGAAAAATGTGAAACATACAAAAATAGCCTAAAACCTGCTAAAAAGGGGTCCGACCGCCCTTGATGTTTTATAGTTAATTGTGCTCCTTAATAATGGGAATGTTGTCAAAAAATTTCAGCTGTGTATCTTTAATAGGAGCCGAGAAAATCACGTTTCCCCTATTCTGTCTTACACGGACGGACAGACGGACAGACGGACGGACGGACGGACGGACGGACATTTCGAATTATAGAGTAGCTTCGCTACTAAAAACCTACACAACTCATGGATTACTTGAATTGCTTGAAACAAGGATACCAACCGCCATACAAGAGAAACTCATTTATTCAAACGAACAAATGCATATTGACAAAACTTTTAATAATTGGATTAATTTCAAAATTTTATGTGTTGTTAAAAACAGATTATTTGACATCGAGGTTTTTAGACTTGATTAAAGAGATGCTTTTGCTTATTGATTGGTAACTAATTGTTCTAGTAATTACCAATTCAAGAATAAAAATGATTTTTATAGTAACGATTATAGGGTTGCTATTCTTTCTAAATTGTGCCTATCTGTTTCGAGAAAATAATATAAAGTTTGAAATCGATAAAAACGTACTAATATAACGATCAGAGCTTTCCGTTACTGACCACATAAATGTTCCTACCCTAAATTTAGAAAAACTTCGCTTTTTAATTAATTTACTGCACTGGCGATTGGAAATAAAAAACTAATATAAATGTATGAAAGGTATCTTAGAACAAGAGCGAGAACATTATACCGTATCTATCAATTAACTCATACAGGCAAGGATGCTGTACATGAAACTTCAGGTCCAACAACCCAGGTTATACAATTTAATTTACATATTTTATTAATAATTGTAAAGTATACCAGGTACTAAGCAGTAGCCTGGTGTATTATTGTATGTACTGCTTCGTAAGGCAGGGCGTAATCTGTCACTGAATCCATGTTTTTACTTTACTTTTTTAGGGGACCAAAATCTTTCACTTTCTGTCCAAACACCCTGGTTTTTAAGGCTAAGTAACATCCATCAGACAAACAACTTTTTAAATGCAAGGTCTTTTTCCAGAAGTCCTAATCGTGCATGGTAATGTGGCCCATTAATTTTGAGGAACACGACTCCAGTTACGTCATATTTTTCTTTCCCGAAAAAGGGAAGGAGGAAATAAAAAAAGGGAAGGGGGGAAGAAAAAAGAGATGGAAGAAAAGGGGGTTTTCCCCATCTCTTTTGAAGAGATTTTCTTCCCCCCTTCCCTTTTTCGGGAAAGAAAAATATGACGTCACTGGAGTCGTGTTCCTCAAAATTAATACAAATTCGGGACACTAGATTAGAATTAAATATTTTACAAATTGAATTTTTATGAGTTATCCAAAAGTAAGACCAATTAAAATTTTTAAAAAGAATATAATTCTCCCTAAAATATTTAATCCATCTAGGTTTAAAGGGTATAAAATTTGTATTTAAAATTATGTCAACTCATGTCTACCTATCTTAATAAATTTAAATTGTATTTTTACAAGAACGAAAACATTTTTAAAAGCTGAGGCACATTTGAACTCAAGCTGGCGTACCTCAGGATCTTTCTAACCTCTGAACCGATATGATTTTGCTTTACAGTGTAGCTTCCCATAGGTCCTGGGAAGATTTAAAAGAACTATTTTGGAGAAGTGTGCTGTTGTACAACCATCCGCCTAAGAAAAATTACACAGAGAAAAAATAGGGAAAGCGTGAGCTTCAACTCCAATTCAAGTTCCTCTATTAGCCTCTAGGGGCAGAGCTGCTGATGTAAATTAAAGTTCTGCTACGCTCCCCAGAATATAATACGAAGTGAATGTGTCATATTTCTGTATATTATGCAGTTAGAGAGTTGAATCCATTTTTATAGAAGCAGAAATATAATCTATGATTACGGTTTTGACCCTCAAAAAAGGTAATCTATCATCACTCTCCCCTCTCTTGGTGATGATATCATCAACTCCGATACGATTTTTGAAATGTACCATTCCACTTTCAATAGAGGCGAAACTGGAATGGTAATTTATGTTTACATATTAGCGTATTCATAAACATTGATTTCCTTATTTAAATCGACATAACAGTAATGGTATATTCTAGTTATCATTTTTATTTTACATAAAATTTTTTAAATTGTAAATAGTATTTTATACATTCCTATGATTAACATAATTTAAAAATAGTATGTATGATTTTAATTATGTCGATGTTAAAAGTGTAAACCACCATTCCAGTTTCGCCTCTCTTGAAAGTGAAATGGTACATTTAAAAAATCGTATCGGCATTGATGATATCATCACCAAGAGAGGCAAAATTGGAATTGCAGATTACAAAAATCTTATCGTCGTTGATGATATCATCACCAAGAGAGGGAAAAGTGGAATGGTAGATTACATTTTTTAAAGGGCCAAAACCATAATCATAGATTATATTTCTGCTTATTTAAAAATGGATTCAACTCCCAAACTGTTATGTCTCTCTAAAGGAACACAAGCAAATAATCTGAAAAATAAACAAGGATGACAATACATGGATCAAAAGGGATAAATCAATGGCCGATAAATTAATACATATTCAGAATGATTAAAATTACCCATTCTGTAAATTATAATTAGTGATTGAAACGTTTAGACACGCAACTTTAAGAACCATCCAATCAAACAGGCGTTTTATACTTTGTTGTAGAAATGCTTTGCTTATTGTTAAAATATTTATGGTGACTAACTGTCCTAGGAATCACCATATTAAAAACTCGATCTGATAATTGGATAACTACTTCACACACAAAACCTATGACAAAATATTAAAAATAGTCATTGGTTGCATCGGTAGACTTTCCAAATTAAAATCAGAGCTTGAAAATGGAAAAAACAATTTTCAGTATGGCTTCAAAACTGATATGTCAATATCTGTTGGATTAGAACCGGTTCTCAGACATACTGAAAAATAATTATGTATAGCAACGTATTACAAACAATTTTCCACGAATGTTAGATAAAAATCATAAAATTTAAACCAGTTTTCTTCGCTAGGGGCTTCGGCCTCGCGGGGCTAAGAAATCTGTTTTGAATCTTATAATTTTTCATTTTGATATCCGCGGAAAGCTGACGATAACACGATGCGATAAATAACTATAATACTCTTTATTTTTCTATAAATATGTCTTGATGGCCAGACTTTTAGCTGAGAAATTTGAGAGAATATATCCTATAAAAATGTCATTATAGGTATAATATATATTCAAACTTTAAATTTTGTCAAAGAAAATATTTCAAAATTGAATGGGTTGACTCTGCACAGATGGTTCATATTGATTTTAAGTTAAGCTACTCTACAACTATAAATTTCTGTCTATTTGTCCGTTTTGGGTAAATTGTTTTTACACCCCCCTTATTGTCAAGGGGTGCATAACATATTTTACTTGACACCCCTGCCCCCAACCCGCGACCCTGGCTTAACACGTAGCGCATCCGCTCGTCCTTGGGAAGTTAAATCCCAGTCCGACACCACGCCCTAAATATAAAACGTTAAAAATAGTTCATAATGATTTTAAGTCAGGTGCGCGACATGAATAGTAAGAGTTAGAAGGGGAAATGCCTTAGCCCATAAACGGGTGCAACTCATTACCATGCACAGTTAGAACTTCTCGGACAAAGGTCGTGCAATCAAATGGTTGGTTGTCTGTCACTTTAACCTGATTTCCACTAGTGGGTGTTATGCATCCAATTACAAGCGAACGATGCCATTGGGTTCTGTAGATGATCACTTAAAATCGAAGGAGATAGGTAAAAGGTAAAATAGGCCCCCCAGGTACATCCAAGTTTTTTTTATTTTGAGGGGGTTAAAAAGGTTTCGGGGTCGGGGGGTAATCAAATGTATTTTTAAAATCTTAAGAGGGGTAAAATAAGGGGTTTCAAAGTTTTACCTCCAACCTTGAACGTCTATGGGGAGGAAGTTTGAGTTCAGTAAAAAAAAAGTATGACACAACCCCAACACATTTTTAATGCTACCCTGAAGAGTACAACCCATTTGGACCATCAATTCAGACAATCTATTTAGAGATTTTAAGCTTCAGACTAAAAAAACTTTACTATAATAGAAGGATCTACTGCAGTTTACGGTAAAATATTGCTGGTAACGAATATTGCCAAAAATCTATGTATTTTAAAGGCTGCTAGCTTCCAAACGGCTGAACGCACAGATCATAACCGCACACCATTTTAAGCGGTTTAAGAAGGCCTACAAATAATCTGGAATAGCTAAGATCCAATGATGCACAGGGAAAGCTTCACTAAAGAAAAAACGCATAAAAAGGCCTTTTTCGCGCATTTCTCTGCACTGCTAGATAATTATGCACTATTGATTTATGGCTATTTCAGATTATTTGTAGGCTTTCTTATGCTGCTTAAAACAGTGTGTTGGCATGATCTGTACGTTCAGCCGTTTGGCAGCTAGCAGCCTTTAAAATTCATAGATTTTTGGCAATATTCGTTACCAGCAATATTTTACCGTGAACTGCAGTAGATCCTAATAGAATAATAATATAGTTATTAATATTTGTATATTGTTTTATTACTCTCATAACATTACACATAGCTTGTCATATGATTACATTTGTCATAAATGTTGGTTTCTTAAAAATTTTTATCACTTAGTGTTACATTACATCAAACAGTCAAAAGTTAGTTATAATGGTATTGTAATTCTATAGGGAGAAAATATCCTTAGGCCCGGTAAAGTTATACAATATATTCTGTTGTCAATATCAATTATACCAGACACTAAGAGAATATATAAATAACAAGGATGACAACAACCAGAAGTAGCCCGTACGTTCGATAAGGGATAGCTTTTAAAATTAATGTAGATATGTTAGAATAGTCCCATCGAATTCAAAGTTTGCATGATGATTCCTATAACATTAGGGTACGATTTAGTATGCATAGAAACTCTATAATCATAGTCCGTACGTACATTTAAAATATAAGGACATTAATTGGTTTCGAAGCTATACTGGCAATGAATATTATTATCTTGACATGTTCTTGTTATATTTTATCCCCAATGTTTTAAGAAACATATAGTTATTAATTCCATATAATATTCAATTATATTCATAGAAAAAAACATTAGTTCAGGAAATAAGGTATAGCCAACAAGCGAAATAAATGTAAAATAGTATTTGGGGGGCAAGTAAAAAGGTCGTCTTTACTACGAAGCGTTGCAACCCTAAATCATGAAAAAATCAGCTGAACATATTTTTTCGAATTAATTCAGTTAATGGTTACAGCTGGCATTGATTACTGATAATCAGGAATATAAAGGGATAAGACAATGGCGGATAAACTCATGTGTATCTCCATTCTCCATATGTACCCAAATAATCTCATCTGTAGCTCATAATTAGTGGTCGAAACTTTTGGATATTCAACTTAATGAACAAACCAATCAAATTTCATTAACAGTCTCTAAAGTTGTTAAGCCAACGAATAAGAAAATGTTATTAAAAACTTTGGGGACTAGCGTAATAAACAGTCAATTGTCCCCATCCGTCCTGTTGATAACATTAGACAAAACAAGGACTTTTATGTTCAGAAGTAGCGTAACACATGTGTAGAAGCTAAAATATGTTAGGGTATTATTATTTTAAGCAATTTGTGCTTATTTTTCTTTTTTGTTGATGCTATTTTTCTAATTTGTTAAAATGATTATCCTATGTAAAAACCAATATAATAGATATAAAACCTAATCCATTGATTCAATACACTATCTGTTTTTTTCCATAAAAAAACATTATCATATTTTACAATTTTGTACACTAAATTAAAGTTGTTATAAAAAGAAGTGTAAACTGTAATAATATACACTGCAGTCAAAGAGTTTATAAATTAAATTTTGTTGCTTATTTTAGATTTAGGTGACATTAGAAGAATTTCGTATTTCGCACCCATAGGCACCCCCAAAAATCCTCCCCATTTAAAATTTAACCCTACCCGGGGGGTGCCGTAGGCACCCTCAACCATTTAGGAGGGAGTATTTACCCCCCAAAATAAAAAAATACCTAACAACAAAAAAAAGGCTTGGACGCCCCTGATGCTATACATGATTTTCCAGCATGGATGAGAACAGGTTCTAATCCAATGCATATTGATCGGTTTTGACGTCATACCGGAAATGTAATTTGATATATTTACGACACAATTGTGCAATGTACATATCATTAAAGTTTGTGTATGTTGATCCATTTTTCAGGGCAAAAATATTAGCCGTAGATAACCATTAATCTTTACCTAAATCAAAACCAAACTTTTTTATGTTTTCACAATATGGTATATTTGGGTAATTTCAGGTTTTATAAGGCACAACTGTGGCAGCACAACCGCTCGTCGTCGGGTAGGTGATGGGATCGAGTCTCAGCCAAACATTGTATCAAATCTAAAGACGTTAAATATGGTTTCTACGGCTGCTATGTCAGGTGCGCTAATTTTATAATTAGGGTGGGGGGAGAAACAGGCGCATATCATTTCCATACACAGTTAGGACTTCAAGATTGTCTTAACCTCTTTTCGAGGAAGCTTTGTGTTTATCAAGTTCGAAATTAAATTCCTTATCATTAACCAAAAACAAAGCGCAAATGTCGTCTTTTAGGGCTTTCCTTTCATAATGTGGCGCGGCATAGAGTGTTTGTTTATTTTGGATGCGCACGTTCTTTACTTTTGAATGAGATATGAGAGTGTGAAGATTTCGGAGAACAAAATTGGGCCTATCATTGGTCTCATTGTGTGTGAACGACCCTAGTATATCAGGGATTTGAAACCATAAGAGCTTCAGGTAGAATTTGTTATTTTTATTAAGAAGTATGGTGTATAGGACGATTATATGTAGTTTTAAAAAGGCTTTAGCCAGCTAAGCATGAAACTTAATTATGATTAATATATGTTTTAGTAATTTTTATGTGCCTTATTGTTGCATTTAACAATGATTTATTAAACCAAATAATTTTCCTTTAAAGCCAAAGTTTCCAAAGATTTTTACCGTAGAGAAAAATGATTTTTAAAAAGCAAATAAGATTACGTGGTTATAAATAACTGGAATTATGAACTAATTGATATTGTAATTTCAGGTCTTTGAAATAATTTCATCAATAAATCTATATTCAAACCTGCTGTTGAAACTTGATGGTTCCTGGTATTGGGGGTTTGTATGTTCGCCAACTGATCTCGTGAACTTCCCGCTAATTCGGAAGTCAAGCTCAACCAAAGTGTCATGGTTGAGACAATTTCAAAGTATCTGATGAATAGGCGTTAGCATTCATCAAGAGATCAATAGCATCCAGTGAATTATTGATGCAATAAACTGTGACAATTTTTCTGTGAAATAAGTACCTAGTGAATCAATATGCCACTAACCAAAAAGCAGAAAATTGAGCGAGCTATCGCTATTGGCAGTGAAAGGCTAGAAGTTTTTGATGAACAGTTAAAAGTGTTTTATGACAATCTAAAAGCCTGCCAAAGTTTTAGTTCATGTGAAAATGTGACTGTAAAATCAATTCGTGACATTTTTAGTGAGGTCAAGGACCAATCTGACCTAATAAAAAGTCTAAAACCTGCCGTGGAGACTAGTGAGCTGCGCGAGTTCAAGCGTGATTTGGATGAAGCTAGTGAGCAGAAAACTGTTGCAGATAAAGTTTATGCGTCGTTGGAGCAGTGTACAAAAATTCTGTACTGGCTTGACAATGATTCAGATGACGCGAGGTCAAGCACTGTCGCCAGGAACCTTGACGTCATTGAGAAGGTGAAGATGGACATGGGAGTGCTTAAAATTTCCGTGGAGTTGCGCCAAGAAGTACGTGATATGTACCGAAGGCTTAGAGAGATGGAACGTCGTTCATCTAATCTGGATGAGAGTGGGACACCTGCCATGCTCTCCAGAAGTATGTCTGCTGTGGATATTCGGAGTTCCAACCCGCAGTATGGGCGCTGGGACAACAGTTTGTTGCCGTCGTTCGACGGTACTGACACGGATTACCCAAACTTTAAACAGGTCTTTAAGGATCTATGCTCTGGTTATGGATTTGCTGACCAGAGGTTAAGTCTGATGTTGTGTATGGAGAAGGTGATAACCAACCCGGAACTACGCAAGCAAGTGTCAGCGATTAGAGATCATAATGAACAATGGGCGTTTCTTGATCAGATGTTTTTATCAAACACTCGCCGGTTCATGAGGATTTTAACTAAGTTGAACAAGATGAAACCTGTGGATAAACCTGTGGACGTGGTTAGCGCAATTGCTACCTTCAAGAGCATGATGCAGGAGGTAGAAGCCATCGTTGGTTCTGCAGCTAAGGATTACAACCACCTAACTCTTATTCATATTTTTAAAGACAAGTGCCCTGAAAATTTGAAAGACAAGATTATGATGGAGCTAGGTAGCATGAACCAACCAAACATCCCGAAGATTGTAGAACTGCTGGAGAGGACCAGGGGTGCCATGTTGGCTGGTGATATGTCCTATGATACTGGCGCCGGCAAGAGAAATCGTGACAGAGCTGCCGCCGCGCAAGTATCTGGCCGCAACGACAATAAGAATGGAAAGGCTGGAAAGGACAAGGCTTCCAAGTGGAACAGTGCATGTCCTGTGGAGAGCTGCAAGGAGAAACACCCGATTTTCCGTTGCCTCACGTTCAAGAAGATGGATGTGGTTGACCGAAAGAAAGTTGTCCAGCAGAAGAAGTTATGTGAACTCTGCCTATGTGACGGCCATACTGCTGACAAATGTAATAAATCGGATAAGCTTGGTGTTTGTGGTACCAATAATTGCGACAGATACCATTCCAGGTTACTCCATGAGGCTAGTGCTGGTGTGAATACAGTTTACAAGTCAAGTTCTGCACCCAGCCCCTGTACCTTCTTACTTCAGTTAGTTCCTGTTGTAGCACCTGGCGGCGGCACCTGCCACGCCACGGTAATGTTTGACTCCGGGGCAAATTTGCCACTTGTGTCTGAGAAGTTATCCAACAAGTTGAAGCTGAAATCTACCGGCAGATATACAACTATTTCTGTAGCTGATGGTAGTGAGTCTTCCTGCCGCAATGTTGTGTTTTATTTGAAGGATAGGGACGGCAATCTGAGGGAGTTTGAGGCAGCTGTCATGCCTACCCTCGGCGGGGCCAACGAGATGCGCTCGGTCCACCCCGAAACTGCCGCCGAGATATTTAAAATGCCGCCAGAAAGGTTTACATATATTAGTGGAGGCTTAGATATCATCATTGGAAATACACATCCTGACGTGTTTCCTTCAACCTACCAGAAAGTGGGCCAGTCTATGTTGTGGCGAACCATTTTTGGTAGTGGTTTTATCTGTACGAGTGCTGATGGTGGAGCTGGAGATCAAAAGTCGGCTTATAAGGCTGTCAGTGTCAGTGGAGGCACTTTGCCAGACTTTCTGACGTCTGAATCGTTTGGCGTACAGCCGCAGGCACTTTGTCCAGGATGTACTGCTTGTCAAGAGTGCAAGGCTATGGCCGACGGCACTACCTGGGACCAGCGTGAGAGGCAGAGGATAATTGAGGCAGGTTTAACACTAGACTTGCAGTCCAACAAGTGGACAGGTCAATATGCTTATATTGAAGATCCTCACACTTTACCTTACAATGAGAGTTTAGCCCGCAAAATTGCTGAAAAGGATCGTGCCAGGATGGTCAAGGAAGGTACCTATGGAATGTATGTGGAGGTATTCAACGACGCCATAAGAAGAGGCGTTTTTCAAAAAGCCACGCCTGAAGAATTGCAGTATGAAGGACCTAAGTCTTGTTCATCAATAGTGGTTGCTTTCAAGGAGGATTCAAGTTCCACACCCATGCGATTGTGTGCAAATAGTTCTCTGACGTTCAAGGGTACCAGTTTTAATAACATAATGCTGGGAGGCCCGCCGCCAATGCAGAAGATATTTTATCATTTGATGCTTTTCCGCGGTTACAAGGTTGGTATAACCGCGGATATCTCCAAGTTTTATAACTCCATCCTGGCCACAGAGTTCGACAGCCAGATGAAAAGAGTTTTATTTTCCCCGACGCCAGATGGTCCACTTGAAATTTACCTGACCAAAGTTGTGAATTTCGGCGAGTTAGCTGCAGGAAATTTGGCAGTTACAGCCCTGAAGTTGACGTCCCGCCTGTTCGGCGGAAAGAGTGAAGCAGAGGTCAAGGAGATGTATGGAGAGGGTCAGATAAACGGTAGTGAAATTATTGCTAAACCTGAATTATGGAAGGAGCCACAAATACCTACCTACCCTGATGAGGAATTCAAGTTACCTCAGATTCCAGTTGCAGTCAAGCTTGAGAAGCACAGCTTCATAGATGACGTTATTTCGGGAGCAGGATCGAAGCCAGAAGCCAAGGAGATGATGAAAGAGGCCGACAGGATTATCGGCAAAGGTAGTTTTTCCTTCAAACAAGTCATTTATTCTGGAGATGATTGCCAGCCTACCAAGGTTCTCGGGCTGATATGGAAGCCAGCCACCGATGTGTTGTCCATCGCCACAAGAGTCAACCAAGATGGTAAAGTCAAGGGAAGGAAGGTGAAAGAGGATGCTGATTTGTACAACCTCCAGGACGCCTTGGACGAGAATCTGACGAAGAAGATGGTCCACAGGTTCGCCGCCCAAACCTTCGACCCGATCGGGCTTTGCAGCCCTATTCTGTTGAGAATTAAACTTGTCCTGCGGAAAACATGTTTGCTGAATTTGGGCTGGCAAGATTTCATTCCAAAAAGTCTACGGGATGAACTTGTTCAGTCGCTGGAGGACAGAGCTGAGGTCGCTAAATTGGAGTTTGACCGTTGTGTGGTCCCGGATGAACCAACTGGCCTTCCATCCTTGATGATGTTTTCGGATGGGTCATCAGAGGCTTATGCATCTAATGCATATTTGAGGTGGCCAACTAGACAAGGATTTGAAACGTTTCTGCTAGCCACTAAGTCAAGAGTTGCGCCGGTCAAGTGTGAGTCAATTCCACGCCTTGAGTTGATGGGATGCCAAATGTCCACAAGGTTGGCAAAGTCCGTCAGAGATGCCCTGCCCTTTGATATTGTCAGAGTGATGTACTTTACTGATTCATCGTGTGTTTTATCACAAATAGTTTCCAACAGTGCTATGCTGAACACATTTAATTCTCATCGTATTGGAGAAATTCAATCTGCAACCAACAAGGATGACTGGAGGTGGGTCCCGGGGACGCACAACGTTGCAGATTTGGGCACCAGAAGCACCTGCAAAGTATCAGATTTGGGACCAGGTTCCAGGTACAGATTGGGCCCAGAATGGTTGCGCCAGGATGAAAGTGCGTGGCCGGTGAAAACTGCCGAAGAAGTCAAGCAGGTTTTACCCCCAGAGGAGTTGAATACCAAAATGGTTAAGTTATGTTCAATGAAAGTTGCCGGAGAAGCCGCTGAAGATGTCTTTAGATTTAAGCACAGGAGATCATTTGGACAGGCCAAACGTATTATGGCAGCTGTCCTGCAAGTTGCGAACACCTGGTTGAAGAAGCTAAAGAGCAGACAAGAAGGTAAGGCTACAGCCGCTGGTAGTCATGTAGCAGCCGCAGATTCTGTGTACAAGCCGTCTTTGTACAATTTTATGGCGGCGGCGGAACTTTTCATTGTGTCACGAAGCCAAGAGGATGAGTGGATAAATGACGCTAAAGGCAATTATGCGTCATTAAATCCATTAATGCATGAAGTATCATTGACCTGGCCTGTCGTTGGTCCCGGTGGAAAGTATGTGACCAGGGAGATGAGGATTCTTAAGATGGTTGGTCGTGGACAGCCAGTCATTGACGCCATTACTGGCGGCCGTAAAATGATATTTGAAGACATGCCAGGTTTAATAATTTTGGAGCCTGGTAATTGGTTAGCTGCTGTTTTTATGAGAGAAGCGCATGTCGAGCTTCACTCTGGTGTCCGTGGAACTTTAGCTGAGAGCCGCCGTTGGTGCTGGATTGTGAAGGCAAGGAGGTTGGCCATCATGGAAGTGAAGAAATGTTGGCCCTGCAGTGTTGAGAGGGCTAAGGAATGTCGTGCTACCATGAAGGAGGTGTTACCTGACAAGTTGGTCCCGAGCAGGCCTTTTGAAGCTGTGCAAGTAGACCTGATGGGTCCGCTGGTTACGAGGAGAGCTGCCGCCAAAACGAGGAGTCAGACAGCAACGAAGAAGGTGTGGGTGTTCGTGGTGGTCTGCAGATTCTCAGGGGCGTTGTGGTTAGATGCCTTGGAAAAGTATGATACCAGCAGTATCCTGTTGTCCCTGCGCAAGTTGGAAGCTGTTCATTGTCTGCCGAAGATCATAGTAAGCGACATGGGCACACAATTATCCGGTGCTCGCAAGGTTTTAGAGCAGAAGTTGGGCAGCCAGGTAGAGTTTTCTTGGTCTCAGATCCCGGCCCGAGCCCACCATTATATTGGGCAGGCTGAGAAAATGGTGGGATTAACCAAGAGATTGCTGTCCAAGAAGTTGGTGAATAGTTCTGTTAATTTCAACGAGCTCCTGGTGCTGTTGGCGGAGGTCAGCAAGTTGATGAATAGCAGACCATTGACGATAGAAGCTGCGAACGACGTGGAGAATTGGCGGCTGATCACCCCTGGCCAGCTGCTGGGAAATGTTGACCGCCAGCCGTTGTGCAATGTGGCGATGAAACCGGAGGACCAAATTTCCTCCAGGTTGAAGTTGTTGGAAGATTTGTCTGCCCAGTTTTGGACTGCCTACCGCCAGGAGATCCTACCGAAGATATTACGGATGTCCAAGTGGAAGGATGAGATGGCAGAGCCACTAGCTGACGGAGATATAGTTTTGGTTACGAGTACCAATCCCCTGATGAGATGTTTGAGGATGGGCCGAGTGACGAGAATTGAGGATGGGAGAAAGACTGCAAGAGTCTTGTTCAGACTGACAGATAAATCTCCCCTAGAAGAACATGCTGTATCAGTCAGGCAGTTGTTAAAAATTATGATTAATAATTGATTCTTATTTTATGGAAATTGAGATTTTTTTTAGTAAAAAGCCACATTTTTCATATGCCTATTTTTATGCCTAAAATAAGAATCAAATGAAATGCGATTAAATATTCTTCTATTTCATATGCTCAAATTTAATTTTATTGAGTTTAATTTCTTTCAAAAGTACAATTCATTTTAAAACTTACCTGAAAAGTTTAACAAAAAGGAATAAATGTGTCGAGGTTGCGTGATTCGATATTTATTCTAAGAAAAAAATCAAGTATTTTTTTAGCAGATTTTTTTAAAATTATATATGAATTTCAATCAAGTAAAACATTTTTATTCAGATCAAGGAATGATTGAAAATTCATATTTAAAGTCTCATTTTTTTTTACAAAGAAAAATTGGTATTTTTTCATAATTTCAATGAAAATTCTAACGAAGATATTATTATTTTGCTATTCTTTAAGTATTAAAAAGTTTTATTGTTGATTAAGATATTACAGTTCTTATTCATTAGGTTTGAAAAACTTTCTGCCCAAGGATTTAGAAAAATTTTTTCTTACTACTCTTTTTGATGCTTAACAAATTTAGTTTTAAGTACCTATAAATCTTAATTTTCTTGTCTAAGATTTATTTCGTTTTATTTTTACCATTATTGTTTACATTTACATTTCAACCTGATTTCGTAGGTACTTATTGATTTATTAATAATGATTTATTACCTATTGATTATGAAATGATTATTGTTTAGTATAGTTGTTATATTACAACATCATGATTAATAGGATTATCTATTTTAGGATTTGTGTATGTGATCTTGTGATTGTCATGTGCACGGAATGTTGTATGGTACGAACCAATCCCCATCCTTCTATCCTAAAATGTGAGGTATTATGAGTCCTAGTGAGGAGTATAATATTGTGTATGCATTTCACGGGGTTTCATTTAGTTAGGAGCAAAATTGTCACGTTTTCGGGATGTGGCCATTTTCATGTGATTATGGTGAGTTGAGTTTAGTGAGAAATGTTGCTAGTGCTCAGCGAAAAAAAAAAAAAAAAAAACCTTGAATCTCGTTAAGGAAGTTAATTTGACTTTCAAACGGGGGGTGTGTCTTAACCTCTTTTCGAGGAAGCTTTGTGTTTATCAAGTTCGAAATTAAATTCCTTATCATTAACCAAAAACAAAGCGCAAATGTCGTCTTTTAGGGCTTTCCTTTCATAATGTGGCGCGGCATAGAGTGTTTGTTTATTTTGGATGCGCACGTTCTTTACTTTTGAATGAGATATGAGAGTGTGAAGATTTCGGAGAACAAAATTGGGCCTATCATTGGTCTCATTGTGTGTGAACGACCCTAGTATATCAGGGATTTGAAACCATAAGAGCTTCAGGTAGAATTTGTTATTTTTATTAAGAAGTATGGTGTATAGGACGATTATATGTAGTTTTAAAAAGGCTTTAGCCAGCTAAGCATGAAACTTAATTATGATTAATATATGTTTTAGTAATTTTTATGTGCCTTATTGTTGCATTTAACAATGATTTATTAAACCAAATAATTTTCCTTTAAAGCCAAAGTTTCCAAAGATTTTTACCGTAGAGAAAAATGATTTTTAAAAAGCAAATAAGATTACGTGGTTATAAATAACTGGAATTATGAACTAATTGATATTGTAATTTCAGGTCTTTGAAATAATTTCATCAATAAATCTATATTCAAACCTGCTGTTGAAACTTGATGGTTCCTGGTATTGGGGGTTTGTATGTTCGCCAACTGATCTCGTGAACTTCCCGCTAATTCGGAAGTCAAGCTCAACCAAAGTGTCATGGTTGAGACAAAGATCAAGGCTGTGTAATCAAAAATTGGTCGAAGTAGTTAGAGGATCAATTATATAGCCTAAAACTTTCTTGGGAGCTATGTATCCCTAAAATGTGGTATTTTATTAGTTAAGCAGTTAGCGATATCTTATATATAGTTAGCCTAATAGGAAGGCTGTAACCATTTTTACATCGATAAGTCTATATTATTTCAGCAATGACGACTATTTGATAAAGTTAGGTCGAAATTAATACTGTTAAAGTCAGGGGCGTCCAAGCTTTTTTTTTTGGGGGGGGGTAAAAAATTTTAGGGGGGGGGGTAATTCGTGTTTGGGGGGGGTAAAATTGCGCGCGAAGCGCGCCGAAATTTTTTTTTACCCCCCCCAAAATTTTTACCCCGGGGGTAAAATTTGATTGGGGGGGGTAATTACCCCCCCTAAAGTCTGTTGGGGGGGGTAAATACTCCCCCCAAATCTGTTGGGGGGGGTAATTACCCCCCCCAAACTAATTTACCCCGGGGGTAAAATTTTTGGGGGGGGTAATTTAATTATGTAAAAAAAGCACCTACCTAATCTATTAAGTTAATAAGTACTATCATATAACATAAAGTAGTAAGTAAGGTTTATTTGACTATAGCTTCAGATTTCATTACTTTTAATACTGAGTTCTCCTTTTTAGGAAAGCTTCACATAGATCCCATGATGGTTCCACACTATTATAGGTCAATCCTTTGAGTGGTTTTAGGCTATTTTTCTCCTCCCTTTTTACCCTTTAGAAAACACGAATTCTTAGATGCTAAGGGCGCCACTACTATTCAAATATATAAGATTAAGATTAAGATTTATTTCCTCTAAGGTGCATATAATTAGGGCGAGTTACTAATAAAAGTTTACAATTTTAACTATAGGTTTCTTCCTGAAAAAGATTGCATGTTAATTAAGATACTAAGTTTCTTCCTGAAAGAGAATGCAGGCAAGATAATAAATAAATAAATTATTACATATTATAGTGAATAAATAATCAAATTGTAATTTTTTAGCAATTTTAAGATCCTGCAGTACATTTACTATTTATGTACCTAGCTCAGGGTTGTAGTGAACTTCTCCTTCCCCGTTCACCTACATTTTACATTTTACTATACAATTATTATATAATTAGAACATAAAAATACAATAATTAACTCACTAACCAATGAACCAATATGATTATACTTTAAAGTGAAGCGTCTTATAGGTCCTGGTAAGGTTCTTCAGTGCTTTACAATTATCCCCGGGATGGTTTAGGGGGGGGGGGGCGGGGATTACTCCCTCCCCCCCAAAAAAAAATTTTCAGTAAAATTTTTTTTAAAGAACATTCAATTTGGGGGGGGGTAAATACCCCTCCCAAAAAAATTTTTTTAAACAACATTTATTTTGGGGGGGGTAATTACCCCCCCCAAAATGGTTTGGGGGGGGGTAAATACCCCCCCCAAAATCGTTGGGGGTGCCTACGGCACCCCCAAGGTAGGGGTAATTTTTTTTGGGGGGGGGGGTATTGTTCAAAATATTTTAGGGGTGCCTACGGCACCCCCAAAATCGTTTGGGGGTGCCAAATGGCCCATTACCCCCCCCCTTGGACGCCTATGGTTAAAGTATCAGCAACTTCGTATTTTTTTTGTACCGATTTAATGCATTTTAGTTGACACAAAAAAAGAATAATTTACTGTACATTATCTCCTCCCTACATGTAAAAACTAGGAAAATTTCTTTCTTTAGATGTATAATAGAACAGTACAATTATCTAAATGAATATATTTTAATATTTTAACGTCCATTGTCCTCTCCATGCATGTAAAACTAGGAAAAGTTTTTTTCTCGTATTTATTCGAATCCGGTGGATAGGAACCGGTTCTCCTCCATACGAAAAAACTATGTCCAGCATCGTATTATACCCAGCTTTCTACGAATATAAAAATGTACAATCATAAGATTAAAACCAGTTTTTTAGCCCGCGCCTTAGGCAACTCGGGGCTAAAAAAACTGGTTTTAATCTTATAATTGTACATTCTATATCCGCGGAAAGCTGTTTATAATACAATGCGAGAAAGAACTATTTTTTGTTGTATAATAGTAATTGATATATTAATACTTGGATGTTACATCAGATTTTCATGTACTCCAATAAAGTAAAACTCACATCTGGCTAAAATAACAATATCACTCATCCACCCCCATTACCTTATTCCCTCCCATCCTATTATATGAACGAACTGACCAATAAAGCAAGCTAAATTGACGACAAATTTTCCCGTGTCAATATATCCACGTATTCTATATCCATTGTTATAGTACAGTACAACCAACTAAATGAAAATGTTTGAATTATTTTATTTGAAGCTAAATGGATTATTAGACAGAGACCAGACATCACGGGAGTAGTCAGGGAATGTGTTATTTGTAACACTAGACCCTAAAGTTTTAAATAACGTTTTCTTATTTATTAGCTTAACAACTTTGGGGACTTTCATTGAATTTTGATTGGTTGGTTCATCAAATTGATTGTCCTAACGTTTCAATCACTAATTGTAGTCTAGAGAAGTAGTTATTTTGTGTTTCCTCATTGGTAATGTACATAAATTTATTGCTCAATGTATTTGAAATCACCATCATGCATTACCTTCCTCTTCCTTCTTTCCCTAAAACCCTTTATGGTTGGCCGTATATTTTGCCTATGATATCAACCAGCTTTGCTACTGTTGGACGTACTGGTACTTGGGATCTACTGCAGTTCACGGTAAAATATTGCTGGTAACGAATATTGCCAAAAATCTATGAATCTTAAAGTCTGCTAGCTAGCCGCACACCATTTCAAGCAGTATAAGAAGGCCTACAAATAATCTGGAATAGCCAAGATCCAATGATGCATAGGGAAAGCTTCACTGAAGAAAGAACGCGTAAAATAGGCCTTTTTCGCGCATTTCTCTGCACTGCGAGATAATTATGCATTATTGAATTATGGCTATTCCAGATTATTTGTAGGCCTTTTTATGCCGCTTAAAACAGTGTGCGTTCAGCCGTTTGGCAGCTAGTAGCCTTTAAAATTCATAGATTTTTGGCAATATTTGTTACCAGCAATATTTTACCTTGAACTGCAGTAGATCCGGTACTTGTTATGGTACAAAATGTTTTAATCTCTGTGCACACCCCAATGAACAACAAGTCATTCTGATCAAGGGTTGGAATCTAAAGGATGGATAAATATTCTTTCTCGTATTCATTTGAATCCGGTGGATAAGAACCGGTTCTCATCCATACGAAAAAACTATGTCTATCATCGTATTATATCCAGCTTTCTACGAATATAGAAATGTACAATCATAAGATTAAAACCAGCTTTTTTAGCCCGTGCCTTCGGCAACTCGGGGCTATAAAACTAGTTTTAATCTTATAATTGTACATTCTATATCCGCGGAAAGCGGTTTATAATACGATGAAAGAAATAACTATTAAAAGAAGGTGTCCTAACTTTTGTGATTTTTAAAAATAGCTAGCCGGTGTTTTTAGTAAGTAGTAAATGTAAAATGAAAACAGAATTTAGATATGCAACGTTTTTTTTTGTAACATATTTTTGCGAAGTAATTTAAGTTTGCACAAAAAATTTGTTGTTTTATTAATTCTGTTGATAAATTATTGAAAAAATCTATTTTGTTGAACCCCGTTTAATCAAAACTTTGAATTTTGGGAGCTCGTCACGAATAGGTAAAAAATACCAAAATTTAGGACACGTTCTTTTGAAAACTAGATTGAATGAAGTTTAAACTTCAGATGGGGGAATTTTTTGCTGATGATTATCAGTTGATCCTCCATTGTCTTATCCCTTAAGATCCCTGCAGTATGACCCATTATATTAATCCCACCAGAGATTACACTCAATTAGTTTAATTGAGAACTCTTTCATCGCTACACACAGACAGACACGCACACATACACACAGACACCAACACACACACACAGACACACACATACAATCACATACACAGACAATCACACAACAAACACACACGCCACCTACACACACAGAAAAAGCCACACACCTATACACACACACACATACACATGCACACACACACAGACACCCAAACACACACATACAGACACTCACACACACACACACACACAAACACAGGAAAATCATTTGACTTAAAACAATGGATATATTATTACTTGGATGTTGTACCAGATTTTTATTTACTCTGATGATGTAATGCTCGCAGCTGGCTAAAAAAAACGATAATCTTTAATACCCTATTACCCTTAGAATATTGATTTGGCCCAAAAAGAGTACAGAATAGTTAAAAGTAAAATATTTCTTATGTGCCAGGTTAAAGTATTTTTCACTTGACGTACAGACTGACTCACAAAGCCTAGTTGTAGAATAGCTGACGGAAAATGCTTAGCTATAATATATAGAATTCCAAGAATCTAAAATTGATGATGAAATATTTTTTATTGAATTTTTCAATGGTTGAATAATGTATGAAATATTATGAATACAAGCAGGATATTAAAAGGCGGTTTCCCCCAATATTGCCTAGGCGACCACAACCCCACCACTTTCTTATTTAAAAAAATGTAAATAATGTTTTTTTTTGTGATTTAGTTTTATAAATATAAGGTTAGGTTAGGTATAATGGATATAGGGTAAGTAGTCCGCAGGGTTAGGAAATTGCATGATTGGGTATCTATTTAAACAATAAAGGATGGAGGTTTTCTGTACTTGCTAGGCACTATTCTCACCTAATTAAATTCAGATGTATCTTACAATTTTTATTTATTTTACATTATGCAAAATCTATCTATCTTTTTATCTATCTATCTATCTCTTTATTTATTTATCTATCTATCTAACTATTTATTAATTTACCTCTAAATGTAATCTACTATCTATCTATCTATTTTTCTATCTATTTACCTATCTATCTATCTATCTCTTTATCAATTTATCTATATATTTAATCCATTTATCTATATATCTATCTATCCATCTATCTATCTATATGTCTATTTTCCTATCTATCTATTTTCCTATCTATCTATCTATTTGTCAATTTATCTAATATATCTATCTATCTACTTGAAGCTTAATGTTTGAAATGAATGGATGAATGCAGATCTCATTTATATCCAAATTTTCTCGCCTCTTCTTATAGCCAGAATCCATAGACAAATGTCAAGTAGAAAATAAACCACCAAAGTCTATTAACAACTTGGATTTTTAACTATTTTAGAAAAATTAAATGCATAGAATATAAAAATTTACCCCTTTTTATTGCTAGTTAACCATCGCCTCAAATTTTTTAAAAGAAAAACAAGTTATTACTACATCAAAAATTTTTTTTTGAAAGTTAGCAAAGAAATATAATAACAAAATGTTAAACATACCTCCCTTTTCCCCCTGAAACAAATATGTGGGAATGTAGACACCCCTAGTTTTTTTTAGAAATATATTAGATTTTTCTCCCCGGCCCCAAAAATAAATTTCTATATATATTCTATATTTTTTTTTCAAAAGTATTTTACAAGTACAAATCAAACGATTTCATTTTTAAACTCATTTTTTTGCAATAAAAGAAAACATAGCAAAGGTTTAAAAAGTATACACAAATAGCTATTGCCAGGTTTATCCAGTATAGTTACTGTTACCAGCAAGGTTGATACGGCTAGGTATTGCCAGGTATAATTTTCCTGTTGTCAGCAAGGTTTTTCCATCTATGTATTGTCAGGTATAGTTACTGTTGTCAGCAAGGTTTATCCAGCTATGTATTGTCAGATTTAGTTACTGTTGCCAGCAAGGTTTTTCCATAAAGGTATTGCCAGGTATAGTTACTGTTGCTAGCAAGGTTTATCCAGCTATGTATTGTCAGATTTAGTTACTGTTGCCAGCAAGGTTTTTCCAGCTAGGTATTGCTAGGTATAGATACTGTTGCTAGCAAGGTTGATACAGCTAGGTATTGTCAGGTATAGTTACTGTTGCCAGCAAGGTTTATCCAGCTTTGTATTGTCAGATATAGTTAATATTGCCAGCATGGTTTGTCCAGCTAGGTATTGTCAGATACAGTTACTGTTGTCAGCAAGGTTTATCCAGCTTTGTACTGCCAGGTATAGTGATTTTTGCCAGCAAGGTTTATCCAGCTAGGTATTGCCAGGTATAGTTATTTTGCCAGCAAGCTTTATCGAGCTAGGTATTGCCAGATATATTTACTCTTGCCAGCAAGGTTTATCCAGTTATGTATTATCAGGTATAGTTACTGTTGCCAGCAAGGTTTATCCAGCTAGGTATTGCCAGGCATAGTTACTGTTGCCAGCAAGTTTTATCCAGCTATGTATTTTCAGATATAGTTACTGTTGCCAGCAAGGTTTATCCAGCTTTGTATTGCCAGGTATAGATACTGTTGCCAGCAAGGTTTATCCAGCTAGGTATTGTCAGATATAGTTAATGTTGCCAGCAAAATTTATCCAGCTATGTATTGTCAGGTATAGTTACTGTTGCGTGCAAGGTTTATCCAGCAAGGTATTGCCAGGCATAGTTACTGTTGCCAGCAAGGTTTATCACGCTAAGTATTGTCAGGTGTAGTTACTGTTACCTGCAATGTTTATCCAGCTAGGTATTGCCAGGTATAGATACTGTTGTCAGTAATCTTTATCCAGCTAGGTATCGCCCGGTTTATTTCAAGTTGCAACCTATGTATGCCAGATATAGTTATTGGTGCCAGCAGTGTATATTGTTAAGCAATGTTGTTGTGTCTATTTGTTTGTCCTGTAGATAATCATTTCAGGAATAACAAGACAAGTAAAATTTTAATAAAGAATAACATCAAAAACTAAATCTTCATTTTAAACGGCTATTCCTATGACAATATGACATATTATAAAAGCAAAGTTAACATATAAGTAAACTTATTTTATGCATTCTTTTAATTCTTTTTCCTAGCCAACCCTTTTACCCCTTTCTAGCTTATTTCTCGCTCCTGTGGAGGAATCAAACCTTGTAGGTTTCTATTGACCGTTGACAAGCCTAGCATAACCTGAAATAAGCAACCAAATTTTAATCTAAAAAAACGTTTATGATTTAGTTTGAATAAGAGGGAAACGCTAAAAACTTTATTATGTGTAAACATTTCCTTTTGCTTTGATTAGTATATATTAGGGTGGGCCCATTTCACCCTTTTTTAGATTTTACTGTTATCATAAGTTGTGGAAGTCATATATATGTATGATAAGCCGCATTCAAGTTTCAAAAGTTACTTGGCTATTATGGCTGCCGGCGCGCTGGGGGTATAAATATTTCCCACCCCCTTATAAAACCAAAAATTTAAATTCCTTCAAACACAGGCATGTTGCATATCAAAATGACCGCATTGAAATGCTGATTGACAATCTGAAAACCGTTTTGAAAAATATTGCTCCTAGTTCGAATAAGATCTCATTAAGTACCTAAAAACAGCTGATTTAGTCAAAATTGTTCATTTTAGTAGGTTATTTGAAAATTATTTCAGACTGAATCAATATTTTTCAAAACGATTTTCAGATCTGTAATCAGCATTTCAATGCGGTTATTTTGATATGCAACATGCCTGTGTTTGATGGAATTTCAATTTTTGGTTTTATAAGGGGGCGGGCACATTTTATACCCCCCGCGCACCAGTTGTTTTTATATTGGCCCAGTAACCCTTGCCAATGTCTACTAATGTGAAATTCCAAATTCGACCCACCCTAGTATATATACATAATTTTTTAAGTATTTGTATTGGTTAGATTCAGTAAAATTTGTCTGCTTTTGGTGACTTTTTTTCAGTGGCATTCTATGCACTAGTCTCCAAAGTCTTACAAATTAGACAAAATAAGAACAGTTGCATTGGATTTAGTACCCAAATGTAGGATAGGCATAATTATGAATTTTAAATCCATTGGCCTATCTCTTTATCTCTGGATTAGTATACACATCATCAGATGCAGCCCTGAAAAGTTTTCTATGTCGTTGCAGTTTTGCACACAACATTCTAGGACAACTGACTAACCCCATGGGATGGCAACATATATTATTAAAGTCGAATGTACAGAAATTACATATATAAACACAGGTTATTTTTTAACATTTTATTGATGGAAGACAATTGTTTCACTAGATAGATCATCAGTTCCAATCAAGATGTATAAAATAAGAGTTAATCAAATATTATATGTCTTTTCATTTTTAATCCTTTTAATAGACTAAATAATAAAAAATAAGTATGTGTTAAAAATTTTACCCCCAGCAGGAGTTTTTACAACTCATATCCTACATGGGCTTGGGGGGGATTACCATCTTGGTATGAAAAGTGGGCACAATTTTTAAAAAGGTAAGTACGTTCGTAATGGATAGCTCTTTTTGTTAATCTATACATGTTAAAACTTACCTATTGATTTCAAACTTTTCATGATAATTCCTATAACAATTAGGTACGATTTAAAAAGTGTAGCAATTCTGCAATAGTTGCTAGAAAGTTCATACTTCCATTTAAAATATGCTGATTTTATAATGTTTTTGATTCTATTCATTTGATTTTTGCAATGATGATTCCTAGAACAACAAGATCCAATATTTGTATAAGCAAAGCATATGTATGATTGAAGTGTAATGACTTTAAAATGCATAAATATCAAACATACAAATAAATACCAAGAAACTCAAAGACAAAATAATGAGATAATTTTTTCAGTTTATCTTTCTCTATTCCTTTTAACCCTTAATATATGTATTGTTTTTAGTTTATGGTTTTAGTTAACATCTCGTATTAGAGACAGCTTTCCGTGGGTATTTAATTAATTACAAAACTGGTTTTAATCATATGTTTTTTATCTTAATTTTTCTGGAAAATTGTCTGTAATACGAAGCTGTACATGAATTTTCAACATGGCAGAGAACCAGTTCTAATCCTGCGGATATTAGTCGGTTTCTGAGCCATACTGGAAATTTTTTTTTACATTTATAAAAAAATCTTTAGTCATTTTTAGAACAGCGTTAGACAATAATAAACAATTTAGGTTTCGAAAAATTCTGCTAGATGTTGATAGGGAGGGAGAGGATTTGGGGCTTTTTAATGCACTAGTACCCAAAGTATTATAATAACTTTTTCTTATTCATTAGCTTAACAACTTTAGGTACTTTCACTAAATTTTGATTGATTGGTTCATCAACTTTAGTGTCCAAACGTTTCAACCACTAATGTAATCTACAGAGAGGGTAATTTTGTGTATCATCCTAGGGAACGAACACCAAGTTATCGGTCATTGTCTTATCCCTTTAGATCACTGATTTCTTACTATCCTTAAAATATATAAATTGTTTCTAGACAGCTTTCCGCGGATGTTAAAATAAACCTAGTGCCGCACCCGGTACATGAGACAAATTTATGCCTAGTTTTTACGCCAGAGGTTACAATATAAGATCATAAATTTAAACAAGATATTTTCTACTCCACTGCATAAAATTAAACAAGATATTTTCTACTCCACTGCATAAAAACATAACACAAAATATGCATCCATAAAAAACAGAGCATTTAAAATTTAGTTTGTTTTAGTCTGACTTATAAAAGTAAAAACATCAAAACGCGTAGAAAAGTTATTATTATTGAATTGTATCATAGACAACATTCCGCGGATATTAAAATGAATTTTTTTTAGCCATTAGGGTTTAACTTTACTGTTTTGAGATCAATATTCGTGGAAAATTTTCTGTAATACGATGCTATACATGATTTTTCAGTATGGCTGAGAAGCTGTTTGAACCAGGGAGTAAGGGAGGGATCGAATATTCAATTTTTAGGAGCCTCAGACTTTGGGTACTAGCTTAAAGGGAATGTGCAAGAATTTAGCAGTTTCTGACTGAGTTTGGGTACTAGCGCATGAAATGCCGCTACTCGCTGTGTTAGGTTTGAATATAGCAGACAAAGAGTAGTTTAAATATAAAAGTTAAGAATACATGACCCCCCTCCTATAATCTATTTCACTCCCCTCTCCCCCACCTCCCTTTCTTAAAGCAGACGATAGGGAAAAGGAAAAGTTGTGATTTCGCCTGCCTGTCCCTTTTTTTCCCTGTTCATATCCCTTGCCCCTTGCCCCCACCTCTATTTTCCATTTCCCTGTCATCTGGAGAGTTCCAGGGAAATTTTTCTAGTAATTAATCTGGATTTCATAGCCTTTCTTTGAAAACTCTTAAATTGAATTAACTGCCAAGATAATGATTTTAAATAATAAAACTAACTCTTTGATCGTTGTTAGCTGATGAGAAAATGAAAAAAAATATATGACTGGACCTATATTTTTTATGTTGACTATTGATGCATTTGTAAAACTTTGCATGGGGATTTCTGTAACAATTGGACATAATCTAGAAAGATTAGCATTATTATCACCTAGGATCATGGGAAAGAAAAAGAAGTAGTGGATTTTCTCAGTACCATTTGATAGGTTATTTTAGGTTAGGTAAATGTTAATGATTGCCCCACAGGGTTAGAGCTTCCCGCAAGCTAAAAATAGGAGAAAAGCTACATTGAAAATATGACGAAACCCGCTACTTCGATTCCCCAAAATGTAGAACTAAATCTGTTTAGTAGTTATTGAAATCTTTTGCTACGGACAAAAAACCTTACTACTTAAAATTAAGGATTATTAATTATTTCTCGCTTTTATGAATGGTATGATTCTTATTACAACTTAAACATGGTACTAAACTTAAACTTAATTTTTGTGAAACAAGAAAAAGTAATTGTAATATAAATTTAAATCTGAATAAATCCATAAATTAAAATTATTTTGTAAACAATAAGAAATGTATTAAGCTGTGGCATGGAAAAAGAATATGAAAAAAATAATTTATGTATGAAAAATTACTAGTCTTTTTTTTTAAAGTCATTTGTTTAAATAATAGTCTATTATACAAAGTAAAGGGTGTGCAAAATAAATGCGGACATTTTTAAAATTGAAATTGCGCGGCTTGTGTTAATAGTAGAAAAATGTTACGCATATTGTTAGAACCGCTAGGAAGTCTATTTTTAGAAATATTAGAACGATTCCTCTGCTACGTATACTTACGGAGCTACGTGTTAAAATGTCCCAACTGTTGTAAAACTTGACTTGCAAGTATTTTAAAATATAACTAAAAATTAGAGAAGATATTTTGCAAAAAGAGACGCCTACATTTTTTTATTCAAAATTGCGCGGCTTGTGTTAATAGTAGAAAAATGTTACGCATACCATTAGAACCGCTTTGAACTGTATTTTTTGGAAATATAAGAACGGTTTCTGTGCTACAAATAATCTAGGAGCTAGGTGGTAAAATGTCCCAAAATTTACTCGCAAGTCAAGTTTTAAGTCAGTTGGGACATTTTAACACGTAGCTCCTAAATTATGCATAGCAGAGGAATCGTTTATATATTTCCTAAAAATAGACTTCCTAACGGTTCTAACGATATACGTAACATTTTTCTACTATTAACACAAGCTGCGCAATTTGAATTTTAAAAATGTCCGCATTTTTTTTGCACACCTTTTAGAACGATGTCTGTCCGTCTGAAGCCCGATTGGGCCCTACTCTTTAGGGAATATAGCTACTTATCCTAACGGTGGTTTTAAGCTATTTTCTTTATGGGAGGGACACTAGTTAAAAATATAAAGATTTAAATTACTGCTGAATTGATTGAGTTTTTCCTTTTATGGAAGCTTTAAATAAGTGTTTTTATGGTTCTAGGCTATACTGATAATGTTCTTATTGTCCTGATTCGACAATATATATTTTCCAATATGGCTTCGAAACTGACTAATATCCGCTGTATTAAAATCGTTTCTTAGCCATTCTGAAAAATCTTGTGTAGCATCGTATTTCAAACAAATTTTCAAAAATATTAAAATGAAAATTATAAAATTAAAACCAGTTTTATAAGCACGGTCATTCGCGCTCTTGGGGCAAAGATAACTGGTTTACCTTTTTCTATTTTTACATTCCAATATCCGTAGAAAATTTCTATACGAGGCGATAAATAACTATTCTTAGTCTTCAGAATATTTGTCAATTTTCCTTGTGATCAAATCTAAGAAACAAATGTTTAGTTTAAAAGTAAAAAAGTTTGTGAACTTTTTATGTTTTTATGTATGGTAATCTTGATATTTTATTCAATTCATTAACTTTACAGACAAATTAGAAGACAAGGATGTATACACTCAAAGGACTATTTATATATTTATTAATTTAAATGCTCTCAAAAGGACTTTGTAGTATACTAGCGGTTTCGCATCTAGCCTACCTAATTTTTCGTATTTTAGATTTATAAGAAAAGATATTTTTCATTTTTTTGGGGGGGATGGGGGTGTCCCAACCCCCAAGAATATAGTTATAATCGGTTCAGCGGTTAGCGAGATCCTTTGGTACAAACAAACAGACAGGCAGACATCGTTCTACTTTGTATGATAGATATCTACTAGTGTATTCGTGCCTAGCCTCTAGGAGCTTTGACACAAGGCGTGATGGGAAAATATTATGTAAAAATTCCTCTTATTAAAGTTATACTCTGGCACAAATTGTTCAAAATTATTGTGCAGAATTAAACGGCTATCAAGATCTTAAGCTTCAAAAAGACAGATAAACATTATTCTGCTTTGTATTATACACTAGTGACTACGCCTCTTGCATTTTGGTGCGTTGTGCTCGAATTCAAAGGAAAGGGGGGGGGGGGGAGTTCAAAATCATCTCAAGAAATTTGAAAATAAATAACTAAAAAAAACATCCGAGACTATTTGAAGATTTCATGGTGAACTGAATCACTTTAGAGTAGTTAATGAAATCTTAAGCTACAGACCTAAAGAAACATTACTTCTTTATGTGATAGTTTAGAAAATGCCACAACCAATAGGTCCTACATTTTAGTTATTCATAAGTTCTGTTTCTATTTAGAATTTTTGCAAATTGTCCAAAACTAGCGGCTGCGCCTCTATTATTTAGGGGAAGGAGATTAGTAAATTAGCCTAAACCATCCCAAAACAACAAATTTAAAATAAAAAGTATAACGTTATCTATTACCTATGTGAGTTTCTCTGAAATAAAAAAAGCGATCGTTTTTGTTTTATTTGAGATCTTAAAAAAAAACTAAACTATTCTGTGTGCTTTACCACCCTTTAGAAATGCGTTAAATTTTTAATGTTGATTGTGTTCTCCTGCTTATGGGATGTTTTTAAAGGTCCAGGGCAGGTTTTTGTCTCTTATTTGAAATTATTCATTATTGAGAACATAACATTAATAATAGTTTTTCCTATACTTAAGTAAACTTGTAAAAATAACACGAGTAAGAAAGTAACTGTAAAACTATTTTAACATAACTGCTAATTTTATGTTATAAGGGTTTTGGCGTTTTTCCCTTTAAATGCCCAGAGAGCACAGAAAACATCTATCTTTTTATGAAGTGATTTGAAATAATGGAAAATTTATTCTTTTTTTTATTGTTAACCCTGTTCATGTATGTGTAAGGGGAGAGGGGCTCTAACCCAAGCGGGTCTGCTGTGTCCTAACCTTGCTAAACTACCCTGTACCAAATATAGCCTAACCAAAACTAACCTAAAGAAAACACAATCACACGAAAAACTATTTTATAAAAGGAGAAGGGTGAGGGGGGGGGAGGGTTTGTACTCAACTAAATTAAAGTTTATCTTGTAAAAATTTATTAAAGTAAAAGAATAGAGGGGGCATGAACTATTTATATTTCTGCCCACAGGGTGGTGACTCTGTCCTAATTTGGTATTAAGTATTTGAAATCAACTTATAATAAAACATAAAAAATGTAATTTTGAAAAAACACATACAAGAATGTTGGGGGAAAGTGTGACAATCAAATTTTTGGAAAGTTTTCAAGTGCTTGTTTCATGATTACAAGTAGGGCTCGGCAGCTTAGAGTCAGCCCTTTGTAAGCCTCGGTGAAATCAACCTTTTACAATTTTGAAAATCATCTGGAAGCCTAATTCTATTTTACTCTGAAAGTATACGAACAAGTTTAAATTTGAGGCTCAGTCGCGGTTGCCGAGCCCTGATTACAAGAACATTTTAGTGTATTTACCAATGGATTTAGAATTTAGAAAATATAATTTGTTTTACTTATTAAACTAATGTACAGAACATTATGATAAACATAATTACCCCTTCTGTACACTGCTAGTTTAAACCTACAAATCAAGATTTAAAAAATAGTAAAAAACGTTTTTATTTAACAAATGAGAGATGTGTTAATACTATTTTGAGTACCAGTATAATTTACAGTCCAATGTCCCCTTCCACCCTGTTTAAAATAATATGTGTAAATCAATATATTATCACTTGGATTTTGTACCAGGTTTTCATGTATTCTGATATAGTAATGCTTGCAGTTGGCTCAAATACAAAACCCCTTTTAACTAATCCCCTCTTTTCCTAATGGATGAACCAACTTACAAATAAATGAGGCCATTTTAGCAAGCAAAATTGACGACAAATTTTTCCCTGTCAATATATCCACGTTTATCCATTAATGTATAATATATAGTTTTATATATAAACATTCCTAGAAATATTCATATGATAAAAATAAATAAATATTGGTACTTATAATAATAACCAGGGAGGGGGGTTGTTTATTACACTAGGTTCCAAAGTTTTATAATATCGTTTTCTAATAACTTTTGGGATTAAATTTTGATTGGTTGGTTCATTAAGTTGAATGTTTTAACATAATCACTTATTAAAATCTACAATACGGTCATTTGGTATATCTTTATTGGGGATGTACATCAAATTATCATTGATCATTGTCTTATCCCTTTAGATACATGATGATAACAAGAATGTCAACACTCATATAAAGAAAGCTTAAAAAAGCGTACTCATTTTTTTATGACTTTTTCCCAGAGATTGTGTCTCTTCTTACTAGGAATAACTCTCAAGTTAATAGAATAATCGTCTCATGAAAAAGGTTCCTGTAAAATCAAATGGACGTACGGGGTTTCTATTGTTACTAAGCTTTTAAAATTGTACACCATTGTTACAAGAATCACCATGACCAAATTAATAATTAAAACTATTTGTTATAGACAGACTTACTAGTAGACTTTAGGACGGATTTACGGACAGACGTAAGAGTAGAAAAGCTTTGAATGATATTGCTAAAAACATATTAAGACACTTAAACCCATTAAAAGCTAACACTTGCTTGCTATTCATTCAATAGACCTTCTAGAAATCAGTGATTCTAAGGGATAAGATATTGAACGATTTATGTACATTCCCAATAGTGATTACTTCTTTGGTAGATTTAAATCATTTAAATAACTTTGTATAGATGTTTGTTTTACCGTCCAATGTCCCCTCCCTCCCTGATTTCGCTATACTTCTACTGTGTAGTTAGATATTTATTTTATGACACACATAACAAGTAAAAATAATAACAGTGTTATAATACAGGTATTAAATATTCATATACAAACAAAAAAATTGAATATGAATAAAATATTAAGGACAGATCAAATAATAATTATGTACAGTGTCAAAGGACTAAACAATCTCGTGAGAGGTAATATTAGATAGCCTTTGCAATAGATGATATACAAGTTTAAAGAAAATAAAATAGGAATATGAAACAACAACAGAAATTAACTAAAAGGATTATATTTCATTCCAATGTGAAAATGAGGGAGTGAGGAAGGGTGTATGTGAGAGGACTAGAACATTAGATATTAAAATATTTTTTAAAAATAAAATTGATAATAGATGAAGTATGGAGTTAAAGCTATTACTTAATTTAAATTTCTCAAAAGACATGAGCGGCATAAAATTCTATTACATGTGGTTACAATTCTATTTAGTAGGCACTTTTTAAGCTTGCTTATAAATTGCTTTTTAGTCAAACTATTTCTTATGTTGTCAATATCATTAAAATTATTCCATAGATTTGGTAAGGAACAGTAAGGTAGTCTTTCAACTAGAGTGTACAAACTTGAGCTGTTTTTTTTACACTAGTCCCTAAAGTTAATTTAACAACTTTGGGGACTTTTATTGATCTTTTATTGGTTGGTTCATTAGGTTGAGTATTAAAACGCTTTAACCACTAATTGTAATCTACAAATAAATAATTTTGTGTATCATCAATGGGGATGTACATTTATTAATCAGTCATTGTCTTATCCCTTTATATCCCTGTACAAAAATTGCCCAGATCCACCTAGATGCAGAGGCGAATTATACTATCCACACCTTTCCGCAAGAATCCGCAAAGTGTGGCGATAAAATTAAGGCCTATATTTCATGTTTTCATTTACAGTTAAATCCTTCTTTCCCCTTCTTCAGAGATATTTAGTTTTTAAAAAAAAATTAAAATCCTTATCATGAAAATCACTAAGACGACTTTCAATTTTTAGGATTAATATATTGCCTATCAAAAATATATTATATTGAAATACGATTATTGACAATTAATTAGATTATCTTTCAAAATGAAAAAAATTCTAAACTTATTTTTTATATCCCTGAAAATTTTACCTTTGTAAATTTGAAATAAATATTTGTCTGCTAATATGTTCATAACATTCACATAAACAACTCCCAGTGGTAAAAAAAAATAATATTAATTTGTTGTAATTTATAATAGATTTTTAATGTAATAGCGTTCGTATTTGATTTTATAAGATATAATCATTTACAAAAAAGTGTTATTAGGCAATTAGCATTGGAGTTTTTTTTTATTACAGTCATAGCAGTGCCGCATTATTGCGGTAACCAAGACGAAATTTAAATTATCTCCCGCAAACATGTATTCAATTTGCAAATGAAAAAATAGGGCCCAGATGCAGTAGTCAGAAAGGATAGTTTGAATTATCTAGGTTAAATGTTAAAATTTTTATAAATGGGGGGGGGGGAGTTCTAACACTTTTACGTAAACAGTGATTATAGGCTTTGTCTTTGGAGTGAGAGGATAAATTATTTCACAAAAAAGTTTCCTTTTGGGATGAAGTTTTCCTATTCAAAAAAATTAGGATTTGCCTCCAGGTCCAGGTACTGCAGGCCTCCAGGTGGATTCTGGACAGGTAAAAAAAGTTAAAGTCAGAACAAAACTTATTTAACAAAAGTTGCTACTTTATGGGCAGTATGAACTTATTTGAAGAAAATTTTGAAATCATGCTCCAGGTTCAGGTACTGCAGGCCTCTAGGTGGATCCTGGACAGGTAAAAACTGAAAATTTTTACTTTTGAAGTCAGAATAAAACTTATTTAACAAAAGTTGCTACTTTATGGGCAGTATGAACTAATTTGAAGAAAGTTTTTAAATCAGGCTCCATGTACAGGTACTGCAAGCCTCCAGGTGGACCCTGGACAGTTAAAAACTGAAAATTTTCACTATTTAAGCTAGAAAAAAACTTTTTTAACAAAAGTTGTTACTTTATGGATGGTATGAACTAACTTGAAGAAAATCTTGAAATCAGGCTCCATGTTCAGTTACTGCAGGCCTCCAGGTGGATCCTGGACAGATAAAAACTGAAAATTTTTACTATTTAAGTTAGAACAAACCTTATTTTAAAACCTGCTACTTTTTAGCTAGTTTACCTAATAAGCTTAAGATCTCGGTAACCACTGAACCGATCGGATTCTTCTCTTCAGGGTATATACCTGTATAGGTCCTGTGGTGGTTTTAGGTTATTTTCTTTGGGCGTGGGACACCCCCAACCCCCCCAAAAATAAAAAAAAATTCCCTCTCATTTATTTTGAAGATGTAGAGCCAGTGCCTCAATTTTTTTTTTGATGATGCAAATGATGAAGATGAAGATCCACCCCACTACATTTTTTTTAATTACTTCTTGGGGCAAAGCCCCTAGAGGCTAGGGGCAAAGCCGCCAGTAAATTTAATAGTAGAAATTTTAGGTTTTAACTGTCCAGGATCCACATGGAGGCCTGCGGTACCTGAACATTGAGTCTAATTTCAAAATTTTCTTAAAATTTTTTCATACCATACATAAAGTAGCAACTTTTGTTAAATAAGTTTTGTTCTGACTTCAAAAGTAAAAATTTTCAGTTTTTACCTGTCCAGGATCCACCTGGAGCCCTGCAGTACCTGAAACTGGTTTTAATTTTTTTTTTTCAAATCAGTTCATACTATCCATAAAGTAAGTTTTTTTCTAACTAGAATTTTTTTACCTGTCTAAAATCCACCTGGAGGCTAGCAGTATCTAAACCTGGAGGCCAAATAAATTATTTTTTTTAAATAGGAAAACTACATCCAAAAGGATTTTTTTTGTGAAATAATCTCTCCTCTCACTCTAAAGACAAAGCTCATAATCACTGTTTACGCAAAAGTGTCAGAACTTCCCCCACCCCCCCCCCTCTTAACACTAATTGAAAGGCCATAATTTATTGAAATAAAATGTGATTATCTTCCTATTAAATAAAGTAGTAAGCGTTTTTTGTCTGTCCCGAAGGATCTTGCGAACCGCTGAACCGATATTGTTCTCCTTTACAGTGAAGCTTCTTATAGGTTCTGGGAAGGTTTTAAACTATTTTTGGAGAGGGTGTCTTCACCCCACTCCCACCAAAAAATATTTTTTTATTCTTTTGAAACTCAAATTTAATATGGGATGAGGTCGACATTTCCCCCTCCTAAATTAAGTGCTCCTAGAGGCTTCTAGGGGCGTAGCCGCTAGTATTATTTAAAGTAGTAAGCTTTTTTTGTCTGTAGCGAAGGATCTTGCTAATCGCTGACCCGATTTGGTTCTTCTTTACACTGAAGCTTCCTATAGGTCCTGAGGTGGTTTTAGGCTATTCTATTTTATAGATAAAGTCTGGGTATGGTGTAAGGCTATTTTCTGCCCTTATTTATCCTTTAGAATAAAGCTTCTAGATGCTAGGGGCGCAGCCGCTTGTATATATCAAAGAGCGAAGCTTTTTTATCATTATTAAAAGCGATTTTTTCTATAATTAGGGTTGGTCAGTCTGTTCGTCCGGAACGGATAGCTCATTTCGTTAATTATGGCATGTTAGAGTTGTCCTATCAATTTGAAACTTCATATGTTGATTCCTTTCATAGTAAGGTACAATTTAGAAAGCGTAGCAACACTATATTCAATACCAGAATGTCTGTATGTCCATTTTAAACATGTCGTTTTTTTACTTTTTTTACTTCCATGAGTGAAGCATCTCTATAATCACCTCCTAAAAATGTATGTTTGTCCTTAATTATTATTCTGTATTTCAGCAGTTTTTAACAAATTTACTTACAATTTTTTCGTCTTTTATATATTGATTAATGAGTTCTGACAATCTACAGGTGTTAAACTTCGTTTTTCAACTGTTTCAGAGCTTCGCTTTTATGGATGTTGTCATTCTTGTTTTTTAATGTCTATTTTTGGGGCGTCCAAATAATTACTATTTGGAGGGAACAGGGGGCATAACTTCATTTTTCACACAATTGAAATGAGAGTGCGATCTAAATTTATGTTAATGCAATTTTCAAACTTAATCTTATTAATATAAATATAGTTTTTAATTGAAATAACAGGGTTAAGAAGCTGCGGGTAAGCATCAGTGAAATCGTCATATTATAACTTTAGAATTAAGCTGGATATCTAAAAATGTTTCTTAACAACCATTCTCCTTATCGAAATCTTTATTTTGCACACCTGCGGAATTTGAGGCTTGTGTGCGGCTGTCGATCCCTTGAAATTACTATTCTTAGCCCAACATAAGAAAACTGTATATTCTTTGATAACAGCTGATTTAGTAAACAAAACTTCCTTTAAATGAAAAATTATCTATTTTTGCAAAAATCGTGTTATAATTTTTTTTTTAAAGTTAGACAGCTTAAAAAATAAAAAAAAATTATTTTTATTTTACACCTTTTTTTATTTTGCTGCCTTAATCAGGAAATATTTAATATATTTGAATCGGCTTAATGCAATTTTTTTCTTTTTTTTTATGATTATTCAATACGTATGAAAAAGTAACATTTAAAAATCTCGCCACAAGAAGATTTAACAAACAAAATATTGATTTTGAGTACAATTTGATTTTTAAGTTTTAGAAAAAATATAGAAATATTCATAGTTAAGTGTATGTTTACATTTTGAAAAAATTATTTTGCCCTGTTCTATTTAATTAGAACTTTTCAAAAAAACTTCATTTAATAAAAGATTAATATTTTTTAATGTTTTTTAAAACATATTACTTTAGATTGGTTAAAAGTTTATTTTTCTATGTGATTTAGGGGTTGCAATTTTTTTGCAAATTACGTTTTTTGGCTTTTCATTCAAATAAGTTGCACAATTCTGGTTTTTACTGTATAAATTTATTAACTGACTTCAGAAAAACATATTATAATCCTTACATTTACTTTTTTTTCTAACAATCTATTTTTTAGGAGACTTTTTATATCGCTGACAAAAATGGCATTATTCTGCAAAAAAATATTTTTTTTTGCAAATTTAAAGATATGAAAGTATTTGATAAATGGTTAACTTTAATTTTTGTTTTAGCAAAATAGATTATTATTTCTTATAAGATGAAAATAAGGTATCGCAAATATTTGTTGCAATTTTAATGCGATTTTATTGCAAATAGGAAGACATAGGATTTTAGTTTTAACAGATTATGATTCTGGACCCAAAATTACATAGGACTGAAGTTTTCGTTTGTTGATTGCTGAAAGTTAAAGTTTCTTGCTCTAGAATCGCTATGTGCAGAGAAACATGAATAAAAATCAATGTCGACCAAAAATGTACCCAAGTTTTCTTTCATTCAGAATTGTATCATTCAATGTACTGTTATACCAGAATAACTGGCCAAAATATGTCAGGGATCTTAAGGGATAAGACAATGAACGAAAAAATAATGTACATCCACAGTAATTACCTTTTCCGTTATTCGTTGAAAAAATTGAACTTTATTAGTTTTAAAGCAACCAATCATAATTTATTAATAAATTCAAAGTTTTTGTGTTAACAAACAGGATAACATGGTTATAAAACTTTAGGTACTATTGTATTTTGTAGTCAATTTCCCCTTCCTCCCTGAAATATATGTTTCTAATGGCATATTTACTTGTTACTATCTGTTCAGATAATCCAGGGACTAAAGTAATAAGGGTATTAATTCGAAACCGTGCATTCGTCATCTCGGGGCTAAAAAAACTGGTTTTAATCTTATAAATGTACATTATATATCCGCGGAAAGCTGTTTATAATACGATGCGAGAAATAACTATTAATCAATTCCATTTTTTTCTAGTATGACTTCGAAACCGATTAATATCCGCTGGATTATAACCAGTTATTCTATACCGAAAAATAATGCATAGCAACGTATTACAGACAATTTCCCACGAATATTAAGATAAATAATCATAAATTAGTACCAGTGTTGTTAGCCCGGACCTAAGGCCCCTCAGAGTAAATAAAAATTGTTTTAATCTTTTAATATTTAATTTTGAAATACGTGGAAAGCCATTTATAACACGATACAATTAATAACTTTTCTCGTATTCATTTGAATCCGGTGGATAGGAACCAGTTCTCATGAATACGAAAAAACTATGTCTAGCATCGTATTATATCCAGTTTTCTACGAATATATAAATGTACAATCATAAGATTAAAACTAGTTTTTTTAGCCGGTGCCTTCGGCACCACGGGGCTAAAAAAACTAGTTTTAATCTTATAATTGTATATTCTATATCCGCGGAAAGCCGTTTATAATACGATACGAGAAATAACTATTTTCGTATTTATGGATAGGAACCGGTTCTCATCCATACAAAAAAAACTATGTCTAGCATCGTATTATATCCAGTTTTCTACGAATATAGAAATGTACAAACATCTCGGGGCTAAAAAAACTAGTTTTAATCTTATAATTTAGATTAGTTGGTTCATGAAGTTAAGGATCTAAAATATCAACCATTAATTGTAATCTACAGAAGGTTTAATTTTGTGTGACATAAATCTTGGCAATTGTCTTATCCCTAAATATCCCTGAAAAGCTTGGACACCCTAAGCTTGAACCAACCAATCAATTTAATAATCAGTTTAATAAAAGTACCCAAAAGTATGAAGCCAATGAAGTACCAGTATATTTACTGTCCAATGTCCCCTCACTCCTTGCTTCCGACCCATTCAGACAAAATATGGGCAGATCTTGGAACGCTTTCTATGTTTGAAATAACTTTACTATTGCCAATATTCTCGATCTGTATTTTGATAATCTATAATACAAAGTAGTACGATGTCTGTCTGTCCATCTGTCCGTCTGTCTGTCTGAAGCTTAAGATCTCAGTAACCATTGAACCGATTGGGCTCTACTCTTCAGGGAATATATCTACTGGTCCTGTGATGGTTCTAAGCTATATTTGTGGGGGGTGAAAAAATATTTTTTTTCTTTTTGAAACTAAAATTTAAATCATCCCCAAATTTTTTTTAAAATTTTCTTTTTAAATTTGAATAACACAAAAATAGGTTGATCAAACTTCTTGGGGGAAAAGCCCCTAGAGGCTAGGGCGAAGCCGCTAGTAAAATATAATCTAGTATACAAAGTATAGATGGGTATAGATATCATGCCCAAGCTTGTTTATTACTTTTTATTAGAAGTTTCTAATATATTGGGTACTTGGTAGCCTTGCAAGGCTAGGACAACGTAGGTATGATTCCAGCATTAGACATAAAAAACTAACATAATCGAATTATAATTACTTGGATGTTGCACCAGTTTTCATGTACTCTAATATAGTTATGCCATGAGCTGACTAAAATAACCATCCTCCCCATTTGCACATCCCTTTCCTCTCCCACTGGATGAACAAACTAACCAATTATTGAGGTCTATATTAGCAACAAAATTATCGATAAATTTACCCCTATCAATTTATCCACGTATACTATATCCATTACTAGGTGCTATTGACGACACATATCCTTGAAACCCTGTGGTACACATTGGGTAGGCACAGGGAGAGAGGGGACATTAGCCAGTTTATTTTACTGGTCCTCAAATTTTTATTTTAACGTTTTCTTATTCGTTGGCTTAACTACTTTGAAGATCTTTATTGCATTTTGATTAGTTGGTTTATTAAGTTGAGTGTCCAAACGTCTCCAAAGTTGGCTTAAGGACTTTTGAATTTTAATTGGAAGGTTCATTAAGTTGAGTATTTAAACGTTTTCACCACTAATTTTTATCTTAAAATGGGGTAACTTTGTGTATCATCATTGCGGAAGTATATCAATTTATCGGCCATTGTCTTATCCCTTTAGATCCCTGTGTTAGGCAGGTATACAATGTAGAAATATTTGTATCAAAAGATAGAGAATGAGAGAGAGAGAGAGAGAGAGAGAGAGAGAGAGAGAGAGAAAGAGAGAGGAAGTGTATAAGTGAATACTTGGCACTAATACAGATACACTGTAACACTAACCAAACATCAAAGTAAGTCACATAAAAGTTGCGCCATTTTATATACCTAGAATTATAGGTTCGAGTCCTATCCAGAGAGGAAGGTAGGACACTGGAATTTAAGTCTTGCTGGTCCCCAAAGTTTAATTAAACTCTGAGAACTTTTTCTAAATTCTAGATTGGGTTGTGCAAACAATTTAAATATTTCTGGTCCCCAAAGTTTAATTAAACTCTGGGTACTTTTTATATTCTAGATTAGGTTGTGCCAACAAGTAGTGTTTAAACTTTTCCAACAATTATTTATTTTTACTTATTGGTGGTGTATATTAATATCCTTCATTGTCTCATCCGTTTAGATTCCTAGTCTAAGCAGAAAAACAAAAATTAGACATGTGACGTCATAAAAATGAGTGATTATCTCTTTTTCAGGGCGTTTCTTTCCCACTTATCCTCTCATCTTCTTCATTTTTATGACATCACATTGAGCGACGTTCTCCATTTACGTTTTTTGACTCCTCTACATAAACTTTTAGATGTTGACTTTTGAACATTCTGGGGTGATTAACTTTTTATATCAACTTGGTATTAAAAAAAAAAATAAAAATCATGAGTTGAGCTAAAGTAGATTTTTAATTTATTTTTCAGTTCAGTGGTTTACAAGATCTTATCGAAAAAACTAAAAAAAAACCTTACTTCTTCATATTTAGTAAAAGCTACGCAGCTGAAGCTATTAACGAGATACTAAGCTATAAACAGTAAAACATCCTATTACTTTTATAAAAGGATAAAATCTAGTTCTGATTTTGGATAGACTATATAGAAATTTTATGTCATCAATTTGGTACCAACTTTGAATCTATTTACTTCGAATGTATAAATGCTACTAGGGTGCGAATACACTTCCACATAGAGTTCTTTTTATCCAATGTGCCCCTAGCATGAAGGAAAGCGTCAAAACTAAAGACGTTAAAAATAGTTTCCACTGCTGCTATGCTAGATGCGTGTGATCAATATATACAGTAGAGAAAATGTCTTGGCCTTGGCGAATGAGCGCGTTACACTGCAATGCTATTTACACTCAGAGTATGTACAATGTGGTATGTATAGAGGACTTGTAACCCAAAGCGTCATCTAGCCCCAAGAGGTCATGTTAACCCACGCGCGACAGTGTATGCACACCTCTTCCCAGCAACCGCGCAAACCAAGATTGGATTTTAATGTAAATCTGGTCTGTCCTGCTGCCAAGCAATGGATATATTACAACTTGGATGTTACAACAGATTTTTATGTACTCTGATAAAGTGATGCTTGCAGCTGGCTATTATAACAAAACCCCCCATTTATCCTCTATGCTTATGCTGTATGGACAAACTGACCAATAAAAGATGCTCATGCTAGCAACCTCAATTGGCGGCAATTTTTTCCCTGTCAATATATCCACGTTTTGTATATCCATTTGCCAAGCAAACATTTTGCATCACAACATTTTAACCTTTTTGGCGGCAGATTCATAATATGCATACACGGAGAAGGAATAATGTTCTAAAACAATCTTGGACATTTAAAAAGTAATATGATGTCTTTCTGCATGTAACGAAAGATCTCGCTAACGACTTCCTTTACAGTGTAGCTTCATAAAGGTCCTTTTTTTGTGGGGGGAGGGAGGTCCTTTTTACTCACCAATTAATGAATTATTAAATTTCTGAACTAATTTACTTTCAATTTTGTCTAGACTTATACATAAACAAATTCTGCTTTTTCAGTGTTAATGTTAGTTTGTCCATTCCAACCTTTTCAGAGTTTCTATTTTCCGGACGTTTTTAACTTCGATTTTTGTAATTTTTGTCTTCTACCCCACAATCTAATGCACATCTATTCATTATTACACTTTTACTTATGTGGCTTTTAAACCATTCCAACATACACATAAATGTTAGATAATCTTTTAAATTTCAATTTGCAGAACCAGGGCTCGGCAGCCGCGTGTTAGCCTACTAAAACCTCAGAGAAATCAACATTTTACAATTTTAAAATCAGCTTGACATAAAAGGGCAAGAAGAAAGGTTTATTGAACTGTAAATTATACAGGTACCCAAAGTTTTATAAACACCTTATCTAATTTGTAAGCTCAAAAACGTTATTAACTTTTGTTAAGTCATGATTGGTTGGTTGAATCTAAAAAGAAAATTTTGTTATTGTATTTTATCGTCCATTGTATTATAGCATGTTTTTGTTCGGTGTACCTGAATTCTTTCATGTTTTTTTTTTAATTTTTAATTGTACGATTTTGTATTATAATGTGGTAATACGACACCCAGACGGACAGGCAGTTTACAGAGTTGCTTCGCTGTGACTTATGATAACAAACCCCCTGCACTAATCTTATTATATCACCATCTATCTCATGACCGCTGTTGACCCCGCAACCCAGCGGTCAAACTGGCCTGCCTAAATGTGGGGAGGGGACTCAAACATGCCACTATCACGCGTCCCTCACGCGCTTATATAACCGGGAGGCGCTGCCTCCCCTTTTACCACCGCTGCCCCCACAGCCTGTCTACCGCCGGGAGCTAAGCCCTAGCGTCCCACACCCCCTTCAAACCTAACCATTGTTATAATTTGTTGTATATATATAGTAAACATTGCTTGTAAATATTATTCAGTTTAAATATATAATTTCTGTATGATTGAATCCTGCTTGTTTGTTTTGGTAGAATAATTAAAGGCTAGGGCTCGTTGAATCCGAACTCGTTACCCTGTGGGCCGAGAACGCTCGGCTTACCAGAACTTGGTGTCAGCGTGTTTCAATCGAGCCTTACAGAAACTAGCCTATTCTACCTCTGATTGGACCCTTTGGCAAGTAAGGGGACAATCAGCCGCCAACTGAGAAGCCAACTGACCCGTGAGACGGCCTTTTTAGGTCGAATTTCCATCATTTTGAACGCAATATGTGGGCCTCTGGCCTACGGCAAGCAGATTTAGCCTGCTAAAAGCGCCAGTTAAGACGTTTTTTCCGTGCCGTGTAGGAGTAGCGCTAGGTGCGCAGCCACGGCAATCGGATAATTTAGCTCAGACGGCTACAGAACTGAGTCTAAATTGGCAAGTGTAGCTGGGACAAGCCCCAGGACACCCAGGCCAAACCTACGAGACAGACAGCTGGGTGCTGGTCTCCTAAGAAGGCAATGTGTGGCTGCGAAGCTTCAGCACACAAGTAAGCCCTACCACTGCGACGGATAGCAGATTTTGAGCCACAGGCACGGCAGGACGGGACATTCCCTGCCGCTGCCTCCCAGGATTCGAACCCGAGGCGCTGCAGGACGGGCCATTCCCTGCCGCCATTTTCGGGATTCGAACCAGCGGCGCTGTAGGACGGGTCATTCCCTACCGCCGTCACCCCTCTGAACCTTGCAGGACGGACATTCCCTGCTGCCAGGGCTTCCAGAATCACACCTAGAGCTCCTAGTGATAACAACACATAAGTGTGTATAAATGTCAACCAAGTGATAAAAATAAATATAAAATTGTTGACCCAGTGATAATTAATAAGCTCTAGTGATTCGAAGCTACAGTCTAAGCCACCATGGTAAGCGATACCACCATAGCTGCGGTTCGGCCACCACCGAAGTTTCTGCCAACCCCAGCCGAACGAGAGGCCCCCTTGTCTCAAGGGCAGGACCTCCACTTCCCCTGCCATGTCAGGGTGAGGTTTCCTACTCCTGACCCTGCCCAGCATGTACAGGTTGATGCCATGATCGATTCTGGCAACCGTGTACCAGGGTCTGCTGTAATTTCTGAGCACCTCATGCACGCGATGGGCGTGCAACGCATGTTGATTCCGGACAACACCCAAATCCTGACTGCTAACGAGGAAGGCCAGCCCCTCCAGGTAATAGGAAAATTAAAAGAGTTATATATGGCAGTCTCACACACCCTTATACTCCATCTATACCACGTGACTGTGGTCCGGAACCTCTCACACCCTCTGAACCTAGGAGGGTATTTTCTCAAGGAGTTCGGAACTAGGCTCTGTTTCGACATGCAACCACCTTGCTTGTGGGTGCGTGGGGAGTTTATCCCACTCCGTGGCGTCCCCATTGACCGGGAGACGGCCGAGAGAGAGCTAAGCTATGAGGGGCCTCTGCCAGGCCCCCTGCCAGAGCAGCCGCGTGTGGTTGAGAAAGGCACACACTGGGTGGACGCTGAGCTCAACGCACACAAGGGGGCTAACCTGCTAGCCATGGGGTTGCCCCCAGTGCCCAAGGTGCCGAGGGAGAGCCTGCCAACAACGTTCCCTGAGATTGCCAGCCCTCCAGAACCAATCTTTTCCGCCGACACCTTTATCAACGGCCACTTTGGCCTCTCCCAGCGCCGAGCCCGTCAAATCGTGGCCGGACGCCCTCGGAGCCACACCTGGCTCCGACACATCAGCCCCTCCAGAAGCCGAGCCCGTCAAGTCGCGGCCGGTGGGTCCCGGAGCCAAAGCTGACCCCGCACCAGCCACGTATAGGCTAAGCGCTGTCACTCCAACTGATGGCCAGCCACCCCAGCTCCGCACAGCCAAGCGGGTGGTCCTGCCTGGCCGCGGGGTCATGGCGGTCCCTGTTGAGCTAGTAGGCCATCGCACCAAGGATGCCATCCAACTAGCTGCCCCAGAACAGAGGTTTGGGGAGGATCTTGTCATCCCAGAAGGCCTGTATGCCCACAGGCCTGGCTCTGCCACTGTGTTTAGAGTACTGGTGGTAAATGAAGGGGAGATGCCCCTCTTGCTGGATGCTGGCCTCCCAGTGGCTGGGGAGCTGGTCAAGCCTGACATTCTAGAGGTCTCTGATACGCCTCCCCCGCGTCTCCACTCGTTCCAAGAGCCTGCTGAGCCCCCAGAAATGCAGGAGTTGTGGGAGGCCCTGGAGATGGAAGACAATGAGTTCCTACGCAAGGACCCCTTGCTCAAGAAGGAGGTCTGGACTATGTTGTCAGAATACAGAGACGTCTTCTCCAATTCTACCCCCGGCTGCACCGATGTGGTTGAGTTGCAGCTGCGCCTCAAGCCAGGGACCCAGCCGATCCGCCAGAGATTTAGGGATCTGAACCCGCGGCAAGGGGCTGAACTGGAGAAACAACTGGACACCTGGCTACAGGAGGGAGTTATAGAGCCGTCAGACTCCGCCTGGAGCAGCCCCCTGGTGCCCATCAAGAAGAAGGACGGGAGCACCCGCTGGGCCGTCGACTACAGAGCCCTCAACAAGTGCCTGGAACTGGACAGCTACCCCCTGCCTAGAATCCAGCAGTTGGTGGAACGAGCTGGAGGGCACCGTGTCTACAGTGCTTTAGACGCGGTGGCCGCATACTACACCATCCGTGTGTCCGAGGACAGCCGGCCCTGCACCGCCTTCACCACCCCCAGGGGCTTGTATCAATGGAAAAGGATGCCCTTTGGCCTGGCTACGGCACCGTCTGTCTATTCCAGGTTTATTGCAGGGGTCCTAAACCCACTAGGCACAGCCAACCTCCAGTCATACCTTGACCCACCTGGCCAGGCTCCGAGAGGTCTTGGAAGCCCACCGCAGGGGAGGAATCCGCCTCAAGCCAGCCAAGACCAAGCTGTTTTGATCCAAGGTGGATTATCTGGGCCACACCCTCAGCCGTGAGGGGATAGCCATGCAGGAGGACTATATTGACCGTATCCTGGACTGGCCGGCCCCCAGCACCCCCAAGGATTTGCTGGCGCTGCTGGGGTTCTTTGGATACTACCGCCTGTTCATCCCAGAGTATGCAGACCTCACCTACGAGATGAATCGGCAGAAGACGGCCAAGACCCTAACCTGGACGCCTGAGATGGAAGCCCAGCTGCTGCAACTCAAGGACAAGTTCCGCCAGGCCCCCATCCGAGCGCCGCCCAGGTTTGATTTGCCAGCGGTGTTCCAGCTCACCACAGACTTCAGCAGCCGCGCCATCTCTGCCATACTGAGTCAATGCCAGGATGGCAAGGAGAGGCTGATTGCCGCCGTGGGGCGCAAGACAACCGACCCTGAGACGCGCTACCCGTCCTGGAAGGGAGAGATGGCCGCCATTATGTATGGGATCCGAAAATTCCACGGCATCTTGTCCTACCGCAGCTTCCAGATCAACACTGATTCCTCAGCCTTGCTACAAATGAAATCACTGAACACATCCACAGGGATGGTGGCCCGCTGACAGGAGGAGCTAGCGGCCTTAGATTTTACCGTCTGCCACCGGCCTGGCACCCAGAATACCAACGCCGACGCCCTCAGCCGCCGGGAAGACACCAACATGCCAACGGCTAGCGCCGAAGAATTAGCAGAGCAGGCTGAGTATATCCACAACCTTTGCCAGCTAGGGGAGTCCGCAGCTAGCCGGCCCCCTGCCGCCCGACTGGATCCAGCTAGAGTATTGGAGGCCCAGACACAGGACCCCCTCCTGCTCCGTGTCCGCCAATGGGTGGCTGATGGCAAAGCCCCAACTAAGGCTGAGCTGCGTGGCAAGGAACGAGACGAGCAGCAGTACGCCAGCCGCTTCCCAGCCTTGGGGCTTGACGAGCATGGCTGCCTCACCACCACTGACCAGACCCTGACAGGGGAGAGGACAAGATACCTGCTGCCTTCGGCCCTCCAGCAGGACGCGTTCTTTCTAGCCCATGGGACCCCCATGGCTGGGCACTTTGGGATGGACGCGACTATCGCCCGCGTTGCCATGCACTTCTGGTGGCCCAACCTGGCCCGTGACATCCGTCTGATGGTTCAGACTTGCCCTGAGTGTGTCCAGAAGGTTACCAAAGAGAGACTGAAGCAAGGGATCCACGTGCCCTCCCGCCAGGGGTATCCACAGCAAGTCCTATTTATCGACCTGGTGGGGCCACTGCCAGAGACCCCAGCTGGGAACCGCTATATCCTCACCTGCCAAGATGGGTTCAGCCGGTTTGTCAGCCTCTACGCCATCCCCAACAAGCGCACTCTCACGGTGGCTGAGACCCTGCTGCACCGTCACCTGGCCACGTTCGGATGCCCCCTGAAGATCCATTCCGACAATGGAATTGAGTTTACCGGCCAGGTATTCCAGGAACTGGCCTCCAGGCTTGAGATTGGCCTGACACATCCACCACCCTACAACCCGCAGTCCAACCGAGTGGAGAGGTTCCATAGGACGCTCAACACAGGCATGCGCCTGTTCCTAGACAGAGACGATAACAACTGGGAGCCCCATCTGCCTGCCATCGCCTTCGCCTACAACACCAAGGCCTGCAGATCCACTGGCGTGACCCCGTTCCTGGCCTTCTTTGGGAGAGAGGCCAAACTTCCAGTGGACATGGTACTACGGCTGCCAGAGACCGAATATGCGTCAGTTCCAGCCAACGTCCAAGCTCTCTTGCAGCGCTACTATGCAGTGTATGATGCCATCCAGCAGAAGGAGGAGGGAGCCATCCGGAGGAGCGCGGCAGCTTACGAAGGCACGGCCAAGTATGAGGTTGGAGACTTGGTCTGGTACCTGGCCCCCCGCCTGGTGCCAGGGAAGGCAGCCAAGATTACCAAGAGATGGACTGGCCCCTGGAAAGTAGTGAGGCAAGCTACAGAAGTACATTATGTCATCAAACCTGCCTCTCCAGTAGCCAGGATCTCAGAAGTTACCGCGCATGTAGGCCGACTGCGCAAATACACTGGAGATGTGACTGCCCACCAGATCCCAGCAGACATCCAAGTTGATATGGACGGCGACGAGGATGCCACCGAGCTGCCAGTTGGAGCGGCGGCGCCCGCAGCTAGCGACCCAGGACAGCTCCCAGTGCACCAGCCAGCCGCAGCCGCCCCACAGCCTAGCGGCCAGGATCGTGACCCAGTAGAAGAGAACCTGCAGGAGCCGCCCAACGAACCACCGCCGCCGCCGCCTGCTCCAGAGCCACCCAGAGATGCCATCTGGAATCCTGACGCGGACATGGAGAACCTGCCAGCCAACAGCGAGCCTGTAGGAGAAGAACCAGCCACTGCGATGGAAGAGGCCGCCCCAGAAGACGAAGCTGAAGCCATGTGCCCCCTGTTGATGACAGCCATCCCCATCCGGGTAGGAGCTAGGAGACCAAGCAACCTGAATCAAGCAGGCGCCCCCATGGAGTTCTATGCGCCCTCTGCCATCGTCATTCCCCCCTTAGGAACCACCAGAGTCAGCCTAGGCCTCCGTGTCCAGTTACCAGCTGAGGCAGAGCTAATCCTGCAGACGAGGCAAAATTTCCAGCGGCGGGGCTTGGCCGTCGCCAACCCACGCCTAGAAGCCAACCAGGAGCTGACAATGCTGATATCCAACCACAGTCAGACCGAGCAACGAGTGTCCCGGGGAGCCTGTGTAGCCCGAGCTGTCCTCCATCGAGCTTTGCCCCAAGAAGAGCCTGTCCTGCGCAGGCATAGGCTGTCGTATCCCCAGGTTCAAGGCCTGGTGGCTCGGGAGCCACGCAACCCTTGAAGGGGAGGTTGTGGTAATACGACACCCAGACGGACAGGCAGTTTACAGAGTTGCTTCGCTGTGACTTATGATAACAAACCCCCTGCACTAATCTTATTATATCACCATCTATCTCATGACCGCTGTTGACCCCGCAACCCAGCGGTCAAACTGGCCTGCCTAAATGTGGGGAGGGGACTCAAACATGCCACTATCACGCGTCCCTCACGCGCTTATATAACCGGGAGGCGCTGCCTCCCCTTTTACCACCGCTGCCCCCACAGCCTGTCTACCGCCGGGAGCTAAGCCCTAGCGTCCCACACCCCCTTCAAACCTAACCATTGTTATAATTTGTTGTATATATATAGTAAACATTGCTTGTAAATATTATTCAGTTTAAATATATAATTTCTGTATGATTGAATCCTGCTTGTTTGTTTTGGTAGAATAATTAAAGGCTAGGGCTCGTTGAATCCGAACTCGTTACCCTGTGGGCCTAGAATTCTCGGCTTACCAGAATAACCCTAACAGACGAACTTTTAAAACTTATTCTAGGTAAAGTTAGGTTTAATAAAGGTAAGAAAAGTCCAGCTGGAATAGTAATCCATAGGCATTTTGAAACCATTATAGCGTAAGTTTAAAAAACTAAATTATTAAAATATATTTAAATACAAATTAGTTTTAAAAATAGAATTCATTCGAACTTCCATAATTGGTGGTGTTTAACAATTTATCGCCCATTGTCTTATCCATGGAGATCCGTAAACAACTTATAAAGTTTAATTACTTTAAACAGGAAGTAAGAATTATGGATTAAATAATTTAGGTATAAATTATATATATATATATAAATATGCTGAAGTAAGATCAGGGATCTAAAGGGATAAGACAATGGCTCAATGGTGATTACAATGAATGATTGAAACGTGTGGACACTCAACTTAACGAACCAATTAATTAAAGTCTAATAAAATTCCCAAAAGTTGTGAAGCCAACAAATAAGAAAACGTTATAATAAAGCTTTGGGGCCCAATGTCTCCTTCTCTCCTGAGAAAAATAGACAGGAAACAAGGATGGCAACATCTATTAATGCGTGGCTAAGCAAATGATTACAGAGATACTTTGCTCATTGTCTAATGTCGACAAAATGTCTTATCTATAATGATGTCTTGGATTTTACTCTTCAGGGAATATATCAACTGGTCCTGCGGTGGTTTTAAGCTATTTTCTTGAAGGGTGGGACACCCCAACCTCCCCCCTTCCCCCCAAAAAAACAACTTTATTATTTTGATTTTTTATTCTAGAGGCTAGGGGCTAAGCCGCTAGTGAATCATAAACTATTAGCAATTTAACAACTATCTGAAAAATCAACCTTTTCGAAAGGAAATTTTTGTTAATATTATACATTTTCCAAATGGTACCATACTTACCATACAGGAATCACCAGAGTAAATCACATTTCTGAGCCAACTTTCTAAAATATACGGACCTGATTTCACAATGAATCATAGAGTAAATGCTTATATTCTGGGAATCTACAACAGAACTGTATTCTTTCCTTAATAACAGCTGAGAAAATTAGATGCAAAACTTTATGAGTTCTAGAAATTAGAATATTGGGTTTTTGATTTTTCAGCTTGATTTTTATCCCTTTATTCATATTTTTCAGCTTAGTTTTTATCTCTTTATTCCCTGATAATTTAAACAGTGTTTATTTTCTGCTTAGCTTGAACTAACTTTCAATGGCGTTGCTACAAAAGACCTAAATACAAAAGACCAAAAATAAAAGACCAAATACAACAGAAGACCTGATTGGTAAATGTCAATGATCACGTTTAAGAATTATCCCTGTTGAAATCTTTTAGGTCTTTTGTAGGATTTGATCTGAAGTCCTTTAGGTCTTTTGTATTGAGGCCTTTTATCAGATTTGGTCTTAGTGCGGATTATAAATTTAAATTTAGATCTGTTGTTTAATTTGGTCTTTTAGTTTTAGGTCTTTTGTAACACAGTAATAGTGTCTGACTGATTATGTCGTAACAAAAAAAAATAACCAATGAGAGGCCGTTATTGACCAATGGTAAAATTTATAGTGGCCTCTCATTGGCTAATTTTTTTTGTTACGTCATAATCAGTCAGACACTATTACTGTGTTCGGCCTTTTGTAGTAACACCCTTTGAATTGTCTTTATTCCAAGTTTAAGTTGCTAAAACTAATTTACTTGGCGCATTTTCCAATTGGCTCAATTTGGATCTAAAAAGAACCCCTTGCCAAAAACCAAGTCTATGAAGTTTAGCTTGATGTTATCTTGTTTTTGCTGCGCTACTTATGTCCTTGTCAGTGGTGCAGCTACTCTAAAAGTACGTCTGTCAATACTGCCGTATGGGGGTAGGTAGGTGGGGGTATGTTATTTTACCCAGAGGCGATTTATCTTAGGAATAAGGGGCACCATCCTATAAATTGTTATAAATATTCCTCTACTATAAGAATATTTATTTATAAAGAAGAACCATATCAGTCTAGGGATTAGCGAGATTCTTAGTTGCACAAAAACAGATAAACACGAAGACAAACAGACATTCTTTACTTTTATTAATACAAGTATAATTAAACATATGTGGATATTGTTGTGTAGATATATATTAGTTATTTATCGCCATAGTATTATAGACAGCTTTCCGCGGATATTAAAATGAAACAGTATTAGATCAAACCAGTTTTAATAGACTCGAGTGGCCGAAGGCCCAATCTAACAAAACTGGAATTAATATCATGATTTTTATTTTAATATTCATTGAAAATCGTCTGTTTGCGATGGTATATTTGATCTTTCATTGTGACTGAGAACCGGTTCTAATCCGGCAGATATTGATGGGTTTCGTAGCCATACTTGAAATATATATATTATAAGCTTGATGTCTAGTTTGAAATAAATGCATATGTTGCGGTAACAACTTACCTATTTCATGCATTCATTTTATAACATCCAAAATAATAATAATAATAAAAATACACAATAATACTTATATAAAAGAATTTTGGGGGTAGGTGGATAGTGGATGGGTGGTGGATGAGTGTGGGCTGTGCGAAATATGACCTGACCTTTAGCTTTCAGACAATTAATTTCATCAGTTGAACAAGATCTGGGGCAAAGGGGAAGAAAATGGAAATACTCTTCCCTTACATTTACTACTCCAATGGTGTTTTTCCAAGCCTACCCCTTTGGCTAATTACAATATGAAGAAAGGGGGAGGGGATAATTTATTTTATTCTTTGAGCCATGGTGTCACTGGCTACTCTTGCTTCTTTCTACTCTGAACTGGGCGTTGTAATAAAGCAGCAGATATTTGTTGACACTGTATAAAATGTAAATTTTCCCAGCCATAGCAAGTATTTGGACATCTGTGGATTTGTCTGCAAAGTTATTCTGAGAAAGTACTTCATACTACAGAAGAAGAATTCTGATTTGTGTGCTGAAGCTACATTATTATAATTTAAGTATATTTTCCCATAGAGTAGTACTATGGATGCCTATAGAGTAGTACTATAGATGCCTATGGAGTAGTACCATGGATGATGTCTGGTCAATGGAGCAGTACCATAGCTGGATGAAACAATTTTACAACAACCTGATGCTTCCTGTGGAGTAGTACCAAGAAGGAAGACAATATTATGTTGTTTATGGAGTAGTACCATAAATTCTTCTTATTAGATAAATCATAAATAAGTTAAACATGATAATAATAACATTAATTTTATCAAAATGTAGCTATTAGAACAAAAACATTATTTTATTTTGTATTGTGCATGTACAATTTTAGTTATTTATGTATGGTATTTTCCTCAAGATGAAATATATCATTTAAAAAAAAAAAACTTATATAAAAGTAACAGGAGTCTATGTGTGTTCGTCTGTCTGTCTTTATGTGCCGAAGAATCTCGCTATCCGCAGAACCGATATGGTGCTCCTTTCAGGATATCTTATCATATTTCTTCAGGTCCTGGGAAGTTTTATAAATATTTTAGAGTAGGGTATCTCCACCCTCCCAAGAGAAATCTCAAATATTTTAAAGGGTCGCTAATCAGCACCCCTGTATGATTCTCTGGACTTTTTCTTTTTAAAATTACTAGCGGCTTCGCCCCTAGCCTTTAGGGGCTTTGCCCCAGGGGGTTTTCGTATTTTAGATTTAAAAGAAAAATTTTAAAAAATTGTGTGGGGGAATTTTTTTTTTGGGGGGGGGTAGTCAACCCCTTCTCTCTCTCCACCTTAATTTCCCATAGAGGCCTCTAAGGGCGTAGCCGCTAGTGTTATAATAAAATATTAAAAATCAGTACCTTTCTTTATACTATTAATGCATAAATTTAAAAAAAGAGTGTTTATTTTGTTTATCCTTTAAAAGTATGTTGAAGTTTTTATTGGTCTAAACTTGCCTCTAACCCCAAAAAGTTCAGAGTTTTCAAACTCTTCTTAGGTATTAGACGTAAAATAAGTAGAGCCTTTACTTAAATTTAGTTTTTAAATAGTGAAACTATACTACATTCAATATGTATTGTATTTTTTCCAGCTTAAAGTCGGGGAGGAAAGGGGTGATTACCCCCCCACCAAACAAAAATAGAATCCTTCAAAAACTGCTTTCGTTTTACAAATCACAGCTAAAATGTTTTTATGCTATATCTATATGTACCTCGATTATCTCAATCCAAATATTGACATGTAAGTTTTATAAAAAGTTTAAGGATAAGTAAACTATTGCAAGAATATTTAGGGTTCTGAAGGGATAAGACAATGGCCGATAAATTGATGTACAATTACATCCCCAATGATGTTACACAAAATTAACCCTCCTTCTGTAGAGTTCAATTAGTGGTTAAAACGTGTGAACACTCAACTTAAGGAACCAAACAATCAAAATTCAATAAAAGTCTCCATGACATCGCATTACAGAAATTTTCCAAGAATATTATAAAACACATATTTAATTTCATATTTTTTTTCATTCTAATATCCGCGGAAAGCTATCTATAATACGATGTTATAAATAATTATTTTAGCATAATTTCATTCTGTTCTAACTGTATAACATCATCCTTTTTTATTCCATGACATAAGCCAAAGAAATATGTTTGAATATATCATATTAAACACAAAGTTTTTCTACGAACAGAGCGTGTCCGTATGTAGTAACTATGACATGCCGGTTAGCAATGTTTTTAAATTTTGTAGTATTTATTTTTATAACGAAAGGTAGTTAAGTATTTTTAAAATCGTTTGTTTGATCTAAATTCAAATATAAGATTTTATACTTTTGCTGAAATTATAAATTAAGCATTCTTGACAAAATTCACAAAGGCGGTTCACAGAAATCACCATGCTAAATTTGATTTTATAGGACAATTTTTACATGTATAAATCAACAATAAGAATTATCTTTTATGAATGGATATACCTTCCCTAATTGTAAAAACAACTCTGATTTTTAGTATTTAGTTCATTTTTTTTTTTTTTGGGGGGGGGTCTAGGGAGTAAGGGAGGGCACAATGGGCAATTAATTCAATTTAAGTGTATTTGCTAAAAGACCTTGAAATCCAAATTAATCCAGAAAATATGGAGGAAATTGTAAATGGAGAGTTAATACAATACAGAAAACTAAAAAACAAGAAGAAAGTTCCAAGAAAAAAGCATTTATTTGAAAATTATATTACCAGCACATCAGACTGACGTAACCATTCTGTAATTAATAACTAATAAAAATCTCCCTTGAACCCATTTAACCCATAGCCCCATAACCCAAAATTTAATTGGATTCTTAGATTGTTTACTAAACAAATATCACAATAAAGTTTTTATCTATGAAATGATATTTTTTGGAGAGAAAAAAAATTGTTAAAACCAGCCACATCATAACAAATAAAGATACTTGTCAGCAATATTCAAAACTAACAAACGAGTTAGCGACATTTTGTGCGCTAGTACCCAAAGTCAGTCAGAAACTGCTAAATTCTTGCACATTCCCTTTAAGCTAGTACCCAAAGTATGAGACTCCTAAAAATTGAATATTCAATCCATTGTCCCCTCCCTTATTTCCTAGGGGGGATCGACAATACATTACACATTTATACCTAATTTATTGTTTCGAGCTCCTTTGCTTTTTAGATAGTTTTGATAGCATAAGAGGGAGTGGATCATATAGCCCCTACCCCTTGAATAGTGTTACTAATGATTTGGTGTTTTGTATGTCTTGATGATCTTTGCTTTTAATGATGTTGTCATCCTTGTTCATATTATAATAATATTCTGATGGACTTAAAGTATAAAAAAGTGTTAAGGAAAAAAAGAAAAGAAAGAAACTACGTGAGAGATTGAGAATAACTTTCCGCAGTTATCGAAATGATGAAATAAAGACTAAAACCAGTTTTGTTAGCCCCGAGAGGCCAAAGTCTCAGACTAACAAAACTGGTATTAATATTATGTTATTTATCTTAATATTCATGGAAAATTGTCTTTATTACGATGTTATACATGATTTTTTACTATGGCTGAGAAACGGTTCTAATCCAGCGGTTATTAAACCGTTTGGATATCTTACAGGAAATATCCACTACCCTAATTTTTTCCGGGTTATTTAGAGCACCTCCAAATTTTGGTTTAATCTAGTAGTCCCTAAGTTTTGTATTAACGTTTTTTTTTCGTTGATTTTACAACTTTGGGGATGCTTCTTACAAATAGATTAGTTGTTTCATTAAGTAATTGTAATTTACAGAAGGGTTAATAATGTGTATCATGGTTGGGGATGTACATCAATTTATCGGCCATTGTCTTATCCCTAACTTTCTAGTGGTGTGGGAGCATCGTATATAAGGTGTGTGTTCACTTTCGCATAGCACAAAACCAGCATATTTTATATCCTTATATAAAAGTAACCGATATGATTCTTCTTTACACTGTAGCATCTCATAGGTCCCGGAAAGTTTAATAAATATTTTAGGTTAGGGTACCACCATTCCTTCAAAGAGAAATCACACCTAGAAAAAATACCAATAAAAGTATGACTTACTGGACTTACTTACTGTAAGAATGCCGAATTTTTTTTTAAAACTACATTTTAAATTGGGGAAGGGTCGACTCTCCCTGTTTTTCCCTCCACCTCAAGAGCTCCTAATGGCCTCTAGGGCCGCAGCGGCTATTATACATAAATAAAAGTTTGAAACAGTTTGTGAGTGTAATTCCAGGAAATTTATTTTTAAATACTGTATCTCCCCTCCAAAAATATAAGGGTTGACTGCCACCTCAACCCCTTACCTCAAGTGCCTCTAGGGGCGTAACCAATAGCAACTCAAATTATTTAAAAATACAGGATGCTTGATATGGAGATTGAACATACTTAAATTTTAAGACTTAATTTTAGAGATGCCAATTGTCATAAATTTCTGTATTTGTAATCTAAATGTTTATGTTTAAAGGGGACCTGCGAATTTGTTGGTAAATATTAAAGAATTGTTACACCTATTGAATTTTATCCATCAGTCATAAAAATCACCATACCAAATTCAGTATCGTTAGGAAATTTCCAACATGTCGAAATCACCAACACGAGCATCCATCACAGACTTAAGGACGGACGGGCCAGTACTGGATGTATAAAAGTTTTGATTTTAAAATGTGATAAAATAAATGTACAAGTATAGATGTATAATCTAGACAACTACCTGCCCCAAATGGCAGAGGCTCTTTTTGTCTGCTCAAAAATTTCTCTGTGTTCAGGTCAATCGGCATAGGTCCTATATAGCTCTGTTACCCTTCTGTTCTTTTACATTAATTGTAATAATTCGTGAAGGTGAACGCACACCACATTGTATATGCAGCATATCATCCCTCTCATCCCTCAGAATCCACCCAGTAATCTCAAGATAAATTGTTATACTCCGGTTACAAGAATAAAGTACACTGTACCACAAGTATATCAAGATACTTTGTATACCCTGGTTACAAGAATAAAGCACACTGTACCACAAGTGTATCAAGATACTTTGTATACCCTGGTTACAAGAATATTACACACTGTACCACAAGTATATCAAGATACTTTGTATACCCTGGTTACAAGAATAAAGCACACTGTACCACAAGTGTATCAAGATACTTTGTATACCCTGGTTACAAGAATATTACACACTGTACCACAAGTATATCAAGATACTTTGTATACCCTGGTTACAAGAATAAAGCACACTGTACCACAAGTATATCAAGATACTTTGTATACCCTGGTTACAAGAATATTACACACTGTACCACAAGTATATCAAGATACTTTGTATACCCTGGTTACAAGAATAAAGCACACTGTACCACAAGTATATCAAGATACTTTGTATACCCTGGTTACAAGAATAAAGCACACTGTACCACAAGTATATCAAGATACTTTGTATACCCTAGTTACAAGAATAAAGTACACAGTACCACAAGTATATCAAGATACTTTGTATACCCTGGTTACAAGAATAAAGTACGCTGTACCACAAGTATATCAAGATACTATGTCTACCCTGGTTACAAGAATAAAGCACACTGTACCACAAGTATATCAAGATACTTTGTATACCCTGGTTACAAGAATAAAGTACACTGTACCACAAGTATATCAAGATACTATGTCTACCCTGGTTACAAGAATAAAGCACACTGTACCACAAGTATATCAAGATACTTTGTATACCCTAGTTACAAGAATAAAGTACACTGTACCACAAGTATATCAAGATACTTTGTATACCCTGGTTACAAGAATAAAGTACACTGTACCACAAGTATATCAAGATACTTTGTATACCCTGGTTACAAGAATAAAGTACACTGTACCACAAGTATATCAAGATACTTTGTATACCCTGGTTACAAGAATAAAGCACACTGTACCACAAGTATATCAAGATACTTTGTATACCCTGGTTACAAGAATAAAGCACACTGTACCACAAGTATATCAAGATACTTTGTATACCCTGGTTACAAGAATAAAGCACACTGTACCACAAGTATATCAAGATACTTTGTATACCCTAGTTACAAGAATAAAGTACACAGTACCACAAGTATATCAAGATACTTTGTATACCCTGGTTACAAGAAAAAAGCACACTGTACCACAAGTATATTAAGATACTTTGTATACCCTATTTACAAGAATGAAGCACACTGTACCACAAGTGTATCGAGGTACTTTGTACACCCTGGTTACAAGAATAAAGCACACTGTACCACAAGTATTGAGTGTTCAAACTTTTCAACTCCTAATTGTAATCTACAGAAGGAATAATTTTGTGTATCATTATTATGAATACATATCAATTCATTGTCCTTTGTCTTATCCCTTTAGATCCCTGGATAAATTAACTAGATTAGATTACGGGATGGTGTGAAGAAAGAATATGGAAACCATAAGCTTATCACTCTGTCACACCAATGGATATATTATTACTTGGATGTTGCACCAGATTTTCATGTTCTCTAATAAAGTGATCTTGCAGCATAAGGAAAAAGGATAAAAGGATGAATACTCACCCCCTTTTCATGGTAAAATACTACTTTCCCAACCCTAAATTTTAAACGAAAATTTAGCAGACGAAAATCAAAAGCCGCCCAGGGCTTTTTGTATGTCAATCATAAATAATAATGTGAATAAAAAGAAAAGCGATATTTAGCAAACAGCCGTGGGCGGTCAGAATCAGCTGAATGTTTAGTATGAAAAAAATTTCCCCCTTTTTAGAAATGAAAGGATTCATCTTTCATGCACAAATTTTTTTAAATAAAAAAAAATTCTTTGTAATTTTTAATTAAAACATTAAAACGACAATATCTAAAAGTAAAAAGTAAAAAAAAATATTTTTTTAGATGTTGTTATTTTAGTATTTTTTTATATTTAATACCATTTTTTTTTATTTTTATTTTTAATCTAAATATTATATTCTAATTATTAAAACTTTACATATTAATTTTGTAACCCTCCCATTTGAAAAGTGGTGAAATAGCAATAAAATTTAGCGCGGCAACAGCGCTAATTAGGCTCCTGGGCCCACTGCCTATTTTCGTCTTCTAGTTGCTTCGATTCCTCTCTTTTATTTTTTTCTCTATGTCTTGCAGCTGGTAACAATAACGACACCCTCACAGTCACTCTCTTTACCCAATTACTACCCCTCCTACTGGATAAACGAGCTGACCAATAAATGGGTTCCATTAGGCAAGTGAAATTAATGACAATTTTCCACTGTCATAATATCCACGTATGTATATTCTATATCCTTTTTCACATCAATGTTTTTCACCAATAAAACAAATATGAATATTTTAGTTCTTGTTTTAAAGAACTCGTTGCAGCTTTTCCCCCTTGCATCTTGTATTTAGATATTGAGGAAAATTTACTTAGAACCATCTTAAGACAGACAAACAAACAGAAAAACATCGTTCTACTTTGTATTATAGATTATCTAATACTACAAAATAAGTTTATAATCAAGTGACTTGAGGAAGTCTCATAAATAAATTAACCCTTAACAGTCATACCTGGAACCTAAAATTGACTTGAACACCTGTATTTAATATGAGGATGTACTAGAGGATATTTTAGTATTTTGGTAAGATAAAATGCTTTGTTTAAGTCAAAAAAATATTTTTGCTTTTTTACCTGGATGACCCTGCCAGGTCCTGTGCCCGCCAAATGGAGATTTTCAAAAAATTCCAACTCTCAGTTATGTGTCATACCCACACTTAAAAAGTCAAGCAGTTTGGGCTCTTTATCTTTCACACACATAAAATGAGATAGAAAAAACCGGATAGGGGGGGGGGCGTTCAAGGCCCCCCCCTCCCCCGACCGTTAAGGGTTAAAATGGGATTGATATAAGAACAAGGATGACAACATCCACAAAGCTGAGCTCAATTATAAGACAGCATTAACACTTGTAGATTGTCATACCTTAAATAGCAGAATATCAATTCGAAAGTATAAACAAAATAAATTTATATTAATTTGTTCCAAAATTGCTTAGATACAGGATAATGTCTAACGGCGTCATTCCTTTTTATGACGTACTAGAGAGACTCTTATATTTAAATAGTGTTCTTTGTTATACTAGGAATCATTATTTCAAAATACCAAGACCGAATTTTCTTAACCCCCAACCCATCTCCTCCTTCACCCAATAAGAATCCTTACTATGAAGTACATCCTGTTACTTTTATATATACTAGCGGCTTCGCCCCTAGCCTCTAGGGGCTTTGAACTAAGAGGTAATTTAAAAAAAATTAAGTATCCCCACTAAGGTGCCCCCACTACTTTCTATTAAAAAAAATAAGTACCCCCACTAAGGTAACTCCACTACTTTCTATTTTTAAAAAAAATTTAGGGAGAATTTTCTGTTTTTTTTGGGGGGGTTGAGGGTGTCCCATCCCCCAAGAAAATAGCTTAAAACCACCACAGGACCAGTAGGTATATACCCTGAAGAGTAGAATCCAATCGGTTCAGTGGTTACCGAGATCTTAAGCTTCAGACAGACGGACGGACGGACAGACAAACATCGTTCTACTTTGTATTATTGAAGGACAAAGGAAATTTTCTGTATCATATTTGCTCTCAATATTCCTGAAAAAAAAGTCTAAACTTTTTCAATATCACAAAGAAAGGGAAAAGAACAATTTGATCTCCAAGTTCCAATGATTTTGTTCAATGGGTCGAACAATTGACAAGAGAAATTATTGTTACAAAAACAAGGATGACAATATATTTCAAGGCGAAACTTAATATACATTATAAACATGTTTCTAAATGCTATTGAGTACATATTAATTTTAAATTATTACTTAGTTGTTATACAGGATTTTCATTTAATCTTATGGTGTAATATTCACAGCTGGCTACACAAAGGCTCTAGCTTCTTATAAAAGCGGGAAGTTTGTAAATATTTTACTCAACACACTAAATCGTTACAATTTTCATGAGAAATACGCATTTTATAAGGCATACAAAACGCTCTAATTTTCGTTCTATTTAACGTAATTTTGTAATTTTTTTTGCTGGTTATTTCATTTTACATATACTTTTATCATTTTATCAAAAAAAATTTATCTTTTTTCATCATTTTTTGGAGAAATTAATGCTTAAACTAAGGGTATCTTTAAACGCAAAATTGACGCACTTAGAATAAAAAATGCGTATTGAGTACAAAGGGGGGATAATTTCAAGTCATGCATGTTCCAAAGATATCTTTTTTTCCATAAAATTTTAATGTTTAGTCCACCGGAGATTACCCTGAAAATCATATATCAATTTAGGAAGGTAATTTTTGTAGAATAGTTACTGAATTTACAACTTTATGTACACTAAAAGTATAGTTAAGATCAAAGGCGTGCAAAAGGTTGGTGTAGGGGTTGTTTACACCACCCTTGTAAAATTAAGGGGGATGGATACACCTCCCTAGGTGTCCACCCATGTCCACCCTCTTGACAAGAGCCTACACCCTCAGATACACCCCTCTATAAATTCCAAGGGGGTGTAAAGGAAATAAATTTACACCCCTTAAAATAAAGAGTGGGGGGGGGGGGAGGTGTTTAAGGCGGGTGTATAAAATTAAGCCACTGATTAAGATAATTCTATGCTATCTATTTTTAGATAAATTAATCATTAATTTCCAGACTTAACTAAAAAAATCTTGCAATATTCTGTACAACTGTACTGTACAAATTTTAATCAGTAAATAAAAGTGATTGACACAAGAAGGAGCTCTCATACATATGTAATTAAACCACAGTTAATACCTCTAAAGATCTTGATTGATATATATTTACTAGAGTTGGCTCGATATAATTATCTCCCTATTGGCTAGTTTTCTATATGCATATCTATTTCTCAATAAATCTATTTTCCTCACCCGGCATTACTATCTAAAAGAAAGTAAATATTTAATAATCTAAATGATTTTAAAAAGATTTTTTAAATTATATTTTTTTTTTACATTACCATCACCAAAGGGTTAATGATGATGATTACAATTTTAGTTTAATATTTGAACACACAAAGTGTCGCCACAATCAAATTCTTTTAAAACAGAGTTTTCTTAAATTTATTATATTATAAATTTAGATTTTCTTTTTTATGATTAGAAATTAAATACATTGATATAAGGTAAATAGCAACATGAAATTAAAAAAAGGAATTTATTTTTAATAAAGTAAAATAATGGGTCTTATCGTTCTGGGCAATGAGAGTTTATTATGGATTATTGGAGCACTATAAGTTTTAAACAAATATTCCTTGGAAAACTTGAGCTCGTTTATAGACATTTATTTCCTATATAGATCTGACATGGATCTTGAAGCAATTAAGCAGGCCGTTTTGTACATGTTAAAAATTGGAAGATTTCATTAAATAAAAGTTATCCCAAATATACTTAGTAAATAACTTTTAATATTGTTTACAATAGTGATTAAAGTTAATGTTGAGGAGGGAGATATTTCCCAATCCTCTTTTTAAAGTTTGTAAAAATGTATTACTTATGTAATGAAGTTTTGGTGACATACTTAAATAAACTATCCTTGATTTTGGTTAAAGGGAGCTGTTAAAAGTTGTAAGTGTCAAAAAATTTAGGTGGTTATAAATTAATGGAATATAACCTGATATTATTATCATTTATGTACAAAAAGATTATAGATACAGTATTACACTTTTTTTCATAAGTAAATTGGATAATTTTTTTTTTTTTTATTGCAACACAAGGTTATTTGTTTATCTCCTGGTACAAGATTCAACATTATTATTAGTTAAATCTAATTTTCTATTGAAACAAGCATTCAACCATTTTTACAGTATTATCGATTTTAATATGAATTATTAAATATGTATTATTAACCCTTAACAGTCGGGCCCCTTGCCGCACCTTAATCGGTTGTTGATGGGGTGGGCGTTCAACGCTCCCCCCCTATTATCTCAGTTCCTATTAGACCTAGAGGGCTAAATCTTTTTTGTGCAAGTCCCCTGTTTGATAATAAATTTCCGACCTTTTATAAGTCAAAGTCAATTTTTGCTTAGTTCACCTTTTTATTTTACAACCTTTTTTACTTAAAAATTTTAAACGGCTGTAATTTTCTTCTTTTTGAAGCTAGAAGAACAATTTTTTTACAGAAAATGTTTATCTTTAAGTAAATTTTATATTAGAAATATCAAATATAAATTTCAGCGGCCGCAGCAGGCGGTCAGCAGGGAAAACGGCTGCGGATCTCTATGAAATTTAGATATGTTATGTTGACATATAAGAAAAGCTTACGTTTAAAAGGGGGACGTAACTGAAGCTTTTTTGATGCTGGGGGGGGGGGGTTCTCCGGAACCACCTGATGAACCATGCAAATTTTTTGGACTTAAGCTTTTAGGGGTATGAACATCTTATGGTTTCAAAGTCAACCCCCTACCCCCATCCCCTAGCCCCCTGGGGCTCAAAACCCCCCTAAAAATGAACATAACCTTAATTTTCTCAGAAACCATTTGACCAATAGGGATGATTTCTTAAACTTAAGCTTTTATGGTTATAAACTAACTTCTAGTTTAGAAGTCACCCCCCTGCCGCCTACTCCTAGCCCTCCGGGGCTAAAAAAAACCCTAAAAATGAACCTAACCTTAATTTTCTCAGAAACCATTTGACCAATAGAGATGAATTCTTAAACTTAAGCCTTTATGGTTATAAACTAGCTTTTGGTATAGAAGTCACCCCTCTGCTGCTAACCCCTAGTCCTCCGGGGATCAAAAAACCCATAAAAATGAACCTAACCTTTATTTTCAAGGGGGTGACTTATAATCTAGGAGTTAGTTTATAATCATAAAAGCTTAAGTTTAAGAAATCATCCCTATTAGTCAAATGGTTTCTGAGAAAATTAAGGTTAGGTTCATTTTTATGATTTTTTTGGAGCCCCGGAGGGCTAGGGGTTGGCGGCAGGGGAGTGACTTAAAATCTAAAAGTTAGTTTATAACCATAAAAGCTTAAGTTTAAGAAATCATCCCTATTGGTCAAATGGTTTCTGAGAAAAATAAAGGTAGGTTCATTTATAGGATTTTTTTAAGCCCCGGAGGGCTAGGGGTTGGTTGCAGGGGGGTGACCCCCCCCCCCCCCCCCCCCCCCGACTGATTAAGGTGCGGTAAGGGGCCCGACCGTAAGGGGTTAATTAAGTGAATCAGTCTGTTAGACCAATGGTAGAAACTCAGCAGATAGACGAGACAGACAGACAGGCAAGAAGAATGATCAAATTACAGTTTGACCATAATAGACAATTCATTAAATAAAATCCAATAGAGAACCTGTGAATGATCAGACAGATGGAGGGATAGACAGACAGACGGACAGACAGACAGTTTTTGAGGCATTAACAAATTAGAATTAGGCTATGCTAGATGATTCATTGAAATCCGAAAAAGAGGCAGTTAGACAGATAGACTGACAAGTGGAGTGACAGACAGACAAAAAAACAGACAGACAGAGGGACAGACAGACAAAGGGGTATTGCCTAAAAACAGTTTGGCTGCTATATGAATCATTAAAACCCACCATAAAAAGAAATTTACATTAGTTTCATTATTTCGATACTCAACGCCCCCCCCCCCTCCCCAACTCAAAGGGGTTTATTATTTCTTAAAACCAATAAGTGACTTCTCAGCATAATAAAATTGAAAATACTTTTTATTTCATCAATTTATCTTAAATAGAACGAAAGTTATAATCATTGTATTGTCTTCAAGAAAAATGCTTTGAGTAAAAATCAACCTAATTGTCAGTAAAAACGTCATATTTATGCATATTTACACAGTAAATAAATTTTAAAATTGTATTCTATTGTAATGAATAACTTAAGGGGGTTGTATGAATTATAAAAAACCTAAAAAAAACCTAATTTGGTTAAATTAGTCCACGTAAAGATTGATTTAGTACAGTACGTATGAATAAGTTGTCAATTTCCTGCCAGAGTCCTTGTGGCTAAAATATTGATACAATCAATCTAACTCTCCCCTCCTACTGGATGAATAAATTGACCAACAAATGTTGTCCATATTAGCAACCCGAATTGACAACAAATTTTACCCTTTTCAAAATTTCAACGTATGCCCATTGCCCAATTATTAGTAGAATCTTAAAAAAATAATATTAGCTTTTACATTGTAATTTCTTCAAGGCCTTAAATATAAACCGACGGACAAAGTATGTTAGAGTTGCTGTCAATATTTAAATCTTACCCCAAAAATTCAGCATTCTATCTCTGATAACAGAGAAATAAGACAAAGCCCAAATTGTGTTAAAAGTGTGTCAAAAATGATCCATGTGACGTAATAAAATGATGGAGATGAGATGAGAAGTGGGAAAGATCACCCCTAAAAAAGAGATGGATAATCCATCATTTTTATTACGTCACATGGATCATTTTTACACAATTTTAACAAAATTTGGGCTTTGTCTGAAATAAATGTTAATATCCTCTAAGGCATAACGGACAGACAAACGGACCACGTGACTTGAATACTGGATGCTCATTGGTAGAAAACTTTCACATGAAAATAGACTTATAATATTAGTCTGTATTAAACTAGCGGCTTTGCCCCTAGCCTCTAGGGGCTTTGCCCCAAGAGGTCTGATCAAACCAATTTTTCGTAAGCTATCCTGTAAAGGAGAATCCGATCGGTTCAGCGGTTAGCGAGATCCTTCGCTACAAACAAACAGACAGACAAACAGACAAACAGACAAACAGACAAACAGACAAACAGACAAACAGACAAACAGACAAACAGACAAACAGACAAACAGACAAACAGACAAACACACAAACAGACAAACAGACAGACAAACAAACAGACAGACATCGTTCTACTTTGTATTATAGATAGTTAAGGACGGACAGACATTCAGACGGCAAAGTGAGTTGTGGAATACCTTCGCTACTAAAATCTAATATGAAAATATTAGCTAACCGTTACAGATGTACTGACAGACCAGACAAATCTGTAAAGTTAGAAAAGCCTTGCTTTCAAAAAAGAAGAAAAACTTAATTCTAATTGGCATTGACTGAGAAAGAGAATAGTTATTTATCGCATCGTATCATAGACAGTTTTCCGTGGATTGCAAAATTAAAAATATAATATCAATTTCAGTTTGGATAGCCAAGTGGGGGCTAATCTTCAAACCATGAAATGAGAATTGATTTTATTTTATTATGCGTGGAAAATTGTTGAAATATAATACAATACACAATATTTTATTATGGAACAGAACCGGTTTAATCCAACGGAATATTATCGGAATCAGTGCTCCACTGGAAAAATATAGAATATCATAATTTTTAATTGATACGTTATCAATAGAAATATAAATTCTTTTCTTTTAGAAAAATTTTAATAGCGAAGCTACTCTATGAATATTAGTCAGGGAGTGAGATGTAAAGATTTTGATGATAAAATTTTAATATGTTTTTTAAAAGCGAAGATTTCTATAATTAGGGTCGGTGCGTACGTCCGTCCGTCCGTACGTATGTCACAGAGAGATAGGTCTTTCGTTAATTTAAATAGGTTGGAATTGTCTTATCGATTCCAAACTGTGCATGATGATTCCTGTAGTAGTCAGGTACGATTTAAAAAGCGTAGCAACTCTATAACTGTTACCAGAATGTCCGTATGTTCATTTTAAACATGTTGATTATTTTTTAAAATTTATTTAGAAATTTTTACACAACTAATTAATACGACTGTTTTTAGAACAGTGGGTACCAGCAAAATTTAGTTTAATTTGGACACTGCTAACTTAAAGCAACCAAACAACAAATAATTGGGAACCAGTATAATTTACAGTCCAATGTTGCCTCTCTCCTTGGGTTTATGCAAATGGTTGTATGACCCAGGGAGGGAGGGGACATTGGGCTATTTATAACATTAGTCAACAAAAATTTATAAGAACGTTTTCCTATTCGTTGGCATAACTACTTTGCGGACTTTTATTGAATTTTGATTGGTTGATTCACTAAGGTGAGTGTCCAAACATTTCAGCCACTAATTGTAATCGACTGAAAGGATAATTTTGTTTATGATCACAGGGGATTTATATCAATTTATCGTCCATTGTCTTATCCCTTTATATCCCTGAGTATATGACTGCTATCAGTGATGAAAATAAACAGATCTATCTTTGTAACAACTGCTGATTAATAAGGGGCGGGGTCTATAGTCATAGTATACTCTATATACACTAGTTGTTTCTTACCTAGCCTCTAGAGGATTAATACAAAAAAAAATAAAACTTCTATTTTCAATCAACCCAAAAGTTTTTAGTTAAAACATTCACTTTTAAATTGGATTATAATGAATTGGACTGTTGAAATAATAAATATTTAAAAAACAAGGATGACAACATCCATAAAACCGAAACACTGAAACAGTAGGACAAACGGACATTAACACTTGTATAGTGTCAGAACTGAATAATAATAATATATGAATGTATAAGAGTCGAAGCAAAATTGTAAGTAAATTTGTGGAAAAAATGCTTAATACAGAATAATGTTTATGGACATACTTACATTTTAGAACTTGATAGAGTTGCTTCGCCTATAATATTGTACTTTGTTGTCCCAGGAATCAGTATACCAAAAATCAGATCAATCGGATTATTAGATCACATAAAATTTTTTTGTTAAAAAGTAAAAAAATCAACATGTTTAAAATGTACGGACATTTTGGTAATGATTATAGAGTTGCTACGCTTTCTAAATCGTACCTAACTACTACAGAAATCACCATACAAAGTTTGAAATCATTAGGACAATTCTAACATGCATAAATTAACGAAAAAAGCTATCCGTTACGGACATACGGACATACGGACGGACGGGCCGACCCTAATTATAGAAAAGCTTCGCTTTTAAAAACAATATAAAAGTGACATGATTAAATTATAAATGCATTTAACAAATCGCACAAGTACAAAAATTTGACATTTGATAGTAAATCAAATTGATAATAATACCCAAAGCTTGTTTCGCATCTCTTTTGGGTACTATATCAAATGTAGATATAAAAATTTAAGAGGTAATTTTATTCATTAACATTGGGAATGTACATCAATTTATTTATTCTCTGTGGTCTAATCCATTAAGACCAAAAGTAACATAGCTGGTTATATAATATGTACTGTGATAGTTGATTTTCAAAGGACCCTAGAATTTACCGAGGGTTGTGGCGTCATCAAGTTGTAAGGGAGAATAGATTACTTAATTGTTATCAGGGCTAAAAGGGATAAGTAACTGAGCTTATTATTATTAGGAAATAGGACAATTATACAGGGATAAGACAATGGCTGATAAATTACACAAAACTACCCATTCTATAAATTAAAATAAGTGGTTAAAAAGTTTGGAACTCAACTTTTATTATAATTAAAGTCCCCAAAGTTGTCCAGGCAATGAATATGAAAAAATTCTTATAAAACTTTGGGGACTAGTGCAATAAAACAGCCCTCTCCAGGACAGTTAACAATAAAAAGTCTAAAACTAGTTTAAAAAAATGTTTCATTAAGTGACTTTTTGTCACCAAGGTACCAATGTGAAGCTTTCCTAAACTGGATTATTTGATTAATTTAGTGGTTAGCGAGATATTAATGATCAACCAAAGAATCCTAAGACCTTTTTTATACTTGCATCGGAATATTTAAGGTTTTGTCTGACCATTGAAAGAAGGTGTATTAACTTTTATTTTTATAGCTAGCCGGTGCTTTTAGTAAGTAGTAGATGTAAAAATTTTCATAGAATTTAGATATGTAATCGGTTTTTTGTAGACCTCTTATTTTTAAAGTAATTTAAGCTTTTTAAAAACCAAATTAAGTTGTTTTTAAGGTACTAAAACGCAACAAAAAAAAAGAAGAAAATTGCCATTATGAACAAAAATAGTAAGATCTTTAATTTGACACCTTACTTTTTAAATTCTGTTGAGTAATTATTTTAAAAATCGATTTTTTAAATCTCGGTATAATCAAAACTTTAAACAAAAATATATTCTACCACACAGGCATAAAAATATGGGTTCATATATACTTTTAGAACCAGAAAAATATTACAAATCCATTGTAAGCAAAATTGAAAAAAAGTAAAAAAAATAAAAAATAAAAATGGCCTAACATATTTTTTTTGTACAGGCAACACTTTTTTTACCCGCTCTTTACCCCCTTTTTTTACCCTCAATACAAGGTTTAAGATGGTTGCCTGTATAATATAATATAATATAATATTTTCATACAATTTCTCTTATTGTAGTTTATTTATTATTTTGTAATCTTTTTATTTCAATTTTGCTTTTAATTTTGATTTTAAAAAACTTAAATTACTTAAAAAATAAGAGGTCTACAAAAAAAACCGATTGCATATCTAAATTCTATGAAAAATATAACATCTACTACTTACTAAAAGCACCTGCTTTTTTAGCTTCGTTTTTAAAAGCGAAGCTTTTTTATAATTATGGTCGGTCCGTACGTCCGTAACAGATAGATTTTTTGTTAATTTAGGCATGTTAGAATTGCCCTATCGATTTCAAACTTTGTTTGATTATTCGTTTAGTAGTTAAGTACGATTTAGAAAGCGTAGCAACTCTAAAATCGTTACCAAAATGTCCGTACGTCCATTTTTAAAATGTTAATTTGTTAACTTATTTAACAAAATTTTTTTATGTGATATAATCATCCGATTTATCTGATTTTTGGAGTACTGATTCCCATTACAAAAAGGTACAATATCATAAGCGAAGCACCTCTATAATCAAGTCCTAAAATGTCAGTATGTTTTGCAACAAATTTACGTTTAATTTTGTCAAAACTTATATATTTAAATTTTGTATATTCATTTCTGATACTCTACAACAGTTAATGTTCGTCAGTCATACCGCTTCAGAGCTTCGCTTTTATGGATGTTGTCATTCTTGTTTGCTTTATTATTCTTTTTAAAATGAAGAATATAATATTTTAGGAAGAAATATTTATTGAAAAATTATTCAGCTCTTTCAGATAAAATGTGATAATAAAGATAGATTGTTTAAAGGGATAAGAAAAAGGACGATAAATTGATGTACATCCCCAATGATGATGCACAAAATTCTTCTGTAGATGACAATTAGGGGTTAAAACAGTCAACATAATGAAACAATCAATTAAAATTTGATAAAAGTCCCCAAAGTTCTTAAGCAAATAAATAAAAAAAAACGTGACACTAGTTCTCAAAGTTTCATAGTAACGTTTTTTGACACAACCCAATCTTTCCCGATTTTGTATAATTTTTTGAGGAACACGACTCCAGTGACGTCATATTTTTCTTTCCCGAAAAAGGGAAGGGGGGAAGAAAAAAAGAGATGAGAGAAAAGGGGGTTTTCCCCATCTCTTTTGAAGAGATTTTTCCCTCCCTTCCCTTTTTCGGGAAAGAAAAATATTACGTCACTGGAGTCGTGTTCCTCAAAAAATTATACAAAATCGGGAAAGATTGGGTTGTGTCAAAAAACGTTACTATGAAACTTTGAGAACTAGTGTAATGAACTGATCAATATCCCCTCCCTCCCTGGATTGTTTAAGTCAACAAATAAACAAGGAAGACAAAATCCACAATTCAACGCCCCCCCCCCCATCCGGTTTTTTCTATCTCATTTTCTGTGTGTGAAGAATAGAGGGCTATAACTGAGTGCCTTTTAAAATATGGGTATGACACAAAACTGAGTGTTGGATTTTTTTATTATCTCAATCCTGGTGGGCAAAGCATGCCAGCAAACGCGGCAGGTTCATCCAGGTCCAGAGCAAAAATATTTTTTAGACTTAAACTAAGCATTTTATCTTACCAAAATACTAAATATCCTCTAGTAGTAAATCCTTATGAAATATAGGTGTTCAAGTCAATTTCAGGTTCCATGTATGATCCTGTAGGTCCTGTTCCTCCAGGTTTCTAGAAATTTTTAAAAGCCTCTTGTGACCGCAATTTTTGACTTAGATACTTCAAATTTTAATCATAAGCTTTTCTTACATGTCTAAATAACATATTAAAATTTAATAAAGAATCGCCGCCGTTTTTCTGCCGAACGCTGACTGCTGCGGCTGGCAGCTGTCAAGTGCAGCTGCTCAGGCCGAAATTATTGTTTTGAAATTTCTAATATAAAATTTACATAAAGATAAACATTTTCTGAAAAAAATATTTCTTTAGCTTCAAAAATAAGAAAATTAGAGCCGTTTGAAATTTTTAAGTAAAAAAGAACCTAAAAACAAAGGTTTTTAAATAAAAGGATGAAGGAAGCGAAAGTTGACTTTGACTCACTTAAAGTCGGAAATTTATTATCAAACAGGGGACTTGAACAAAATTTTAAGCCCCTTAGCTTTAATGGGAGCTGAGATGATAAAGGTGTGGCTAGGGGCCCGATTGTTTTAGGGGTTAAAGAATTGGAAAAATATAAAATATGCTATTCACGAAAATCACGAAATCTTTTAAATATAAAAAAGTGTTTTCTTTTGTTACATTATTGACGAACCAATTATTTACTGGATGGCCATTGGTACGGGGAATCTTCACCAAAAAAATTCAGCTACATATCTTAAAGAGTAGCCGAGAAGATAACATTTCCCCATAGGAAATGTCAGGACGGACTGACAGACAAACTGATTACAGCGTAGCTTCGCTACTAATAAGAAAAACAAGGATGACAACATCCATAAGTAGCGAAGCACAAAAATCGTCGATTGGAATACGTACAGGTAGATTTAAAAGGTTTTTACCAGAATCAAGAATAGATTTATTGGATAAAATAAACATGAAACCTTGTTTTATTTTGCATGATGACGATGGTCAAAGTAAATTATATTAAAGATGCTCATAACAATGGGAAAAAATATTTTGATACAGATATCCCATAAAAGTTTGAAAATTGCATCAAAATAAACAAAGATATGGGGAAATATGTAAAACATATAAAAATAGCCAAAAACCTGATAAAAGGCAGTCTGGCCGTCATGGTTGTTTTATTAAAACGACAAAAAATTTAATTTTTAAATCCTTAACTTAAAAAATTTGGAAAATCGGACCATATACACTGAAGATATGAAAAAAAGTGTTAAATATATAAAAATAGCCTAAAACCTGCTAAACAGGCAGTCTGGCCGCCATGGTTAATTTTTTTTAAAAAACGGGAAATTTAATTTTGATATATATAACTGAAAAATTTTGAAAATCCGACTATAAACACTGAAGATATGGAGAAAAATGTTAAATATATAAAAAACAGCCTAAAACCTGCTAAAAAGGCAGTCTGGCCGTCATGGTTGTTTTCTTTAAAAGACGGAAAATTTGATTTTTATATCTATAACTGAAAAAATTTTGAAAATCGGACCATAAACACTGAAGATATGGAGAAAAATGTGAAAAATAGCCTAAAACCTGCTGAAAAGGCAGTCTGGCCTTCATGGTTGTTCCTTGAAACGACGGGAAATTTAATTTTGATATCTGTAACTGAAAAATTTTTGAAAATCGGACCATAAACACTGAAGATATGTAGAAAAATGTGAAAAATATAAAAATAGCCTAAAACCTGCTAAAAATCGGTCCGAACGCCAATGATGTTTTATAGTCAATTGTGCTCCTTAATGATGGGAATGTTGTCAAAAAATTTCAGCATTCTATCTTTTATAGGAGCTGAGTAAATCCCATTTCCCCCATAGCGTTACGGACTGACTGACGGACTGACGGACTGACTGACGGACGGACAAAGTGAATTATAAAGTAGCTTCGCTACTAAAAATAAGTTATTTTCATACTAGCGGCTACGCTCTAGGGCCTCTAGAGGCACATGAGGAGGAGAGAGTCGAATTTAATAATTAAATTTCTTATTTTAGATTTTAAAAGAAAAAGTTGGAAAAAATTTATTTTTTGGGAGGGGGATTTTTAATTTTTTGGGGGGGTTGGGGGTGTCCCACCCCCCAAAAAAATAGTTATAAACCTTTCCGTGACCTCTGAGAAGCTACCATGTTCAGGAGAACCCGATCGGTTCAGCGGTTAGCGAGATCCTTCGGTATAAACATACAAACACACAGACAAACACACAAACATCCTGTTACTTTATTAAAAGGATTGATTTTTGAAGAAAAAAGTAAGTGGGATTTCTTTTTAATAATAAGATAATTTCAAAATTAATTCCTGCGTATTTTTGAGTTTAAAGGGCACTGCACATATATTTTTAGTAGCAAAGCAATTCCGTATTTTTTGTCTGTTTGTCAGCCAGTCTCTAATATATAGGGAAATGTGTTATTATCAGCTGTTATTTTTATAAACAGACAAACAGGATGTCTGTTTGTGTGTCTGTGTGTTTGTACCGAAGGATCTCGCTAACCGCTGAACCGATCGGGTTCTCCTTAACAGGGTAGCTTCTCATATGTCCCGGGAAGGTTTATAACTATTTTATGGGAGGGTACCACCACCCTCCCAAGAAAAATCGCCCCTAGAAAAAAAATTTCCGTCCCCCCCAAAAAAAATACAGGTGGAGCACCCCCCCCCCCCCCCCCAAAAAAAGAAAATTTCCTCCCCCCCCCCAATTTTTTTTTACTTTTTCTTTTCAAATCTAAAATAATAAATTGGGTTATCAAATTCGACTCTCCCCTCTTCAAGTGACCCTAGAGGTCTCTAGGGGCGTAGCCGCTAGTTCAAGATACACGGCTGAAAGTTTTGTTGAAGATTCCCAATACTAATAAGCATCTAGTCTATAATTTACTTGGTCCGTCCGTTTGTCACTCATGGTTCAAATTTAAAAATGAATGTACAAAGTGAATTCATAATTTTTTCATTCGTGATATATGAAAACAACTAAACACATGCTTCGCTTCTTATTTATGTTGTCATCCTTGTTTCTTTTTGTTATTTAAATAATTTATTATGTTACATAATTTGATATAATCATAATCATACCAAAGAATTCCAGTACTTTCCTTCATAGTGGAAGGGAGGGGCTGTTTATAGCAATAGTCCACAAAGTTTATAATAATGTTTTCTTATTTGTTGGCTTAACTATATTGGGGACTTTTATTGAATTTTAATGGGCTAAATCATTAAGCTGAGTGTTCAAACATTTGAACTTCTAATTAAAATCTACAGAAGGAATAATCACCATTGGGGATGTACATTAATTTATCGACCATTGTCTTATCCCTTAGAATCCCAGACTTTCCTCTCAATTCTGTGCTAAGTACACACACTAAGCAAAGTAGAAAGATAAACAAAAACATAAACTTGTAAAATTTACTTTTTGTAGCTCAGCTACTTTATAAGTAAGGGATGTTTGTCCGTCCTATTAACAATAAATGTAATCAGTATCAGGATTAAGAAAAATTACAAAGAATCAGTGGACCGATCATATACAATCCTTAAAATAAAGTAACAGGATCTGTGTCTTTCTTTGTGTGTGTCTGTCCGCTAAAACTAAATGGCTCTCCTTTACATTGCAGCTTCTAATAGGTACTGGGAAAGTTTGTAACTATTTTAGGGGAGGGCAGTGGCGTGCGAAGCACTTTGTCTAGGGGGGGGGGCATTTTGAAGATTTTGTAAAATTTTGCCCCCCCCTAAATCAAAGTGCCCTGGGGGGGCACTTTGCTTTAGGGGGGGGGGGGCATTTTGATTATATATACTAATTTTAAATAAGGGGTGGGATTATTTGATTATGTGCCTTCTAGTTCTTATCCCTTCTTCCCCATCCCTTCCCCCATTCCTATTTCCCATTTATATCCCACATCTCTTCCCCCCCATCTCATCTCCCCCATCCCTTCTCCCCACCCTGCAATGACCGAAGGGAAGGGAGCTAGAAAGCATCCTTGAAAAAAAAAGTACAGAAGATAATTTAACCTTCCCCCCCCCCCCCCACCATAAAACATTTTTTATGGGTGGAAGGGGATGTTATAAAATTTCAGCAGGAAGGATGAATAACCCCATTAAAAATTTTTTTGGGGGGGGAGATAAAAACACTCATTTTGGAAATAATTTACCAAAAATAATCTAATATGTAAAACTGATTTTAAATATTTCTTTATTGTATGACAACAAGGATGACAACATCTTTAAGTAGCAAAGCACAAAAAATCATTAATAAGAATACAGACAAGTAGATTTAAAGAGTATCTGTTGAAATAAATATATATTTTAGGTAGAAAAAGTCACAAATCCTTTTTCCTGTATGTTGTGTGATGACAGTAAAAGTAAATTACATACTGGATGCTCGAAACAGCGAGAAATTTTATTTTTTTAATATTATAATCCACAAAAAAATTTATCGTACCATAAAAACCAAAGATATAAAGAACTATATAAAAAATACAAAAAATACTTGTCCTTTCATCTACAGATATAAAAATCTCTTAGAAATAAGGAAAACTTTGGGGTATAGTCTCTTTTGTGACAACGCCTCTTAAGGGGCATTTCGTCGTATTTTCATAGTAGCTTTTAATAGGTTATTCTAGGTTAAGTTAGGTCAGATGATTTCTCCGCAGGGTAAGGCAATTGGCCCCGCAGGAGCTATAAATAGGTGAAAAGCTACTGTGAAAATACGACGAAATGCACCTTAAGAGGCAATGTCACAAAAGGGCCTATACCCGAAATTTAAAAAATACAAAAATAGCCAAAAACGTCCTGAAAAGCAGTCCGACCTCCATGAATTTTTATAGTTAATTATACTCCATAATGATGGGAATGTTAACATTAAGTTTTAGCCTTCTATCTTTAATTGCAGTTGAAAAAATCACATTTCCCCCCTTAGCAATACGTACTGACAGCCATAATTAATTATAGTGAAGCTAAAAAGTTATATCAACATATCCTACCCTCTTTAAATGGCACTTTAAAACTCTGTTAATTTTTCATTAAGTGGTGTTTCCAAGGATTTATAAGGGCGGTGCGTGAAGCGCACCAAAAAATATTTACTCCCCCTTCGAACTAAAATCAATCAAAGACAACAAGAGTGGCATATTTTAGGAATATAGATTGTAGTTAGTTTTAAGAGTTTTTAATGAAAATTGCCATAAAAAAAACATGTCTTTTTGTAAGGGTATGTACACACAAAAAAATGATAAACTTATCCTGAAAATAAAATGACATCATATATAGTTATTCATTTAGATATACATACAGTGTTGAGAAAAAGGCTTAGATAAATATCAATGCTGTTTCTTTTTTATATAAAATAACTTTTTGATTAAATATTTGTTGTTTACACATGTTTTTATAGAAATAAAAACAAAATATACAATGTGATAAAAAGCAGAAACAATATGCAGGGAGGGAGGGGTTTTTGGGCTATTTATTACACTAGTCCCCAATATTTCATATAAAATTTTCTTATTCGTTGTCTCAACAACTTTGGGGACTTTAATGGAATTTTGATTGGTTGGTTAATTAAGTCGAGTTTCCATACATTTCATCCACTAATTGTAATCTATATAAGGGGTAATTTTGTGTATCATCATTGGGGATGTACAAAATTTCTTTGGTAAAAAGTTTATATTATACAAAATAAAATACTTCCTATTACCTGGTTTGTTATGTTCAGTGAAAAAAGATTATTACCTAATTTCTACACTAATTAAAAAATTTGGTAAGGTTAAATGAATAGTAACTGTCTGGTTGGCGCGAAGCGCAAAAATTCTTTTTTTTGAGTATTTCTTGATCTTTTTTTTTGGAAACTGGGATAGTTTTGCTTTTTGTAGGGTAGGGGGCAAAAAGGGGCATTTTTGTTGACCAGGGGGGGGGGCAAAATGGGGCATTTTTCAACATTTAGGGGGGGGCAAAATGGGGCATTTTTCAACATTTAGGGGGGTCAGGGGGGGCGGTGGCTAGGGGGGGGGGCAGGGGGGGGGGCGTTGTTTTGGTCGCTAGGGGGGGGGGGGGGCGATTGCCCCAAATGCCCCCTTCGGTTCGAACGCCACTGGGGGAGGGTACCACCACCCTCCAAAGAAAAATCGCCCTAAGATAGGAAAGTGCCGTTAGGCCTAGGCACTAAATGACTTACTTGACTTTCCTTAAAAGGATGCTAAAACTTTAACTACAATTTAAAGGGGGAGGAGTTGACTTAGTTAGCCAGCTTCGATTATGACTTTATTAGTATAAATAAAAAACTGGTGCAACATCCAAGTAATAATATATCCAGTGTTATTATGTTATTTTTGCTGGGCTACCTTTGGCTTTGTTCTTTCTTTCCAAATACAGACAATATTTAAATAAATTTCGTTATACTTTTTGACTTACTAGTGGCCACGACCCTAGCATCTAGGGGCTCTACAATTGAAGTTATATTAAAGAGCAGAAATTAGCTTAAAACCAAACAAAAACTTAATTTGAAAATAGATTAGCCTATAACCATCTCAGAACCTATAAGAAGCTTCATTGTAATGGAGAACCATGTCGGTTCAGCAAATAGTGAGATCCTTCGCTACAGACAAAAAAAGACAAGTGGTGGAGACCCTTTTCATCTTGTAGCAAAAAAACTGTATTTAAGCCATTTACAGGCTACTAAATCTTTAAGCTTGACGATTTTGTAATTACAAGCTTTTAATTTTTAATTTTTTAATTTCTTTTAATTTCTCTATCTGTTTCTCTTTCTTTTTTGGTGTACTATCAAAACATCAAAAATTATTGTTCAAAACATCTAAATATCAGCCGACAATCGATATATTATCACTTGGATGTTGCACCAGATTTTCATCTACTCTAATAAATTGATATTAGCTCCTTGATAAAATAACGATACCACCAATCCTACCCCTTTACCCCATCCCCTCCCCTCTTACTAATCTAGGCTTTCTGTATTCAATAGGGTTAATAGGAGGACCAAAAGTAGCTTAAAACCATCCCTGGACCCATAGGCGTCTAAGGGGGGGGGGGTAATGGGCCATTTGGCACCCCCAAACGATTTTGGGGGTGCACCCCCAAAATTTTTTGAACAATACCCCCCCAAAAAAAAAATTACCCCTACCTTGGGGGTGCCGTAGGCACCCCCAACGATTTTGGGGGGGGGTAATTACCCCCCCAAAATAAATGTTCTTTAAAAAAAATTTTTTGGGGGGGGTATTTACCCCCCCCAAATTGAATGTTCTTAAAAAAAAATTTAATAGTTTGATCATGTTTTATTTGCTTGGGCCTTTATAAGGGCTAAAACCATCCCGGGGATCTATGATGTAATTGTAAAGCACTGAAGATTCCATAAAATAGATACCTAACTAAATTAAATATTTCATTAAATAATGAAAAAGAATTTCTATAGGCGATTTCTTTTGGGAGGATGTCAGGGTGTCTCAAAACTAGTTATAAAACTTACCAGGACCTTAGACGCTTCACTTTAAAGTATAATCATATTGGTTCATTGGTTAGTGAGTTAATTATTGTATTTTTATGTTCTAAAGAATGAGATACTACTATATATTTGAATAGTAGTGGCGCCCTTAGCATCTAAGAACTCGTGTTTTCTAAAGGGTAAAAAGGGAGGAGAAAAATAGCCTAAAACCACTCAAAGGATTGACCTATAATAGTGTGGAACCATCATGGGATCTATGTGAAGCTTTCCTAAAAAGGAGAACTCAGTATTAAAAGTAATGAAATCTGAAGCTATAGTCAAATAAACCTTACTTACTACTTTATGTTATAGGATAGTAATCATTAACTTAATAGATTAGGTAGGTGCTTTTTTTACATAATTAAATTACCCCCCCCAAAAATTTTACCCCCGGGGTAAATTAGTTTGGGGGGGAGTAATTACCCCCCCCAACAGATTTGGGGGGAGTATTTACCCCCCCCAACAGACTTTAGGGGGGATAATTACCCCCCCCAATCAAATTTTACCCCCAGGGTAAAAATTTTAGGGGGGGTAAAAAAAAATTTCGGCGCGCTTCGCGCGCCATTTTACCCCCCCAAACACGAATTACCCCCCCCCAAAAAAAAAGCTTGGACGCCCCTGCCTGGACCTAAAACCATTGCGTTGTTACCAAGATCTTTAGCGCACTCGCTCGTCGTCGGGGAGGTGATGGGTTAGACTCTCGGCATAACACCGCATGATAACTAAAGACGTTAAAAATGGTTCCTACTGATGCTATGTCAGGTGCGCGACATTGATAGTTAGAGTAGAGGGAATACCTTGGCCCAAAACTGGTGCAACTCATTACCATGCCCAGTAGGACTTCTCAGACAAAGGTCGTGCAATCAAAGGGTTAGTTGTCTGATGGGTGTTTGGACAGAAAAGGAGACATTTGGTTCCCCTTGGTTATCCTGGGTTGTTGGACCATAGCGTTTCATGTCATGGACAGCATCTCCGCCCGTATGAGGTAACATGCAAGGTAAGGTACCAAGATCTTAATGGACAAAAAATCGTACAACTTTACATAATAAGGATAATAATAGTTTGATTGAAAAGCATGAACTATCTGTACAGCAGGGAGAAAGGGAGGAGCGTTGGACCTAAAAATAATGTTGGTCCTCAAAGTTCTCTCATTCATTTGATTTAAACCTTGGTAACTTTGGCTAAATATTAAATTGTTTGATTTAGCTAGCAACGTTCAAATTTTTCAACCAATTAGTTTTAAATTTTTCAGATTGTCTTATCCCTTGAGATGCCTGGTGTTGAGTGTTGGTGTTTGCCCCTGTGATGGTAGTGGTGGTCAGGGATCTAGAGGGATAAGACAATGGTTGATAAATTTATGTACATCCCCAATGATGATACAAAAATACCCTTTCTATAGATCACATTTAGTGGTTGAAACTTTTGGACACTTAACTTGAATGAATCAACCAATCAAAATTCAATAAAATTCCCTAAAGCCTGTTAAGCCAACGAATTAGAAAATTTTATTATAAAACTTTGGGGACTAGTGTAATAAATAGCCAAATGTCCTCTCCCTCCCTGGGTAGTGGTACTATGTTCACTGTCCTTTTATAAATTCTGTTTGAGGCCAATATAGTGCAAGCCACGGTATTGTCTCTATAATTGTTAGTGGAACAAACATTACCAACATAGTGCAAGCCACGGTATTGTCTCTATAATTGTTAGTGGAACAAACATTACCAACATAGTGCAAGCCATGGTATTGTCTCTATAATTGTTAGTGGAACAAACATTACCAACATAGTGCAAGCCACGGTATTGTCTCTATAATTGTTAGTGGAACAAATATTACTAATATAGTGCCAGCCACTGTAGTGTTTCTTTAATTGTTATTTGGACAAATATTACCAACATAGTGCAAGCCACGGTATTGTCTCTTTAATTGTTAGTAGGACAAATATTACCAACATAGTGCAAGCCATGGTATTGTCTCTTTAATTGTTAGTGGGACAAATATTACTTATATAGTGCAAGCCACGGTATTGTCTCTATAATTGTTAGTGGAACAAATATTACCAATATAGTGCAAGCCACTGTAGTGTCTCTTTAATTGTTAGTGGGACAAATATTACTAATATAGTGCAAGCCACGGTATTGTCTCTTTAATTGTTAGTAGGACAAATATTACCAACATAGTGCAAGCCATGGTATTGTCTCTATAATTGTTAGTGGGACAAATATTACCAACATAGTGCAAGCCATGGTATTGTCTCTATAATTGTTAGTTGGACAAATATTACCAACATAGTGCAAGCCATGGTATTGTCTCTTTAATTGTTAGTGGGACAAATATTACCAACATAGTGCAAGCCACGATATTGTCTCTTTAATTGTTAGTGGGACAAATATTACCAACATAGTGCAAGCCACGGTAGTGTATCTATAATTGTTAGTGGGACAAATATTACTAATATAGTGCCAGCCACGGTATTGTCTCTATAATTGTTAGTGGGACAAATATTATCAATATAGTGCAAGCCATGGTATTGTCTATATAATTGTTAGTGGGACAAATATTACCAATATAGTGGAAGCCATGGTATTGTCTATATAATTGTTAGTGTGACAAATATTACTAATATAGTGCAAGCCACGGTATTGTCTATATAATTGTTAGGGGGACAAATATTACTAATATAGTGCAAGCCATGGTATTGTCTTTATAATTGTTAGTGGGACAAATATTACCAACATAGTGCAAGCCATGGTATTGTCTTTATAATTGTTAGTGGGACAAATATTACCAACATAGTGCAAGCCATGGTATTGTCTCTATAATTGTTAGTGGAACAAATATTACCAACATAGTGCAAGCCATAGTATTGTCTCTATAATTGTTAGTGGGACAAATATTACTAACATAGTGCAAGCCACGGTATTGTCTCTATAATTGATAGTGGGGCAAATATTACCAACATAGTGCAAGCCACGGTATTGTCTCTATAATTGTTAGTGGGACAAATATTATCAATATAGTGCAAGCCATGGTATTGTCTATATAATTGTTAGTGGGACAAATATTACCAATATAGTGGAAGCCATGGTATTGTCTATATAATTGTTAGTGTGACAAATATTACTAATATAGTGCAAGCCACGGTATTGTCTATATAATTGTTAGGGGGACAAATATTACTAATATAGTGCAAGCCATGGTATTGTCTCTATAATTGTTAGTGGGACAAATATTATCAATATAGTGCAAGCCACGGTATTGTCTCTATAATTGTTAGTGGGACAAATATTATCAATATAGTGCAAGCCATGGTATTGTCTCTATAATTGCTAGTGGGACAAATATTATCAATATAGTGCAAGCCACGGTATTGTCTCTATAATTGTTAGTGGGACAAATATTATCAATATAGTGCAAGCCATGGTATTGTCTATATAATTGTTAGTGGGACAAATATTACCAATATAGTGGAAGCCATGGTATTGTCTATATAATTGTTAGGGGGACAAATATTACTAATATAGTGCAAGCCATGGTATTGTCTCTATAATTGTTAGTTGGACAAATATTTCAAACCTCTTTTCTAGCATTTTAATTAATTGTGATGCTCAACCGTCTTTGGGAGGGGGGGGGGGGGGACTTTAGGGATTTTTCTCATTTTTTAATGAAGTGGGAGGGTTGTAATTAATTGACTTTTAAATTGGTTATTATACATTACTGATAGTTGAATTTTTCTGATGTCTTTATCCTGGCGGGCACAATATGCCAGCAAACATGGCATCGTCACGTAATCTAGGTAAAAAGCAAAAGTTGATTTTTGACAAAAATCTACCTTACATCTGGAATTTTTAAGTGAAAGAAAAGTATTTAGGCGGTTTAAGCTTTTTCTCGACCCACCTTTGAAAAAAAAGTAAGATAATAAAGTAACAAGGGGGGGGGGCAGGAGTGGAAGTTAATTTTAGTGATTCTGCCAAGCAACTACATCATTCACACAAACTAACACAGAAAATATAAAAAAGTGTTTTTGCATTTTAAAAATAAAAGTTTTTGATGTGTTATTATTTTGAAAAAAATATTTATATAAATGTGTTCTGTTAAAAGTGTCTTCGGCATTATCTGTGTTCAAATTGGTAGGAAGGTGGCAGAAAATAGCACAACAAAAGATCCAGACTTAAATTTAGCCCAAAACCATTTCAGAAGCTAGGTGTAGCTTCCCAAAAAACAAAAATTAGAAATTTTATTAATTTTATATATTTATCTTAGATTAGTAAATTTTTCTTTTTAAGGACTAAAAGAGAACTTTAAAAATGTATTATTAATTGGTATTTATTAAAGACCTCAGATATTTTTTTTAACTTAAATATTTTTTAATGGTTTCTAACCTTGATTTTACTTTTCCCATCTCTCTTTAATTTTCTTTAATTTTTCATCAATGTTCTTTTGGTGATAAAGAGGGGGGGGGGGGTGTGGTGATGGTGTAATTCATGGTCCAATTTTATACAATACTTAATTTGTATCTCGTGTTTTAAAAAATATCATAAGATTTATTTCATGTAAAAATACAAAAAAACAAGGATGACAACATCCATAAAAGCGAAGCACTGAAATGGTAGGACAAACGGACATTAACACTTGTATAGTGTCAGAACTGAATAATAATAATATAAATGTATAAGAGTCAAAGCAAAATTGTAAGTAAATTTGTTGAAAAACTGCTTGATTCAGGATAATGTTTATAGACATACTTACATTTTTAGGACTGATTATAGAGTTACTTCGCTTATCACATTATACTTTGTTGTCCCAGGAATCAACATACCAAAAATCAGATAAATCGGATGATTATATCACATAAAAATTAGTTGTTAAAAAATTTTAAAAATCAACATGTTTAAAATAGATGTACGGACATTTTGGTGATGATTATAGAGTTACGCTTTCTAAATCGTACCTAACTATTAAAGGAATCACCATGCAAAATTTGAAATCGATAGGACAATTCTAACATGCCTAAATTAACGAAAAGAGCTATCCGTTACGGACGGACGTACGGACGGACGGACATACGGACGTACGGACGGACCGATCCTAATTATAGAAAAGCTTCGCTTTTAAAAAATAAAATTAACTATTAAGAAAAAAAAATTATAAGCTGTATTTCAGGGGTTATAATGTTGTGTACTTTATAAACTTGCGTATATTCTTAGTCTACTGTGTACCTGTCATCCTTTTTAATATCAGCCCGTCTTTACCAGGAAGGAAGGGGACAATGGGCTGATTATTACACTACTCACCAAAGTTTTATTATAACGTTTTTATATTCGTTGGCTTAACAATTTAGGGGACTTTTATTTGAATTTTGTTTGTTCATTAAATTGAGTGTCAAAAAAGAGAAGTTAAGAGAGAATTTGGTGTATCATCATTGGGGATGTACATCAATTTATCGGTCATTGTCTTATCCCTTTAGAACCTTGCTGTCTTTATTATCCCGGAATTTTCTAAATAGGTTGAGAAATATAATTTTCAAAGTATTTACAAGTGTTGTGTTGAACGTACAAGAATGTCAAAATCCATAAAACCAAAACTCATCAAATAAGGCCGTCACACGAACATTGATATTTGAAATCAGATAATTTTTATATCTTAAATATAGAAAAAAAAGTACGGCATAAAACATAACATTTATTCGATAACATGGTTATATACATAAATAAAAAGAAATCACATTATCAGCTAAGTCTAAGAAGGTAGGACAAACGAACATTAAAACTTGATCTCTCCGGTTTTTTCTTTAAAATTTTAAGAAATATAATTTTCAAAGTATTTACAGGTGTTTTTTATCATTTAACAAGGTGGTCAACATCCATAATACCGAAACTCATCAAATACTGCTGTCATACGAACTTTAATATTTAACAAGGTTGTCAACATCCATAAAATTGAACCTCAACAAATAATTCAGACAAATCAAGCTTTGAATTTAGATGGTAGGACAAACGAACATTAAAATTTGTGTCAGACCTTAATAAGGAGGATATTAATCTAAAGATATACACAGTAATGCATATAAACTGCTGCAAAATTACAGAAATTTCGGATTATGTTTAATTAATTTGATTATAGGGATGCTTTGCTTTAAATATTGTACCTTGTTGTTATAGAATTTATTGTTTCAAACGTGAGATAAATAGGATTATTATACCACATTTTTGTTGCAAAATCAGAATGTTTTAAATGGCTGTACAGACTTTATGTTAGCAATTAAGAAGTTGTTACGCTTTTTAAATCGTACCTAACTGTTATAGCATTCATCTGCAAAGTTTGAAATCTATAGGTCAATTCTAAATTAATCATAAGAGCTGTCCCTTATGTATTAATTATGGAAAAGCTTTGCTTAAAATGGACAAACATAAAATAATACAATATTGAGTTTGCACGTTTCATAAATCATATCTAAACTTTTCAAGAATCATCACCCAAGGTTTGGAATTTATTATTTATCATGCCAATTACGGACAGTTGGACGGTTGGAATTTGATAGAGTGGCTGCGCTGTGTTAATAAGTATCTTTTATAAGCCTTAATGTTAACATTGGCAATACTTGGGTTTTGGCTTCCCCCAACTTTCTTGCACATTCTTGGTAGTCTTACATTCTCGCCAATATTTTCATATTCGAATAGCTATTCAATATAAAAAAAAAGTTTTAAAAAAAGCAACATGATGTACGTTTGTGCATGTAGCGAAGGATTTTGCTTATCGCTTAACCGATAAAGTTCTCCTTTAAGGCTAGGTTTTTCTAGGGGTGAAGCCGCTAGAAACCAATAATATATCGAAAATATAATGCCTCGGAAATTGCTGATAAAGTTATGTTATATACTAGTTTTATCGTATTCATTCGAATCCGGTGGATAGGAACCGGTTCTCATCCTTACGAAAAAACTATGTCTAGCATCGTATTATATCCAGCTTTCTACGAATATGTTTATAATACGATGCGAGATAACTATTATCATATTCATTGGCTCTGTTCCTACAAGTTGTTTTATTTTGTTAAACTCTTTGATTTTACGACTATAGCCTGGATGTTCTATCTATTAGGGTAAGTACATTTATTGAATTTTGACCAGGACATTCGAATTGTCCTATCGATTTTAAACTTTGCATGGTGATTCCTTTAGTAGTTAGGTACAATTTAGAAAGCGTAGCAACTCTATAATCATTACCAGAATGTCCATACGTCCATTTTTTTTTACTTTTTTAACAACAAATTTTTATGTGATCTAATTATCCGTTTGATCTGATTTTTGGTATATTGATTCCTGGGACAACAAAGAACAATATTATAAGCGAAGCAACTCTATAATCAAGTCCTAAAAATGTAAGTATGTCCATAAACATTATCCTGTATTAAGCAGTTTTTCAACAAATTTATTTACAATTTTGCTTTAACTCTTATACTTTTATATTCTGATTATTCAATTCTGACATTATACAAGGGCTAATGTCCGTTTGTCCTACCGTTTCAGTGCTGCGCTTTTATGGATGTTGTCATCCTTGTTACTATAAATATCTAGCATATAAGTAGTTTAACGAAACTTTGGTTTAAATGGGACCTCAAAGGATAAGATAATGGCATGAAATTATGTAAATCCCAATGATGATTAACAGTATGAACCATTCAAATCATTTATTGAAAATATTTTAATATGAATCCACCTACTAAGTTTTTAAGCTAATAAATTTGGGAACTTTTTCCAAAAAGACTTTGTATAAAAGATTTTTGAAAGTCTCTTCCTCCCTGGCTAAAAAGAAGATAAATATGTTTTATAAAAGTACCAGTACGTCAGTCTGTCTGTTAATATTAATTGATGACTCAAAACACTGGACCGATATGGTCCTCTACGGTCCTCCTTTTCTGTTTAACATCTTATAGTTCAAAGAAAGATTTATAATTTTTTTTGTGGAGGGTACCTCGACCTTGTAAGAAACATCACCCCTGGGAAAAAAATAACCCCACCCCCAAAATAAAGAAAAAAATCTTTTTAATTAACTTTAAATTTTTAATTTTAGAGTCGAATTATATCCCTAGAGACATCTAGGGTTCGTATCCGCTAGTAAAGGAAAATTACAATTTTGTGGGAGCTTTGACATTGGCCTGGTGCGCTGTAATTACCACATTTTTCACACAAATTATACAACATTAAACCTTTAATTAAACAAAGTAAGATACAGATGAGATAATAGAACCAGAGAGTAAGGGGACATTGGGCTGTTTAATCCACGTATCCACAAAGTTAAATAATAACGTTTTCTTATTAGTTTGCTTGACAACTTTGGGGAGTTTTATTGAATTTGTATTGGATGGTTCATTTAGCAGAGTGTAGACCAAGCATTTCAAATTCTAGTTGTAATCAACAGAAGGGGTAATTTTGTGTAACATCACTAGGATGTATATCAATTTATCGGCCATTGTCTTATCCCTTTAGATCTCTGGATGATATTAGCACAATACCTCTGAAAAAATCAAATAATTTAAACAAATTTTCAACATAAGGTATTTTAAAGTCTAAACAAAATTTTGATAAAAATTATCCCAAGATTACTTTAATACGATACTTAATATTGCTTTTATTTTAAGAATTTATATGAGACCTATGAAAGGCTATATTGTAAAGGAGAACCATATCAAATCAGCGATTAGCAAGACCCTTCGGTACAGACAAACACACACACACACTTTCACAGCCATTCTGTTACTTTTATATAAGGAAAATGAAATCTAACAATTTGCTATAACTAAATATTCTCTACATTTCAAAAACTTACCAAAGGAAGAAAAGTATAATAAAGAGAGGGGGGGGGGGGGGAGGAAAAACAATTAGACTGTTCCAAAAAATTGTTTTTATCTTTATAAAAATGTGGCAGGATGTGTTTCTGTTTCTGATTTCTGTAACTATTTTTGCACCGTAAGATCTCGCTATCTGCATTACACTTATGGTTCTCCTAAATTTTCCTTCCTTAGAATACAGAGCTCCTAAATGCTAGGGGCGTAGCTACTAGTATGTATTGTCAGGTTAGAAAAAAGATAGAAAAATTAGCAAGAAAATTAAAATATTAGTAGTAGATTAAGTAACCCTATATTTAACAAGGATGACAACATCCTTTCAATCGAAGCTCAGATGCGGGTGGACATATGAACATGAACACTTGTAGAGTGTCAAAGCTAGATATCTAGGTATGAATTTGTTGCGAAATTGCGTAAATCCTTATACTAAAGTAACGGGATCTTTGTTTGGTTATGTGTTTGTGTGTCTGTGTGTTTGTACCGAAGGATCTCGCTAACCGCTGAACCGATCGGGTTCTCCAAAACAGGGTAGCTTCTCATAGGTCCCGGGAAGGTTTATAACTATTTTCTTGGAGGGTGGGACACCCCCAAACCCCCCCCCCCCAAAAAAAAAAAAAAAAAAAATACCCCCCCCCCAAAATAAACAAAAAAAACTCAACCCCCCAAAAATTTTTTTTTACTTTTTCTTTTAAAATCTAAAATAAGAAATTAGGTTATCAAATTCGACTACCCCCTCCACAAGTGCCCCTAGAAGCCTCTAAGTGCGTAGCCGCTAGTACAGGATAAAGTAAAAAGACATACTTTCTTTTTAAGATTTTGATTGTTGTCCTAAAAATTATTATTCTACAAATCAAATGAACAAAATATTTTTATGATATAAAAAGTTGTTGCCAAAAAAGGTAAAATCAGCATGTTTTAAATGTGAGTACATACTTTCAAGTGACGATTATAGAGTTCCTAGAAAAAAATTAGTATAAGCAAAAATGCAATGAATTATTTAGAAGTTTTATTTATAACACATTGAAAACAGTATAATCTAGAGTCCAATGTCCCATCCCTTCCTGCGTTTGTAATATGTGACATATATGTATGCTGATGTAAATATAATGAGTTGGAATCGATAGATTATTACTTGGATTACTTTAATAAAGTGATACTATCAGCTGGCAAAAGTAACTATACCCTTTACCCCATCCCTTTCTCTCCTACTGGGTGAACGAACTGACCAATAAATCAAGTCTATATTAGCAAATTAACCAAAAACATTTCCGCTGTCAATATATCCATGTATATCATATCCATTAGAGTTTGTGTCTGCTGACACAATATTAATGAATTTATACCAATATCTTATTTATTATCTTACAAGATAACAATAGATATGCAATGTCTAGATGATCAAACTCTGATTTGAATCAACCAATAGGAACAATCTGACCATGTTATTGGTTAGAACATTAACATAGTGGACTTTGTCGTGCAAAGCACATTGTCTAGGAAAGGGGGGAGGGTTCGCATTTTGGACATTTTAACTTATTTAACCCCCCCCCCCTTACATTTTGATTATCTACAGAGATTTTTAAATGAGGAGGGGCATTTGCCCCAAATGCCCCCTTCGGTTCGCATGCCACTGATATTGGAATATGTGTCGTTCAAAATGTCAAAGCTCGTATAATTGGGTTAAATGATATATGACTAATATAGACAAAAAATCATCGTCTCCTTTAAAATATTTATTTTCTCTAACCCGTGTTTTGTTTGCTTTAAATGACCGTTTAAGTTGGACGAATTATTGTGTAATGATCTGAACATCTAGGGTTATAAATCTATTAAGAAAATAGAAAACCATCTTCATCTAATATTTATAACATCGTTGTTATCATTGTTCTTTATACAAATGTACAAAATATCTTATTATAAAGTAACAGGCAGTTTTTCTGTGTGTCTTTTTGTAGCTCAAGATCCTGCTAACCACAGAACCGATATGGTTCTTCTTTACAGTGAAGCTTATTTTATTTAAAGAATATTGTTTTGGCGACAATTGTTGGATTAAAAGCTTTTGGTTGGCTTTAACTTAAAACTATTTTAAGGAAAATTTGATTACAGAGAAGGGGGTAATTTGTTTATTATAATTTGGGATATACATCTGAATTTATCATCCATTGTCTTATCCCTTAAGATCAATAATTTTGAAAGGAAACAAAGAGCATGCTGTAAAATTCTGACAATAGCAAACAATATATAACATAATATGCAATAACAATCGACATATTACTACTTGGATGTTGCACTAGATTTTCTCCGATCAAGTATTACTCGCAGCTGACTCTCTGTCCACTCCCTTTACCCCATCCCCTTCCCTTCTATTAGATGACCAATAAATGAGGTACCTATTAGCATCCTATATTGACGCCAAATTTTCCCCTTTCAATATATCCACGTATATCCTATATCCATTGCATTAACATTAATATTTCTCCTGTCAATACTATATCCACGTATATCCTACATCCATTCGATAACATTAATATTTCCACACTTTTACATGATAAGACAATACCACATACGATTATAACACAGGGAGTAAGGGAGGGGTCAATGGATCGAATATTCAATTTTTAGGAGTCTCAGACTTTGGGTATCATTGCCGCTAACTCACTGAGTTAATTTTAAATATAGCAGACGAGTATCAATAAACTTAAATTCTAGCAGACGATGGGGTTTTTTCTTCCAAAAATATCATTTCATTGATAAAACTTTACTGTGATATTTGTTTAATAATGGGAGATAATTAATTACAGAATGGTTACGTCAGTCTGAAAACTGATGTAATCTAATTTTCAAATGAATGCTTTTTTTCTTATAACGTTTTCTTATTTTATAGTTTTTCTAGGTTTGATTAACATACCTTTTACAATTTTTTAAAAAATTTTCTGGATAAATCTGGATTTCATGGCCTTTCAGCGAAAACTATAAAATTGAATTAATTGCCCATTTTCCCCTCCCTTACTGCCTTATTTCATGATTAAAACAAGTATTACAATAATAACCAATAACATTTTGTATATAAGTAGCGCATCTATAATAATTTCTAATGGGTAAGTTGTAGTGATATGTTAGCTTGTCAAATAATCTTTAGTATTTGCTACTTATCCATGGATTTTTAGGGATAAATCAATTTTGGGAAAGTTAGAAAATTACTAATCTGTAACTACTAATTAATATTTCATTTTATCCCAGGGTTTTTAAACTATAAAACTACAATAGGTACAATTTACAGTCCTTGCTTTTCAAAAGACTTTTTTTCACTTTTCACATAGTGTGTCTGATGTCATTCATTTTGATTTATTCTCCTTCATTATATAGATTAAAAATATCATAGGTACTTAATATATCGACGTACTAAAGTATTTTGAACTTTATTTAGAAATACTTCATTTTTCCTAATCGACTTAGAATTCCCCATTAAAAAATCATTTAAATATGAAAACTTAAATACCAACCACATCGATTAAAAATCTTGTAATCATGTTCAAAATAGAATTACAGGCTTTATGACAAAGATTTTAGAGTTTCTACTTTGTCCTAAAAGTTTACCTAAGTATTTGAGGAATCATCCTAAAAAGTTTGAAATTGATTAGCCCATTCTAACATGCCTAAGTTCATATTCTGGTTATACGTTCCGGACGGTTGAATGTAAGTGCTTGTCCTAAATTTTGGTTAGCATCGTCATAAAAAATATATGGTTTATGTGTATATATTTTTAATATAAAACAATATTATCATAAACATTCATATTGAGACAAAAAATATAAGAAATGTGTTAACACAGACTGAGATATTTAATAAGGAAATTATTTTTTTTGTTTGTATATTGTTACTTCTTAGATATCAAAATAATTAGTTCAAATGTTTCTACACCACTAGGTGGAACCAATCAATAACAATTCATTAATTTTTTTGAGCCAATTAATAAGATAACGTTGCAATAAAAGTTTGGGTGCCAGTGTAATTAACAGTCCATTTCCCCCCTTCTCTTTGGATCTTAGTAGTTGTTTTCTAGATTGAAGAAAAAACATCGAAGAAATACCCAAAATTGAAGGTTGGGTAGAAACGGTCACTGGATTGTAAATTACACCAGTACCCAAGATTTATAAACACCCTCTCTTAGTCCTTGGCTTAACAAGGATGACAACATCCATAAAAGCGAAGCACTGAAACAATAGGACAAACGGACATTATCACGTGTATACTTTCAGAACTGAATAATCAGAATACAAATGTATAAGAATCGAAGCAAAATTGTAAGTAATTTTTTTGAAAAACTGCTTGATACAGGATAATGTTTATGGACATACTTACATTTTTAGGACTTGATTATAGAGTTGCTTCGCTTATAATATTATACTTTGTTGTCCCAGGAATCGATATACTAAAAATCAGATCAATCGGATGATTAGATCACATAAAAATTATTGAAAAGTAAAAAAATCAACATGTTTAAAGTGGACGTACGGACATTCTGGTAATGATTATAGAGTTGCTACACTTTCTAAATCTTACCTAACTACTAAAGGACAATGCAAAGTTTGATATCGATAGGACAATTCTAACATGCCTAAATTAACGAAAAAAGCTATCCGTTACGGACGGACGGACGGACCGACCGACCATAATTATAGAAAAGCTTCGCTTTTAAAAAACTTTACCAACTCTTTTCAAATCTTGATTGGTTGGTACAAATTGACAATGTAAAAACTTTTCAACCAATATTTTAATATTCCAAACGGTTAGTTGTTTATTGTTTCAATAGTGTAGAATATTTGTATATATATTGACAGGGGAAAAATTGTATTTAATTTAGCTTGCTAATGTGGCCCTCATTATTGGTCATTTTATATATCCAGTAGGAGGGGAGAGGATATGGTAATGGGGGTGGATGGTGGGTATCATTTTTTAGCCAGCTGCGATATAATAATATATCTATTGGTTTTCCGAAACTCTATTTATTTCCCTGGAACGTAAGAAAGCAATATTATTTTGCTGACAGATAATAGTTTTCATATGCTTATAATGTCTAGAGGTATTATAAGGATACATTTATATCCACTAGAACATATACTAGAGAGATAATGAGAAAGAGCGATAGATAGATAAAATAAGAGTGAGAGAAATAGATAATTTAAAGGGGAAATTATTTTAAATATTAGGTAATATCCTCTTAGAAATATTTTTTTAAATTTTGAAAATTATATACCCCCCCCCCCCCACACAGAACTAGGAACTCTGGCCGCGGCGCTCTACATCCTTGCCTGCTTAGCCGCAGCGCTCGGTTCCTAGCCTAAAACCTAACCTAAAATAAAATAGTTGTTCTGTCGGGGGGGGGGGGGGGGGGGGGGTATAGAAATTTTGAAAATTGAAAAAAAACGGAGAACGCCGAGTTTTATAGTTTTTACATTTATTTTAACTACATCGTAATACTTATATAAAAGTAATAAGATGTCGTCTATCTTTTAGTATCCAAAATTTTAATTAATTATTTTATTTATCGAAATTGAGGGTGAAAATACATTAATTTATCACCCATTGTCTTACCCCTTATAATATCTGGTATTTTTTTTATCATTGTTATCATACAAATGATAGCTGCATTTTTTCTTATAGAATCAAAATCAGCCACAAAAAATCCCTAAATGCCTATATATTAAGATCTCAGAACGACTGTAATAATGTTATTATTGTTTATTGTTTATTATTGTTTGTTTAAAAAAAAAATTCCTAGAAACCAGTTCAGCTCTTGTTAATTTCAATTGCGAATGATAGATAAAGATTTACTTAAATTTTTGGGTGGCTCCTGTGTCTGCAAGCATGTATTAAAATTTTGTTGTTGTTGTTGGGGGTGTTGGTTTAATAGAGACCCCCCCCTTCCAAACATGAATAGGGTACATCTGACTCTGTTCCTGCATGGTATGCCAATGGATTTATTATTACCTGGATCTTACACCAGATTATTATTGACTCTTATAAAGTGAAACTAGTAGCTGGCGAAAATAACTATCAGTACCCCCTTTACCTCATTCCCTCAGCACTGACCAGTAAATGATGTCCATGTTAGCAACCAAATTCGACCAAAATTTTCCCCCTGACATAATATCCAAGTATATTCAATATCTATTGATATGCCATGAATACTAGTATTATACATTTCTAGATGTAGCTTTACTCAGAGACAATAACCAGTTGAGAGCTTGAAAAGGGTTTTAAAGTCATTTTATTGCAAGAAAACTATTTCGGTCATTTATACTAGAAGCGGCTGTGTTCCTAGTGTCTAGGTGCAGGGGCGTCCAAACTTTTTATTTTGAAGGGGGGTAAACATTTTTTAAGGGGGGGGTAATTTGTTTTTCGCGCCGCAAATTCCCCCCCCCCCTCCAAAAAAAAAAGTTTTACTCCGGGGGTAAAATTTGCTTGGGGGGGGGGGGGTAATTACCCCCCCTGAAATCTGTTGGCAGGGGTAAATTTTGGTTACCCCCAGGGTAAAATATTTTGGGGGGGTTATTTACCTCCCTCAAATTGTTTTTTGGGGGAAAATACCCCCCCCAAAATCGTTTTGGGGGGGTAAATCGCCCCTCCTAAATGTTTGGGGTTGCCTATGATGATAAGACACAGTGTTATACGTTGAGAAAATGTATTTAGACATATAAAGAATAATTTTTAACCCTTAGTGGTCGGGTGGGGGGTCGTTGAAGGTTTTTTTTATCTCATTTTCTTTGTGTGAAAGATAGAGGGCTATAACTGAGTGACTTTTTAAATATAGGTATGACACATAACTGATAAATATATTTTTTTTAATATCTCCATCCTGGCGGGCACAGGATGCCAGCATACCTGGCTGAACATGCAGACATACAAAAACAAAAGCATTTTTCAACTATCATGAGTTGTCATTTCCCCAACTGTTTAAGACAATTATCAAGGAGGAAGGAGACGTTGGGCTGTTTATTTCACAAGTCTCCAAAGTTTTATAATAATGATTTCTAATTCGTTGGCTTAACAACTTTGGGGACTTTGATTGTATTTTGTGTGTTAAAACGGTTCAACCGTAATCTACTTTAGGGGCAAATTTTGTGTATCATCATGGGGGATGAACATCAATTTATCGGTCATTGTCCTATCCCTTTGGATCCCAGGACAATTAACCTTGCTATTGTACTAAAAGAACAAAAAAAAGAGGTACATAATTTTTTCTGACCACTTTTATAAAGGACAGACGAAGGCATTTTTAAAAGCGAAGCCTTACAATAATTAGTGTTGGTCCGTCTGTCCATTACGGACTGACGGATGGACAGGTAAAGTGAATTATAGAAAATTATTGCAAACAATAAATTTTATTTCGCCTATAGTTCAAAGCACTAAAGTTAAAACTTTATAAATATGTCAAATGTTTTGTTAAAGTCTAACCAACACAAATTATGTAAATTTTTTTATGAATTATTTAACGCTAAATTTCTACTTTTAGTATATCTTCGAAACCGATTAATATTCGCTGGATTATAAGCAGTTCTCAGACATACTGAAAAATCACGTATCGCATTACAGACAAATTTTCAGGAAGGATAAAATAAAAATTATAAAAATAATGTTAATTTTGGCCTTCGGCCCCTGAGGGTCAACAAAACTGATTCGAATCTTATAATTATTTGATATCCGCGGAAAAAAAAAAAACATTGCGAAAATCCTGATTATTCTTTTAAAAATACAGAAAATACAAAAATCAACCAAAAGGAAAATGTTCCAAAGAAAATGATAATATCCATGTTTTGTAGACATTAATTTATTTATATATTTATTATCCCAAAATAGAAACAATAAAAAACAAACATATTTTCTTTTGTGTCTGTCGCCAGGGATATAAAGAGATAAGACAAGAAGCATGCTTTTAAAACTTTTTAAAATATGAAATTGTGTACAATAACATTGTTTTATGAATCGATACATAATAACTTGGATGTTGCACCAGACTTTCATGTACCCTAATGAAGTAATACTCCAAGCTGGTTAAAATAACTATAACCCTCAGTCATCCACTTTACCTATCCACCCCCTTCTACTGAACGAACTGACAGATACATGAGGTCCATATTAGTCCATTTTTACTACAAATTTTCTCTTGTTAATATATCCACCTATTATATATCCATTACTGTAAGACTGTTATGCAATTCTTTCAACATAAATTATATATACAAACATACATACACACACAAACACACAACCACAAACATACTCACACACACAAACACACACTAACATTTTTTCAGGTAGAAAGGTAACAATGATTGTTAGTTTATAGTCTAGAAAATTGACCTATTACTATAATTTATTGCTAATAACGTCAGAATTTTTGAACACTTATTGGTTCCCTCCCCACCCACCTCTTATCTTTTAAATAAGTGGTTAAATTGTTTTTTTTTGACAAGATCCTATCGCTGTATCCTTGAACTTAAGACACAAATACCTCGGAGAAACAAGAGATAAAAGATATAAATGGAGGTGTAGTAGATAGTTGTGGTAAATGGGAGGTCTTCCAAGGGTTCACAATGAAAAAAAACCATATGAAGTAATAATGCTTATACACAAAATGTTAATAGTATGGAAAATTTTTGGAGAGCTCAATAGTAGTTGAGTATTACGTGGATATTCAACTACAATTGGGGTCATTTTTGGATATTCAACCACTACTGGGAAAATATGTGGATATTCAACCACTATTGGGAAAAACAAAATTTTAAAACATTTCTTTTGGATTTTGTAACAAAAGTTAAATATTTCCTATAAAATGTTCGTACCTTACATATTAAATAATCATGCCTATGTTAACATTTAGTTGTAAATCTCTATAAAGGCTAAATGATATGGATGCATTGCTTGCATAAGTATGCTTTATTGTCTTGGTATTCAGCGGATTAGCATTGCGAAAGGGGAAAAAGAAAGTAAAAAAAATATTCAAATTATGGGGTCACAAATCCTAACACATCAAAGAGTTTTAAAAAAACCTGATGAGAGCGATGTTTGCTTATAACACTATACTTAATCGTTTTAGAATCTATATTTTAAAAATTATAATCTACAAAAGTTTTAAATCTATAGGACACATCTAACACTTTCAATGCCTAATCCCAAAATTTTATTTCCATTGTGAATTTTGAAATGTAAGAAAAGATTAAAGCAGAGTGAGAAATATTATCAAAAATATGGATACAGATTCTTAGAAATACAATGTACATTGTTTTTAAATAATCAGGGATCTAAAGGGATAAGACAATGGCTGATGAATCGATGTACATCCCTAATTGTGATACTCAAAATTACAACTTCTGTAGACTTCAATTACTGGTTGAAACGTTTTGACGCTCAATTAAATGAACCAACCCATCAAAATTTAATAAAGGTCCACAAGGTTGACAAGCCAACGAACAAGGAAACCTTAATATAAGATTTTGGGACAAGTGTAATAAAAAGCCCAATGTCCCCTCCTTCACTGATTAATAATGTCTACCATTCTCTGGCTTAAAATCTTTAATTTTATTTTAGTTTAAAAAAATATATCATCTAGTTTTCGAACATTTTTACTAAAATTTTGGAAGATTTGAATTTTATAATCTTTTAGGAGGTTTAATCAAAGAGATGTCGCATTAGGACGTTTGTCCTTTAGGGGGTTTGTCGCATTAGATCCCCTAAATCTAAAACTCCCACAGTTTTTTTTACTAGTTATAGTTATTTATCACATAGTATTTTAAACTGTTTTTCGTGGATATTAAAATAAAAAAAAATTTTAATTTATTATTCAAAGAAAATTGTCTGTAATACATATTTATACATGATTTTAAAAAATGGCTGAGAACCAATTCTAATCCTGCAGATATTGATCAGTTTTGAAGCCAAACTAGAAATTATTCTGGTAATGTGAATACCTGTCCATATGTTTGTGGTGCTGTCTGCTACACCAGAATAAATTGATAGTTTCAGGTAAACATATAGATAACACATGCTATATCATACAACTTATAGATAGATAGATAGATAGATAGATAGATAGATAGATAGATAGATAGATAGATAGATAGATAGATAGATAGACAGATAGATAGATAGATAGATAGATAGATAGATAGATATATAGATAGATAGATAGATATATAGATAGATAGAGAGATTGATAGATAGATAGATAGATATATAGATAGATAGATAGATAGATAGATAGATAGATAGATAGATAGATAGATAGATAGATAGATAGATAGATAGATAGATAGATAGATAGATAGATAGATAGATAGATAGATATATAGATAGATAGATAGATAGATAGATAGATAGATAGATAGATAGATAGATAGATAGATATATAGATAGATAGATAGATAGATAGATAGATAGATAGATAGATAGATAGATAGATAGATAGATAGATAGATAGATAGATAGATAGATAGATATATAGATATATAGATAGATAGATAAAAAGATAGATAAAAAGATAGATAGAAAGATAGATGGAATGATATATAGATGATTTTGTTTATCATAATTGAGTAAATATATTACATTTATATCTGATATCAAATTTTATTCAGTAAAGTTATTCATCTTGATAAATATTTGTTTTAGAATGAAAAACAGTACTTATTTACTTTATTAGAAAAAGTCCATTTTAGTAATGCAAATAGACGACAAATTTGCCACTGTCAATATATCCGCGTTTACTATTTCCATTACTATCTAGGTAATTATAAGGAATGAATAAATAACACATAGATAGCAACAATTAAGAAAAAACATCAATAACAATTGGTAATAGGAAAGTAAAACTAAGAGCGATAATTACAGTTTCTAAATGACTGTTTTCTTCTGTTTTTTTTTATGGCTGGTTGATGTTCCATCCCTTGGACGTCCTTAATGAAATTTGATTATCCAATGACTTTTTTGTTGTTGAAATTTTATTCCTGTAACGATTAGACACAATATTATAGGCTTGGCTTATCCATAATTACTTAAAGATATGGTTATATCTATACGTTCTAACTGACGGACCAAGTGATATTAGATTTTCTGAATAGACACAAATTCATAGGTACAGGGTGTTTTTTTAATAGGACAAAAGTAGTAGAAAAATTTTACGCATACCGTTCAAATTAACAAAAACTCTAGTTTTTGGAAATATATGTATCATATTCATGCTATTTGTAGTATAGAAGCTACATTGGAAAATGTGAGAAAGGTTGAAAAGTCTGAAGTAAGTTGGGACATTTCACCACAAAGTTCCTAAACTATACGTAGCACAGGAATATTTCTTAAACACCCAAAAAATAGAGTTTATGACGATTCTAACGATATGCATAACATTTTTCTACTATTAACACAAGCCGCGAAATTTGAATTTTAAAAATATACGCATTTTTGCTCTTTCTTTAAAATGGTCATGATCCAAAAATTTCTAAAAATAGGTACTTTGGAAAACCGGTTTTTAAGGCATAATTTATTGAAAATCACTAAATATTTTTTTCTTATACAAATTGCCCCAACCCAATAAAGAAATTAAGATATAGATTTTTAATTTCTGTCAATGGCAAGTGGGTTATATTAAGCAATACTTTTGTCCTATTAAAAAAACACCCTGTACCTATGAATTTGTGTCTATTGAGAAAATCTAAATATTGATAGATTTGACATTTATGATTTTGACAATATTGTGTTGCAATATAATACTTACAATTATTGGAATATTGACTCAAAATTACAGGGACCTAAAGGGATCTTTGAAAAAATGAAGACAACAACCCTCTACTATTTTTCTGAAATCGAAATTTTGATATAAATAAAATCCATATACATCTCCACCCCCCCCTCTCTGAATGAAATAAAAAAATATAATTGTCTAACAACCACCCCAGGAACTTTATATAATAGGATACTGACAGAACGAATAAATAAATTAAGATTACCTTAACAAAATCCTAAAATAAAAATATGATTGTTGTTGTTACAATAAATACAAAGTTGTAAATATATAAGCACAATAAAATACTTAGCTTTTCTTACCCAACTAGTCTTACAGCGGATATTTTGAACAAAATGAAACTTTTTTATTGTGTTTTGAATTCATTTCCAACAATAGTTTAATATAGAAAAGAGTTTTACAGAATTTTATTCAATTTAATTAATTGGGTTGAAAAAAGATGATATCTAAAAAAAGATTTTCTTTGGTATTTAAGATTTATAAACTTATTTTAAATTCTTATCATCAAAGAAGAGTAGATACAAAAATCATTGGGGGGAAGGGGGCATCCCCCCACCCCTGCCTGTTATATTTCTGAAACTATGAGAGATATCAAGACACACTTAGCAAAGTTGTTCATTTTTAGAATTCAGGAAGATTTAAATTGATTTTAACGCCAAGGCACAGTTACTTAATGGCGGAAGGGGGGTTAAAGTGTTAAACATACTAACCCCCCCTAAAAAAAAGGGTTAAAGTTCTTTGTTTCCCGAAATAATCAATGACAGCAACATTTTACTGTGAACTGAACCAATGGATGTAGTAACGTGGATATATTATACAGACACTGGAAAATTTGTTGTCAATATATGTTGAAGGGTATCGATGCAAATATCACAATATTGGAGTATATGAAAATCTGATGCAACAATCAAGTAATAATATATCAAATTCTAAACCAGATCAGAAAACCTGGCACAAGCCTACTGGCGGCCATTAAGAATAGCATTACTCGAGGAAGTGGAAAGAAATATGATGAATTATAATATGATTATATAATAATAATACATACACCACAATATTGCAATAATTTTATATTGAACCATCCCTATATAATACAGGAATAAAAATGGAAAAGACAATGGCCGATGAATTGATGTACACAGAATTACCCACCTTCTGTAGATTATAATTAGTAGCCTTGAAACGTTTGGACGCTCAACTTAATAAACCAACCAATCAAAATTAAAAAAAAAATCCCAATTTTTTAGGCGAATAAGAAAGCGTTATTATAAAACTTTGGGGACTAGTGTAATCATCACATGATAGATTTAGCTGCTACACCCCTAGCGTCTAGTGGATCTGCATTCAAAGGGAAGAGAAAAAAGCTTAAAACCTCACCAAGACTTAAAATAATATAGCCTAAACACCATATATAACCTATATGAAGCTTCACTAAAGACTAAGGCCTTACTACTTTAAATAGGATAGATATATAGTAATCTATCTATCTTCATGGAGATGGGGGGGGGGGGGATAAGACCAATGTAAAAAAAATTGGGAAATGAGAAAAATAATACATCTATATATTGTTGGTGAATTGTAAATAAATATAATATAAAACTATGTAACAATATATAATCATCATATTATATCAACAAATAACACAATGCTAAATGCCACAATGTGCTAATAATATTGGCAATAGGCTAATCACTACATTAACAACAAAATGTGATAAAAGTTAAATTGATTGTTCAGATTATTTTTCGAATAATGTGAAAAACTGGAATCATTTTTTGAGGGTGTGTGTGGGGGGGGGGGGGGTAACTGCCCTCCTCCAAAATTGGTTTCAAAATAACTTATCCAGGGCAAATCAAAAACATTTTATTTAAGGACCTTTGGCTTCGTCCCTAGAGGCTTCTAGGAGAAAATTAAAGAGTTACAGGGTGCGTTACATATCCTCGGACTTTCTTTAAACGGCCATAGCGTCAAAACTACTTGATCAATCAGGACGTTTGACCCCACTATAAAAACCTTAGGTAATGACCTTTGAGCAGAAACAAATCTTTGGACGAAGATGGGCTTGTACTCCGATGTGGCCGTGCTTATGTTCAACAAGGCAGATTCGAATTGCGCCGATGGTATAATCTGGATTCTCGACTAGGACCCAATAAATCAGTCCATCTGTAGATGAGGTAGAGTTATGCAACTTGCTGGGGATACTGTTAGATACATAAGTAAGACACTAGAAAAGACTAGAGCTCTCTATCTAAAATGGCTTGGCTGTAGTACTCCGGCAAAGTGAAACGTGACAGATTTAGAAATGTCAAAAACGTCAAAAATTGTGTAATATCGTGAAAATTTCTCGGTTCTCGACTTTAGAGACCCATATGGAACTTAAAAACTCATTTTAGACTATGGATTGCGCTATTTGAATCTTCATGCCATTTCTAAAAAGGTATAGAACGTCGTTCTAGCTAAACTGTGGTCTATATAAAGGCCTTCGTGTCAAATGGTAGCTTGAAAGTTGGGTGAATTAGGATCCTGCGGTTACTCACATTCCTAAGAAAATGGGGCCTCCCAGCAGCCCGATTTTAATTCAATGGACTTTTGGGCCTAGGTCTACTTTGAAGCATGCACCAATAGACGTGCCCATGCCACAAAGACCTCCCCCATTGCCACTATCAAGGAGAACTTCGCCATTTTGGACAGGTACATTTTGACCTGGGCCTGCCGGCGGTTGTGGAGGCGGGTAAAGGCGGTGATTGAGGCGGTAAAGTAAGGGAGTAAATTAATTTAATCCCTCTTTCCCTATCCCTTCCTGAATTAGTATGAATCTATATGCACCTATTCAAATATAATTTCTTAGCCAAGCAAAACATTCAAAAGGTTTTTACAAGTATGCCAAAAAAAACCTGTAACCCTTTTTTTTTATATATTTCGGAATAATAGAATAGCCCTGCAGAGGGGATAGGATTATATAATTTATAATTTAAATATTGGGGGAGGGGGGGGGGAGGTAGAATTTTCAGAAATAACTTTATATCATGCAAAAGTAAAAAAACTATATTTATAATACAAAGTAGAACCATGTCTGTCTGTCTATTTGTTTGTCTGTCTGTTTCTTTGTAGGATTTCGCTAACCGCTGAACCGATCGGGTTCTCCTTTACAGGGTAGCTTCTCATAGGTCCCGGGAAGGTTTATAACTATTTTCTTGGGGGTGGGACACCCCCAACCCCCCTAAAAAATAACCCCCCCCCCAAAAAAAAATGATTTTTTTAAAAACTAAAATTAAAATAGTGGGGTGGACTACCTCCCCCCCCCAAATTTTACATTCTTATTTTAAATACGAAAATTTGGTTTGATCAAACTTCTTGGGGCCAAGCCCCTAGAGGCTAGGGGCGAAACCGCTAGTTTATATAAAAGTAACAAAGATGTATGTTGGTTTGTCTGTTTGTAACATGCAAAAGTAAAAATTCCCCTCTTATAAAAGTAACAGGTTGATTGTGGGCTTGGCTGTTTGTTCCAAAGGATCTTGTTAACTGCTCACATAGCGATTCTAGAGCAAGAAACTTTAACTTTCAGCAATCAACAAACGAAAACTTCAGTCCTATGTAATTTTGGGTCCAGAATCATAATCTGTTAAAACTAAAATCCTATGTCTTCCTATTTGCAATAAAATCGCATTAACATTGCAACAAATATTTGCGATACCTTATTTTCATCTTATAAGAAACAATAATCCATTTTGCTAAAATAAAAATTAAAGTTAACCATTTATTAAATACTTTCATATCTTTAAATTTGCAAAAAAGATATTTTTTTGCAGAATAATGCCATTTATGTCAGCGATATAAAAAGTCTCCTTAAAAACAGATTGTTAGAAAAAAAAGTAAATGTAAGTATTATAATATGTTTTTCTGAAGTCATTTAATAAATTTATACAGTAAAAACCAGAATTGTGCAACTTATTTCAATGAAAAGCCAAAAAACGTAATTTGCAAAAAAATTGCAACCCCTAAATCACCTAGAAAAATAAACTTTTAACCAAACTAAAGTAATATGTTTTAAAAAACATTAAAAAATATTAATCTTTTATAAAAGAAAGTTTGTTAGAAAAGTTCTAATCAAATAGAACAGGGCAAAATTATTTTTTCAAAATGTAAACAAACACTTAACTTTGAATATTTCTATACTTTTTCTAAAACTTAAAAATCAAATCGTACTTAAAATCAATGTTTTGTTTGTTAAATCTTCTTGTGGCGAGATTTTTAAATGTTATTTTTTCATATGTATTGAATAATCATAAAAAAAAGAAAAAAAATGCATTAAGCCGATTCAAATATATTAAATATTTCCTTATAAAGGCAGCAAAATAAAAAAAGGTGTTAAATAAAAATTATTTATATTTATTTCTTAAGCTGTATAACTTTTAAAAAAATTTTAAAACATGATTTTTGCTAAAATAGATATTTTTTCATTAAAAGGAAATATTGTTTAATAAATCAGCTGTTATCAAAGAATATATCGTTTTCTTATGTTGGGCTACGAATAGTAATTTCAAGGGATCGACAGCCGCGCACAAGCCTAAAATTCCGCAGGTGTGCAAAATAAGATTTTAATAAGGAGAATTGTCTGTTAAGAAACAAGTTTAGATTTCCAGCTTAATTTTAAAGATATAATATGACGATTTAACTGAGGCTTACCCGCGGCTGTTGAACCCTGTTAATTTAAATTAAAAACTATATATCTTTAACAGTCTTTAACCCTCAAAAGTAGGACCCCTTTCCGCATCTTAACCAGTTGTACTTAGCAGCTCCGCCGCAGATGGTGGTTGGCGGGAAAACTTTTTCATGAAATTTTTTTCATGAAGCTTTAGTTTAAAATTTTTAGTTTCCAGCCTAAAATATAAGAAGTAGGATGTCCTCCTTATTGAACAAAACTCAAATAAAAGTTGGGTACGATTTAGGAAGCGAAAAAGCTATTCTAACAGCTTTTGTTGATATAATTATCATATTCATCTGATTTTTAGATTACTCACAACAATTTTATAAGCGAAGCATCTCTATATTCAAATGTATGTTCTTCAACAGTATTTACGTAATTTTGCAACTTTATGTACAATTTTGTTTAATAACTACAAATTAATTGCCTGCTTATAAAGTTCTCACATTCTACTTTTGCACGCATCTGGGCCCTATTTTTTCATTTGCAAATTGAATACATGTTTGCGGGAGATAATTTAAATTTCGTCTTGGTTACCGCAAAATAATGCGGCACTGCTTTGATTGTAATAAAAAAAACTCCAATGCTAATTGCCTAATAACACGTTTTTTTATAGTATTATTTCTTATAAAATCAAATATGAACGCTAATGCATTAAAAATCTGTTATAAATTACAACAAATTAATATTATTATTTTTTACCACTGGGAGTTATTTATATGAACATTTATGTTATGTTGTGAACATTTTAGCAGACAATTATTTATTTTAAATTTATAAAGGTAAAATTTTCAGGGATATAAAAAAAAGTTTAGATTTTTTTTCATTTTAAAAGATAATTTAATTAATTGTCAATAATCGTATTTCAATATAATATATTTTTGATAGGCAATATATTAGTCCTAAAAATTGAAAGTCGTCGTACTGATTTTATGATAAGGTTTTTAATTTAAAAAAAAAAACTTAAATATCTCTGAAGAAGGGGAAAGAAGGATTTAACTGTAAATGAAAACATGAAATATAGGCCTTAATTTTATCGCCACACTTTGCGGATTCTTGCGGAGAGGTGTGGATAGTATAATTCGCCTCTGACTCGATGTGTGCTGGTTCTCCTTTACAATATAGCTTCTCAAAGGTCCTGGTAAGGTTTATAACTATTTTGATGTAGATAAATCATATATAAAAAAACATGACCCAGCCCCCCACCAAGAAAAAATTGAGCAGCTGAGCTGCTTTGGATTAACTAATTCCTTAAAGAATTAATTTAAGGTTATAAAAGGTACTAGAGCTAACAGTCTCTCTCCAATATTGGTATACGGAGATCATACTAAAAAGTGTCCATCCAAAACAGGGAATATTTTGCCAATGGATATAGAATATACGTGGATATATTGAAAGGGAAAAATTTGTTGTCAATTATTGGTCAGTTCGTTAATCTAGTAGGATGGGAGGTGATGGGGTAAAAGAGGTGGATGGGAGGGTATCTCCACCCACTAAAGAGAAATCAACCCTAGAAAAAATGAATCCCTTTCCCCCACAAAAACAAAACAAAATAGTTTTATTTTTTAAAACTAAAATTTTAAGTAGAGTGCCAACTTCCAAATTACCTCAAGTATCCCTAGAGGCCTCTAAAGGCCTAGCTGCTAGTTATCTGAAAGCTAATTTTCTAAAATATTGTATGCCCACTAATACTATAGAATTGGCACTCTGCGTAGGTAAAATCCAGGAAAAATATAAAATTCAACATTTTAATTAAAAGGTTTATGTAAATTAAGTAGGTTTAACCTACATTTATATATATTTTTATACACTTGTAAAAATAAATTACTTTTCTTGATAAATAATGCAATTTGCAAATTTTAGTTCATTATTATCATTTTCATTTTTTAAAAGCGAAGCTTTTCTATATTTAGTGTCGGTCCGTCCGTCCGTCCGTCCGTAACGGATAGCTTTTTTCGTTGATTTAGGCATGTTAGAATTGTCCTATCGACTTCAAACTTTGAATGATTATTCCTGTAGTAGTTAGGTACGATTTAGAAAGCGTAGCAACTCTATAATCATTACCAGAATGTCCGTTAATCCATTTTAAACATGTTGATTTTTCTACTTTTTTAACAACAAATTTTTATGTGATCTAATTATCCTTTTGATCTGATTTTTGGTTTATTGATTCACGGTACAACAAAGAACAACATTATAAGCGAAGCAACTCTATAATCAAGTCCTAAAAATGTAAGTATGTCCATAAACATTATCCTGTATCAAGCAGTTCAATTAGAGTTTAATGTTTGAACCAACCAATCAAGATTAAACAAAAAGTTCCAAACGGTTATAAGCTAAAGAATTTTTTAAAATATTTAGTCAGACTTGTACTTATTACTTTATTATAGGCTAGCGGCTTTGCCCCAAGAGGTTTGATCAAACCAATTTTTCGTATTTTAGATTTAAAGGAAAATTAAAAAAAAATTGGAGGGGGGAGAATTTTTTTTTCAATTTTAGTTTTAAAAAGAAAAGAAAAAATATTTTTTTTTTTTTGGGGGGGGTTTGGGGTTGGGGGGTTGGGGGTATCTCACCCCCCAAGAAAATAGTTATAAACCTTCCAGGGACCTATGAGAAGCTACCCTGTAAAGGAGAACCCGATCGGTTCAGCGGTTAGCGAGATCCTTTGCTACAAACAAACAGACAGACAAACAAACAGACAGACAAACAGACAGACAGACAAACAGACAGACATCGTTCTACTTTGCATTATAGATAATGATTTTCCCCTCAATAAATCATCTCCGTCATAATTAGATAAAGCTCCAGAGTACAATTAATAATGTCCAAATGTTTGGTACAATACAGGGAGGGAGGGGACATTATTACACTAGTCCCCAAAGTTTTATAAAAATGTTTTCTTATTCTTCGTTCGCTTAACAACTTTGGGGACTTTTAATGAATTTTGATTAGTTGGTTCATTAAGTTAGTGTTGAAACGTTTCAACCATTAATTGTAATCTACAGAAGAAAAAATTTTGAGCATCAATTTATCGGCCATTGTCTTATACCATTAGATCCCTGGGTAAGAGCAAGCAAGGAAGAATGCATTATAAGGTGGAATGAGGATAACTTTTTCTCACAAACTTTACTGTTAGCACAATTAACCATAAAACTACTTAATTCCATCGAATTAAATTACAGTTTAGTAACTAATTTTATAGATTTTGTTTTAGGATATAATGACAATACAATATATTTTAGTTGTTAGATAACGTCCGATCTCCATTCTTTAAAAAAAAGTAATATGATATCAATATAAATCAAAATATAACATTATGTTTTAACATGTATATATATAAATATATAAATATGTTTATAATATGTAATATTATCATGTTTAATTTATCTATGATTTGTTGAATAAGAAGAATAAATCATTTAAACACACAATTACTACCTGTTAAAATTTTTCCTAGCGGCTGCGTCTATAAATTTCTGCGGAGGTCACATATGAAATAGCCTTAAACCATACGAGAGCCTATGTGAAGCTTCCTTAATGTTGAAAATATAATGTTAAGTTTTAGCAAGATCTTAAAGAACAAAAATTATGTGATGGGATTTACTTTTATTTTGTCATATACTTACAACTGATAAACATAAATATAAATGATCATTTTTTAATTTTTATAATGTATAGATTAAAATTAATATTGAAATTGTTACTGTATTACAATCTTTTGTCTTTTGTAATAATCTTGAATTTGTTAATATATGATTACTGCGATACTTATCAGCAAAATTATTCTTGTTTCTTTATTTTATGGGTTTTGTGTTAATAGTCTGAATGTATAATTATAAAAGGCACACAAAAAAATCATCAAAAACAGAATAGAAATAATAAGCTATACAAATTTGAAAGAATTTTAATGAATATAATAGATTTGAAATCTGCATAAAATTTAAAGGAATTTTTATAAAATACGTTTTTTGTATAATTCTTTATCTATAAGCGCAAATACAAATTAAGTTAAATAATTTTGACATCTGTGATTGGTAAATTGAAAACTATCTACGCCCTGATTGGAGAAGCTTAAGTGACGTACATCATTCAACCAATTAGAGCGCAGGTAGTTTCCAATCTACCTATCCTATTGGTCAAAATTTATGAACTTAAATTGGATTTGCGCTTTTAAATAATGAGTTATATAAAAACGAATTAAAAAAAAAATCCCGTGCCCGCCAGGATGGAGATATTCAAAAAATTCCAACTTTCAGTTACGTGTAATACCCATACTTAAAAAGTCACACAGTTTGGCCTATTATCTTTCACACACAGAAAATGAGATAGAAAACTCCGGAGGAGGGCGTTCAACGTCCCCCCCCCCTCCCCTCCGACCGTTAAGGGTTAAGTGTCACCCCTTTAGGATTGACATAGTAGATTAAAGGATATAAAATTCGTGGATATATTGATAGGGGAAATAAATTTGTCGTCAATTTAAGTTCCTAATATGGACTTCATTTAATGGTCAGTTGATCATCCAGTAAGAGGGAGTATTACTGGTGCAACATCCAAGTAATAATATATCGATTAGTGGACTTAAAAAAGAAAGAATTAAGCAATTTAAAAAAGATAAGATAAAGTATTGGAATAAAATACGTAAAATATTATAAAAAAAGGTCAGTGAAAGTAAAAATTGTTCCTATAGAGTATTTAAAGTTAATGGTGTAAGAAGTAAATGGAGAAAAAAAGTGTTTTAACGAAGAGCTTCAAACAAAATAGCAAATGAAATATTTAAAACGTACTCTAGCGGGAAAAATACAGTTAACAACCCTTTCTTGGTCAAAGACCGCGTCATAACTAAAGACAGTAAATGATGTACCTACTGCTGCTATGTCAGATGCATGACAATTATAGTGAGAGGAGTATAACCATGCAAATTTAGAACTTTCAAACAAAGGTCATGCAGTCAAAATATTGTCTGCAAAAATGTTGCGGGGTCTTTACCTGCTGTGTCTTAATAATTCAGTGCCGAATGTAACATACAGTTTGAAACAGTTATTTATCACATTGTATTATGGACAGCTTGTTGCGGATATAAAAAAAAAATATGTTCTACGTAAGATTGAATCATATTTGAGAAAAATATTGGTCTACTAGAAAGTTACACAAATAATTTTGTTTGATTAACCATATATGGTAATAGATCTATACTATATTCATACTAAAGTCTTTTTTTTGTTTAATTGTATTAATACCCGTATAGAGCCAGGCCCCAGAGAGGAAATGAACATTGGACTGCTTATTACATGCATTAGTCCCCAAAGTTTTATAATTACCTTTTCGTATTCGATAGGCTTAACAACGTTAAAGACTTTAATTGAATTTTAGTTGATTGGTTCATTAATTTGAGTGCCCAACCACCAATTGTAATCTACAGAAGTGGTATGTACAACAATTTATCGGTCATTGTCTTATCCCTTTATATCCCTTGCTAGGCTCTGAACATTGGGGCAAAAATTATGCGGTTCAATTCTCCAACAATTTTAGTCTCACAACATAAATCAAGAAATTATATTTTTTTTACACAAAATGGAAATTTCTTTTTAGATGGAGAATTTTCATCCTCCAAATTTCTTGTTTTTTTACTGGATGGGAGGGCCAATTGACTTTAAATTTTTAAGCATTGTAAAGAAAATAAACTATACCCAACCCTCTTTAAGCCTTTATATACGACGAACTCCCTTCTCCAATTAAAAAAGTTTCTAGTTTCTTCAGCAAGCTCGTGGCTTATAAGACATTTTTAATTAAACTAATCCAAACCAAAATTAAGCATTAGAAAAAAAATCTTTATGATGTCATTAAAATAGCCTCAATTTTGTTACGTCTTTAGCACAGTTTTAAAAAGGTCATGATTTGAGGGACCCATGTTTTTAAAAAGGCCAAGATTTAAGTAAAGCTTTGCCTTTATGATGAAAATTGATGTTAATGTTTAATAGGGCAGTTATGCAAATGTTACGCTGAGAGGAGCCATGATAAACGACGTGCAATACAGAAAAATTTAAATATTTCCACAAAAACTGCAACAAAAATAAGTTCCTCATGAATATATATATTGTTGACAGAGATACATAATCTCAAGATTAAATATTATGTATATTAATCTGTTACATCTGTTACCCAAATTTCCCTGTCATCCATTGGCTCTGTCTTAACCTCTTTTCGAGGAAGCTTTGTGTTTATCAAGTGCAAATTAATATTCTATCCATTCCTTATTCTAACTCAGAAAGAATGTCGTCTTTGTGAGTGTACACTTGAGAGCTTGATTGGAGACGGTTTGGTGCGGTCTGTTTACAAGCCACTTCTGTTGATATATTGAGAGAATGAAGATATGCGGAGACAAAAGTAGGGCCTAACATTGATCATAGAGCGCGGATTGATACCACTAGTGTATTGGGGGCTTTACCTTATAGCACATCAGGTACATTTAGGTTCCTTTTGTATGAAAGTGCGTGGTATGATAAGGAATTAAGTAGGTTTCTTAAGGCATTAGCCAGCTAAATAAAGGATTTAATTATGGTTCCAGAAAATTGTGTTTCTATTTTCATATGCTTATTTTGATACATTTTTACCTGACTTATTAATCCAATTTATTTTCCTTTATCGCAAAGTACCCAAAGATTCTTTCTTTTAAATAGTCAAGATTCACAGAAGTGCTCAAACAAAGTTATTTAAACTATAAATGATATTGATACTATAAATATTAATGTTTCTAATTATTAATTGATTTTGTATTTTCAGGACAGTAGAAATAGACTAAAGTCAATAAATCTATATTCGCATCCTGCTGTTGATTGGTCCCAATACTGAGTGGTTGCCTCGAAACTTAAGATCTCTAGAACTTCCCTCGATTTTGGAAGTCATACTTAACCTAAATGCTATATGGTCAAGACAGGCTCAAAACACTTTAAGTACTTTTATTAAATCTTGATTGATTAGTTCAAAAAAAGCCGTGTCCAAACTTTTAAAACAATTATATCAAGATGCAGAAGGGATGATTTTTTTCTTTCTCCATTTTAGGGATATACATCAATTCATTGTCTTTTGTCTTATCCTATAAGATCCTTGGGTAAAATCTGTCTTTAACCAGCCAAATAGAATGTCGGATGAAGTAAATTGCAAGGTAGATTTCTATTAATATATTTTTTATTCACAAGTAATTTTGGACATCTACCCATAAAGCCAGCTGATAAAATAAAATTAATTCTGTAAAATTATCTTTTTTTTGGATGGAAAAAGCCCCCATAGCCATTGGTTTTAGGTCCTCTCCCTCCTGATATGAATACTAGAAGCTAGGGATGCAGGTGGTAGTAGTCTCATATTCTTTAAAAAAATATATATGTAGAATAAGCAGATATATTGACAGGGGTAAATTTGTCGACAATTTGGTTTGCTAATATGGACATTATTTATTGGTTAGTTCGTTCATCTATTAGGAGGGAAGGGGACAGGGTTAAGGAGTTGGATGAGAAAAATCATAATTTTAGCCAGCTGCAAGTGTCACTTTATTAGAGTACATGAAAATCTGGCACAACATTCAAGTAATAATATATTAATTTTTAGGATTCTTTTCTCAGTTACTTATTCAAATACAGCAAAAAATACACACACACACACACACAAACACACACACACACACACACACACACCCATACATGCATGTATAACAAATCCATAAAACTGAAACTTTATAGCCATTTTCCTTCTCGTATTTCATGTTAAATAATGGACAAATTTTTGAAGAAAAAAAATATTTTTGGTTTAGATAATTAACAAGTTTGCAAAAACAAAAAAAAAACTTAAAGCATATATAGATATAAACGCATCATTTAAAGGAAATATTTGACAGGGCTCGGCAGCAGCGTGTCAGCCGAAATTATGCCTCCAATTTAAGCCCGTTTGGGTGAATTGGATTTTTTTAAATGAGGGATTCCCATATTTTGTCAGGTTTAGACTTCCAGCTGATTTTTATGATTGTAAAAGATAGATTTCCCTGTGGCTTACAGGCGGCTGACGCGCGGCTGCCGAGACCTGATATTTAACTTTTTTTGTACAAACATTCAGCTTCGCCTCTAACTTGTAGTAGCTATGTATGCGAAGTGCAGGGATGAGAAGAAAAATAGCCTAAAACTATCCCGAGAAAAGTAAAAAAATATTAAACCATCCCACATATATGAAGCTTTCCTAACATGTAGTACTCAATTGATTTTGTGGTTAAAAGATCTTATTACAAACACCAAAAAAATGTATAATTGATATTTTAAAGTAAAGTCATCACATGTGGAGTAGCTTTGCTTTACAAGTATAATTTATTTTGTATATTTCATCTACATGCATACATCAAGGTCTGAGATAGAATTAGTTTTATATTATAACAAGAACAATCAGATTAAAAATAAGCTTAGCTTTTTTCCACATGTAAAAAAGCACTCATTTATTACGAAGGTTTAATAGAAGGCTGGAAAAGTAATGGGATCTTATATATTTGAAAATGGATGGAGATTGCATAAAGATTTTTCTCGTATTCATTCGAATCCGTTGGATAGGAACCGGTTCTCATCCATACGAAAAAACTATGTTTAGCATCGTATTATATCCAGCTTTCTACGAATATAAAAATGTACAATCATAAGATTAAAACCAGTTTTTGAGCCCGTGCCTTTGGCATCTCGTGCTAAGAAAACTGGTTTTAATCTTATAATTTTATTTTCTATATCCGAGGAAAGCTGTTTATAATACAATGCGAGAAATAACTATTAAAAATGTTTGAGGTATGCTTATGATGGGAAACTTTTCGAAATTATTAAGATATGCATAAAATAGAAAGGCTATAATGTCTGTCCACAAAGATTTAACCAACTTCTGAACCGATTAAGTTCTCCTTCATATTGGTCCTTGGGAGTTTTTCATATTTTCTTCAATACTCTAGAGGCTAAGCAGCCACTAGCAAGTTTAAAAGTAGCTAGGTTATTGTAATAATACTAGAATTACAGCAGGCTTTAAGGTCCTGTATAATAAATGTATTTCATTACCTAGCAAAACTTCTCTCGAAAATTATTTGTCTGGTTGTCTACTAGTCGCTTTCCAAAGTATCTTAACTAATAATGTACATGATTCTAATTTTTACTACCTTATCAAAATTTTATAAAAGTAACTTTTTTAAGCCAACAAATGAGACAATGAGTTTTTCCATCTCCGAAACCGATTAATATCAGCTGCTTTAGAACTGGTTCTTAACTTCTTAGCCATGCTAAAAATCATGTATAGCATCGTATTACAAAATTTTTTCACGAATATTCTAAAAAAATCATAAAAAGGTATTAATTCTATGATTTTTCATTTTATTATCCGAGGAAATTATTCTGCATGTAATTCAATTAGATAATAAATAGCAAAAACGTTCATACAATAGTAAAGTTAAAGGTGTGTTTTCCCTCCTCAAACATTGGAACCCCTCAATTTAGCCATCTCAAAATTTAAGAAAAAAACATTAGATTATCCCCCTCAAACATTTGAAATCCCACATTCAACCCCTCCTCAAAAAAAGCTTGGGCGTCCTTGGTTGCTTTGAAAACAGTAAAAGTGTCTAACTATGACGTCAGAAAAAATTAACAATTAACCAATGAGAGGCCGCTATATATTTTACCATTTTGTGAATACTGGCTTCTCATTATTTATTTGTTAATTTTTTCTGACGTCATAGTTCGACACTTTTACTGTTTTCGTTGCTTGTAAAGTAAACACTCTTGTTTTTTTCCCCAAAAAAGGTTGTGACTAATGTAAAGAAGCACAATGCAGATGTAAAATGATATCTCTTACTCATCTATAAGAAACTCAGGGAGGGAGGGTACATTGGACTGTAAATTATACTGGTGCCCTAAGATTTATAAACATTATCTGTTTTTCATTGTCTTAGACACTATGGACACTTTTATTAAATCTCAATTGGTTGATATAAACCACAAGTGTTCAAATTTATCAACCAATAATTTGAATTCACGAATTAGTTATATATCAATTTTGGGGTTGTACATAAATTTTCATTCATTGCATTGCCTTATCCCTGTAGATTCCTGAAGAAACAAGATAGCTACACAGTAATGGTATAAATATACTTTTGGTAGGGAGCTTTTTTACATGCCTTTTAATGAACGAACAAACAATAAAAAGCTACAAACTATAACAATAAAAACTACACTTTTGTATGAAAAAATACCTCAATTTAATATTTTAAAAGCTTTGCTATATAATTACGCTTGTCCTTAACGGATAGCTCTTATCGTTACTTTAGGCATGTTAGAATTTTCCTATCAATTTCAAACTTGGCATGGGGATTCCTTTTAACGGCAAGGTAAAAGGTAGAAAAGGGCGATTTTCTTGAGAGGATAGCTGTATCCTCAATCAAAATGATTATAAACCTTCTGAGAATCTGTATTGTAAAGGAGAACCATATTGGTTCAGCGGTTAGCGAGATCCTTCAGTACACACAGACACAGATCCTCTTACTTTAATATATCATATAATTCTGAATTTTGGAATAGGTATTTATCGCAACGTATTATAGACAGCTTTCCACGTATATTAAAATTATATAAAAAAGTATAAGATTAGAAGTAGTTTTGTTAGCGCCGAGGGGCTGAAGGCCCGGGTTAACAAAACTGGTATCAGTTCTATGATTTCTATCTTGGTATTTGTTAATTATGTCTGTAATATAATGGTATACGTGATATTTTTAGAACCGGTTCAAATCCAGCTAATCGGTTTGGAAGCTATACTGGAATAGTTATTTCTCGTATCGTATTATAAACGGCTTTCCGCGGATATAGAATGTACAATTATTAGATTAAAACTAGTTTTTTTAGCCCCATGGTGCCGGAGGCTAAAAAACTGGTTTTAATCTCATAATTGTACATTCTATATCCGCGGAAAGCTGTTTATAATACGATGCGAGAAATAACTATTCTTGTATTGGAAAATAAAAATAAGGATTAATCCTGTTTTTTTTATATATATTCTTCAAAGAGGCTAAGAACCGGTTTTGAACCAGTTAAAATTAGTCGAATTCGGAGCAAAACCGGTCCATGAGAAAAGTATATAAATAATCTATAAAAGGAAAAGACTAAATAAAAGTAAGATAATTTTTGACTGGCGATTTATATTCTCACTTTCTTTTACATTTATTTCAAACATAGAAAAAGAAATAGAAAAAGGGAAAGGTAGGTTGCGGGTAAAATCCGTAAAAGTGTGTGTTTTAGGGCCTAAAAATGGTATTAGAACGATAATATTCACTAAATATGTATATTTGTTATTGAAAAGGACTATAGACAACAGTTTTTTTTAAAGTTAACATAAATTTTTATCTTTCTACTACTGTTTTTAACTTAAAACACACAACGTTTACGGATTTTACCCGCAACCTATTTTTTAGGGAGCCTATACAGAAATGACTTTGTACTGGGCTACCATTGGTCAATTAAAATGTATACTGACCTGCCATTGGTAAATTGGTATGTGTATCGGCCAATTATATTGGTAAATTGAATGACGTCATTTTTTAGAGGGAAGTCCATTCAGCTTCATTTGTCTTTTCTTTCGTTTCTTTTGTATAAAATTGTTGTGCTTTCCCTCGAAGTACCTGTTGACCACTAAAACCCCTCCCTTATTTTCTTTATAAAGAATTTTTTTGGTTTCTTGGGAAGGACCACAGCAAAGGTTAGGCTACCACTTGTTATTTACAATTTATAAAAAAAAATAGAAAAGAGGGCAGGGGGGTGCTGAAAGCACCAGTTTTTGGACAATTTTCGATCTATATGAATTAAATCTAAAGACATAGTTTTCCAGTAAGTCATGTTTAGCATCATAATGCAAAAAAATTCCAATGATATTAAAATATAAATCATAAATTAATACTATTTTTGTTAGCCAAAGGATAGCAAAACTGTTTTAAAGCTCCTAAAACTGTCATCGATGTACATCAATTTATTATCCATTGTATTATCCCTTAACAACCCTTGATAATTATACATTATCTTATCTTAGGAAACTTAACAACTAAAAATCTAAATCCATTATTCTATGTAAATCCTAAAAAAAATACAAATGCATTGCAATCAGGGAGGGAGGGGACATTGGGCTGTTTATTACACTAGTCCCAAAAGTTTTAGAATACAGATTTATATTCGTTAGCTTTACAAGTTTGGGGACTTTTCTTTAATTTTAATTTGTTTGTTCTTTAAGATGAGTGTCCCACTGTTTCTACCACTAGTTGCAATCTACAAAAGTGGTAATATTGTATATCATCTTTGGGGAATTACATAAATTATTCGTTGGGTTTGTTACTTTGGGGACTTTTATTGATTGGTTGGTTCAGAGAAAGCCCAATCTGTCCCGATTTTGTATCACTTTGAAAAGTGCTATTCCAGTTACGTCATATACGTTTCGGGAAAGAAAAAGGGAAGGGGGGAAGAAAATCTCTTCAAAAGAGATGGGAGAAAAGGGAAGAGATTTTCTTCCCCCCTTCCCTTTTTATATGACGTCACAGGTTTCGCACTTTTCAAAAGTGATACAAAATTGGGACAGATTGGGCTTTCTCATTGGTTCATTAAGCTTAGTTCCAAACTTTTCAACCACTAATTGTAATCTCCTAAAGGGGTAATTTTGTATATCATCATTTGGAATTTACATAAATTTATCAGCCATTGTCTTATCCCTTTGGTTTCCTGTACTGCAATAGACTTTCCGTTTAGCTTCGCTTTGCACCAATCAAAAAAAGAAAGATGTAAACTCAAATTTGATGCAGAGCTATATATACGTGTGTAGAGGGGTGTAGGCAGGGATATAAAGGGATAAGACAATGGACGATAACTTGTTGTGCATCCCCAAAAATGTAAAAGTAGAATGGTTTTTAAGCCAACAAACAAGATAACGTGTTTACAAAACTTGGATTGTAGGGTAGCCCAGAAGTTAAATATTTGATCCTTATATAAAAGTAACAGAATATATGTCTGTCTCTCGCTAACTGGTGAACCGATATGGTTCTCCTTTACAATGTATCCTCTCTTATGTCATAATAAAGATTTTTGTCAATTTTGAGGCAGGGTACCGTGTCACCCTTCCAAGATAAATCGCCCGTAGAAAAATAACCTCATCCCAAAAATCTGTTTTACTTTTTTCTGTTTAAAAGCTAAATGGTGGGGGGGGGGGGGTGGTTGGTTGGTAGCTTCCTAAACACCCTCTCCCTCACCCTCAATTGCCCCTAGAGACTCTATAATTACATGGTAGGATTATTAAAAATAAATCACCAAATCTAACCTTCACTTTCTCAAAAAAAGTAAAAATAAAAAAAAGGAAGAATGAATAAATTAATCCCATATTATTTTTATTATAAAAAGCTGTCTGGAAATATTTTTCCATTATGGCTTAGTATCCGATTGATATCCGCTGGATTAGAGCCAGCTCTCAGCCATACTAAAAACTCATGTATAGCATCGTATAACATAATATTGAAAGGGAAATCATAAGATTAATGCAAGTTTTGATAGCCTGAGGCTTTGACCTTTCGGGTTAACAAAACTGGTTTTAATTCTATAACCATAAATTTTAATATCCGCGGAAAGCTGTCTATAATACGATGCAATGAATGATTTTTATTGTGGTGTGAAGGAATCCCCCCAGCCTTAAGTTATTCATAATTGATTAAATATTATAGATTACTATTTTTACCCCACTACATTGTAATGTGCCGAGAATGGATATAATAAGTATAGATGTATAACCCAGAGACCTTTTTGCGTCTGCTAGCAATTAGCTGTATGCTCTTTTGTAGCGACTTGGCTGTGTTGATATTTACGATGTTATTTGCTGATGTTCAAATTGAAAGTCGGCACAGGGTCCACGGGGTGGGGACATACAGATTCAATGCCAGCTGCTTCACCATACGTAATAATTCAAAAGTTTATTATTTTGTCAATGTTCTATATTCTTGTCTTACAACAAATTAATGTTACATTATAAGAAATAATATTGAAGTTAAAAATCAATCTTGCCCAAGAGCAATAGGATTAAACCAAACAATGTATATCTTTTTGTTTTTATATCTATTATTATTTATGAAATGTTGTGATTATTGGAATAATTCTTACAGGCAAAGTGGTCTCGGCTAGGAAAACAACCCACTAAAATATATTTTTTTTGATGGGCTCAGAGAAAATGCAGGATCTCACTAAACACTTGTAGAGTATCAGAACTTGATAAGCAGAATATTAGATTAAAAGTATAAGCAAATTTGTATATGAATGTGTTGCAAAATTAATTAAATGAAGGATTCTGTTTTAAGAAATTTTGTGCCTTGATTTCTTAAATGCTTTGCTTAATATATCTTGTTGTCCTAGGAATCATTGCTCCAAAAATCAGTAAAAGATAAACATGTTTTAAATGTGGAAAAAGGGATTTTCGGGTAACGTTTATATAGTTGATATGCTTTATAAATCGTATCTAATTGTTACAGAAATCAACCTTCAAAGTTTGAAATCGACAGGACAGATATGCAATTTATATGTATAAACATAACATCCTTATATAAAAGTAACATAATCTCACTAACCGCCAAACCAATGTGGTTCTCCTGTACAATAAAGCGTCTCAATAAAGGTCCTGGGAATAATTATTTTGGGAGAAAGTACCAATACTCTCCAAAAGAAATCGCCATTAGAAAAAAAAACGAACAACACCCACCCCCCCAAAGAATCTTTTTATAAATTATAAAATTGTAGCATTGACTTCCCCTCCCCGTCCCACCCACTTCCAGGGTTCTAGAGGCCTCTTGTGTAGTAGCCGGCTAATAAAACTGCCATTTTCACAACAATATATATTTTTTAATTGTATATTTAGCCGCAACAAAGGCGGAATATTGGAATTATTATCCTTTTATTGACAGAATCTTTCATATATCATAAACCATACTATACCATGGATAAGCAAAAGGGATTTATCATTACTTGGATCTTACAACAGACTATCCAAACCAAACGTGCATTGCTATATTACTGAGGTATAGGTCTTTTGTAGGATTAGGTCTTTTGTAGGATCAGGTCTTTTGTAAGATTAGGTATTTTGTAATATTAGATCTTTTGTAGGATTAGGTCTTTTGTCTGATTAGGTCTTTTGTAGGATCAGGTTTTTTGTCTAATTAGATCTCTTGTAGGATTAGGTCCTTTGTCTGATTAGGTCTTTTGTATGATTAGGTTTTTTGTAGGATCAGGTCTTTTGTAGGATTAGGTCTTTTGTAGGATTAGGTCTTTTGTAGCACTAGGTCTTTTGTCTGATTAGGTCTTTTTTAGGATCTTTTTTTTGTCTGATTAAATCTCTTGCAGGATTAGGTCCTTTGTCTGATTAGGTGTTTTATAGCATCAGGTTTTTTGTCTGATTAGGTCTTTTATAGGATCAGGTTTTTTGTCTGATTAGATCTCTTGTAGGATTAGGTCCTTTGTCTGATTAGGTCTTTGTAGGATTAGGTGTTTTGTAGGATCAGGTTTTTTGTCTGATTATAATAATAATAATATTTATTTGGAAATCAACAAATGAGATACAATATTGCATTGATTAGATCTCTTGTAGGATTAGGTCCTTTGTCTGATTAGGTCTTTTGTAGGATTAGGTCTTTTGTAGGATCAGATCTTTTGAGGGATTAGGTATTTTGTAGGATTAGGTCTTTTGTAGGATTAGGTCTTTTGTCAGATAAGGTCTTTTGTAGGATCAGGTTTTTTGTCTGATTAGATCTATTGTAGGATTAGGTCTTTTGTCTGATTAAGTCTTTTGTATGATTAGGTCTTTTGTAGGATTAGGTATGTTGTAGGATTAGGTATTTTGTAGGATTAGGTGTATTGTCTTTAGTAGCAACGCTGTTAATAAGGGGATACATATATATTTTATGCTTGACAATAAAGATGTGCCGCATATTTTTTGTCTTCTTTTTAAAGCGAAGCTTTTCTATAATTAGGGTAGGTCCGTCCGTCCGTTCGTCTGTAACGGATAGCTTTTTTCGTTAATTCAGGCAAGTTAGAATTGTCCTATTGATTTCAAACTTTGCATGGTGATTCCTGTAGTAGTTAGGTACGATTTAAAAAGCGTAGCAACTCTATAATCGGTACCAGAATGTCCATACGTCCATTTTAAACATGTTGATTTTTCTTACTTTTTTAACAACAAATTTTTTGTGAAGCATCTCTATAATCAAGTCCTAAGAACGTAAGTATGTTCTGAAAAATTATCCTGTATTTAAGCAGTTTTTCAACCACTTTAATTAAAATTTTAATTCGACATTTATACATTTATGTTCTGATTTTTTCAGTTCTGACACACTACAAGTATTAATGTTCGTTTGTCCTACCGTTTCAGAGCTTCGCTTTTATGGATGTTGTCATCCTTGTTCTTCCTAGAAATCATCATTGTAAAACTCAAGATACTTGGATAATCATATTGTGTTTACAGATTCTGTGAAATGGATAAAAATCAAGTTGTTGAAAATTGATCTACTAACATTTTATTATAAAGTTGTTACGCTCTATGAAATATATTATCATAAAAATCATCAAGTTTGAATCTGTTGGAATTGACAGATAGATGATCTACCCTTTAATTGTAACTCTTTTCAATTAATTTCGAAAAAATAGATTTCCATTCATCTAGGGCCTAACATTTGAATGCTAAAGAAATGATATATATATTAAATCAGAGGCGTGCGAAAGAAGGGTGCAGTAATAAAAAGGTTTCTCCGTTTTATGGAAGCTTCAAATTGATTATGGGATAGTTTTTAGGCCATTTCAGAATAAGATTTAAGTCTCTGGGTGGTTTCAGGCTATTCTTCTTAGAATACAAATTCAAATGGGAGAAGATGCTAGTTTTATATATTAAAGGAATTAATGAATCTTTAATAGTATAGGATGAAAATAGGTTTTAGGAGGGTGGGGGGGGGACCTTGATCCAAAATCCATTGTATGCTCCTGTGTTAAATATTTTTGTGTATTGATATCCTCACATTGATATTTATTTATTGGACAAAATATAATATATTGCTTCTCAGATAACTCAGAGTTCTAAAGGGATAAGACAATGGCCGATAAATTGATGTACATAGCCAATGATGATATACAAAATTACCCCGTTAGTTCATTACAATTAGTTTTGAAATGCTTAGACAGTAAGCTTAATTAGCCAACCAATCAAAATTCAATAAAAGTCCCTAAAAACGTTAAGCAAACGAAAGAGTGATCGTCATTATAAACTTTGGGGAATAGTTCAATAAACAGACCAATGTCATCTTCCTCCCTGCAGAAAACTACTTTTTTTTCTTTTTCAAGATGCAAGAAGGAAAATTTTATAAGCTTATATTCTATTTAAGTTAATCAAAACTTGACATTGCCTGATTGAAGATAGACACCAAGTAGATTAAATATTCACACAATTTCAAAAAGTAAAAGAAGAAATATGTAACTACTGAAATACTTTCCAACATGGCTCGGAACCGATTAATATCCGCTATACAAATATACCAAAAATAAAGATAAACTTGGTCAGTTGGTCAAACTTACAAGCAGTGTTTTAGTGTTTCTTTGATCTTGTACTTTGAAAATCTGTGTACATTTTCTGTCTACTTGGTGTCATTTATCCTATTTTCTTCAAGACTTCTCTGTGTGTCTTTGACGGTATTCCTGTAAACCAGTAAATTAAACCAGTGTATCCCCCCTCGAACTTTAAAACCGCTAATTGTACCCCCCCCCCTCTCCACAAAATTGTGTAAATACAGGATACAGTAAAAAGGACATTTTTATGATTTGATTATAAAGATACCTCGCTTAAAACATTGTTTTCTTAGGAATCATTAAAAAAAAGTTAAAAATTAAAAATGTTTTAAATGGACGAACGGACATTCTGGTAAATATTGACGAGTTGCTACGTTTAATAAATCATACCTAACTTTTATGAGAATCATCATGCAAAGTTTAAATTCAGTATGACGATTCTAACAAGTCTAAATTAACGATCTTATGGACGTACAGATGTACCGAACATAATTCTAGAAAAGCTCAGTTTTAAAAAAAGTTTAGCTGTTTTGTGAGTGTATATTATTTGGCAGAGAAAGTAATTAAACTCCAAGTTTGACACATCCATGAAACTTTTTATACTAAAGCATACTAGAAGCCTGAGTGTTACATCACTTACACTCATTTTAATCTATGGCGTGAACAGTGTTTTGCTAGGGGTGTGCGCGAAGCACACCAAAAATTATGCGTCTTCCCCCAAACCAAAATTAATGGGTGTGCACTGGGTATTACAGAGAACAAGTATAGGTGTTATTTGGTTCCAGGACAAACGCAAAGGTCCCAAAAGTCGGAGTGGACAAACGCAGAAGTGTTAAAATATTAATTTATGAAGTATTTCTATACAGATTAGGTTAGGTTTAGATATGAATGAACAAATAAGCCCCCCGCAGGGGTTAGGAATTTAAAAAACCTATAAGATGGTCTAAAATAGGTAAGGTTAGGTTAAGTGTCCACTCGACGTTTGGGATTCCTGCGTTTGTCGTAGGACCTGTTATTTTTTTTCAGGTGGATTTATATACCCCGCAAGGTGTCTACTCCCCTAGATAATCAATGTACTCAAAAGTCTTCTTGTTGGCCAATTTGGAGTGCGAATTTAAAAGGTGTGTGTCGTTTTATACATCCCTCTTAAAACTTTGTTTTGCTTTTAATAGCTTTTCTAATGTATTGCATTTTAGAAAACATTAAAAGTTATCTTTGAAAAAAGGTTTTATAAGTTATTTTTATTTGTTTCAGAATTTTCATAAATTGAGCTAAAACTTCCCTCAGTAATTTTATTATGTCTCTGTTGAAACCATACATTGTAAAGATATTTATTATCGATGTCCTCTAGGTGGAAGTTATATCACACCTTTTAGAAGCTGGTCCTAATTCTATTGGATTCACGGAATCACAATTGTATTTCCTGCGTTAAACCCATGTTATTTATTGTGATTGTAATGTTTAAAAATATTTTTAGAAACAGCATTGAAATCAAAGTCAAGTAATGATACAAAAGTACATCCTATACTATAATGCAAAGTAGTAAGTTTTTTTTAAGTCTGTAGCTTAAAAACTTCTGGACCTATTGACTTCTCCATTTTAGGGAAACTCCACATAGGTGCTCAAAATGGTTTTAGGCTATTCTATTTTTAGTTCTCTGTCATGTGATAGTTTTAGGCTATTTTTCTTTACTTCCCTACCCTAAAAATACATATTCCTTAGATGCTAGGAGCGCAGCTGTTAGTTGCATGTAAAGTTGTAAGGATTTATGTTTGTCAGTAAGGATCTTATTTAACACTGAACTGGAAGAGGTATTAATGTTAGGAAAGCTTTAAATATGCCCAAGGATGGTTTTATACTATTTTATTTTGAATTCAAGGTGGTTTTATGCTATTTTTATACCATCTCTACATCCCTTTGAGTACTAGATGCTAGAAGTACAGCTGTTTTTTCTTAAATATAGGGAGGTATATTTTGAATACAAAATTTTGTCAATAATTAGGTTATGTCTGTGTCCGTCCGTGTGATTCCTGAAACAATATGGTATTATCTTACACGTTATATTGGTCAAGTCAATATTGTATATTTTGTAACCCACCCAATAAAAGAGCGAAGCACAAATATATATTTGCACTTTTACTTTTCATTCACAGAATCAATATTTGGGAGCCAACTTTGAAATTTCACCAAGGATATAAAGGGATAAGACAATGGTTGATAAATTGATGATTATCCCTAATTATGATACACAAAATTGTCCCTTCTGTTGAATACAATTCGTGGTTGAAACGTTTGGACATCAACTTAATGTACCAATCAATAAAAAATAAAAATTAAATAAAAGTCCCCAAAGTTGGTAAGCCAACGAATAAGAAAACGTCATTATAATACTTTTTGAAATATTGTATTAAAAAACAGCACAATGTCCCATCCCTCCCAAAATTAGGGGTTTATTATAATTCATTATACATTTTTTGTTCATTGTCTTATCCCTTAAGATCCCTGATTTCCATAAACTTTGAATGTTGAAATCACATGGCTATTTAGTGTGTGATTGGATTTCTTTACAAAATTTATTACATATTGTAAACCTAAAGCAAGTTTTTTTTAGGAAACGGGCATTGTTTCATATCAAACCTTTCTAGAGACGTTGCAAAATTGTCTAAAACCTTACTAACGCATCTTATAATTTTTATATATTGGATTTTTAATGATTTATGTGAAAAAAAATCATTCCAACAACACTATTATACACATATTATACAATTTGATAAGCGTTCATAAAAAAAACATCATCATAAAACAGTTACTATTTCACACGATATTATACGCGGGAAAATAGAAGATTATTTTTACTTAAGTTGTCCTATCCATAAAATTATAATTTGGTACTAAAATTAAAAATTTGAAATACCTAGGTCCAAATTAGTATTGTACATATTTTTCAACCACTTTTTTCAATCAACAATTCATCCATCATTGTTCGTGAACAAGGATGACAATATCCATAAAAGTGAAGCTCTGAAATTGAATGACAAACGAACATTAACACTTGTAGGGTGTCAGAACTGATAAGCAGATCATTATTGCATAAGTACAAAATTGTAAGTAAATTTGTTACAAAACTGCATAAATACATAATACCATTTAAGGACATACTTACAATTTTAGGATTTAATTATAAAGATGCTTCGCTTATAACATTTTACCTTGTTGTAATAGGAATCAGTATTCCAAAAATCTGATGGATCGCATAATTCTAACATACAAAAATTTGATGTCAAAAAAGAAAAAAAATCAACATGTTTAAAATGGACATACGGACATTTTGGTAATGACTATAGAGTTGCTACGCTTTCTAAATAGTACCTAACTACTCAGGAATCACCATGCAAAGTTTGAAATCGATAGGATAATTCTAACATGCCTAAATTAACGAAAAGAGCTAACCGTGACGGACTGACGGTCGATCTGACGGACGGATGGACGGACCGACCCTAATTATAGAAAAGCTTTGCTTTTAAAAGTAACAAATCATAATTATTTAAAAATCAGTTTGACGTTATTAAGTTTAAATAAGTCAAAATATATTTTTATCTTATTTACCCAGGCTTAAGTTTGTCTACTCATCATTCATCCTTCGCCAGGGATTTCAAGGGATAAGACAATGGGAGGAAAATTTATGTATATCCCCAATTATGATAATCAAAATAACTCCTTCTTAAGATTGAAATGATTGTCAGAAAACTTTTGTACCACCTTATAAAAATCTATTAAAAGTCTTCAAACTTTTTAATGCCAGTGAATAAGCAAACGTGATCATAAAACTTTGGGGACCTTTATAATTTACAGTTTAATGTCCCCTTCCTCTCTGACACTTACCTAAATATAAAGTAAAAGTAAGCAAAGTGTTCTATTAAAATTGAAGAAATATAAATTCAGAAATGTTGAAGATTTTAATAAAAAGACATTTTAAAAAGACTTTATGCTGTTTTAACAAATACTCTTTTTTGCTTTGAATATTTGAAAATTGGATAGTGTAAACTTTTTTGCCCTTCTACTTTTGGAATAATAGTCATTTTAGGTCCAAATTTGAAATGAAATAATTTTCTGTAAATTCGTGCATTTTAATCATCAGTGCTCAGAAGCCACTAGTCAGCCGCTAATAAGAATCACATTTCAAATCGTTTAGAAACTTCAAAAAATAAAAAAAGAATGATTGCTATATTTTTGTCTGACTAAGACTTCAGCTGGATATGTCGCTATGATTACACGCGGCTGACGCGCAGCTGCCGTGCCTTGCTTATTATATACGTAAGATATGAGTATATGCACTGATAGTTATTTCTCGCATCGTATTATAAACAGCTTTCCGCGAATATAGAATTTACAATTATAAGATTAAAACCAGCTTTTTTAGCACCGAGGTTCCGAAGGCACGGGCTAAAAAAAACTGGTTTTAATCTTATGATTGTACATTTTTATATTCGTAGAAAGCTGGATATAATTCGATGCTAGACATAATTTTTTTTGTATGGATGTGAACCGGTTTCTATCCACCGGATTCGAATTAATACGAGAAATAAAATTACCTCTTCTAAAGTACTTTGGGAACCAATATGATATCTAGCTCTCTCATCAATGTATGAACACCATTTATTTCCTAACCAGGAAAGAAGGGGACACTAGTCCCCAAAGTATTGTAATAATGTTTTCTTATTCGTTGGCTTAATAACTTTGAGGACTTTTGTTCAATTTTGGTTTTACGTTGAGTGTCCAAACATTTTAACCATTAATTGTAATCTACAGAAGGTGTAATTTAGTGCATCATCATTGGGGTTGTATGTAAATATATCTGCCATTGTCTTATCCCTTTAGATTACTGCTTACTAACACCTTCTTTGATAGTTCCTTTTTAGAGAAACAAAAACTGACATTTAACCAAATCATTTATTTAAGATAAAGTTGAGACCGTCACCTTGGGGATGGAGGATAGATTTACCAAAAATTTATTTTAAGAACAGTTCTTAATCTCATCGTATTATAGACAGCTTTCCAAGGATATTAAAATACAAAAGTATAAGATTAACACAAGTTTTGTTTGCCCCGAAGAGCTGATAGCCCGTCAAAGATGATTTTATATTTCTTATTTTAATGATCATATTTTTTTTGTAATTCGATGCTATACATGATCTTTTAGTATGGTTGAGAACCGCTTCTAATACAGTGCAGTGGATATTAATCGGTTTCGAAGCCATACTGGAAAATAAATATCTCGCCATGACTCTCATAATCTTTTCTTAACCTAAACTAACTTAAAATAGTTAAAAAAGCTTTTTTTCTGTGACATCTCTAATAGTTTTGATTTGTTATTGCTGTGCTATTTACTAAGTATATTAGCGATTACTTTTATTTAATGAAATCTTCCAATTTTTAACATTTACAAAACAGCCTGCTTTATTGCATCAAGATCCATGACAGATCTATATAGGAAATAAACGTCTATAAACAAGCTCGAATCTTCCAAACGTATATCGTTCAAAACTCATAGTGCTTCAATGATCACTATTAAACTCTCATTGCCCAGAACGATAATACCAATTATTCTACTTTTTGCATCATAAATGCATTTTTTATATTCATGTTGCTATTTAATTAACAGAAAACTTAAGTTAATAATATAGTAAACATAGGAAAACTTAGTTTTATAATGAATTGATTCGTGCGACACTCCCCGTAATGCGGTCAGATATTAAACTAATCATTTTAACCCTTTCAGGACGAAAATTTTAAATGAAAAATATTACAATTTTAATCTTTAAAAAAATATATAAATATGAAGCAAAACGTTAAATCGTGTATTGTTACATTGGGTGTAAATATAAAACAAATTACTGAATAAATAAGTTAACAGATATTCGAAGACGTTAAAGTTGTAAATTATTATTTTGTTGAGTATGAAGAGAGGGTAGTGAGAGTGAGAAGCAAGAGAAAGAGAGAGAGAGCGAAAGAGAGAGATTGGGGGAAGGAGAGAAAGAGAACGGAAGGAGAAAGAGGGACAGAGCGAGAGAGACAGAGAGAGAAAGGGGGGGGAAAGAGAACGGGGGGGAGAGAAAGAGAGACAGAGAGAGAGAGAGAGAGAGAATGGGGAGTGGGAGAAAGAAAGAAGTAGAGAGACAGAGAGAGGAGGGGAGGTTATATCGCTCGATCATTTATTTCCTTGAGATTTAAATATTCATTTATGCTAAATTTTGTTTGATTAAATTAAATAACTCATTTAATTGAAGAAAAAGAGAATAAAATTTGTAAGGCAAAGAGCGAGAGTAATTATTAATTATTAATTAAAAAGAGTAATTATCTCTGATAATTAATAAGAATAACAAGAATGACAAAATCCTTAAAAGAGAAACTCGATCAATTCTATATAAGAAAATAATAAGTAACTACACTTAAGATGAAATATCTAGATTTACCAAAAATAGTAACTATATCATTTAATAGCTTAATTACAAGATATTTTATTTGGACATTGTCATGGTGATAGCGCAACTATGTAAAGCAATGGTAAAAAAAAAATTTTACTTTGACTTCGAAGCAGGACATAACAGTTTCAAGAATTTTATTGTCGAGTTTGAATTCAATAGGACAATTCTAATATGCCTAAATTAACAATCAGAACTATCTGTTAGAGACGTACGGATGGACAGACAAACCCCCACTGTAAAAAAGTTTTGCTTTTAATAAGAAATAGATCATTAACAACATTATACAACCCTTTTACCCCATTTCCTTCCCTCTTACTGGATGAATGAACTGACCAATAAATGAGGCCCATACTGGAAAGCTATGTAGGGAGTATTTACACAACTTTTCAGCCATTGAATAGCAAATGAGAAAATCACATTTTCCTCTAATCATAGCAAACAGACGAACGGAAGGACATTTTGAATTAAAGATAATCTTTGCTACTAAATGAAAATGAATTTTGCAAATGTGTCATTATAATCTTGATTAAAAATTTAAACCATCTAATTTTGATAGCAGCTGAGAAAACAAATATTTTAGCTATTAAAATATGAAATCTCGATCCAAGAGACTAATGGACCATGTGAATTATAGAGTAAGAAGGATAGTGTCAATTCCAGAATTTCTTTTGCTCAGGGAAGGAGGGAACATTTGACTGTAAATTACACTGTAAACCGAAGTTTAGTAACCACTTTGACTAAAAAACTTGATCTGTGTTTCGTCAGTTCTAAACAAGAAGTGTCCAAACTTTTTTAATCAACAGAAGGCTTACCTTTATTTATCATCATGGGGGATGTAAAATAAATATAGTACATTATCTCCTAAGATCCATGAGTTTAAAAATCATCAACAAGGATGATAATATATCCACATGTAGCAACGTTCCTAATTGTAAAAGTAAAAACACAAAAGCAAAAAGAAGGAAAAGGGGCATAACTGACAGAATGACGAACAATGATCAGTGCAGTGGTCATACAAATCTTCAAACAAAATATTAGCGGTCTTTGACATCAGAAAAAAAAGTTGTGTTTATGCAGTACTGATTGATCGACGGTTATGCGGGCAGAAGTGCATTGGTCTCAAAAAAATAAATCTTCTATGTTAAATAGCAGAGGGGAAAATAAACATTTTCCCTACAGTAATTTTAATAATTTCAAAGCACTATAGACAGAATAACGAAGAAGGTGAGAAATAAAACTTTTAACAAATAAATAAGGATGACAACATCCATAACTATAGAAGCTCTTGAATTTAAAAAAATAAAAGGCAAAGCAAATGAACGCAAAAACAGACAGACATAGTAAGTAATGATGCTTAGTGGTATTTGAATATTTACACAACATTTAAAAAGATTATCATTGATAAAAGCTGAAAAAAAATATTTTAGAGCATTAACGATAAATCGCCGGACAATGTTATTCATAGAGTAGAGGTGCATGGGTCAGCAAACATAAAAATGCCTTCTGTCTTATCCCTGAAAGATCAGGCCCTAAACGAATTCTTAATTACCGGATTTTATACTCTTATAATTACATCAGCATTATACCCTTTCCCTACAGATATTTAATGTTCTCAATAGCATTACAGACCAGCGAACAACGTGAGCTGTAGGCTAGTATGTATATGTACTTTGGGTTATATAAGTTTACTTTATATTATACTAGCGACTAACCCCCTATAGGCCTCTAAAATTTTAAAATTAAAAAAAATATTTGTGTGAGAGGGATTTTTGTTCTAGGGGCGATTTCTCTTGGGATAGTGGCGGTACCCTCAACCAAAATATTTATAAACCTTCCCGGGACCTCTGAGAAGCTACCCTGTTACAGACAAACAGGCAGACAGACAAAGACAGACAAACATCCTGTTACTTTATAATGAGGATTTTATTTTTTGTAGCTAGTAAACATAAGGATCTTAGAGAACAAGACAATAAATGATAAACTTATGTAAATCCACAATTATAATAAACAAAATTATCCCTTTTGTATAATACAACATACTCCTCATACTTTCTAACTATGATAATTTAGTGTTTCGCTTTTTTTTAGTATTTTGCACGTAATAATTATTGATTATAATGAATTAATTATGAAGAAAACAAAGTACTTAAAATTTGGCATAGAAACAATTATCTAATATTTATTTTGCAATGTAATTATTTACTAAGTATATTTGCGATAACTTTTATTTAATGAAATCTTCCAATTTTTAACATTTACAAAACAACCTGCTTTATTGCATCAAGATCCATGACAGATCTATATAGGAAATAAATGTCTATATATAAGCTCAAGTTTTCCAAGCGATAAATGTTTAAAACTCATAATGCTCCAATAATCTGTAATAAACTCTCATTGCCCAGAACGATAAGACCCATTATTTTACTGTATGAAGAAGAAATTCATTTTTTTATTTCATGTTGCTATTTGAATTATATTGAAGTATTAAATTTCTATCCATAAAACAGAAAATTTCAATTTATAATATAGTAAATAAAAGAAAACTTAGTTTTAAAATAATTTGATACGAGCAATACGTGCGTAATGTGGTCAGATATTGAACTAAAATTTAACAGTTAACTAAATATTTTAACCCTTTCAGGACGATAATTTGAAATAAAAAATATTAAGATCCTAAAATAGTTTAAAGAAAGAAATCGTCAGGGAGAAGATAATGGAAGAATAGGGTTAATAGTCAGAATTCAGATAACCAAAAGAAAGTAAATAAAACATTGAATTAACCTAGCCATTTGCGAGATAATTATATCGAGCCAAACTCTAGTACTGTATATAATTTGTGCTTTAAATAGCAGAAACTGTTTTTGCATAAACTTTATTTAGATATCCAACAATTCTTTTTAAATCTTCTAAATTTTAATTTTAAAATCCGCTAAATCAAATTTAGTAATTAAAAAATCATTGTAATTTACAAAATAAAATTTTCTAATTTATTTTAATCAAAGTTATAAAATGTCTATTTGTATTAAGAACTTTTGATTTATTAATTTAGTTATATAAAAATGAATTTATAGAATACATGGATATACAGACAGGGGAAAATTTGTCGTCAATTTAGGTTGCTAACATGGAACTCGTTTAATTATCAGTTCTTTCATCCTGTAGGAGGGAAGAAAATGGATTAATGAATAAAGATTTTAGCCAGTTGGAATTGCCACTTTAATAAAGTACGTGAAGATCTAGTGCAATATCCAAGTAATTATATATTTATATATATAAACAAGGATGACAACATCCATAAAAGCGAAGTTCTAAAGCGGTAGACGAACATTAAAGATTTTCAGAATTGATTAATCAGAATATAAATGTATGAAAGACGATACAAAATTATCAGGATTAAATACAGGATGATGTTTAAGGACATTGTACTTTGTTGTCCTAAGAATTAGTATTTCAAAAATGAAATCAATAGAATAATTATATCATATAAAAACTTGTTGTTAAAAAAATCTGCTTGTTTAAAATGGATGTACAGACATTCTGGTAACGATTATAGAGTAGCTACGCTTTCTATATGGTACCTAACTACTACAGGAATCACCATGCAAAGTTTGAAATCCTTAACATGCCTAAATTAACGAAAAAAGACGGACCTACCCTAATTATAGAAAAGCTTTGCTTTTAAAAACAAACAAAAATCGTGTAAATCATTTTTTATCTTTTCCATGGCTAAACAACAAACAAACAAACGTGATCGTTATGCAAGTTTAAGTAAATTTCTGAAGAACAAGGAAGACATCATCCAAAAGAAAACAGGTTACTAGTATTTTTCAAATGTACTAAATTTCTAAAAGTTTAAGAGAATCATTTAAATACTTTTGGAGTACAAAGTTTTATAATAATGTTTTCTTGTATTCATTCGAATCCGGTGGATAGGAACCGGTTCTCATCCATACGAAAAAACTATGTCTAGCATCGTATTATATCCAGCTTTCTACGAATATAAAAATGTACAATCATAAGATTAAAACCAGTTCTTTTAGCCGGTGCCTTATAATTGTACATTCTATATCCGCGGAAAGCCGTTTATAATACGATGCGAGAAATAACTATTATTATAATGTTTGCTGAACAATTTTTGGGACCTTTATTGAATTTGGATTGGTTGGCTCATTAAGTTGAGAGTCTAAACGTTTCAACCTCTGATTGCAATCAACAAAAAGGGTAATTTTGTATATCGGCCATAGTCTTATCCCTCTAAATCCTTGAAAAAACTACTTCTCAAATTGAATTAATGTTTAGTTTAAAAATAAACTCTTTTTTTCAACAATATCTTGCTAAAAATTAGGTGGGGATAATTTTGCATCACTGCGAGCCTCACTAATTATAGTGAGGCAGTGAGCCAAAAAGTTTTTTAGGAATTCACCTCAGGTCTTGAATTTAAGTTTTCCTGGCGCAAATCTATTAAAATAAAGCTTGACAAATAAGCCAAAGAACAAACAAGAAATAAAAATTACACAATGGAATACCTTTTAAAATTTTTGAAAATTAGAATTAATATAAAAGAAGGTTAACAATTGTCAAAGATAAATAATAGAATTTCTCGTATTCATTCGAATCCGGTGGATAGGAACCGGTTCTCATCCATAAGAAAAAACTTCGTCTAGCATCGTATTATATCCAGCTTTCTACGAATTTAAAAATGTACAATCATAAGATTAAAACCAGTTTTTTAGCCCCAAGGTGCCGAAGGAAAGCCGTTTATAATACGACGCGAGAAATAACTATTCTGTTGATTATGTTGACGATAACAAAATACATAGATAGTTATAGTAGAGAAAATACCATGGCCAAAAACAGGCGCAATTCATTACAATTCAGAGTCAGGACTTCCAAACAAAGGTTGTGCAATCAAAAGGCTTGTTCTCTGAAGGCCGTTTGACAGCATAATCATGCACTAAATATTACATTATAAATTAAGCAGATAACAAATGAACCTAGTAATAGTGTCTGACTGATTATGACGTAAGAAAAAAAAATAGCCAATGAGAGGTCATTATTGACCAATGGTAAAATTTATAGTGGTCTCTCATTGGCTAATTTTTTTTCTTACGTCATAATCAGTCAGACACTATTACTAGGTTCAAACAAATCATAAACATTAATTTTAGACTGCTAGATTTTCTGAGAAATATTTAAGTACAATTGTAAGTGTTTTTATTAGAACAAATAAAATATTTACACAAAATTGTTATATCATTGGTCAATGTTCATTTTTATTGTTATTTGTATATTGTTAATCTTTTTTTGTCCCTTGAAATGACGAGTTGATAAAAAAAAACTCAATCTTTTTAAACCTAAAAAAATAATAGTGTCAAAGAAGCAATGCCCTGCGAGCTTATACTTTATGGGAGCATCTAACCCTTTCTTTAGCCAACCTAACCTTAATTAAGTGCAATATTTTTTTTCAATATGTTTGTTTATTGTTCACTTTCAGTTTTAAGGAAATTGTCTACTGCAGTGGCGTGTACAGAGTTTTGCTAAGGAGGTGCGCGAAGTGCATCTGGAAAATGTGAAAGGTTTAGACAGCTTTTGAGGGGTATTATAGTATCTCCAAGGAGAGGGAAAGGGGGGTACAATGAAAATATTCATCATAAACAAGAATAGCCAGTATGTTAACGAAAGAATTTTTTTGAAGGATTTTACCTGTAGGCATGTTTAGAATATTGTTTAGGTGTTGGAAGGGGGGGGGGATGTTGGTGACTTTATGTGAACACCCCCCTTCTGCACGCTTCTTGTCTTCTTATTTAACATTTATTTATCAAAGATAAGGAAGTATTTAAAAGCTGAGATTAACTTATTTGTTTGTTAGTATAATCAGGACAGGATGCTGCTACATACTCTTCTACTTTTTGGAGGGGTTGGCCTTCTCAATGCACAGGTATTTTTTTTAAAAGCGAAGCTTTTCTATAATTAGGGTCGGTCCGTACTTCCGTCCACCGTCACAGATGGATTGCTTTTTTTTGTTGATTTATATATTTATTTGAATTGATATATCAATTTCAAACTTTGCATGATGATTCCTATAACGGTTAGGTAGGATTTAGGAAGCGTAGCAGCTCTTTTGTCGTTACCAGAAAGTTCATACGTCCATTTAAAACAAGCTCATTTGTTTACTTTTTGAAAACAACTTTTTGTATGATATTAAAATTTTGGCATTTAAGGCAAAGATAATTTTACTTTGTTAATCATTTTTTTGTTGATATTCTGAAATGTGTAGGGTACCTGTGATGTGGCCAACTCAGACAAGTTAGACTGTGGCTACAGTGGTATTGATCAGTCCAAGTGTGAAGCTGATGGTTGCTGCTGGCAACCTGTGCAGGCCAGGTAAACAAGAAACAAAGACAATTATAAATGACTTTTAGTTCTGGTATGTCAGATAAATGTCAGATTTATTGGAATGCTTTCATCTATAAACAGGCCAAACTCATTTCCATGAACATTAGGACTTCCAGTCTAAGATCTGATAAATGATCTGAGTAAACAGGATATCTGGCAATGTGAGCATATGTTTTTCATAATGCTGGTTCTGGTATACTAATTAAGACTGTATTAACAAAGAATATATTTGACTAGGAATGGATCCTTGAGGGACACCCCATGGTGTTTCTACAAGAGTGATCATCCTAACCCCTGCACTGGAGTCAACTGGGCTGGTTCTGGTCCTGGATTTACTCAGGTAAAAAACCTCAATTAAAAAAATACGTATATTGTATAATTCATCTGATTTCTAATTTAATCAACAATAGTTTTACGTCCAGAGTATTTATTGCATAATAGTAAATTATAGCCAAGAGGAAAAACTTAAATATTAAGACTAGCTTTAAGAACAGGGGGGATACATACACATATTTATTTGATCTCTTATTTAGGAGTACTATAACACTATGTACAGCAACTACGAGGCTAACCTGAACATTGATGGCTCTGGAGCTGTGGTGGCTGCACCTGACCAGAACACACCTGGTGGCTCATACTACTATCACTGGATGAGAGATGCTGGTCTCAGTATCAAGGCCTGGATGGATATCAATGATAATGATTATGGCAAGGTAAGTTGTTAAAGTCACTGGTCATCATACTATTTGTTACTACTGCTGCCATTTTTGGTAGGAGTAGGAATTTTACATTGACCTATGACCAGTCAAAACTCATAACTGCACAATTACATTAACTTAAATTTTCAGACAAACTTAAAGAAATTATGTGAAAAATAAATTTCAGTTTCAAATTATCTTATAGAAGAATTTAACCTTCCGGAATGCTTTATATACATATACTAAATAACTGTAAATAAACCTAGTAAACTTTGAACAGGTAGCCCCTGCAGTAGGTGCTTATGCTGACTGGGTGAAGAAGGTACAACACAAGACAGATCCCAATGGTATTGATGTCAGGATTGAGCCCAAGTTTGAGATTCCCAGTGGAGAGCCTTACTCTGGAGGTTGGTGCAGACCTCAGACTGATGGACCTGCCCTTAGGTGATAGTAATTTTCTTGAATATTTTAACATTTTTGCTTTTTTTGATTGATCAATAAGCAATTGTTTCTTAACCTAATTCATAATGGGGTAGTCTGGAAATATCTACTTGGGTAATTTCATGCCTCATGTCCATGACCATTTGACTTAACTAGCTCCTTGTTATGACTTGTATCATACCTCCATCTATCTTCCATCCTAATACCACCATGAAACTCAAAGATCTATTTCTTAGAGCCATGGCCTTGTCCAAGTGGGGTATGCTGTTGAAGAACACCGGTAATGGAGACCCAAATGCCATCTGGGAGATTGTCTCCTACGACATGGCCTGGGTGCAGGAGCACTGGACAGAGAATGGTTGTGACCTGTGGGAGGAGGTCAGGTCTGAGGACTTCTACTTCAACAGGATGGCCTATATCTACTCTCTGAATGTGGCTGCTGACTTTGCTGATGCCATTGGACAGAGTGGGTCTGCTTACAGGTACATAATTAAAATTATGTAGTGTAGAATCTAACACTCTTAATCTAATATTGTGGCTGTACTAAATTTGACAGGGCCTGTACTAATCCAGTATATGATTTACATGGTCCATGGACCATTGGTCTGTTAGTCATGTTAGAAAAAAAATATTTGTATTCTTATATATAAAGGTTTTTTTTAAATTTTGATATTCTATATATTTTTTATGACTGACTTTGTTTGTCTACCCTCTATTTTTTGCTTTGCAAGTTATGGATTTTTTCATTCCTGTTTAAATTATATAATGATTAAAAAATATTTGTAGGTCTCTTGCTGAAGAAATCAAGACTGCTACTCAAGGTCACTGGAAAGATGGTTTCCTCTATGAATCTACAAACAGGTAGAAAATATTTCTTCTTGTAGAAGTCAATCTCAAATTAGCTGTAAATATTACATTTCCCATAATGCAGTAAAGACAAAGCAATCTAAAATGCTCTTGTGTAATTTTAAGTAATAATTGCATTGACTATTCCAGACTTTTTGAAGGCCAGCCTCTGCTGTTTAAAACAACTATTGCCTCGCCCCTAGCTTTCAGGGAAGGGTAGGAGAGAAAATAAATTAGCTAAATATCGTCCTAAAACAGGTATAGAGCAAGAGCTGCCCTGTAAAGTACAACCAATTCGAACCTGCAATTTTTGAGTTATTAAGCTTCAGACAAAAAAACCTTAATACTTTATATAATAGGATATACCAATATATCATGTATCTTCATGTTCAACCATTTATCCTTTAAAGTACAATTCAATTTTATAATAAATAATCAACACAAGATAAACTATGCTAAATTACTCATTTGCAATGGCTATATGGTCAAACATGGTAAAATAAATAGTAGGTAGGGGGAGAATGTCACTCCAAAATCAGCCACACAAAGTCATAAAAATGAGGGATTATCCATCTATTTTTTAAGGGGTTTCTTTCCCACTTCTCCTCTCATCTCCCTCATTTTTATGACGTCACGTGGCTAATTTTGAGTGACTTTCTTCCCCTACATTAATGTAAAGAGAATACATTTTTATAAATGTGTGTCTATAAAGATATAATAATAGAATAATAGTTTTTATTTATTGTCAATTAGGATTTACTTGCATCATTCTTCATTCTTTTCATAATCAAATATTTCTCTAGAATAGTTTTATATTTTGGTTGCCTTTTAAAGTGAACCTTAAGTCGAATGCTTTAGATTATGAAGATTATTAAATTTATGAATAAAGTTGTATTTTAATCAATTTTATACTAAATGCTTTAGTGGCCAACTAGCAAAATTTCAGATGTTTAATCCCTTGATTTACCAATAGCAAAACAGTGTTAGAAACAATCAAATCCCATTAATGTTTACACCTTTTTTGTACCAAAGGATAGTTATTTTTTCGTAACTAATCATAAAATATTTAAGCTACAGGTAGTTAAATATCTAAGGAGAAATTTACATCAATTAAAAAGCCATTGCTTTTCTAAAGGACTGAATTAAATCGAAACAGGTTATAATGCCTTCAAAAAAGACTTCATTCAATACAAATGACTAATGCTAGGCCAGTATACATTTTGCCATTGGCCAATTAAAATGTATACTGTCCTATCATTGTTATTTTGTATTGTATGACGTCATTTTTTATAGGCACTAGAAGCTGCTAGTCTATTAAATCTTACTAAATTAATACAAAAATATCAATTCCTTTTGAATTAAAAGGACAATTATTGTATGATTGACTATCTAGTGTAATATACCTTTTTTCTTCTTTATTTAGACCTTATGATGGAGCTGTGATCCATTCAATTGCCACCTTTGGTGAATTCCTGTATCCTCCAGAATCTCAAGAGGCTGCCTCCACAATTAATGTCCTGACCAAGGCTTTCTGCCAGGTAAGATAATTCAATCAAATGTTAATTACTTGGATGTTGCACCAGATTTTCATGTACTCTAATTAAGTGGTACTAATTAAGCTAGCTAAAATAATGATACCCCCCATTGATCACAAACCCTCTCCTCCTGGGTAAACAAACTGTCTAATAAATGAGATGAGGTCAATATCAGCAACCTAAATTGACGACAAATTTTCCACTGTCAATGTATCACGTTTACTATATTGTTTGATGATTAAAACCCACAAAATAAGTGGTCATGAATATTTCTAAACATCCCGGGGATTGTTGGAATTTTTATTTCCAGTATGGCTTGGAAATGAATGAAAGTATTTAGCCTGGGCCTTCGGCCACTCAGGGCTAAAAAGAGTGGTTTTAATCAATTATACACGGATTATAGTATTTTGTCTTTAGCCGGGTATGTTCTACTTAATTCTTATTGTTATTGGATCAAGACTGTCGTTTCAAACCCTAAATATCATAATGTTGACTTTTGAACTGTTTTTACAAGAAAACAATGTTGTACTACTTATGAAGAAGTGGAAATCTTTAATTTGCATAAATCTAAAATGCAGAACCTCAAAATTCTTGAACACACACGCACATACACATACACACACACAAACACACACACACACACACATGCATACAAAAATAAATGGATAAGTCCTACTTATCAAATCTAACATTGGCATAAATGATGGCTTGCCAGCTTGTTGTCGTGGAAGTGTCTGATTTGAGTCTGATAAAGACATTAAAAATTATACCAAACCTACTTATGCTTTGTCTGGTACTTTGAAGAGTAGGTAAAACCTTAGCTCCTAAACAGGTGCAACTCATTACCATGCACAGTTATGACTTCCAGACAAAGGTGCATTCAAAGGCTTTGTTTTCTGTTGGATGTTACTTAACATAATAGTAGTCAATAATTTTTTTTTTATTATGGGTTGGACTTACAATGCAATGTGAGTCTTCCCTTTTACGTTACAATCAATTTCAAATTCCTAACAAAAGCCAAAACATAAAGCATTGTAAAGTTACTATTCCTACACTACTGCACTCAGACCCACAAAATACACAGACTTTATCTTTTTTTTATTATAATACACACATAACTATCTATCTATCAATATTTCTTTATTATAATACACACATAACTATCTATCTATCAATATTTCTTTATTATAATACACACATAACTATCTATCTATCAATATTTCTTTATTATAATACACACATAACTATCTGTCTATCATTCTTCAGCCGCATTCTCTTAAACTGCATATAGAGTGCAAATAGCCCGTACTTTGAATTTTAAAGATTTGGTATATTGCCTCAAATCCTCTATCAAACACTAACCCCCTCCCCCCACCTATGTTTAAAATAAATTGAAAATAAGAGGGGGATATTTTTTTATATGCTCAACTACTATAACCTATAACTATAACCCAAGCCAACCTAATCTACCCTGAAGCAATTAACAATCAAACAAACAACCCCCCCCCCCCACCTTTAATTCACATTTTTCAAAACAAAAGTAAAGGGGATTTCTGTGTTTGACTCGGCACTTTCAGGGTAACCACCAAATAAACTTTATGTTATGTTCTTGTTATTTTCGGCAAATGTTTTTGTAGATGTTAGGGAGGATTTTTTGTGATCCTCTTGAATTATATGGGATTATACCATCTATCTTTTTTCCTTCTGTTAAGAAAAATAGGCCATGTTGTAAATTTGACTGAAAAAGAACATCATATAACATATACACATACATAAGAAAAATGTATTTAATCTTAAACATTGGAAAATTTTAAAATTTGAATTATTTATTAAATTGTCTGTACTGAAGGATCTTGATTACCACTGGACCGATATGGTTCTCCTTAAGATTGAAGCTTTTGATAGGTCCAGGGGAGGTTTACAACTATATTAGGGTAGGGTACCTTCATCCTCCCAAGAAAAAAATCGACACCCCTCCATTCTTCCTAAAGTATCCATATAGACCTCTAGGGGCGTAGCCGAAAGTATAACCATAAGATATTGTTCAACTGCACAGAGTATGTTCTTGACTATCATTCATCAGCTGTTTTGTCCTATGCCTGTCTTGTCCTACTACCTTTTTTTATTTGCTGGTTCTTGAATATGTTGTGTTTATGTTCTTTCTAATTCATAAGAACATTCAGAGATGTTAAACAAATAAACCTCAGGCGGTGTTACCATAAAACTGTCAAAATTAAAGATCTAAGCCCTAAATTGATATGTATGTGTTATTTATTAAAGTTAAGTGTTTTATTGATGTAGAGGTGTTGGGTTTGTGTCTTAACCCATTGTGTCATACTTGAAACATAAGACGCGTTACACTTACAGATGTAAGAGTGAGAGGGAATACCATGACTCATAAACTGGTGCATTACCATGCACAGTTAACTTAGAACCTAAAGACAATTGTCTTGCAATAAAAGAGTTGGTGTTCTACGGGGTGTGTCGTGACATAAAAATCAAGTAGTTTAAATAGAAAATAAGTCTATTAAAAATTAATGCAAAAGCTAGCATAAGCTATGGTTTACATGCGATAATGTAATCTGTTTTAGAATAAAAAAATAAATTGAGTTATAGTACCAATAGAACGAACAAATCATGTTTGTACCTGTAATAAATCCTTATTAAAATAGCCTAAAACCATCCCGGGACATAAAGGGTGTTAAAAAAATAACCGATCGCTCACAATTTGAACCACCATAAGTACTTCAAATCTTGGAGATAGACCCCATAATTTTAGAGTTTTTGATGGGACATGTAAAAACCTTTCTTTAGACACCTTAACAAGGTTTCTAACTCAATCTATGCCAATTTGACATAAAAAAGACATTCCCATCCAACTTTGAGGCATAACGGCTCTGTCTATTCCTAGTTCTTGATGATTGCCAGGTCGATCTGTTTGATGCCAAATTGGCTAAGATTGTGTTAGAAACATTGTTAAGGTGTCTAAAGAAAGGTCTTTACATGCCCCATCAAAAACTCCATTCATTATGGGGTCTATCTACAAGATTTTAAGTACTTATGGTGGTTCATATTGTGAGCGATTGGTTTTTAAAAAGACAAATTTGTAATAAAATATGCACTTTCGGCGTAGGGCAAATTTCTCTGCAAGGGCTAGGTCTTAAGCTCTAGGGCTCTGGAAGGGTAAGTAGATTCAAAATTCAATATTGTTTTCTCATTGTCATTGCTTGGGCATGAATTGTATTATTTTTTATTAGTTTTGGACCAAAACTGTAAGGTTTATATTGAAAAAAGTGAAGCGATTGGTTTTTATTTTAACACCCTTTATACGAAGCTTATATGTAAAGGAGAACCATATTGATCAGGTTTTAACGAGATCCTTCGATACAGACAAAAAAAGCTTACTGCTTTATACAATAGGATGCACATCCTTAAAATCTGCAGCAATGTTAGAACACCCATGAAGGCAGAAGATTTGTTTTTATGCAGCTTCAAAGTTCAGAGCATTTGAATAGAATTAAGAAATGCAAACATTTTTCATTTTACTCTTTTTATACCATAAACTAAATAAGAGCAACATACTTTCTTTTTCATAGAAATAAAGGCTTCCTGCCTAGTCTTTAGGAGCTATGTATCTGTATTAGTATCTACTTTCTATTTTTAGAAAAGTGAATTAATGAAAAAATTGTCGAGGGTTGTGAATAGTTCCCCACCCCTTTCGTGGTATATCATTTGATCTACTATGGTTTAATACTAAGTTATTCATAACATGGTTGAGATATCGGTCTGGCCGTTTACGATTTATCTAGAAAAGAGGCACTCAAAAGTTGGATGTATTCACCCATTAGGCAAAAATAAGGTGGCTTGACACATCCCCTTACTCTTTAATAAGGGTCTACAGTACACCTCCATGATACACCCTCCTAAAATAGCCAAAGGGGGTGTCAATGTCACAACCCCCAATGCACTGTGCACAAGTAAGTTTGAGTTTGTTGATTATGTAGTGGTTTGGACACATTCATGGGGGCGGGGCGTTTATCCACCACCCTGATACTGAAATAATATCCATGTACTACAAATATACAGTGCTAACAATCAGTTCAGTGGTTAGAGAGATCTTAAAAGACAGACAGAAAAATAACTTTTAATGAATGAACAATATATTGAGTAAAATACTGTTTGTCAAACACTTTGTTGAGTTCAAGGTGATATAAATATTAATCCTTTCAGGAGTACCCAATTAACCAGGATGAAATCTCTGCTGGTATGGAAGGTATCCTTATTGGCCGTTATCCTGGGGATTCCTATGCTGGTGGCAACCCATGGCAGTTGTTGACGGCTGTTCTTGGTAAGTTAGTAGAAACTATCGGCTGCGCCCCTAGCATCATCATTGTGGGAAACAGGCATTGAACTCAGAGAAAGTGGGGAAAATGGGTTGTTTATTACCTACTAGAAATTTTATTCGTTGTTTCATTACGTTAAGTGTTCAAACGTTTTAACCACTAATTATAATATATGTAAGGGGAAATTTTGTGTATCATCATTGGGGAGGTTCATCAGTTTATCGGCTATTGTCTTATCCCTTTAGATCTCTGCATTAAATTGCAAATTTTACTTAATTTCATGAAACGTCTTTTTATTGAATAATTATATCATTCAACTTTACAGAATATAATATCAAATCTTTCTACCCTTACAGTTTTCCTATAAAATTAGCACCTACAAAAACAAGCCACTCCCTTTTGACCTCTGTTTAGCTTTCTGTTTTAACTTTTTATAAAAACTCTGCATGACAGGAATCTTTAAAGAAACAAGGCTTTTTTGGTCAGAAAATAAATAAGTTGGAAAATATTGGTCCGAAGTGGTTGTACTTTTCAGGGAAGTACTATGTATTTCTAAGCAAGTTAAAGGCTATTTTCATGATTTCCCCAGTCAGCCCCCTATGGCCAGAGGTTAAGTAGTTAGTAATAGAACACTTACATATAAGTATTGAACGAAAATAATGAATATTTGATGCTTCAGGTGAGCTGTTCTATCTTGGTGGTCAAGCCACATACAAACAGGTAATAAGAAAAACGAAAATTATTTAAACAATAAATATTGAAAGTCTAGATGACCAATCCTTTTGTTAGACCAATAGTAACACAGTGTTGAAAATACAACATCATGATTGGTCAGAAAGTCTACACATTTTGGATGAACTATTTTTTTCATTTCATCCTTGTAATAAGACAGCTGTAAATAGTTAAATGTCTTAAAAAATGCTTCGCTTGGTGAAACTTAACTTTTATACAAGAAATTTGTCATTTATAACAATTTTGTATAATTGACCATCTAAGGAAATACACCATTTGTTTAAATCTTTACCATACTTAGTAAAATGATTTTATCAAAGTCTTACCTTTCAATGTATGTTAAAAGGCTTTTCATTGAAAATAAGAATTTACTTAATAATATTATTTCTATGTTTAATAAGCGAGGCTTCTTTACTGTCTTCAACTATCAGAAACGCGGCTATTTTTCAGTACGGCTTATAAAGGGTTCTAATCCAGCGGATATTAATAGGTTTCGAAGCCATGCTGGAAATCAATATTCTTGTATTATTATGTTTAGGTGAAAGCCCTGGGTGACTACACTTTGAACTACGAGGAGAACTACGCCTGGATGGATCTGTTGAAGCTGCCAGTTGGCTCAACTGCCAGGGACTTGGCGGCTGCCCAGATGGGAGCTGGTGATGCTACTATGACAGCTTTATGGAGACATGTTCAGGTGAGTTTATATATCTTTGTCTTTCTTGTAAAAATAATTGTTTGCAGATTTTTTTTGCAAAGTATCCGTTTTCCCTTTCATTAGAAAAATATAGAAAGGGGGGAAGGGTAAGATTTTAAGGTGAGGTAAGATTAAGTTTGCGCGGTTGCGGTGCCCCCACGTTGGTTAGAATTAGGATGAAAATACTACCATTACAAATTAAATTGTTTGTTAATAGGGGGATAAAGTGTTTTCAATGCTAGACGTTTACATGAACTCGAGAGAAAGTAATGGATTTAATTAAAAAAAAAAACATGCTAAGCTACAGACTACCAACCCTTTGTTATTTGTCTGTTATTTTGTAAATTAAAGGACTAAGGCATTATTTTTTAAATTTTCATGCGACTATTATTATTATTACGTATTATTATTCGGCTTTACATTCTAATACTTGAATGGAATTAAAGCTTTATAATTGACTCTATGGCTAGAAATCAACCTTATTAGACAATTACTCAAAGCCCAAAAATAATGGACTTAAAAGTGTATTAAACTGTATATAAGACATTTGCGGATATATTGATACCATTAATTTGCCTATTAGATAAAAAAAAGTATGTTTTTTTAATATTTTTCTCTTGCTACAAATCAAATTTCAAATTTGAGTCACCAAAAATGCTTAACTAATTTTTGCTCTAGAAGAATCATTTTTTGGAGTTAGAAAGTGCTTAATACCTCATTTTAATCGCCTGACATTGCTTTATAATATACAGGTAATGACTTGGTTGTTTATAGAACAGCTGACTAAAAAACCGAGGTTTTGTGATAACCCCACTTTTGTTGTTGCTCCATAAATGATATTTTTTTTCTTAATTTTTTTGGCTGTAAAGAAGCTTTATATATTCATATAACATCCACCTAAATTTGACTTTTGATATATTATTTATAACATCACCAGAAGGAATTGAATTTTAGAAAAAAATATCAATTTATATTTTACACTGTTATGCATTGTTCTTGTTCTTGTTTCTAAAAAATATTTATATTATTAAAAAGAGAATTATTTAACGCTTCTATAGGTATGTTTATCATTTTTCTAGGCTAAATATAACTATAATTACACCATTTTAAAGTTAAACATCATAACATATAAACTCACTTATTGAATCGGTCTGTATTATTGAGCTGCCAATCCTTAAAACAGCTGCATTTCATTATTCTATTATATAAAGTAGTCAGCTTTTTTGTCTGTAGCTTAAGATTTTGATAACTAATGTACCTATTGACTTCTCTGTTTTATGGAAGCTTCTTATAGGTCCCGGATAGTTTTAAAATATTGAAAAAAAATATCAATTTATATTTTACACTGCTATGCATTGTTCTTGTTCTTGTTTCTAAAAGATATTTTTATAATTAAAAAGAGAATTATTTAACGCTTCTATAGGTATGTTTATCATTTTTCTAGTCTAAATATAACTATAATTTCAGCATTTTTTAAACATCATCATATTCAAGTTATTGTAATTTTTTAAAAAAATATCAATATCAAGAACTATTGGAACAATTTTTACCATGCAAAACAAGGTGTTAGAAAGTGTAGGATCCCTCACAATATCTATATGTCTGTCTATAATGCATTACACATGTAATGCTAATAGAGATCATAGACATACAAGCTTTTTTTTTTTGGGGGGGGGGTAATTCGGTTTGGGGGGGGGGGTTAAAATGGCGCGCGAAGCATGTTGCAAATTTCCCCCCCCCCCAAAAAAAAATTTTACCCTGGGGGTAAAATTTGCTTTTTGGGGGTAATTCCCCCTCCAGAAATCTGTTGGCAGGAGAAATTTTGTTTACCCCACCCAAAATTTACCTTTGGGGTAAAATTTTTGAGGGGGAGAAATTTAAATTTAATTAAATAATTAGTAAATGCGCGAAGCGTGCAAAAAAATTTTTATTTTGGGGGAGGTATTTACCCCCCAAAAATTGTTTGGGGGGAGGTAATAATAATTATTTTTTGGGGGGGGGTAAATACCCCCTCTTAAATGGTTGGGGGTACAGGTAAATATTAAATGAGGGGGGGGTAAATGAAAAATTCGTTTTGGGGTAATCGCCACTTTACCCTCCCCCCTTGGACGTCTATGATAGAGTGGATGCTATAAGAGTGCTCTTATAATGTGAACTTCTTATAACTGAATGGGCTTCCAGAGACCATGAAGTTGGCCTAGTCACTACAAGGGAGAGTGCAGAGATATCCAGGGGGGGGGGGTTCCTGTAAAAGTGTAATTTTTTGGGGGGATAGGGGTAATCACCCCCATTAATATATTATGTGTGGTATAAACCCAGCCTCTTTAAATTTTTTTAATAGGAGTAAAGAAAATCAGGAAAACTTAACAATCTAGAAATCAAACTAGCACCCCAACCAATAATCGGTTCCATGCCAAATGTAGGAGTCCCAAACGGAGGAGTGAAAAAACATTGGAGTGGACAAACGCATGAGTCCCCAACTTCAGAGTGGAACAAATGTAGGAGTGGGACAAACGTTGGAGTAGACAAACGCAGGATTTTTGGGACAAATGTTGGAGTGGACAAACACAGGAGTCCCAAACTATTTTTTAAATTTTGAATTCTCATTTCAATTTTGATTTTTTTTTATATAAACCCAGCCCCCCCCCCCCCCTTCCTCCAGTTACTTTTCTTAGTTAGGTTAGGTTAGGCCAGGGGGCTGAGCGCTGTGGCCATAGTCATTATTTTATAGACAGGGGGTATAAAAAGATTCAAAATTGTCATATTATTAAAATAGCAGACACTCCTAGGTTTTATTTAAGCAATGTCCACTCTAACATTTGTCCACTCCAACATTTGTCCACCTCTGATGTTTGTCCCATTCCTACATTTTACTCCGATGTTTAGGACTCCTGCGTTTGTCCACTCCAACATTTGGGACTCCTACGTTTGGGGTAGGACTCCAATAAGTAAATCTCAATAAAACTTGATAAAATTATGCAGAATATCAAAGTTTTCAATCCCTGAAAATTTCAACCATCTATCTTAAATAGGAGTAGAGAAAATCATGAAAACTTGAAATGTAGGAATTGATATAGCCCACCCCAGTTTATTGAAAAATCCTAATAAAACTTGATGAAAATATGGAGTATCGATAGAAAGAGAGAGAATATTCAATCCATGAAAATTTCAGCCTTCTATATTCTAGCGTTAATTAATTCTCTTTTTAATTATAAAAATATCTTTTAGAAACAAGAACAAGAACAATGCATAGCAGTGTAAAATATAAATTAATATTTTTTTTCAATATTCTAAAACTATCCGGGACCTATAAGAAGCTTCCATAAAACAGAGAAGTCAATAGGTACATTAGTTTCAAAATCTTAAGCTACAGACAAAAAAGCTTACTACTTTATATAATAGAATAATGAAATGCAGCTGTTTAAAGGATTGGCAGCTTAATAATACAGACCGATTCAATAAGTGAGTTTATATGTTATGATGTTTAACTTTAAAATGGTGTAATTATAGTTATATTTAGCCTAGAAAAATGATAAACATACCTATAGAAGCGTTAAATAATTCTCTTTTTAATAATATAAATATTTTTTAGAAACAAGAACAAGAACAATGCATGACAGTGTAAAATATAAATTGATATTTTTTTTCCAAAATTCAATTCCTTCTGGTGATGTTATAAATAATATATCAAAAGTCAAATTTAGGTGGATGTTATATGAATATATAAAGCTTCTTTACAGCCAAAAAAATTAAGAAAAAAAATATCATTTATGGAGCAACAACAAAAGTGGGATTATCACAAAACCTCGGTTTTTTAGTCAGCTGTTCTATAAACAACCAAGTCATTACCTGTATATTATAAAGCAATGTCAGGCGATTAAAATGAGGTATTAAGCACTTTCTAACTCCAAAAAATGATTCTTCTAGAGCAAAAATTAGTTAAGCATTTTTGGTGACTCAAATTTGAAATTTGATTTGTAGCAAGAGAAAAATATTAAAAAAACATACTTTTTTTTATCTAATAGGCAAATTAATGGTATCAATATATCCACAAATGTCTTATATACAGTTTAATACACTTTTAAGTCCATTATTTTTGGGCTTTGAGTAATTGTCTAATAAGGTTGATTTCTAGCCCTCTATGTTCATTCACCTAAAGCTGTAAGTTAGAATTTGACCTCTGTTTAAACAAAAGAAATAATTTAGAGTGTTCATTAATTACTAATTTTTACAAAGGGCTCGCCTAGAAGTTATAAGCCAGTATTAAACTTAAACTTACCACTCTAAAAATGACAATGAGATCTAAGGTGGATTCTAAAAAAAATTGGCCTTACTAATCGCTTAGCAGGGCAAAATTGGGAAAACAATTTTGCCCCACTAAGCGATTAGTGGGGCAATTTTTTAAAAATAATCCACCACTAATTTACATCATTTACGTTAAAGGTTTTAACTTTTAACTCTGGAATCCTAAAAATCTCTATTGTTTACATAAAGATTATATAAAAAACTAGAGTTGGCTCGATATAATTATCTCCCTATTGGCTAGTTTTCTATATGCATATCTATTTCTCACCCGGCATTACTATCTAAAAGAAAGTAAATATTTAATAATTTAAATGATTTTTAAAAGATTTTTTTAAATTATATTTTTTTCTTTACATTACCATCACCAAAGGGTTAATGATGATGATTACAATTTTAGTTTAATATTTGAACACACAAAATGTCGCCACAATCGAATTCTTTTAAAACATAGTTTTCTTAAATTTATCATATTATAAATTTAAATTTTCTTTTTTATGATTAGAAATTAAATACATCAATATTTGGTAAATAGCAACATGAAATGAAAAAAATGAATTTATTTTTAATAAAGTAAAATAATGGGTCTTATCGTTCTGGGCAATGAGAGTTTATTATGGATTATTGGAGCACTATGAGTTTTAATCATGTATTCCTTGGAAAACTTGAGCTCGTTTATAGACATTTATTTCCTATATAGATCTGACATGGATCTTGAAGCAATTAAGCAGGCCGTTTTGTACATGTTAAAAATTGGAAGATTTCATTAAATAAAAGTAATCGCAAATATACATAGTAAATAATGAAAATCCTTACATGAAGATACATTTGGTTAGAACCCTAACACTCTAGAAATCTCTATTATTTATGGAGGGTTTAGATCTCATTGATCTAATTTACACGCTTTTGGGGAAATATTCAATATTTGATAATACCATTTTTGCACCTTACCATTCTAAAAATCTCTATTATCTACATAGAGTCCATAACCTTACCACTCTAAAAATCTCTATAATCTACAGAGAGTCCATAACCTTACCATTCTAAAAATCTCTATTATCTACAGAGAGTTTCAAACAATGAGATCTAATTTACATCTTTATAAATAGAATTGCAGAACTAAACAATGCTAGAAAAGTGTACATATAGATCAGCTAATTTGTTTTGGAAAAAGAAAAAAAAATTAGAATATTTGCTTAATGCATCGTATTATAGACAGCTGTCTCTGGATATTAAAATAAAACATTTTAAGATTTAAACCAGTTTGGTTCTGGGCCCGTGCTAACGAAACTATAATACGATGCTATTCATGATTTTCAGTATGGCTTAGAACTGGTTTTAGTACAGTGCATTGCATATTAATCGATTTCAAAGCCACTCTGTAAAAATGCTTCCATTTGCGGGAAAAAATGTTCAGTTTTCGATTTTGCTTTTTTCTAAAGCATTTCTGTGTTATCTTTAGTATTTTATTAATTTACATCATTTGCTGTTTTGAAAAGATAGCTAGGATTGACCCTTTTCTCTCAGGGTGGAAGGAGACATTGGGCTGTCTATTGCACCAGTCCCCAAGGTTTTTTTAATAAATATATCTTATTCATGGACCTAACAACTCTTAGTGAATTTTTATTGGTTGGTTCAAAAGTTGAGTGTCTAAACGTTTCAACCTCTAATTGTAATCTACAGAAGGGGGATTCTTTTGTAACATCATTGGGGATGTACATCAGTTTACCTCCATTGTCTTATCCCTTTTTATCCTGGCTTTTCCATTCCAGGGAAGCAAGGGACTATGAAATTCATTAGTTGTCTTAAAAACTTTGGGGACTTTTATCACAATTTGAATGGGTTGTAGAAACTATGTAGCATTGCCTGAACATTCCCATTGCAATGATTTGTTTTTCATAATTGGGATTGTACAATATCCCTTAAGATCCCTGCGATCATTCATTCATTTTCTTTAACATTCTACGAAATAAGATATTAGATTAGAATTTAAAAAAAACCTTTAATTAAATGATATTGTCTAATTTTTTTTATGAAAAGTGGTTTTATTATAGACACTACATTGGTGGCGTGTACAGTGATTCCCCAGAGGGGGTAAAGAATAGATCGAGTGAAAGAAGGGAAAGGAAGTTCTTCCTAAATTATTGTTTATGGGGGGGGGGGGGTTAATATCCCCATAAATCCTACATTTTTACACCATATTATGATTCTTACCCGAAACCCAAAAAAATTAATAAAAAGAAATACATTAAACTAGTTTAATATTTTGACTACTTGATTCAAATATCGCGATAATGACATATGTAAATTATAATACTTTGGTGGTTGCTATGGGACCCCCTTATTATGATTCAAATATCGCGATAGGGACATATGGAAATTATAATACTTTGGTGGTAATTATGGGACTCCCTTATTATCATTCATTCAAACTTTATCAACTTAGAGGGGAGCAGGGATTTTAAGGGATAAGACAGTTTAGATGAACAAAACTACCCAATTATTACCAAATTTTACTACAATTATTGTTTGAAAGTTTGGACTATAGCTCGAACAAACCATTCAAGATCTAATAAAAGTACGAAAAATTTCAATCCAACGAATTCGAGGATGTGTTTATAAAAACTTTGGTTACCAGTATGATATATAGTCAAACGTCCTCTCTTTCTTTTGTTTTATTTCCTGTGTGACCCTTAAATTTTGTGATTTATAGTTTTAAATCCAATTGTTTTAATGTAAATTTGTAAATTAGAATTTCATACATAGAGAAAACTTCATATTAACAAGGATGACAACATCCATAAAAGCAAAGCTCTAAAATTAGAAGGAGGAACAAACGAACAATAACTCTAGTAGAGTGTCAGAACAATATTTAAATTCAGGATACCGTGAAAAAATATATTTTTATTTTTAGTATTTTTATAGAGATGCTTCGCTTATAATATTTTACATTGTTGTCAAAGGAATCATTATTCCAAAAATTATATGAATAAAATGAGTAGAGCATTTAAAAAGTTGTTGCCAAAAAGTTAAAATGAGCATGTTTTAGTACGATATTATGTGCAAACGAATAGACAATCACACATTCTGTTACTTGTATATAAGGCTGTAGTTCATAGGTGATTTGAAAATAAATCTCATAATTCTTATTTTTAGGATGCCAACGGCCGTATTGACGAGCAGATTGATAAATTTACCGGTGCCCAGGCCTCTGCTGAGGGTCTGACCTGGAGCTATGCCAACATCCTGCACGCCCTTCATGTCAGGGAACAAGTACAAAAACTGATCAAAGATTTGTAGATTGTTGTTTTGTTGAATTAGATATGAACTAAATAGTTATAGTAAAAAGATTTCTTTTATTTTTAGCAAAACTACTCTAAATCCTACATATATTACTAACCCAGAGGGGCTTTTATAGCCTTTATTTAACCTGACATAAACAATTATTACAAATTCTTTAATGAAGTCCTATACTAAACTTTGTAGAATATGCAGTGCACGTAAAATAAGATAAAAAAGAATTATGGATGAAAACATACATAAAAGCCATGCTCCGAAATTAAGCGGTAGAACAAACAAATATGAACACTTGTAAAGTGTCAATATTTGAATATATTATTTTAAAAAAATAAACTAAATTATATAAACTTGTTTTAAAAGACTTGCATTTTTAAAACTTGATTAAAAAGATGGACTTATAACGCTTATAAAGTTGGAACGCTTTCTAACTCGCACCTTACAGGAAGAATAATAAGGAAGTTTGAACTCGATAGGACAACTCTAACAACCGTTACGTACAAACCCTAATTATAGAAAAACGTCGCTTAAAAAGAACTTCTACTACAATGATCATCATATATTTGAATATAAAAGAAGTGATCAGAACTGAGATGTAAATTTGGACATAATATTTGCTAAGGACTGAACCAAGAGGAGGCTCACAAACAGCAAGCCAACACAAACTCCTTGGCCCTGAAAACAAAAAATAATTGAATAATTTGTTAACTGTATGACCCCACCCCGTGGACCCTGTGCCGACTTTGAATTGGGTCTTTGAATATCAGCCAATAGCGTAGCAAATATTAAAACAGGCAAGTCGCTAGAAAAAACAGAAAAAGATAAAAATGACTCCAATTTAGATTCAGGGAGCTATCTGGATAATATATCTGTACTTTTACATTTATTCTTTGGCCATAAACATATTTTTATATTCTCTAATAAAGTGAAACTTGTAGCCAGCTAAAATAACGATTCAACCACCCCCTTATCCCACCCTACTGGATGAACGAAAACGAAGTTGCAGACGCTAACGATCCGACATACATACAAGTAAACCCTAGTTTTAGAGTAAACATGCTGTTTATAGAGGCATTGGATGTATGTATCTATAACACAAAGTAGAATGATGTCTGTCCGTCTGAATTTCTGTCCCTTAAGATCTCGGTAACCACTGAACCGATCGGATTCATCTCTTCAGGGTATATACCTATTGGTCCTGTGGTGGTTTTAAGCTATTTTTTCAGGGGGTGGGACACCCCCAATCCCCCCCCCCCCCAAAAAAAAATCCCCCTCCATTTTTTGGTTTATGGGGAAGTTAGTTTACATAAAACTACTGGCAGCACCAGTAGTACTTAATTTTATTTTTTATTTTTTTAATTACCTCTTGGGACAAAGCCCCTAGAGGCTAGGGGCGAAGCCGCTAGTATGAATATAAAGGTTCAAAGACACTGATACACAGACACATAGATAGATAGACATACATACGAATACATATATGTACATATAAATAGATAATTGTCTGTATAAGTTTTTTTTTAAAGATTTCATTTACGTTAGCAAAAAACTCAGATGGATAGACAGACATATAGAAAGATAGATATATACCTGTATTGAGATAGATAGATTAACAGATAGACAGACAGACATAGAAACAGATAGAAAGATAGATAGATACATGTATTGAGGCAGTATTACAAAGATTAAAGCTACAAAAACATTCTAGATAGATAGATTAACAGATGGACAGACAGACAGACATAGAAACAGATACATAGATAGATAGATAGATACCTGTATTGAGGTATTATTAAAAAGATTAAAGCTACAATAACATAATAGATATAATATTAACAGACAGACAGACATAGAAACACATAGAAAGATAGATAGATACATTTATTGAGAAAGTATTACTGAATGATTAAAGCTACAATAAAACACTAGATAGATAGACAGACAGATGGACAGACAGACAGACATAGAAACAGATAGAAAGATAGATATATACCTGTATTGAGGCAGTATTACAAAGATTAAAGCTACAATAACATACTAGATAGATAGACAGACAGACAGACATAGAAACAGATAGAAAGATAGATAAATACTATATTGAGAAGTATTACAAAGATTAAAGTTACAATAACACACTAGATAGATAGATAGATAGATAGACAGATAGACAGACAGACATACAGACAGACAGACATAGAAACAGATAGAAAGATAGATAGATACCTGTATTGAGGCAGTATTACAAAGATTAAAGTTATAATAACACACTAGATAGATAGATAGATAGATAGACAGATAGACAGACAGACATACATACAGACAGACATAGAAATAGATAGAAAGAAAGATAGATATATACCTATATTGAGGCAGTATTACAAAGATTAAAGTTTCAATAACACACTAGATAGATAGATTAACAGATAGACAGACAGACAGACAGACATAGAAACAGATAGAAAGATAGATAAATACTGTATTGAGAAAGTATTACAAAGATTAAAGCTACACTAACATACTAGATAGATAGATTAACAGATGGACAGACAGACAGATAGATAGATGCCTGTATTGAGAAAGTATTACAAAGAATAAAGCTACAATAACATACTAAATATAATATTAACAGACATAGAAACAGGTAGAAAACCATATGTATATTCACCTGTATTGAGGCAGTATTACAGAGATTAAAGCTACAACAACACACTAGATAGATAAATGAGGATGGACAGACATACAGATAGAAAGAAAGATAGATAAATACTGTATTGAGGCAGTATTACAAAGATTAAAGCTACAATAGCACACAAGATAGATAGACAGACAAACAGACAGACAGACAAACAAACAGATAGAAAGATAGATAGATAGATACCTGTATTGAGGCAGTATTACAAAGATTAAAGCTACAAAAACATTCTAGATAGATTGATAGATTAACAGACAGACAGACATAGAAACAGATAAAAAGATAGATAGTTACCTGTACAGGGTGGGGCAAATAAGACCGGACAAACTTTAAACGGCCATAGCGCCAAAACTACTTGACCAATCAGGATGTTTGACCCCACTATAAAAAGCGTAGGTAATGACCTTTTAGCAAAAAAAATCTTTGGACGTAGTTGGACGTGTACAACGAGATACCCGCGTATATGTTCAACAAGGCAGATTCCAAATGCGCCGGTGGTTTAATCTGGATTCTCGACAAGAGCCCACTAAATATGACCTCAGCCCATCTGTAGATGAGGTAGAGTTATGCAAATTGCTGAGGATACTGTTAGATACATAATTAAGACACTAGAAGAGACTAGAGCTCTCTATCTGAAATGGCTTGGCCGTAGTACTCCAGCAAAATGAACAAGGCAGATTTTGAGATGTAAAAAACATAAAAAATCGTGAAAATTTTCTCGGTGCTTGACTTTAGGGACCCATATTGAACTTTAAAACTCATTTTAGACTATAGGTTGCGCTAACAACCCTAGCTTAAACTTCATGCCATTTCTAAAAAGGTAAAGAACGTCGTTCTAGCTCAACTGTGGTCCAAATAAGAGCCTCTGTGTATAAGGCTAGCTTGAAAGTTGGGCGAATTTGGATCCTGCGGTTACTCACGTTCCTAAGGAAATGTGGCCTCCCAGCTGCTTGATCTTAATTCAATGGACTTTTTGGCCTAGGGCTACTTTGAAGCATGCACCAATAGACGTGCCCATACCACAAAGACCTCCCTCATTGCCACTATCAAGGAGAAATACGCCAGCTTGGACAGGTACATTTTGACCTGAACCTGCCGGCGGTTGGGGAGGCGGGTAGAGGCGGTAATTAAGGCTGGCGGCGATTTTATTGAATAATCTAATAGTCATATACCTATTTTGCTTGCCAATTTTTAAAATTCAATAAAATCTTTAAAATTGACGATTTTATGTTAATTTGTTTAGAAGTTAGAATTTGTCCGGTCTTATTTGCCCCACCCTGTATTGAGGCAGTATTACAAAGATTAAAGCTACACTAACACACAAGATAGATAGACAGACAGATGGACAGACAGACAGACAGACAAACAGGTAGAAAACTATATGTATATTCACCTGTATTGAGGCAGTATTACAAAGATTAAAGCTACAATAACAAACTCTTTCTACCAAACCCTGTATAATTTTTAGAATTATCATATTTGTTTTATTTTAAAAATAACAATAATAATCTTTAAGAAAAATCCCTTTTAGTCCGACAATTAAAGAGTAGGTGCTCAAAAGTGAGTAAAATTTTAACAGACCAAAGGACTGTAATTGCTAATCCTCAAATCAGACCCTTAAATAAATGCAGAATAAATCTCCTACAGCGTTCAGACTAACAGACTGACAAAGAGACAAATTGGAGTAGATTCTCTTCTAACAAGTCTTATTAAAGAAATTTAAGAGTTATTAGACAATAACTTTAAACTAAAGTTTTTTTAAATAGTCAAGCGTTCAATTTTACATTATTAATCATGAAGATGAAGTAAATTATTTCAGGGATAAATTAAACACCTATTTACCCCTCCCCCATTGATCGCCCTTGACTTCAGATTTAGCACCAGACGAACGGTCATACTGCAGATTCTAGAAGCAGAAAAGCCTCGCTTTAAAATTTTTTTCTTTATGAATATGATAATTCTTCCCTCCATTTCATGATTTTCACAGTGCTCATAATAAAGCTTCTCTCTACTGGCGCAGCCTTTGCCGGTCACCTCACCCACTAGAATTGATAAATATATATATAGATATAGATAGATAGATAGATAGATAGATAGATAGATAGATAGATAGATAGATAGATAGATAGATATATATATAGATAGATAGATAGATAAATAAATAGATAGATAGATAGATAGATAGATAGATATATAGATAGATATATAGATAGATAAATATATAGATAGATAGGTAGATAGATAGATAGATAGATAGATAGATAGATAGATAGATAGATAGATAGATAGATAGATAGATAAATAGATAGATAGATAGATAGATAGATAGATAGATAGATAGATAGATAGATAGATAGATAGATAAATAGATAGATAGATAGATAGATAGATAGATAGATAGATAGATAGATAGATAGATAGATAGATAGATAGATAGATAGATAGATAGATAGATAGATAGATAGTTAGATAGATAGATAGATAGATAGATAAATAGACAAAAAAGTTTAGAAATAATACCAAAGTAATCTTAATTCTATAATTTTGCCTACTTAAATAAAATAATTTCCCCCTCCTCTAGCATTGTTTCTTTTAATTTATATGTTCTTACAAAAATGTAGATTTGCCATAGCAATACCTATATAAAAGTAACAAGATATTTTTATGTACCAAATCATCTCGCTAACCGCTGAACCGATATGGTTCTCCTTTACCATGTAGCTTATCATAGGTTTTGGGAAGATTTTTTTCTTCTTAAAACTAAATTCAACCCCTCAACTAGAAGCCTAACGTGGCGTAAACGCAGATGAAATATAATTAGATTTATATATAGAATAATAGATAAATAGATAGATGGCAGATAGATAGCTAGATAGTTGGATAGCTACATCATAAATTCTAACAAGAAACTTAATAAAGTTTTATATGAATTAAAAGTTAAATTTAGATTTATAAAATTGAGCCTTAAACATATTTAATTTTAAGTAATTTAATAAAAAAAGCGAACAGGCATTATATTATCATAAATATTTTTTCCTCATTAAATGAATGAATCAGCTTATAATGTTTGTAAAAATGACGTCATACAATACAAATGACCAATGATATTTTACCATTGGCCAATTAAATGTATACTGGCCTGTCATTGGTCATTTGTATTGTATGATGTCAATATTTTATAGGCACTATAAGCTGCAAAATTACCAAATGGCAATAAAATAGAGGCTTTGTAGAGACAACCAACATTTAGCCTGGGGGGTTCAAGGGAGTTTCTTTCCAGGGGTGAAGAGGGGGGGGGGGGATCTTTTGTTCTTTTGAGACGGGGGGGGGGGGGGAGAATAGTCCCCAAGAGAAATATTCGGGCACACATCTAATTAACTGGTGAGCACTACCCCGTGGGGTGTTCCATAAATGTTGCAAAAATCACACAACATAAAAGAAGGACATTTTTATAGTATCTTTACTGTTTTGACACTTTTATAATATAATTTTGTCTTTCTTTAAATGGTAAAATCTACTTAAAGTAAGACTTTATTGCATTGTAGTACTTTTTATATAGTACTAGAGGTTGTACCCCTAGCATATATGGCTCTATATTTGAAGGGGTAGGAAAAGCAGCTAAACATAGTCTAAAACCATCTCAAGGCTTAAACCGAGCATGAAATAGCCTAAAAATTATCACAGGAAATAAGTGAAGCTTAAATATAGAGAATCAAATCGGTTCAGTAGTTATTGGGATCAAAAGCTTTAGGCATAAATAAAACTTGTATTCGAAGTGATAGGAAAAGCAGACAAGGGGTCTAAAACCATCCCTATCCCAAGACTTAACCAAAAAATAGCCTAAAACCATTCAAGGTCCTTTCTGGAGCTTCCATAGAATGGAGAACTTAATCGGTTCAGTTATCATAAAAACAATAGGCTACATATAAACAAGGATGACAACATCCATAAAAGCGAAGCCCTGAAACGGTAGGACAAACGGACATTAACATTTGTATAGTGTCAGAACTGAATAATAAGAATATAAATGTATAAGAGTCGAAGCAAAATTGTAAGTAAATTTGTTTTAAAACAGGATAATGTTTATGGACATACTTACATTTTTAGGACTTGATTATAGAGTTGCATCGCCTATAACATTATACTGTGTTGTCCAAGGAATCAATATACCAAAAATCAGATCAATCGGATGATTATATCACATAAAAATTTGAAATCGATAGGACATGCCTAAATTAACGAAAAAAGCTATCCGTTACGGACGGACGGACGGACCGACCCTAATTATAGAAAAGCTTCGCTTTTAAAAATATTACTAATGCTTTATAGTAGGTGAAGCCTTTAAAAAGTTTACTTATATAAACCATAATCATCATTTTGTTTTGTGTTTTATTGTATGTGAACCGATAAAGCAGAGATATATACATCAATTAACAACATACATATGTGGGATAAAAACATAATACACACACACACACACTCACACTCACAAACACACACACACATACACACACACACTCACACACACACATACACACACACACACGAATACGATCATATACAGGGTCTTTTAAAAATACTAATGATATACATTTTACTGGATAAACCATAATATGCACACCTATAAACAGAAAATACAGGGACATTGACAATTTATATTTACATGAAAAATGATAAAATGAGATCTAACACCAATATTTTAAATCCTTAGTTATAAAAAAGTTAAAGCTTTTTATAATCAAAACTTTTCTATGATAAGGGTCTATACATTTGTTTTTAGCTCTTTTCGTTAAAATAGGACGTTAGAATGGTCCTATCGATTTCAATCATATAACATGATTACTGTAATAGGTACAATTTATATTTTTTAACTAACTTTTTTGTATGCTTTAATTGTCTATTCATTTGATATTTGGAATAATGATTCCTAGACAACAAGGTGCAATCTTTTTATAAGAATGCCAATCCTGCTTTTTCGCAGTTAAGCTATAAATTGATATATTATTTTATTCATAACTTAAGTTAATATTCCCATTATTAAATGCAAAAAGATTTCATATGTTGTTTCTTTAATGCCAATTAGCTGGCCTTTCACTTTACTTTAAAATCATTTATTGGTTTTGTCTAAACATTCAGAAAAATAACTATAAATAAGCAAACATAGGAATGTAAAATGACTGAACCTTCCTTATTCATTAGACAATTTTAGTAGTATATATTTTTTAAGTTCTCTTACAAAAATATAATTTTCCCAGTAATTTCAAATCACAAATATACAATTTTTAAAATTTATTTTTAATTAACAAATGCATGACTTGTGAATAAATGATGAGCTATCGCTCCATCATGTATTCCCTTGGGCAAAAAATATTCATTCCTAAACAAAAAACTGGATAGGAATATTATTCTCATTTAAACAAAAACTCGTTTTTAAGTTCTCTGACAAAAAAATAATTTTCTAGTAATTTCAAATCACAAATATACAATTTTTTAAATCTATTTTCAATTGACAAATGAATGATTTTTTCAAACGTAAGATTTTCAAATGACAAAAATATTAGTTTTTTTCCCAAGTGTATGTTCCTGTATTTTCATTTGACAAATATACATCTTTTTATGATAAAGAAAATATCTAGAATATATTTTTTGTGAAAATATTAAGCATATTTAGACCTGTTTTTTTTATTACTAAAGGGCTTGTTAACCCCTGCTGTAAAATCCAATCAATACTGAATCTGTTGTATGACCCTGTATTTCACACACACCTCGAAACAATCATCAATAACAGACAAAGCAGAGATTATATGATTATATGCAGATATAAACATTTAGATACAATTATCATTAACATTAAAAAGAGAAAAAATAAATGTGAATATTTGTTTTTTATTGGCGAAAAAAATCATTAGGTTATAAGTCTGAGCGGGCATGATCTGTACGTTCAGCCGTTTGGCAGCTAGCAGCCTTTAAAATTCATAGATTTTTTACAATATTCGTTACCAGCAATATTTTACCGTGAACTGCAGTAGATCCAAAAATTCTTTATGTAGAATAAAATAATTGGTAAAAAGTTTAGACAATCATTGTTCCAAAAATCAGATGAATGGGATAATTATATCATACAAAAAAGTTGTTGTCTGAATTAACAAAAAAGAGCTATCTGTACAAACGGACGGTCCGACTTAAATTATAGAAAAGCTTCGCTTAAAAAGACAAAAGTATGTATGTCGTATAAAAGTAGTAGTGGTACTGCAATGTAATAAATCACTTTTTGTTGAGATATGTTTAATTTTGTGCACCCTGACATCAACAAAGAGTTTGATGTATTCCTTTCCTTTAGTATGATAATCCAGAGAGGGATAAGACAATGGCCGATAAATTGATATACATTCCCAATGATCATACTCGATGATTACCCCTTCTGTAGGTTACATTAAGTGGTCGAAAAGTTTGGGCCCTTAACTAAATAAACCTACTATTCATTATTCAATAAAAGTCTCCAAAGCCAACGAATAAGAAAACGAAAGGCTAGCTGGCTAAAATAAGGACACCATCTTGCCTCTTTTATCAAGAAATTATATAAAATTATCTTATACTTGTCTAAAGAAAACTTAAGAAAAATGTAGAAGTATATGAGTAACAATTAAAAAGAATATTATGAGGATTTCTAATAGTTAGAACAGCTCTATTACACACAAAATTAACTAATTTTGCTTGTAACTAAGAAATAACACAAGAATGAAAACATCCTTAAATACCAACCAGCTTAACAGACAAAAGGACTAAGTAATGTGAATCATATGAATCTAACAAAAAAATATTTCCATGTATAGCTTTCAAACTGATTAATATCCACTGGATCCAGCCTTACTGAAAAAATCTATAACAGCGTATATAAGACAATTTTTCACATATCTAATATCCACGTTTGTCTATAATATGATGCGATAAAAAACTATTCTAGTTAACAGTCAGTCCTTGTGAATCATAGAATAGTTTTGCTGCCAAAAAAAAAGAGGCGAAGCTAGAGAGAAGGCAAGTTGTAAAAAATAACTATCCAAAAAGGGTTTATATTCAGGGAGGGAGGGGATATTAGGCTGTTTACTACACTAGTCTCCAAAGTTTTATGATTTTTTATTCATTGAAAACTTTTACTGACTTTTGATTGGTTGGTTCATTAGGTTAAGTGCCCAAATGTTTCAACCACTAATTGTATCATAAGAAGGGTTAATAATGTGTATCTTAATTAGGGAAGTATATCAATTTATCGGACATTATCTTATCCTTTTAGATCCCTGTGTTATATTGCTGTATTTAGATGGGTAGGAGAAAGATATCAAAAACCAATGCAATCGAAAAGAGAGGGATAGGTGTTCTAAAAATAAAATGACTTTGAATATCATGCTAATCGCTAGATAACCTTTTGGTGAATTAATATTACTGTCATAGACACTTAAATTGCTCGAACTTTATCTAAAAGTACAATTGTAATATTAATGGGTCAATATTTAATCCAGCTAAAAACATGCTTGCTTTCACATTAAATGAGCACTGATGACTCACATCCCTCTTTACAAATTTTCAAATAATGTTTTTGTGGGGCCTATACTTGCGGTGCCATAATACTGCTGGGCTACCCATTACCTAACATAGCCTAACCTAAGTTGACCTAAAAAACAATCGAAAAACTACCCTTCCCCCCATTATTTTCAATTATTTCAAAATAAGATATGTGAGTTTTGGGGCTCAACAAAGTGCTTTGCGTGAAGCGCCTACGACCTACAGACACAATTGTTTATCAAAATAACCTTCTCCCTCCTGCTATGCAATTTATTTTCTTAATTATTTCCCTCTGTGCATGCTTTTTGCCCCCAAAGAAAGGGAAAAAACTGCAGGGGGCCTTTTAGCAGGAACAAGGATGACAACATCCATAAAAGCGAAGCACTGAAACGGTAGGACAAACAGACATTAACACTTGTACAGTGTCAGAACTGAATAATAATAATATAAATTTATAAGAGTCAAAGCAAAATTGTAAGTAAATTTGTTATAAAAACTGCTTGATTCAGGATAATGTTTATGGACATACTTACATTTTTAGGACTTGATTATAGAGTTGCTTCGCTTATTACATGGACGTACGGACATTTTGGTGATTATTATAGAGTTGCTACGATTTCTAAATCGTACCTAACTATTAAAGGAATCGATAGGACAATTCTAACATGCCTAAATTAACGAAAAGAGCTATCCGTTACGGACGGACGTACGGACGGACGAACCGACCCTAATTATAGAAAAGCTTCGCTTTTAAAAAGGCAGAGTTGTTCAGAAAACAGAATTAGTTTTTTTTTGAAAACTTTCGACTTTTGTATTGGAAAAGGCTAACTGTCCTTTCATGTATAAATGTATAAAACACATTGAAAACAAGAATTTGATTCTCAGACCTCGCTAACCATTGATCTGATTGAGTTCTCCATTTTAAGGAAGCTTTAAGGAAGTCCCAGGATGATTTCATGCTATTTAATGAATTTTAATGCCTTTGAATTATGTATTATTCCTAGTGGCGCAGAAGCTAGTATACTAAATTGTTTTTTAAGGTTAAACATTTAAAGAACTACTCTAGTCAAAATACAATTCCTTAATACATATATTATTTAAGAAGCAAATAAAAAGAAGGGTTGAAAATAAGACTATGAAAAACTTTTATTAAAATAGTAATGAGAGAAAGTCTAATTTTCATTTTAAAATTCTTTTTGGTAATATTGTTGGATTTTACATAAGGTAGATTCGAGAAAACTGCTCGTTTTTCTACCTAATTAAGATTTAATAACAGTACCAAAAGTTTCTAAGCCAACGAATGAGGAAATGTGTTAATTTGACCTGCTTAATTTCTCCTACCGTTCCATTAGCCTAGTGCCAATAATATAGCTAATTTGCTTTAAAGTTCCACATTGCTTGAACACCTCTAGCTAAAATGTCCCATCAACTGAATCTATGTTTAATTCTTTCCATCCAAAGTATAGACGGCTTCTGGCGTTTTCAAACTAGTATAATAACAACATATTTTATGACTTTTTTGGTAAATTAATCTACTGTTATTTGGCTATGTGTACATCTTTAGGATCGGACGTTTTGGGGTGTATCTATCCATCTATGTTTAATTTCTTGTGGTTTTAGTTTTGCGCAGTAATTGACTACCCTTCCCTTAGTTGACATTTACAAGCAGTTTCCCTTTAACTGATATTGGACCACTTAAACCCCCCTACACCCCTGTATTGTATTTTGTAAGAAACATAAACATGACTAAAATAACGATACCCCCATACTCTACTTTTAAACCCCTGTTACTGGATGAAAGAAACTGGCCAATAAATGAGGTCATATTAGCTAACTAAATTGACTATTTTGTTAATATATCCAAGTATATCCTACCTCCCTCCCTTTTTAAATGAACTTTTCGTCTGCAAGCAAATTGTTTTCTGCTATGGCTGTGTTAATATTCACAACACCATTGGTTGATTTTCAATGACTCAATTGACAGTCGGGAAATGGACAAGGATGGGGGAGATCCAGTTATCTAACCCTTTCTCCCTCTAGTGTTTTACACTAATATGAAAGCGAAAGAAAATATATTTCTTATATTTGGAGAGGCGTTTTATGAACCAGTAATGTTTCTTTGGAAAGTGCCCATCCCTCACCCTTCCCTCACTGGGTTTTTATGTGTTACCCTTGAACCCAGCAAGCAGTATAAACCAAAGATGTCATATCTCAACCAGGATAACATACAACCAATAGACTAAGAATGTACACTAAACCAAAAATAACCACTAAAATACTGATTCTAAACTTTTTATATTTTGTATTAAATAAACCGTTCAAAAATATTTAGTTTTTAAATAATTTAACTAAATTGTATAAAGGTTGCTCATTGTTAAAGAAAATCTTTACATCTATCTTGAATAGCAGCTGAAAAATCACTATAAAAAATAATCTGGATGCCAAAACGTGTTCTAATTTAGCATTACGTCTATTCTATAAAACTTTTAGAAAGCACAGGATGGGTTTAAATTGACTCTCAGTGCTTATGCGCGGCTGCCGAGCCCTGATTTCAATACAAAATATTTTCCAGTATGGCTTCGAAACAAAAGAATTCCAGCGTTTTAGAACCTGTTCTCATCCATGCTAAAAAATCATGTATAGAACCGTATTAGAGACAATTTTCCACGATCATTAAAATAATAATCTTAAAATTAATACCAGATTTGTTAGACCTGGCCTTCGGCCAACTCGGTGCTAACAAAACTGGTTTTAATCTTATATTTCACTTTGATATCCTTGAAATCTGTTTATAATATGATGCGATAAATAACTATTACATGCAAAAAAAAGAACGAACATAAATAAAGAAATTAGCGAAGCTACTGTATACTTACAGTGATTATGTTTAGTATAACAGGTTCTATAGCCTCGTCTAAGATCACATTGCACCCAACGACTGCTAAAATAATGGAAAAAATTAGACAAATAAGACAAATTTATGTCCACCTGCTTGTCAAAATTACTGGTAGTTTTTATTCATTGTCAGACTTTAGTAGGGGTCTTAAGAGATAAAACAATGGGCGATAAATGTATCTACATTCCCAAAATAACAAAACTACTCCTTCTGTAGATTAAAAGTTTAAACACTAATTTTAAACCAAAGAAAATTCAATATAAAAGTGCACTCAAAGTTTTTGAGCCAATGAATTAGATAAAATTTTGGTTACAAGCTAATTTAAAGTCAAATATCTCTGGAGTTAGAAAAGGGGTAAGCCTAAAATTGCTTCGCTTATCACAGACATTTTCATTATCTTAAAATTATTTTGAATCTTAATACAAAATTTAGGGCCGTCAGCTAAAAGTTACCTTTCACGTTGGATACCATTGTAACATTTTAGCCCTGAAGACTCTAGGATCAGTTCTAAAAATATTATTGAGTTCAGTCACCACAAATGATAAAAAAGAACTTAAAATAATTTCCAGTATGGCTTCGAAACTGATTAATATCCGCTGGACTAAGACCGGTTCTTAGTCATACTAAAAAATCATGTATAGCACCGTATTACAGAAAAATTTTCACATTGATAAAAATAAAATCATAAAATTTATACCATTTTTGTTAGCTATGACTGGCAGAAAATTAAAAATCTAAATATTATATTTATTAACTTTAGTATCCGTGGAAAGCTGTCTATAATACGATGTGATAAATAACTATCAAAGACACCACAAAATAAGTTAAAGCAGTCTAACATAGAGATTTCAATTATGGACAGCGACAAATTTATTTTGAAAATCCTATCATATAAAAAAAGTAGTTTTTTGTATGTTAAAAGCTTGGTAACCATTGAACCGATCGTTTTTCTTATTTAGGGAAACTTCACATTTTAGAGAAACAACAAAACATAAAAATAAACCTTTTTTGTATCAACTAAAACGAAAAATAAAAAAGCAAAGCAAAAAAAGGGAAGTGGTATCTTACACCGTTTACCTTGAGGTTTTACAATGTTCGGGCTCACTGTGCTACTACGACTTTTTACAATGTTTTGTCCCAGTGTGCGCCCAGCCGCACAGTGTGTCTCACAAACTAAGTGCAAATAGAAAAACATGGACAGAAATAATTAGACAAGCAAAAGTTTAATTTACAATAAAAAATCTAAAAAGACTTTGACTCAATGTACAATTTTATTAAACAGAAAACGGAAAAGATATATTATAGAGTATCTTTTGCTTTTATAGAGGGAAGCAAACGGTCATAACACGCAAAAAAAATATTTTTTGCATCTTCAGTAAATAAAAATATAGCTAATCAGTATTTTGTTTGTAACTAGCGGCTACGCCCTTAGAGGCTTCTAGGGGTACTTGAGGTGGGGGAAGGGGGGAGGGAGGTGAAACTACCTATTTCAAATTGTAATTTAAAAGTAAAATTTTTGGCACCCTTGTACGAAGTCCAGTAAGTCATACAGTGGCGCCGAGTTGCGGCACTTTTTTAGGGGAAATTTGTCTTGGTGTTTCCTTCTCCCAAAATAGTTATGAGCCTTACTAAAACCTAGGAGAAGATCCTAACAAAAATAAAGTGAACACTTTTTGATTCTAAAGGTAATTTTTTAAAACTATATTTTATAATAAATTTGCTGGTATTATCGCGAGATTTGAGGGTATCTGACAAAATATCACCCAAAAAGCAACCAAGAATTTAAATTAATACTTCATCTAGAAGTTCAATGTGCATTGTAAATACAATAAGCCTTTTTAAGAACCAAGGAATTATCTTAACCCTTAACGGTCGGGGAAGAGGGGGGGCGTTGAACGCCCCCCCTCCCACTCCGTTTTTTTCTATCACATTTTCTGTGTGTGAAAGAGCCCAAACTTCGTGACTTTTTAAGTAAGTATGGGTAAAATACATAGCTCTAATAGGAACTGAGATAATAGAGGGGGGGAGGCGTTGAACGCCCACCCCAACCGATTAAGATGCGGCAGGGGGCCCGACTGTTAAGGGTTAATAATGCGCAAATGCAGCTTAAATAATTACTATGTAAATGTCTCTAAACGTACAGGGGTGTTTGAAACCCTCATTTTACCTCCCCTCGAAAGATTTTAAATACATTATATTAGCCCCTCAAACCTTTGAAACTCCTTTTTTACCAAAATCAAAATAGAAAAATAAAAACTTTGACGTCCTGAGTAACAAATAATAAAATACCTAAATTTTCAATTTAAGCTTGATAGAACGCGCCTTGCGAGTTAAAATAAAATATAACCTGAGCACATAATAAATATTAGGATCTTGTATTCTATACATCTATACGCAATTATACAATAATCATAATTATAATCAAATACTAAATCTTTATTATTAAATTTTAAAATAAGAAAAGGAGTATTTTTAAATGCGAAGCTTTTCTATGATAAGTTTTGGTCCGTCCATCTGTAACGAATATCTCTTATCGTCAATTTAGGCATTTTTATTTGAGACTTTGCTATTATTTTGATTATCAAATGCTTTGTTACAGTATACTTGTTAATGTTCTAATGTATGACTGTCTAAATTGTTGACCTTCGCTACTTATGAATATTGGCATCCTTGTTATATGCTAGTCTAGCAAGATATATCAAAATTAAATTTCTTTAGAAAAATACTGAATTTTTCTATGAAAAAAAAATTCAATGATAAAGCAACTTTTAATAAAAAAAATCAATCTATAAGCTTTTTCATAAAGGATTAAAGGTACATGTATAACTAAAAATATATTCATAAAAATTGCTTGTTAATAATATTTTAGATTAAAGTGTATTTTACAAAATGAAGTGTTTTTTGATCTAGCAATTGTGACAAATATCAACCATAGCTAAAAAGATAAATAAAAAAAATAATCTGAACTCTTGGTAATCTACACAAGAAATTTCAGAATTTCATATGAAGGAAGCATAAAGAGAGATCCTTGGATGGTTTTAGGCTATATTATTTTAAAATCTAATTCTCGGAATGGTTGTAGGCTATCATCTTCATTCCCAATCAATTACTAAGACCAATTACGCTAGGGGCGCTGCTGTCGCTAGATCTGAATAACCCAAAAAGTGTTTGAAAAATTGGCCTAATATAGGGAAAATTGTCCCATAAAGGAATATATAGATAGATAGACGGAGATGGTTGACAAATATATTGATGTAGAAATATATTTCCAGTATAGTAAAGCCTTTCTAAAGTCTACCACCATAACTTTGTCAGTCTAGATCATAAACATAGAATAATGCAGTTTACAGAATTTTATCAGCAATGAGTATATAATGGAACGTAAGCTCATCATTTAAAATAAAAAAGTATACATTGTAAATATTGTAAGTCGCCTATCAAAGCTAAAAGAATTTTATAAAATATTATTGTCATGTCGAAATAAGAACTTAATCAAAGTCCCCAACGATTTAGAGTCAACGAATCGGAATCCTAAAACTTTTGGGACCAGTATAATTTACAGTTCAATGTCTTCTCCCTCCCTTTTTAGTAGCGAAGCTACTCTATAATTTTAAATGTCCTCTGTATGTATGTATGTCTGAAACGTTTTGGGGGAAACGTGATTTACTCGGCTCCTATAAAAGATACACAGCTGAAATTTTTAGTGATTAAATAAGTTATCTTTTTTTATATTTTCACCAAGTTTAATTGAGATATGTCAATTAATTGGGGTGCTAGATCGATTCCTAGATTTTTAGGTTTTCATGATTTTCTCGATTCCTATTAAAGATAGAAGTCTAAAACTTTCAAGGATCAAATAAATTCAAATTCTGCACACTTCTATAAAGTTTTGGTGAGATTTGCTTGATCGATTCCTAGTTTTTTAAGTGTTCAAGTTTTTTTTCAACTCCTAGTCCAGATAGATGGATGAAATTTTTAGGGATTAAAAAAGTTTACATTTTACATAATTCCACAAAGTTTCATTAAGATTTACACATTGGTTGTGGTGCTAAATCGATTCCTAGATTTCCACATTATAAATCATGAAAGGTTTCGTGATTTTATATAAATTTTTATTTTGTGTTTAAATACTTTATAGTTCATTCTGGATGTTCTTCCATGATTTTTGAGCTGCACTACTTATGGATGTTGTCATCCTTGTTTTTATTTAAAGAACCTTTTTTTGAAAATAATAACTGAACATTTTTTTCTTTATTTACAGCTCATGAGACCACAGAAATTTAAGCTTTTTTTTCGGGTGGAGGGGGTAGAGCTGGGTAAAACAAAGGGTTTAGAATATTTGAGGGGGGTAATATAATGTATTTCTTAATATTGTTAGAGAGGTAAACTGGAGGATTCAAAAGTTTGAGGGGGGTAAACACCCCTTTATTCCACCAACCTTGGACGTCTATGTATGATACATAGAATAATGCTAAAACAACTCCGTTTACACTCTAATGTATTTATTCTCTGTCCTCTTCTCAACTATTTCTATCCTTTTATCTTTTATGAAATATCTATGGGGTCCTTTATCCATTTCTGAATGGTGTTTACACAAAAACAAAGATGACAACATCCTTAAGTAGCAAAATACTGCAAAACTGAGTAAGAATTTGCGATATATCAAACAAATGGATATTATGACGGTGGGAAAATGTCGTTCATTTAGGTTGATAATTTATTTGATAATTTATTTATTGGTCAGTTGTTCAAACTGTAGGGAGGGATGGGAAGGAGTAAAGCGTGTAGATGGGGGTATTTTAGCCCGCTGCAAGTATCAATTTATTAAATCAAATGAAAATCTCAAGAAATAATATATCCAGTATCATACGAAATCATAAAATCTCTATTTCTATAAATATTTATGTTTTTTAAAGCATGACACACTGACGGATGAATTGAATTATATTCTTGAATATTCACCAAATACTTGATCTCTTTATCTCCAATAGCATCCAAGAAAATCACATTTCCCCACATCAAACTTTTATGTGGTTTTCTATGAACAACTTTTTGTGAACTGTTAGTTTACTGTTTCAACTACTCCAGGCACTAAAAGTGGGGCTAGGTTTACATTCAATTATAACAAAAGGCCTATTTTACAATAAAAATACTTGATTTATTGGGGGAAAGAAAGTATTGTTGATTTTAGTAGCAAAGCTACTCTTTAATGTCTGTCTGTCAGTCCTTCCGTGAAGCTTTGAGGTACCAAGATTTACTTAGCTGCTATAAAAGCTAGACTCTGATTCTTTTGTCAACATTCCCATCATTATGGGGCATATTTGAATAATTAACATCCAGCTTTTAGCCGCTTTTATTTTTGTTCCTACTTTTAAGTTTTTGTGGGTAATCAAAATAAAATATCCCGTAGTTTTTGTGTTTATAGATGAAAGAACAAGTAGTTTTATTTTTCATTTTTTTACAATTTAAACCACTCTATACTATAATGGGTTTGGGTTTTGATCCTATTTTCAATAAAAGGCCAAGATTTTACATGGCCTGTTTATTATAAATAAAAATGTATCAGTAGCAAAGCTATTCTATAACTCATAATGAATGTTCTTCCTTCTTGACAGTCTTATGATCATAATAAAACTCTACAACATGTCTGTTCGTTTGTCTATTTAGCCTTATTTAATATTTACGTTTTTCTTCTGTTGTTTAAAAACTGAACTTGATCAAAATTGCTGCCTTTTGTATGAAAGTGTAATGTAATCTAACCTTTAAGTTTAGGCCACTTGAACCATATCAATGGAATATGAACTCATTCACAATACATTTGACTAGGTAAAATATAATTTGAGGATTTATAATAGTTATTTATCCCATCGTATTATAGACATCTTTCCGTTGATTAAAACAAGTTTTGTTAAACCGAGGGACTGAAGGCGCGGCTCAACAATACTTCCATGATTTTTATTGTAAGATTCGTCAAAATTTATCTATAGTACGATGCTATGGTTTTTTATTATGACTGAGAACCGGTTGTAATCCAGCGGATATTCATCGGTTACGAAGCCATACTGAAAAATGGATTAATCTGAGTACAGTAACAAGGCCGAAAAAGGCAAGTGTGAAAAATATATTCTCAAATTTTAAAGTAAATATTATCTCTTTCATTGAAACTTTACCAGAAAATTTGATTAAATATAGGATCAAAATTATAATTATACCCTCAAGAAATACCATATATCCCATCTCTTTTCTAGGGGGTTTCTTTCCCCCTTCTCGTTCTCTTTCCCTCTACGACGACGTCAAAAGAATAGGTAACAGGTAAGCCAAAAGCAGTAACATCCCCATTTTCCTAGGGCACTAAACACCACTTCTCTTTAAAGTATTTTGTATTTTTAAAATTGCAATACTACAAGATTCTCAAGTATAATATTGCATAAAGTATATTACAATTGATTCAATTTGAAATGAAATATAGGTCAAATAAAATAATGGAATACATCTAAAGGCTTTTATGTTACCTAACCATACAGAACTAACAAAATAACAAGTATAAATGGATGTATTAGTACTTGGATATTACACCAGATTATCATGTACTATTATAAAGTGAAACTCGTAGCCCGTGCCTTCAGCACATCGGGGCTAAAAAACTGGTTTTAGTCTTATAATTGTACATTCTATATCCGCGGAAAGTTGTTTATAATACGATGCGAGAAATAACTATTACAGTTTCAGTATGTCCGTTATTTCCTATTAATTTAAAATAACCTTATTAACCAGATTATTATCGATATGTGACCTACGAACCAAGGATGATAACATCCACAAAAGCAAAGCTGTAAAATCATGTGGAAGGACAAACGAACAATAACCCTTGTAGAGTGTCAGAACTTAAAAGTAGAACAATCTTTTGTCAAGTCTAATCAAAATGGTAGATAAATTTGTTGTAAAACTTGCGTAAATACAGGATCCAGTAAAAAAGATATGTTTTTATTTTAAAATACGTCATATAAATGCCTTGTACCTTGTTGTTATGGGAATCAACATTCCAAAATCACATGAATAGGATAAAATTATCATACACAATTTTATTGTTTTAAGAAGACGTAGGACTTTCTAGAGTTGTTACGCTTTCTAAATCGTATCTAACTGTTATAGGAATCAGATTGTAAAGTTTGAAATAGATAGGACAATTCTAACATGTCTAAATTAATTAAAAGAGCTAACCGTTACGGACCCTAATTATAGAAAAAACTTAGCTTTTAAAAATTGATTAATAATCAATAATCAACTTCTTACTAAGTAAAGATAAAATTAATTACTTTTTTATCTTTTGATAATTAATTTATGTTAAGTGAATAAAATTATTCAAGAAACCTTATACAAACAATTATTATACATGTCATATATAATCCTTATATAAAATTAGCAGGATGTGTGTCAGTCTATGCCGTAGGATCTTGCTGACCGTGAACCAATATGGTTATTGGTTCTCTCTTACAATGTAGCTTCTCATAGTTTGAAACACGGTTTATTACTATTTTGATGGATGGTACCACGGCCTCCCAAGAGAAATCGCCCGTAAAAAAATGTACCCAAATTTTTTTTTCTAACTTTTTCTTTTTTTTCAAATCAATAGGGTAGGGTCCCCCTTCATTCCTTCAAATGCCCCTAGAGACCTATAGAGGCGTAACGACAAGTAATTAAATAGAATAACTAGTGGCTCCGCCCTTAGCATCTAGGGGCTTTGCCCCAAGAGGTATGATTACAACTTTTATTACCTGGAGAGCCCCCACTCCACTACTATTCTTTAAAAAATTGTGGGGGGATTTTTTGTTTTTTTTGAACGGAGGGGGGTGTCCCACCCCCCAAAAAATAGCCTAAAGCCATCACAGGACAGTAGACATCCCTGAAGAGTAGAACCCAATCGGTTCAGTGGTTACCGAGATCTTAAGCTTCAGACGGACAGACGGAAGGACAGACAGACTTCATTCTTCTTTGTATTATAGATATAATATTCATAGTAGGAAGTATAATAGATAATGTGAACATTATAACTTTTTAAAAATGTGTTGAAATAGCCATTTCTGTGCGGTATATGCTTTTTAAAAGCGAAGCTTTTCTATAATTAGGGTCGGTCCGTCCGTCCGTCCGTCCGTACGTCCGTCCGTCCGTCCGTCCGTCCGTACGTCCGTCCGAGATAGTTAGCTTTTATTCGTTAATTTAAGCATGTTAGAATTGTCCTATCGATTTCAAACTTTGCATGGTGATTTCTGTAGTAGTTAGGTACGATTTAGAAAGCGTAGCAACTCTATAATCATTACCAAAAAGTCCGTACGTCCATTTTAAACATGTTGATTTTTCTACTTTTTTAACAACAAATTTTTATATGATCTAATTATCCGTTTGATCTGATATTTGGTATATTGATTCCTGGGACAACAAATAACAATATTTTAAGCGAAGCAACTCTATAATCAAGCCGTAAAGATGTAAGTATGTCCATAAACATTATCCTGTATCAAGCAGTTTTTCAAAAAATTTACTTACAATTTTGCTTCGAATCTTATACTTTTATATTCTGATTATTCAGTTCAGACACTATACAAGTATTAATGTCCGTTTGTCCTACCGTTTCAGTGCTTCGCTTTTATGGATGTTGTCATCCTTGTTATATAAAATATTCTCATTAGGATGAATGTAGTTGTAGAGAATCTTTGCACCTTATATAATAATAATGGAATATAGATTGAATAATTGCCATACTTGGAATGGTTGTATCAAAATGAATACAGTATACATGGATATATTTTCATGGAAAAATATGTCGTCAATTAAGGTTGCTAATATAAACCACTTTATTGAAAAGGTCGTTCATCCTGTACATTGGTGGATTTTATTGTTCTTTCAGCCAACATCGAGTATAACTCTAGTAGAGTACATATTAATCTGGTGCAACATCCAAGTAATGATATATCGATTAATAGTTGTATCAAGGACTCAAACTACAGGAAGTAAGGGAATAACACATTAGATAAAAACTGTAATAGCTATTAGTCCAGAGGGTGTCAGTTTTAAATCTAGAACACTCTTGGCTATAGTACCATCTTTGCTAAATAAATATAATATGCTGATTGTTTTCATACATATATGTGTTTGTTTGTTACTTTACTTTATGCCAAATTAAGTGTAGGGTTAGGACTCCCCATAAAGAATTTGCAAAAAATATGTCCACCACCCCCCCCCCTCTCTCATAAATAAATTTATATTAAATATAAAGAGGTGGGGTCAGTGCTGTCTCTAATACGATGCGATAAATGACTTTTATTAAGCCTATTTAGAATTGTAAATAAAATAGTTGCTGTACCATGTTTCCCTGTGGTTCTCTTGGAGGGTGGATAATAAAAATATGGTTTATATTAGATTGAGACATTCTAGCATAATTTACCAGGGAGGGAGGGGATATTTGACTGATTATTATACTAGTCCCCAAAGTTTTATAATTCATATTCGTTGCCTCAATAACTTTGGGGATTTTTGGTGTTCAAACGTTGTAACCACTACAGAAGGGGTGATTTTTAGTATCATTATAAGGGATGTACATTAATTTATCGGCCATTGTCTTATCCCTTCGGCTCCCTGGATATGTGCACTTAATTGAATTAACTAATTAATACAGATGACACACATATACAATACAAACATGTTTTCTTAAGCAGAATCTTAAAGAGATAAGACAATGGCCGATAAATTGATGTCCATCCCCAATGATGATACTCAAACTTACCCCTTCTGTAGATAATAAAGATTTATTGTAAATACTCAAAGTTTTTATGCAATTGTCCCTTCCTACCTGAAGTTCCTCTTTGACTGCATAATTGTATTTATAATTGAGTATGAAGTAATTAATTAATTTGTTTTAATCACAATTTGTCTTTAGCACACCTGTTACTTAATAGCTCGGTGTTATATCAATCTCCCATGTTTTCATATCCGCAAAATGTATTTTTCATTCGCTAAAAAATAGCAATTAAACTAGGCTTTTAAACCCATGACTGTTGCGTAACACGTATATTAGCACAACCTTCAGTTAATAGGTGCTAATTTTGGCCCATTTCAAAATCTGGTGTAGTATCCAAGTAATAATAAATTCAATGTTGAATGTGAAGCAAAGTGGAAGTGATTAGATTTGCGAAAGTGAAAGCACACCTTTTAGGTCATCAGGATAAATTAAATAAATGGATGTATAATACGTGGATATATAGACAGGGAGAAATTTGTCGTCAGTTTAGCATGCCAATATTAACCTCATTTATTAGTCAGTTTGTTCATCCAGTAGGAAGGGAATAAAGGGGTTGGGCGAGAGGTATCGTTCATTTAGCCAGCTGCTATTTCACTATATAACGGTGCATGGAAATCTGGTGCATCATCCAATTAATAATATATCTATTAAACAAATGAAATACAGGTATCTTGAGGGATAAGACAATGGAGCAAAAATTTATGTACATTACCATTGAGGATAAACAAAATATCCCATCAATTTATGATGTTTTTTTTGTAGTTTCATCCAACTAATCCAAAATCTATAAAAGTACCCAAAGTTTTTCAGCCAAAGAAAGAGAACGTGTTTATAATGCTTTGGGTACCAATACAATTTACTGTTCAATGTCCCATTCATCCTGAATTTAATACATAAAAATAGTTAAAATTTAAATAAAAATTTAGTGTTCTTTTTTTCTAATGTTTAATATTTAAAATGTCGTGTAAAGAATTTTAGAAGGTAAGATAAGATAAAATCACTAAAGATATTACATAATTTGTAATATTAAAGAATCAGCATATATATTGAAAAAAATATTATTTGTGATAAATAAAAAAAACAACTTCCATAAGTAGCAGAGAATACAAAATCTTTTAATAGAAAACAGGACGACAAAAAGTGCTCTTATTAATGCTTATTGGTAAATATTTTCCTAACACAGTGATACAAATTACAGTTCTTTTCATATAAAGTTTAACATTACCTTAAATAGTTTTTTTAGAAACAATCGGACTAAGTAAGTATTAATTTGTGATATAGATTTTTCTTTTTTATGGAATGTTCAAGAGAAGAATTTAAATTCCGATATGTTAGCCGTGACTAAGCCACAAACTTAAACCCATTTAGATGATTTGAATTTTTTTTCAAAAAGTGGGATTGCAATATTTGAGTCAGGTTTAGAGAGGTAAACAGACATTGACAAGTATAAAGTAGTCTCGGTAACATGGAGACAAAATAAGAAAATACAATTTGATTTAAAGATTATTTAATTTTTCTAGGGTTTCACTTATTCTACCTAATTCTAACATATTTTATTACTACATACACTTATTCCAAGTGCAGCTACTTTATAATTAATGTATTTAGCATGTCCCTTGTAATTTTAGGCCTGTTATCGATTTCAAACTTATTTTGGTGATTCCTGTAGCAACTAGGTAGGTGTGACAACTCTAAAATTGTTACAAGAAAGTCCTTACGTCCATTCAAAATATAATAAGTTTTAACATTTTTTACAACAATTTTCCGTATGATATAAATTTCCTATTCATCTGATAAAATAATCATTCCTTGAACAACAAGGTACAGTACTCTAAGCAAAGGGTTTCTTAAATTAAGACCTAAAAATGTAAGTTCTTAAACTATATCCTGTATTTAAAATTTCTCGCAACTATCTAAAATTATGATTTTATACAATTTTGTTTAGAATGTTAAATTAATATTTTGATGTGAAAGTTCTGACACTACAAGTATTAATGTTCGTTTGTCCAACTGTCTTTTTTTAGAGCTTCACTTGTATTGATGTTGTCATCCTTGCATTTTATTAACTATTCTATAAATTGAATATTCATATATTTTATAGGGATAAAACAATTACTGGTGGATAAGGTTTCATTTATTTGAATAAGTAATTTTTAACATTACCAAAGCATTTGATTATCTTTATTTAGAGATAATCTTACGAATAGAATATTCATTTTTCATCAGTATAAGTTATTTAATCATGTACTTAAACACTTATAATGTGGTAAGGTTTCATTTTTGCATAAATTTGACTTGTAATTATATTTTGTGACTTATCTAAAGCATCTGAATGTGGTTTTCACAAAATAACAACAAATTTCATTTTGAACCTATAATCTGATTAAATATTTTTGATTCTTCATCAATAGTTTTTATTAAGAATTTAAGATAGACTATCATTTTAGTTACTAAAGATGATTTATCTATCTTTTATTTTTAACCCCTATAAGAGCTAGAGAGCCAAACAAATTTGTGTAGCTCCCCTGTTTGATAAATAAATTATGACTATAGGTCAGTAAAAGTAATATTTTGTTTTTTATTAGCTCCCCTTTTTGATAAAGAATTTACGACTAAAGGTCAGTCTAAGTCATATTTGGTTTTATAATTATTGTATGTTCCTGAATCTAACTGTCATGATATATATGTAAAGACAAGGGGATAGGATCCCAGACCAAGTCTGCACATTACTCTACCTGAAAAAAGAGGTTATTAATGTTCAATAGAAGCAGCATTTCAAGGTAAAACTGATATTGTAAGAGGTGTTAAAGAGAAATTAAACTGGTTCATATACCACAAAACTTAATTTGCATACGTGTTTCTATTAATGTATCTGCAATTTGCTGTCTATATATAAGGGGGGGGATAAATCATTTAACAAACCTAAAGATGTTGGAAATGCATAGTTTTAGGAACCCCTTCCCTCAGATATATAAAGGCAAGGCTGAAATAATTTGAATGCTTTAACAATTTATAAGATGGAACAACAAACTTAAATTTCACCAGGGCTAAAAGAACTATAGGCTGACGCAGGTAGTGTTTGACGTGGTCAGATTTGAATGTAGTATTCAATTTGCTTATCAGTGCTTGACGTGGTCTGATTTGGACATAGTGCCAAATTTACTTATCAGTGTTTGACGTGGTCAGATTTGGACGTAGTACCAAATTTACTTATCTTTTGAAATATTATATAAGTTGTAAACAACAAACTTGAAATAATTTAGTTCATTCTGATTTTGTCTCATAGAAAGTTATTGTTTGTTATCAAAGATTTATCTGAAAATTTATGTTCTATGGAACTATCCTGACCTTGCTACTTTTGTATTATCTAACTTTAAAATATCCTAAGGTTCTATTACTTTTTCTTTAGAACCCCTATATTGGGTGAACCCCAAAAATTCTATTTAACTTCTCCCCACCAAATTTTTTCAGAATATTAAAATAATTTTACTGCTGATAGCAAAGAAGTGGTGTTAGGTATTAGATTTATGATAATACCACTATTTAGAACCATCACTACCTCCAATTAGTCCATGGTCCATTAGTCCACAGTAATATTAACTATTTTAACTTCATTATATTAAGTACATGATTATAGATACTAAAATGTTATTGTTCATGATAACAGGCCTAATAATTCTGGACAAAGGATGGGCTTCAGCCATCGAGTCACCTGCCCCAGAATTTTTTGCCTTGTGTCCTGTTACGTAAGTGTTATTTTCAATATTCAGTACACCCTTCTCATCACAATTAATATGTAGATAAAATTAATATTTACATCCCAAGGTTTTTAAAGATCAAGCAATATCTTATTTAATATATTTTCTATTTAAATCCATTGGGATAAATATTTCTTATAAAACCAATCCCCTATCCCTGCCTTAAAACTATAATGATGTATTAATTTTTTTCAGCTTTGATGAGAAGACAAACGAAAGAGCAATGATTTGTTATTTTACATTTGCTCCAGATGATGATGTCACAGAAGTGACTGAAGATATCTTTGCTCAATTTGATGAAACCAATAATCAATTTGATCTTGTTCAAATAATATTTTTGGGAGGGTCACCAGCTAACTTTGCCATGAATGAAAAGACCACTGGTAAACTTAAGATCCGGAATTTTGTGATCTGGAGCTTGTGTGCTGATGAACTAACTGGTACTAAGCTGTTTACAGACAATGGTTTGATGAATTCAAAAGAAACTCTAGAATCTTTAGAATCTACTGCAGTTGACCCCTTCTGTCCTTACTACAGCTTTGCCCCAAATTTCTTAACAGGGGCAGATAAATTGAACACAGTCAAACTCTTTGGATATAATTATGATGAACAGCCTCTTCCTGAATCTATGCCAGGCATGAGATTGCTCAGTCTGGAGTCACCAAACCTTTCAAATTTGACACCAAACATTCTGCCCAGCATGCCTAATCTTCAAGTTTTACAGATAGATGCAAGCAACGTTGAAACACTATCAGCTGGAATACTTGATAAATACCCAATTTTAGAGGAACTTTACTTTAGTAATGGGTATTTGGAGACTGTTGAACCTGACTTCTTCCAATCCCAGCATGCAACATATATCTACATGGCCAACAACAGAATTAACAGCATAGATCTCAGCAGTCTTGCTCCATCTAACTTTAGCACTATATTTGTTGACTTGGAAAATAATGCCATTGCCCAGTTGATTGAGCAGAACTTCAGACCTTTTGTGGAAAGGGTCTTAGAAACTGGTCTCTATAATTGGGGCATGATCAATCTACTGGACAATCCTTTGGAGTGCTCTTGTGATGTAAAGTGGTTGGTATCTGATGTGAAAGGTGCTCATTTGTTTGATGCTGTATGTCCTGATGGCACAATGCTTAGAGATGTTAATCCAGAAGTCATAAATGCCCAGTGTCCTGATGTCTAAACTTAACCCTATACATTTTGTTACATTCCATTCTTAAACCATTGCTTAAAACTTTGTATTATTATATTAATTACTTTTTTACTTAAACTTTGATATATATTATGCAATTTTATTTTGTTCTTTAGTGTTTTTAATGTTATTATTCAAGTTAAAGTAGAGATAAGGAACATGAATAAAAATTAATGCTAAGAGTTCATGTGTAATAAATCAAGGAGAATATTATAAACCTAAGGTTGTGTAGAGAGGATGATTTTTTTTCCGAAAATGGGCATACATTAACTTCCTAAGACTTGACCTCAGATTGGATAGGTATGAGTTAGAATTTTGTCTATTTTGTTTGTAAAGGTGTTTATAGAAGCGTCATGACATATTTTACAAATAACCTAGCACAATCTAGGGTCTATCTCTGATATTTCAAATACTTTGTATGAGTGCTTATATATGAATAAAACGTCTGAAAATTTAGATTAAACAAACAAAATACTCGAAAAAGAACAAACAGACAAAGTTAGTTATTGAGCAGATGTTTAATTCTAATAACACAGAAAAAAAGGGAGATAATATGCAAAAACTCCAAGAAAATCATGAAAAAATCAGCTGTCTATATCTTATCTTATATCACCTAAGAAAATCATATTTTCCTATGGTGTTACTGACGGACAGATAAAGTGAATTATAAGTTAGCTTTGCTACTAAAAAATGGACTATCGATTGAGACAGACTGGTTGAAAAACTTAAAGATATTTTCTATTAAATACTGTACCTTTACTTAATTCTTTTCTAAGTCATTCTTGCTTTTCGAGGAACACATAGGAGCATTAACAATTTTATATCTGAAAAAAATTAATACAAAATGAAACAGAAGAAAAATAACATAAAACCATCCGAATAATTTAAAATAAATATTCTTAAACTACCTTGGGACTTTCTTATTTTTGGCTCAAAAAAATGGGTACTTTAAAATTTGATTGGTTGGTTCCAAACTAGCAGTTTCCAATCTTTTAATCCAATAATTTCAATCCACAGAAGGGATAAATATTTTAATCATTATTGGGGGTGAAAATTAAATTATCGTCAACTTAATGAGTATAATTGTTATTTATCCCATACTATTATGGACAGCTTTCCGCATTAAACGATTAAAACCAGTTTTGTTCGCCCCGAAAGGCCTAGTGCCCAAACTAAGAAATCTGGAATAAATTTCATGATTTTTATCAAAAATTTCTTGGAAAATTGACTGTAATACGATGCTATACATGATTTTTCAATATGGCTGAGAATCGGTTCTAATCCACCGAATATTAATCCGTTTGGTAGGCATACTGGAAATCTAATTATATTAAGTATGAATGACCTATTTGGTTCTTTTGTTATTAATCATTTTGAACATAACCTCTAAGAATGAATTCTCTGATTATTAAATCCTCTAAAATCACACCAAAAAATCCTCCAAAGTGCAAAGAGCCCCAGTAATGTGATACTCATGTAATAAATGACTTTTGTAATACTATTAGGTTTGTATTAAGGTGGAGATTTCAAAGGGAAAATGTGGTTTTGCATATTGTGGTTATAACAGTACAACAAAATATTTAAATATATCATAAAATAGCAGTCCTAATGTACACCTAATGAAGATTTAAAAGAAAGAAATATTCACAAACTTTAATCATAGAATTGTACTTTAGTGTTTTAGAAATTATTATTCCAAATGCCATACCAAAAGTTGTTACCAAAAAAGCAGCCTGTTCAAAATGGATATACTAACTTTCTGAAATTATAGAGCTGCCACGCTTTCTAAATCGTACCTAACTATTTGACCATAAGAGATTTTCTTCACGGTCAGACGGACCAATCCTAATTTTTGAAAAGCTTCGGTTTTAAAAAAAAACTCTTGGGCTGACCATAAAGTTTCACAAAAATTATAAAAAGTACTTTTAGGGGATAAAAATCAATTAAGACACTAGTGGCGGCTGTGCATTTAGCATCTAGGGTTTTCTGTCTTTTAAGTGATAATTGGAGCAGAAAAGTAGATTAAAACAATCCCAAGGCTTTAATTGAAAAATAAAATAGCCCTAAACTCTTCTGGAACCTATGTGAAGCTTCCCTTTAATGGAAAACTCAATCAATTTTTTAGGTATGGAAATCTAAATTTGAAGGCTCAGACAAAAACCTTACTACTTTATTTAATAGGATAGGAAGATCCAAGATATAAATTGTGTTGCTAAAAATATAATTTTATTGTAATTGACAAATTATTTAATTTGAGTCACCACTACCTGGTTTGGTTTCCTTTTGTGGGCTTGCTGCGGTGTAGCTATCTAAATTCTATCATTCAAATTCATCGTGTATGTACAATATCATATACATATGTACAAGGAAGCTACCTACAAACTTTTACAGAGGTAAAATATGGGTTTGGATTTATGCAGTAAATCTAATATATTTCTTAAAAGTGAATCTTTTCTATAATTAGGGTCGGTTGGTCCGTCCGTAATGGATAGCTCTTGTCGTTGAGTAAGGCATGAAAGAACTGTCGTATCTATTAAGATTTTACAACTATTTTTTTGTGCGCTATTATTATGCTATTCATCTGACTTTTGAAATACTAATTCTTAGGACAACAAAGTTGAAAGTACAATATTATAAACAAAGCATCTCTATAATCAAGTCCTAAAAATCCAAGTATGCCAAGTAAACAGTATTCTGTATTTACAGTTTTTCAAAAAATTTACTAACAATTTTGTTTAGACTTAAACATAGATATATTCTGTTTTTTTAGTTCTGACAATCTATAACATTAAATGTTAGTTTAACTTACCATATAAAGCTTTTATGGTTGTTGTCATCCTTATTTTTAATTATTTGTTGATGAATAGTTTGATAATCAATTTCCGACTTTTGGCCAGTCATATTTATAGTTTGCTTCCTTAATCTATTTTATTTAACAACCATTGCTTTTAGGGACTCATTTACTTAAAAATTTATAACAGATGTAATTTTCTTAGCTTTGAAGCAAAAACACATGTTTTTGAAGAAATCTTTCTTTTTTTTTACTTTTTAGAGTAAGGATGTACATTGCAGTATGATAATTTGACAAATTATTCCTTGTAAATAAGTATTTATTTTCATAATTGTCTTAGAAGAATTTTGTGAAAAAATATAGGAGTAACATTTTTAATTTTAAGTATATCTTATGAGCAAAGCTTTCTCTGCATTAAAGTGTTTCTGTTAAAAAATCTTCATAGATTTTCAGCTGATTATCTTCAACAGGAACTATGAAAATCACATTTCCCACAAAGCAATACGTACTGACTGACTTACAGACAGTAAAAACGAATTATATAGAAGCTTCATTACCAATAAATGTTAATGTTGTTAATGAATGTTTTTTACTAAAAGTTAAAAATAAGTATAATTTTCAGCAAAACATTTAATCCATACATATCTTTTTCCTCAATGTCCCTTTTTTGCCCATCCAAAAAGTTAGTTACATAAAAAGTTTGATAATATTATGTAGATTCAATTGTGTTTTATCCCAATAAGCGTAGCTGCTCTATATCAAAAACCCTTAGGTTTAAAATAAAAAAAAGAAATTGCCTTATAATTATAGAAAAACTTTTAGATATAAAGATTGATAGATAAATTGATAAAATAAAAGTATACTGTATAGATAGATGAATAGAAAGAGAATCTATTGTCCCTTTCGTGACATCGCCACTTAATGGGCGTTTCGTTATACTTTTACAGTAGCTTTTGATAAGTTTATTTAGGTTAGGTGATTGCCCTGCAGGGTTAGAGCTCCCGCTGGGAGTAGAAATATAAAAAAAGCTACTGTGAAAATACAACAAAACGCCTAATAAGGGGCGATGTCACGAAAGGGACATACCCGAAAAATATATCTATAATACAAAGTAGCTTGATGTCTGTAAGTCTGTCTGTCCGTCTGAAGCTTAAGATCTCAGTAACCACTGAACCGATTGAATTCTACTCTTCAGGGTATATACCCATTGGTCCTGTGGTGGGTTTAAGCTATTTTTTGGGGGGTGGGACACCCCCAACACCCCAAAAATGAAAATTCCCCCCCTCCTAAAAAAATTGTTTTCTGGGGAAACTACTTTAAAATAAATGGCAGCACCAGAAATACTTAAATTTAAAAACAATTTAAATAACCTCTTAATTGGGGCAAAGCTCCTTGAGTCTAGGGGGGAAGCCACTAGTAGATAGATAAAGCCAATAAAGCCAAAGAGTAGATATATAGATAGATAGCTAAATCAAAGAGTAGATAGATAGAAATATATATAAATTGATTGATATGCAAATGAAGAATATAAAGATTGTTAGATGGAGGGATAAACCCTAAGAGTATATATATAGATAAAACTAAAGATATATTAGATAGATAGATGGTATAAAAATAATGAAATAATCAATTACAAGAATGCAAAAACTGTTCACGTCCGTCCCTCAAGTGTTTACACAAAACGGTCATTTAATGGGGAGCCGAATTAAGTATATTCCAGTATGGCTTGGAAAACGAGTAATATCCGCTGGATTAGAACCGGTTCTCGTCCATGCTGAATAATTATATAAAACATCGTTTTATAAAAGACAATTTTCCACGTATATTAAAATATAAGTCAGAAAAAGTAATAACAGTTTTGTTATCCAGTTTAATAAAACTAGTTTTTATCTGAAACTTTTTCAAGATGAACATTCTAAGCTTTTTACATTCTCAGTAAAAGTGTTGGACTTAAAATGCTGTACTTCTTAATGTGGCTAGGTTTAAAATTTTGGTGAGAATGTGAACTGAACTCGTCCATCGTTGCCTCCTTATTTTGCATAAAATTCCGCTTCACTATTAAACTACGAGAAAAGAGGAATTTAGGCTTTTATTTTTAGAAAAATGTCCAATAAATTTTTTGCAAGCAATGCTTTTTATACATAAGTTATTGTAATTTTATAATATACAGTAGTATTTTTTTTTGTCAGAACTTTTCTGGTCCGATTAACTTTTACTTTTGAGGAAAGCTTTATAATTGTCTTGGGTGATTTAAACTATTTTCTAAATCTCATCCGCAATTCGTTAGAGGCTAGATTGGTCTTTTATATATTCCTAAATAAATATTAATATCTAGAGAGTGTGTGACTAAGAATTTTGCCAATGTCTTTTCCATTAAATGTAGAAAACAAGGATGACAACATCCATAAAAGCGAAGCACTGAAACAGTAGGACAAACGGACATTAAATCTTGTAGCTTGTCAGAACTGAATAAGGAGAATATTATTGAATAAGTTTATACAAATTTTAAGGATTTGATTCGCGTATAACATTAAACCTTGTTGTATAAGGAATCAGTATTGCTAAATTCAGATGAATAGGATATTTATAGCATGCAAAGTTTGAAATCGATAAGACAATTCTAACCTGTTTAAAACGACGAAAAGAGCTAGCCGTTACGGATTTACAGACCTACCCTAATTATTGTAAAGCTTCGCTCTTAATAAGGATGACAACAACAGCCATAAGTAGCTAGCACAAAAGAACATGGATAAACAGACAGACAAAGGGAGTTATAGAGCATGTGTTGAGTCGTCAATTAATATATGGGATACATTGCAGGGAAAAACAAGCAGTTTGTATTTTGGAGCATGATTGACAGACGGACGGACCAAGTAAATAATATAAGAGATGCTCAATTTTAAAGGGAATCTTCACTAAATAGTTCAGCTGTCTATCTTAACTATTAGCCGAGAAAATTACAATTCTTCAATTGCGATTCTGACGGACGGACGGACATACAGACAAAGTGAATTATGGAGATGCTTAGCATCTAAAAAGGTGTGTTGGTCCAAGATAAGAAAATGTTAAGTTAACCCTTAACGGTCGGGGGGGGGGGGGCGTTGAACGCCCCCCCCATCCGGTTTTTTCTATCTCATTTTCTGTGTGTGAAAGATAAAGAGCCCAAACTGCTTGACTTTTTAAGTATGGGTATGACACATAACTGAGAGTTGGAATTTTTTGAATATCTCCATCCTGGCGGGCACAGGATGCCAGCAAACCTGGCAGGGTCATCCAGGTAAAGAGCAAAAATATTTTTTTGACTAAAACAAAGCATTTTATCATACCAAAATACTAAAAAATCCTCTAGTAGTACATCCTTATATGAAATACAGGTGTTCAAGTCACTTTCAGGTTCCAGGTATGATCCTGCAGGTCCTGATCCTCCAGGTCTCCAGAAATCTTTAAAAGGCTCCTGTGGCCGCAATTTTTGACTTAGAGACTTCAAATCTTAAACTTAAGCTTTTCTTACATGTCTACATAACGTATTAAAATTTCATGAAGATCCGCCGCCGTTTTCCCGCCGACCGCCGACTGCGGCGGCTGGCAGCTGCCAAGTACAGCTGCGGCCGCTGAAATTTATATTTTGATATTTCTAATGTAAAATTTACATAAAAATAAACATTTTCTGGGAAAAAATTTTTCTTCTAGCTTCAAAAATAAGAAAATTACAGCCGTTTGAAATTTTTAAATAAAAAAAGACCTAAAAACAAAGGTTGTTAAATAAAAGGGTGAAGGAAGCGAAAATTGACTTAGACTTATAAAAGGTCGGAAATTCATTATCAAACAGGGGACTTGCACAAAAAAATTTAGCCCTCTAGCTCTAATAGGAACTGAGATAAGTAGGGGGGGCGTTGAACGCCCCCCCCCCCCCCCGACCGATTAAGGTGCGGCAAGGGGCCCGACTGTAAAGGGTTAATATCACCATTTTTACCATGGATTCTAAGGGATAAGACAATAAGCGATAAAATTGATGTAAATCCCCAATTATGATATACAAAATTACCCCTTCTGTATACATTATTATTACTGGTTGAAACGTTTGTACACTCAACTTAATAAACCAAGCAATCAAAATCCTATAAGCAAACGAATAATAACACGTTATTATAAACCTTTGGGGACTAGACTAATTAATAGGCCAATGTCCTCTCCCTCCCTGTCATTTTTCTGTGTTTATGTTGGACTAAAAGAAATATATATTCATATGAAAGGGAAAAGTAAAAGAATGTTTTTATTTGGGCTGCCATACATTATGGCAAAAAAAAGAAAAATGTTAACATTGCATTGCTTGAACCTGAAACTGCTCTATTCAAGATAGCTGATTTTTGAAAATTTTTCTGATTAAGTAAAAACTCCTCTAATGTTTTTGTAAAAAATCCTTGAAACTTTTAATTTTATTGACAGTAACAAAATGTTTTAAGTATTATCACTAAACACAGTGTATTTATTACTCATTCTATGCTAAATTTTTAACATAGATTGATAGATTGATTTCTATAATACAAAATAGAACGAAGTCGGCCTGAAGCTTAAAATCTAAGTAACCACTGAACCGATTGGGCTCTACTCTTTAGGGAATATACCTACTGGTCCTGTGATGCTATTTTCTTGGGGGGGGGGGGGATGTAAAAAAATGAAAAATAATCCCCCCCCCATTTATAAAAAAAATCTCATTTAAAATTTTAAAAAGTGGTCTACCAACCCCCCCTCCCCAATTTGTTTTTATCTTTTTCTTTTTAGATTTTAAATACGAAGAATTACGTTGATCAAACCTCTTGGAGCACAGTCCCTAGAGGGTAGTGACGAAGCCGCTAGTATTGATATATTGATAGATAGATAGATAGAGAGAGAGAGAGAGAGAGAGAGAGAGAGAGAGAGAGAGAGAGAGAGAGAGAAGAGAGATGGATAGATAGATAGATATGTAATATATCTAGATTTTGTGTCAGAGTATGGACACTTTTATCATTCTGGTATAAACTAGGGTTGGGCCGGATATCCGGTGAGGCCGGATATCCGGCCGGATATCCGGCCATTTTCAATATCCGGCCGGATACCGGATATTGAAACTATCCGGCCGGATATCCGGCAATATAATATTTTATATTTTACAACAAATATTTCTGCTTTTTTTTCTTATAAATGGCTGTAATTTTCTTATTATTGAAGCTATAAGAACAATTTTTTTGAATATGTTTATCTTTATGTAAATTTTATATTAGAAATCTCAAAACATAAATTTTGGCGGGGGCAGCAGTTCTTGGCAGCTGCCAGCCTCAAACTGGCAGTCGGCAGGTAAACAGCAACGGATTTCATGAAATTGTAATATGTCATGAAGACATATAAAAAGCCTAAATTTAAAATTTGAAGTGTCTAAGTCAAAAATTGCTGTCACAGGAACTGTTTAAAGATTTCTGGAGACCTGTAGGTTCAGGACTTGCAGGACTATACCTGGAACCTGAAATCGACTTGAACACCTTTATATCTTGTAAGGATGTACGACTTTAGAATATTTAAGTATTTGATAACATGAAATGCTTTGTTTAAGTAAAAAAATGTTTTTACTTTTTACCTGAATGACCTTGCCAGGTTTGCTGGCATCCTGTGCCCGCCAGGAAGGAGGTATTAAAAAAATTTCAACTCTCAGTTATGTGTCATACCCATATTTCGAAAGTCATTTAGTTATAGCCCTCTACCTTTTATACAGAGAAAATGCACACGGGTGGGGGGGGGGCGGGGGGGGGGGACATGCGTTCAATGAAACCTCCCCGCCCATCCTCCAACAGGGATTAATATTACAGATTGAGGGTAGTAATAGTTTATTAGATTAATTGTTTAGAAGAAAAATCATTTAATAGTTACATAAATTTTAAGTTTTAACCTGAATCCTTATAATAAAGTAACAGGATGTCCATAAGTTTGTCTTTCTGTCTGTACTGAAGGATCTCGCTAACCGCTGAACCGATCGGGTTCTCCTTTACAGGGTAACTTCTCATAGGCCCTGGGAAGGTTTATAACTATTTTGGGTGAGGGTACCACCACTCTCCCAAGAGAAATTGCCCCTAGAAAAAAATACCCCCCCCCCAAAAAAAAAATATTTTTATTTAATTTTTCAACTAAATATAAAAATAAGTCAGCCCCCCCCCCCCCAAAATTCAACTCCCCTCCGCCCTCAAGTGCCCCTAGAGGCTTCTAACGGCGTAGCCGCCAGTTTTATATAATAAGACGCCAGTAATTTGGCCGGTTATCCGGCCGGATATCCGGCAATTTGGCCGGATATCCGGTAGTTTGCCGGATATCCGGTGTTGGCCGGATATCCGGCCGGATACCGGATATCCGGCATTTGAAATCGGCCGGATATCCGGTATCCGGTATCCGGCCAAAAAACTATCCGGCCCAACCCTAATAAACACAATAAATATAATATAGTCCCACATATGACAGGCATAAGATACAAACTATAAAGAGGCATACTTCTACAAAGAATACTAAATATCAAAGGTTTAAACATAGAAAAACTAATTTAAAGATTTACTAGTAGGTATTGAAACCTCCAACTAAGAAAGATAATAATTAGAACAAAAGACAGGTATAAACTTTCATAGGATAAAAAGTATTGTGATACTGTTTTATTAACCTATTTTTAAAGAATATATTATAGAAAGCTTTGATGACAATTGAGTACCTAATCAACCAGGGAATCACAAGCACAAAAATATGGCTTAACTATTCAATTTGATCTTTCTATGTAGGCATACAATATTGTAAAAAAAATATTATTCTATTCAAACCATCTAAGTGCTACTCTAAAGGAGCTTTAGCTTTCTATATATGGTGCAATACAAATTTTTGGTATAGTCCCTTTGTGGCAATGCCTCTTAAGGGGCGTTTCGTCATATATTCACAGTAGCTTTTGATGGGTTATTTTAGGTTATGTTAGGTTAGGTGATTGCCCTGCAGGGTTAGGCAATTGGCACGCAAGTTTAGAGCCCCCAGCAGGGGCTAAAAATAGGAGAAAATCTACTATGAAAATACAACGTTGCCATGAAAGAGACCATACCCAAAATTTTCAATAATTTGGTATATAAGATTATTTAATGATAGATAATCTTTATGATTATTCCATGCTTATCTGACAATCAAAATTTGCTAGAGATATCTTTATATATTGTAAAAGAATAAATTCTAAATACCTATCTATTCTATGTAATTTGTACAGAAAGTATTCCATGCCAATCTATCTATCTATCTATCTAAAGATGCTTGAGTTATCCTTATATGTTATCCAAGAGACGAAGTTCCCAGAAATCTAATCATCAATTCTATGTTATTTCATATTTGTACTGAGGGTATTCTAAAATTAATATTCCAAGCCAACTATCTATCTATCTAAAGCTGCTTGAGTTATCTGTATGTTGCAATAGACATAATGATTAATGATGTCACCCTCCATATATTTTGAAACCCGCATCATTATCACACATATTTTTCTCTCTCACAGATATTTTATTTTTGTTTTTCTTTAGACACTTTAGTAAATTTGACAACAGCAATTATGGCTCGGCAGCCGAGCACCATCCATGCAAAAAATCACCTAGATGTCTAAACTTGTCTAAACCTGTTCATAATGTGGTCAGAAGCCTATTCAATGATTTCTTTTAAGCAGAGAGTGTTTCAAGCTGAGGCTTACGCGCGGCTGCCGAGCCCTGAGCTAGTCAAAAAAGTAAAAAATTATTCTTAAAAAATAATATTTTTCTTTACCTGTTCTGCTAGTCTAAACAAATTAATATCAATCATTTTCTTTGGACTTTAATTGTAAAAGTTATACAAAAATAGATTAAAGGACCACCCTCAACGTCACAAAAAATTGTTTTGGATATTATAGCTGCCATAGGGCCTATATGAAATATTGAAGACCACTTTCTCCAACAATTTGGGGTCGGAGATTCCGAATCTGGCGTCCATTTTGATCCAGCTGACCTCCTTCATTGTGAAAAATGGCGCCAAAGTTGACTACCCTTCGAAAAATCCGCGAACGACAATTTTAGCAAAAAAAAAAATCCACCCAATTATTTTTATCATAAGATAGATAGATAGTAAGATTAAAATCTATAATTAATTTAATTTCTTTCTTAAACGTCGAGAAAAAGAGAAAGAGTGAGAGAGAGAGAGGGAAAAAAAGAAATAGATGGATAATTATAAAGAGAAAGAAAAATACCTTTTTGCAAATAATATTGTAGGACCTTACGAATAATATATAGAAAGAGAGAGAGGGAGAGAGAGAGAGAGAATGAAAAGGAGAAAGCGAGAGAGAAAGAAAAAAAGAATTAAAGAGATAGAGAGAGAGAAAAGGATAAAGAGAGAGAGAGAAAGAAAAGATGAAATAAAGAGAGAGAGAGAGAGAGAGGGAAAGAAAGAAAAAAAGGAGAAAGTGAGGGAGAAAAAAGATAGAGAGAGAGAATGAGAAAGAAAGAGAGAGAGAGAGAGGGAAAGAAATGAAGAAAAGGAGAAAAATAGAGAGAATGAAAAGAAGAAATAAAGAGAGAGAGAGAGAGAGAGAGAGAGAAAGTAAGGGAGAAAAAAGATAGAGAGAGAAAATGAGAAAGAAAGACAGAAACCAGGAGAAAGAAAGAGAGAAACCAGGAGAAAGAAAGAGAGAGAGAGAAGGAGAATAAGAGAGATATAAAAAGGAGAGAGAGAGAGAATTATAAATTTAGAGAAAGAAACGGAGAAAGAGAGAGAGAGAGAAAGAGAAAGAAAGAAAGAGATAAAAAAAAAGAAAGAAAGAGTGAGAGAAGGAGAAAGAAATATGGAGAGAGAGAGAGAGAGATAGAGTAAGAGAGATAGAAAAAGAGAGAGAGAGACAGAGATAGAGAGATAGAGAGAAGGGGAGAGGGAGAAAGAGAGAGAGAAAGGAGATAGAAAGAAAGAGAGAGAGAGATAAAAAGAGAGAAAAAATGAGAAAGAAAGAGAGAAAAAAGGAGAAAGAAAGAGAGAAAAAAGGAGAAAGAAAAAGAGAGAGAGAGAGAGAGAGAGGGAGAGAGAGAGAGAGAGAGAGGGAGAGAAAGGGAAAGAGCGAGAGAGAGAAAAGATCCCTTTTCTAAGAAATAGAAAACGCAACAAAAAGATTCAATAAATAAAACCTTACCAGGGTCTTTGAGAAGCTACCATGTACAGGAGAACCATATCAGTTAATGCAGTGGTTAGTGCGATCCCTTAGTACACACAGATACACGTAGAATGTATTTAGATCCTGTTACTGTATTATAAGGATACATAAAACAGATACTCTACAGTGTCTGTCTGTACGTCAATTCGTTTGTATAAAAACAATTCAGAATATAATTATATAAGAAATATGATTTTGTCGACAATTATATTGAACAACCCGATTGATGACAAACCCTCCCCGCCCCCCTGTTAGTCCCCAAAGTTTTATATTAACTTTTTCTTATTCGTTGTGAATTGTATTTGTATTTTGATTGGTCGGTTTATTAAGTTGAGTGTCCAAATGTTTCAACCACTAAATGTAATCTACAGAAAGATTGGGAATAGTCCCTTTCGTAATATCGCCCCATAAGGGGTGATTCGTCATATTTTTAAAATGGCTTTTTAAAGGTTATTTTAGGTTAGGTTAGGTTGTATTGGGTTAGGTGATTGCCCCACGGAGTTAGGTAATTGGCCCCGCAGGGTTAGAGCCCCCCGTAGGGGCTAGAAATAGGAGAAAAGCTACTGTGAAAAATACGAAGAATCGCCCCATAAGGTGCGATGTCACGAAAGGGACTATACCCGAAAGATTTTATGGTATAATATACCTGAGTAAGTACATCAATTTAACGGCCATTGACTTATTACTTTAGATCCATAACAAATACATTTCTTAGTTGTAGGGTAGTTGTTAATCATTTGGATGCAATTATGGATATACAGACAAACGGATGTACAGAGAGACCATAATTGTAGAGTATCTGCGCTATATTAATGAATCCCTTAACAGCTAGTATAAACATATTTACAGTGTAATAGTGTAATATTGGTATTTATAGTTTATTATGGTTAAAAGAATAGATTTTCTAAGGGTTAGTTCGTATATTTAAATATTAATCAACTTATTTATTTAAAACTTTTACAAGATTCCTGTAGCTATGGATACAATTTGATATAGAATACGTCGATATATTCTCAAATACCCTGGTAAAATGTTTCTCCCCGCTGGCTAATCAGTGGCGTGCAAAGCACTTTGTCAATGGGGGGGGGGGGGAATTTTAAACACTTTGCAAAATTAGGGGGTATTAGGGGAGGGGGACAATTGCCCCAAATGCACCCTTTGGTCCGCACGCCACTGTTGCTAACATAGCGATATCCCCAATCCCCTCTTATATCTTTACCTCATCACCTTCCATGACAATGGAGGAAGGTATTAGACTTTTAACTGAGGACTATATTAGCAACCTAAATTAGAGAAAATTCCACTGTCTCAATATTCTATATCCATTCGTGTAACAGGCATAATAGCAACTCTGATTACTGCTAGTTTTACCTATTTATGTGAAATAAAGATCTTGCTTATAGACCCTACGACAATTTTGAATATTGATAAAGCAAGGATTCAATGGATTAAATTGTTGTACAACGTATCTATGTATGAAGAAAGTCACAATGGTTTTTAGATCTGCGAATGAGTGACTTTCAAACTTAAGGGATCTTAAGGGATAATACTTTTCCCCTGTAGATAAGACAATAGGTCCTAAATAAATATACATCCCCAATTTTTATAAATAAAATTTCCCTGTCAGTATATTAAAATAATTGATTTAAAGTTTGCACAGTATTAGTTTGGAACCAACCAATCACAATTTATATCAGTACCTAAAGCTTTTGTGAAGATAAGATAACTTTACTTTAACTTAATACAATGCCCTTAATTTTGTTGAGCTTCGCATTTATGGATGCTATCACCCTTGTTTATTAAATATTTTACCTGAGTTAATTCTTAATATATTTTCATTACCTGAACTTATGAGAAACAACCCTGTAAAGAAGAACCCTAACGGTTCAGCGGTTAGCGAGATCCTTCAGTTTAGACAGACAAACACTCTCTTTTTCTCACTCTTTCTCTTTCTCTCTTTATATACTATATTATTTGTAAGGTCCTACAACATTCTATACATAAAGGTATTTTTCTTTCTCTCAGTTTATAATTATCTCCCTCTTTCTTTCATTCTTTCTTTCCCTTTTCTTCCTCTCAACGTTTAAGAAAGAAATTAAATTAATTATAGATTTTAATCTTACTATCTATCTATCTTATGATCAAAATAATTTGGTGGATTTTATTTTTGCTAAAATTGTTGTTCGCGGATTTTTCGAAGGGTAGTCAACTTTGGCGCCGTTTTTAACCATGAAGGAGGTCAGCTAGACCAAAATGGACGCCAGATTCGGAATCTCTGACCCCAAATTGTTGGAGAAAGTGGTCTTCAATATTTCATATAGGACCTATGGAAGCTATAATATGTAAAACCATTTTTTGTGACGTTGAGGGTGGTCCTTTGGAAAAAAAAACCTACTGTTTAAAAAGATGATTTCAGTTTTTTCCATATTTTGCTGTTTTGTTTCATAAATTGGTATCAAATGTTTGTATTTTTGCTAAATCTCTTTTGGATGGAACTATTCTTGATAGGGTGGGGGGGGGGGGGGTCTTGAATCCCCCTAAAATAGTTATACACCTTCCAAGGATCTATGAGTACATCGGTACATACAGACGGACAAAGATCTTTTTACTTTCATATAAGGATAAAATAATATTTTATGTAAATATAATATTGGTTTTTTTTTGTTTGATTTTAATATAATGGAAAATTGTGATGGTTTTTGTTGTCCTTGTTTTTACAATATTCTAAACTTGAGGAAAATTGTAGATGAAAGTTGATCTCATTACATAGAATAAAAACAGAAGAATACAAAAAATTTTTATGATTCATAATTGGAAATATGATTTGCTCGGCTGATATTAAAGATTGATTGTAAAACTTCTGCTCATTAATCCACTTGCAATCAAGGAGAAAGACTAAACTACATAACTTTTGTGTCACTTTTGAGGAAGACGATTCCCTTTGCTCCCATCATTTTTGAAGAGACCCTTCCCTCTTTCTTTTCCCTTTATATGACGTCATATAGGAATCGTCTTCCTCAAAAGTGACACAAAAGTTATGTAGTTTAGTCTTTCTCTATAGCAAGATATGTGTTAATATTTTTTTTGCCTACAGAAATACCTAAACCTTCATCTATTATATTCTATGAGTTATTTAGATTTATATTTTATTTGGATTTATTTGCCGGAAAAGTTTTAGGACAACACAAGGGTAGATCTAAATCTTTTTGGTATGTAACCAATAAAGGTAATGACTAGAGGAATAAAACAGAAACACATATCAGTATCCAAGGAATCAATATTTGATTTTAAAATATCTCAGCTTTCCGTGGATATTAAAATAGAAACTGGAATTAATTTTTATGATTTTCATAATTTTTTTTGGTGGAAAATTGTCTGTAATTCAATACAATACATAATTTTTCAGTATGGCTGAAAAACGCTTCTAATCCAGCAGATATGAATCGGTTTCTAAGCCATACTTGAAAAACTGAAATTAAAAACAAGAAAGATTATTTTCTCGTGCTTTTAAAAAAGAAGTGGGCAAATATATGAGCCACTAAACTTATTTTTCACCTTTTAACGGAGAAAATTTTCTGTGGGGACAAAGGTCGACCTGACAAATATTTCCAAGAACTAATACAAAGATGTCCTACATAACATTAACAAGATTTTAAAGCAGTCGATTTTTTATCTATCTATCTTATATATCTATTTTGTATAACATATTACATTTGTATGTACTTTATATGCAAAATAAAAACATTTTTTACTTCCTTACAAATAAATATACAACTGCAGGACAGACAAAAATAATTTTGTATGTTCAGTAAGTTTTCCTAAACGGCTGATTTGTTGAGTTTACTAATATTAAAATACAAAACAGTTCATCATATGATATTGTAAAACATATTTTGAATGTCGATACACATCAAACCATTTTCTCCCTTGTCAGATCATTCTACAGGGTGTTGAATTTTGGCACTAATTTTTAAAAGCGAAGCTTTTCTATAATTAGAGTCGGTCCGTACGTCCGTCCGTACGTCTGAGACAGATAGCTTTTTTCGTTAATTTAGGCATGTTAGAATTGTCCTATCGATTTTAAACTTTAAATGGTGATTCCTGTAGTAGTTAGATATGATTTAGAAAGCGTAGCAACTCTATAATCATTACCAGAATGTCCGTACGTCCATTTTTTTACTTTTTTAACAAAATTTTTTTATGTGGTCTAATTATCCGAATGATCTGATTTTTGGTATATTGATTCCTGGGACAACAAAGTATAATGTAATCAGCGAAGCAACTCTATAATCAAGTCCTAAAAATGTAAGTATGTTCATAAATATTATCCTGAATAAAGCAGTTTTTCAACAAATTAACTTACAATTTTGCTTTGACTCTTATACATTTATATTATGATTATTCAGTTCTGACACTATACAAGTGTTAATGTCCGTTTGTCCTACCGTTTCAGTGCTTCGCTTTTATGGATGTTGCATTTATACATTTATACAACTACACAAATTAGCGCTCACAGTGCTTGTTATTGTACTTGTAAATCAACATACATCCCCAATAATGATAAAAAAATACCTCTATTGTTAACTAAAAGTTTAGAAGTAACCAATCAAATTTCAATTAAGTTCCCAAAGTATTAATTACCAAATGAATAAGGTAACGTGTTTTTAGATGTAATTAATAGTCAAATGTCCCCTTTCTTAATGGGATTTACGGTAAGTTATTTTGGCTTCTACCAGGAACATCCAAGCTATTTATTTTGATGGAGTTAAAATGAGGGGTTTCAAAGGTTTGAACCACTTTACGTCTATGGCTTATTATTAAATGTTAGTGATCGGAAATTTTAGCAGTTTTAAGAAAATTCCGCAAATATGATTGACAACCCTGTATCCTAAATCTGTAGACTAAAAATAGTTTAATTCAAAGGAATTTATTCATGTTAAAAATGGTATATTCTCAAGCACTACAAAAGAAACTTGAATTCATAAGTTTTAACACTGCATACATTTAAGCAAAAATTGTTGATATAGAGAAATTAAGTATGTTTAAATGATCCGTAAATTAGTGCATGGAGATTTGAATATTTTGGGGGTTAGAAACTTAAACTTTACTATTATATAAATTAGTAAGGTTTTTTGTCTGAAGCTTAAGATTTCAACTGCTGAATTGATTAATTCTCATTTTTAGCGAAGCTTCACATAGGTCCCGTGTTAGTTTTAGGCCTCCACCACACAAAAATTCTAGAACAATAAAGCATCATAATATAAATATGAATCAAGTAGTCAAAATGATTGACAAATTTTATAAGATTATCTAAAAAAACTGTTTTTTTGGTTGAATTAGATAAACAACAATGTTTGATATAATACGAAGCAAATGATTTCAATGCTTATATTCCTTATATAACATTTATATATCATAAGTTTTATGCAGTTAATCTTTTTTTCAAATTAAAAGAGAAAAATATGAAAGAGCAGCTTTTGCAAAATTTTGTCTGTACGTCCAACAACAATTACCACCTATTAAATGGACATATGGACTTTCTGGTAATGATTATATAGTTGCCATGCTTCTTTAATCATACCTTACTTTTAAAAGAATCATATTATGAACCTAGTAATACTGTCTAACTTTTTATCTTTGTGACGTAACAAAAATCGAAGGATGAGAGGGGAGATGGGAAAGGAAACCCCTAAAAAAGAGATGGATTTTTGTTACGTCACAAATATAAAAAGTTAGACACTATTACTAGGTTCTATGTAATGGACGGACCTATCCTAATCGTAGAATAGTTATTTCTCGCATCGTATTGTAAACGGCTTTCCGCGGATATAGAATGTACAATCAAGAGATTAAAACTAGTGTTTTTAGCTCTGAGGTGCCGAAGGCACCGGCTAAAAAAACTGTTTTTAATCTTATGATTGTACATTTTTATATTCGTAGAAAGCTGGATATAATACGATGCTAGACATAGTTTTTTCGTATGGATGAGAACCGGTTTCTATCCACCGGATTCGAATGAATACGAGAAAAGCTTTGCTTTAAACATTAAACTGAGAGCTACTCCAGGAAACTGATCATTTCAAAAACTAAATTTGATGATTTTTCCGAGGAGTAGGGAAAGCGTCAGGGATTTAAAGGGATAAGACAATGGACAATAAATTAATGAACATCCCAGGTTTGATAAACAAAATTGTCCCCTCTGTAAACAAAAGGATAGTCAAAAGTTTGAAAACTGCTAGTTTCGATTAACCAGTCAAAGATTTTAAGGTAACGAATAAGATAGTAAGTTTATAACACGTTGGGTATCAGCATAATTTACAGTCCAATGTCCCCTCCCTCCTTGGGAAAGTGTAGACTCGAGGTGTAAAATACCAGGAGGGGGGGGGGGGGTCATTTGAGAGTCATCATTGGGGATGAACATTAATTTATCGGCCACTGGCTTATCCCTTTAGATCTCTGATAGACTCGAGGTGTAAAATACAATAAAATATCAGGAATCCATGGATATGAAGTAAAAAATTCTCCAATATTTTAGGATTTATAAAAAAATAAGAAGTAATCCAGGAATAAAGTATTTCCAACAACAACCGAAATAAATAAAGATTTGGGTGGTAGATAAAGAAATCACCACTATGACACAAAAATGCTAAAATCACGAAATATTTTTTTTTCTCGAATAAATTTAGTTATTTGGTTACAGCTTGATGAATATAAGAACAACTGGAGGGCAGAAAAATAGCCTAAAGTCACTCAAACACTTAAATCATGAAATAACATTGCCCAAAACAACCACGTAACCAACTGGAAAATTCTCTAAAATGGAGAATCCAATCGGTTCAGTAGTTAATTAGCTCTTAAGCTACAGACAAAATACCGTACTACTTTATATAATAGTATATTGGGGAAGAATAAAGAAAAAAGAAAAAAAAGAAAAATAATACGTCTTGTATTTTGAAGGTATATTATAGCAATAAGTAGCAAAATTAATCAGAGTTAACAATGAAATACAATTTTAATTATATTACGTGATGTCGTTTTTAATACTTCATTAAATGATTTTTTAAAACCTAAATTTTACTTATTATGCCCTATCCCTCGCAATCCTGGTCGAAAATATGCCAGTCAGGAATATCAAGTCAAAGTTTGAATCTTCAAAGCACAAGAGAAACACTTTTCTAGCTAAATATTTCCTGTTCAGAAGTCAAGAAAAAGTTGCTTTTCATTCTTCATTTCATTATTAAAAGCGAAGCTTTTTATAATTAATGTTAGTTTGTGCTTTCGTACATCCATCCATAAGTAACTTATTGTTGTTAATTTAGGCATGTTAGAATTGTTTTAACGATTTTAAACTTGATATGATGATTCATGTAATAGTTAAGTATAACGTAGCAACTCTGTATGTCTATTAAAAACGTGAATTTAGTTTTTCAAAGCAATATTTTATGTATTATTAGCGGCTACACTCCTAGCATCTAGGAATTCTCTATTCGGAGGAAAAAGGAAAATAGCCCTAAACCAAACTTAGACATAAAAATCATTTAGCCTAAAACCATCCCGAGACCTATAAGAAGCTTTACTGTAAAGGAGAACCATATCGGTGCAGCGGTTAGCGAGATCCTTCGCTACAGACAAAAAAAGCTTACTACTATATAAAATAGGATAATCATCCTATATACCCCAATTTTGGAATATGATAAATATGTTAATACTCTAAATTTGTTAATGTTTTTAAGTCTAACCTCTTAATAAGTAAGATTTGACTTTATGGATATTGCCATCAATGTGAAATTATGATATAAGTAGCGCAGCTACTATCATATAATAGTAATATAAATCTATAGAAATGATGATACCTCACAATTATTAAAAAATTAAACAAGACGTTTTCGTCTTAAAAAATTTATTTTATAATGTTAGAAATCTGATATTTCAGTTTAATTTTATTTTATAAAATTACTATTTAACAAATGCTTTGTTTAGTTCAAACTAACAAAAATTCAAAAAAAAAGTGTCAAGTAACAAACACAATTTTCTTAATTTAATTAAAAATATCATCTTTAAAAGCGACTATTTTCTACATTACGTGTGTGCTCGTCGATCCGATCCATCCTCATTTTTGACCCCCCCCCCCCTCCTCTGTTATCTCAGCTTCTATTAGAGCTAGGTGGAAAAAAATTTTGTGCATATCCCCTGTTTGATAAAGATTTTACTTTAGGTCATTCAAAGTCATAGTTTACTTCCTTCGCACTTTTACTTAAAAAACTTTGTTTTAGGTCTGTTTACTATAATTTTTTCAATAAAAAGCATTGCATCTTAGTAATTTTATATTATTCTAGCATCTTATCAAAAAAAGTCAATGAAAATTGATTTTAAATATTTTTTATGATTCCTGTAAAACAGTTCGAGGGAACCGGGAATTTTTTATGATCCATTTAAAAATAACTTATAAAGACTATGTTTTAGAAATTTTAGGACTTTGAAATAAATCTTATTATAAAATATTCGTTTTATTTGTAGAACTTCTTTTTATGGAAGCTGTCATTTCTTTTAAATAAAAAGATTTGTTTCAGATAAAAAAATCTAATTATTTTTAAAATTCTAATTGGGAGAACAATAACATATTTTTATTGTATAAAGGGAATAGTAGCTTATGCAATAATTCGTAAAATTGTGAGCAAGCTTCCAGTCAAATGTGCTTATTAAGTCTAACTGTTCTTAATGTTGACCAAACTTAAAGTATAATCAAAGGCATATTTAAAAGCAGTTTGATCTAATAAGCGCATTAGACTGGAAGCTTGCTTACAATTTTACGGACTATTGCGTAAGCTACTATTCCCTTTATATAAATTGATAGGTAACTAAAAGCTAAAAATTAATAATACTTTTTTATACTTGTATAAGTAAATAAAAAAATTTTTATTGTAAATTTAATTAATAGGCGCATTTATTCTATAATTAAGATGTTATGAAAACTGGTACAAAAATTTTCAAAATTGAAAAAGAATCTTAAGAGTTTAAAATCAAAAGAACAATTCTAACATGCTTATATTACGAAAAGAGCTAATAATGACTTAAGGACGGACGTTCGAAACCTTATTAAAACCTTCGCTATTAAAAAGAAAAATAAAATTGCTAAGAAAAATAACATAAAAGAAAGATTATCCCAAAACATAAAAACATAAGTTTGCAGTCTCTAATACTTTTAGCGGTATTATTATTATTAAACTATTATACCAAATCCTCACCCCCTTTTCCCCCCATATTATATATCTTCTCCTTCTGTCCACCTTCAAAGATAATTCATTATTAAAAGCAAAGCATCTTTAAATTAGGGCCTTTCTGTAGGTTTCAGTATGTTTATGCTTTCAATTATTAGATAATATATAAAAATATGTCGTTAATTACATAGCTTAAATGCAGGATATTTGATATTGATATGATTTATTAACGAGATTCTACCCAGGGATCTAGAGGGATAAGACAATAGCGGATATATTGATGTACATTCCAAATGAAGACACACAAAATTACTCCTTTTGTATTATACAATATACAATTAGTGGTTGAAATGTTTGGTCACTGAACTTAATAATGAAACAACTAATTAAAATTAATTAAAAGTCCCCAAATGTATTATTCCAACGAATAAAAAAAAACGTCAATAAAAAACTTTGTGAACTAGTGTAATAAATAGTCAAATGTCCCCTCCCTTTCTGGATACTTCCCCAGTTTCTTGGTACCAAATCGTCACACGAATCACCATTACAAAAATATTTAATTGCAAAGCTATTTAAAACTATGCCTTCAAAAATGTGTTGAATGTTTTCATTCTTGTAACATATGAATTGAAGAATATTGTATGAACAATGTGCTCAATGCCCCGTGCTACATTCAAACATTCTCATAACTATACTTCAAAACTATTTTTATGGCTTAAGTTTTCTCGCCCCCTCCACCCACTCTCCCCACTCTCTTTATACTAATATTTTCTTCTTATTAAACGTTTTTTTAGTGTACATACATTAGAGTGTCCTTAATTTCTTTATTATTTGAATATATTTTTGTTTATAAACCTTTAGTTTTTACCAATTGATAAGACAGTAAGCAAGAATTGTATTAAAACCACTATTATGATAAACAAAACTGCCCCTTCTGTGAATTAAGCCATTAAATGAAAGAACATTATTAACTATTTTGCAAAGTTTTTTTTTAATTTCAAATGCTTTCAATTATGAAAACGGGAATAAAATCATTGAGGAACCCAGTCAACTAACCTTAAGAAGGAAAGACATGAAACGGAAGTCCTACTAACTTTGTACAAGACATATTCTAAAATGTGAAACATTGTATTTCCAAACATGACACCCTATCAAACATGTGTATAAATGGTCAGGAATCAAAGAGATAAGACAATGGTCAATAAATTGATGAATATTCCTTATGATGATATGCAAAATTACCCTGTAGATTACAATTAGTTGTTAAAAAATTTGGACACTCACCTAAATGCGCCAATGAATCAAAATTCATCAAAGTCGTTAAGGCATCGAATAGGAAAACGTTCTTTGGGGATTAGTGTAATAAACAGCCGAATGTCCCCTCCCTCCCTGTTAAATGTTCCTTCCTACTTATCGACGGCGCCGGATATAATATTAGAATTTTCCTTCTTAAGGATTACTACATGGAGAGTTTTATAAAATCTGTGAAATCATTTTCGCACTTAATCAGAATTATCAGAATCGCATATTGTTACAACAGTAATACTTATTTATCGTAATGTATTATAGACAGCCTTCTCCGGATATCAAAATGAAAACTTATAACCCATTATGTTAGCTAAAGGCCCCTTGGGGCTAACAAAACTGGAATTAATATCATTTTTTTCTAATCTTTGTAAAAACTGGCTAAAATCCAATGCATTTTTAGAATGGATTAAAACAGGTTCTAATCCAGATGATATTCGTCGGTATCAAGGCTTTACTGGAAAATCTCTTCATTTATGCTTCGATTTTTAAAAGCTAAGCTTTTCTACAACTAGGGTTGGTCCGTACCTCCAAAAGTCCGTACGTCTGTACGTAACGGATAGCTCTTTTCGTTCATTTACGCATATTAGAATTGTCCTATCGATTTCAAACTTTGCATAATGATTTCCATAGGAGATAGGTACGAGTTAGAAAGCAAAGCAACTCTATAATCTTTAACAGAAAGTCCGTACGTCTATTTTAAATATGTAGCTTTTTAACTTTTTAACAACAAATTTTTTCTTGATAAAATTATCCAATGGTCTGATTTTTGAAATACTGATTCATAGGACAACAAAGTGCAATGTTATCAGCGAAGCATCTCTATAATCAAGTCCTAAAATGTAAGTATGTCCATAAAACTTATTTGTATTTAAGAACCCTTTCAACAAATTAACTTAAAAATTTGTTTCGAAATTATAAATTATATTTCTGATCATTCAGTTCTGACACTCTACAAGTGTCAATATTCGTTTGCCTTACCGTTTCAGAGCTTCGCTTGTATGGATGTTGTCATCCTTGTTACATATTATTTATTATAAGTTACTTGGTAATTAGATTAATTTGCTCGTCTGTCAGTCAGTCCGTAACACTATGGGGAATATATGATTTTCTCTGTTGCTATAGAAGATAGATCGCTTTCTCTTGATTTATTTTCTCAAGATACCAAATTAAAAATTATACAATTTATTTAGACCTTCTGCCCAACGGTAATGCTGCATAAGACAAATATTTGTTTATATTTATGAAAATTTTGTGATTTTTTTATACTTCTATATCATCATATCCTTCTTTCTTTTTATTTTTAAGTAGTTGAACCTTAGTTCCTAGGGGCATTGAATTTACAGGGATAGGGAAGGATAGAAAATAATCCAAAGACCAATCCAAGATTTAAATTTTAAAATTAAATAGCCTATAACAATCCTATTTATTAGTGGTGCTTCCTTAAACTAGTAAACTTAAGCCTGCAAGAAATACCATGCTTTAACTGCTGAAAGACTTCCACAAGTAGACCCAATACCCTAAATATGAAGCCTTCGGCTTCAATAATAAAAAAGTTCTAGGTATTTTAAAATGGCATTTTATGTACAATGAAAATTTTGAAAAATTTTGATTGCTAATGTTCGAAATTTCAAAATTAAACTACGTGGCAATATAAGTTTCTGACAAAGATAAGGTTAGAATTTTGCGTCTAGGCGATGTAGATTAATATTGTAATTTCTTTAATAAGCAATGGAATTTTTTTAAAATTTTCATTGTAGATAAAATGTAACTTTGAAATGCCTTGAACTTTTTTGTTATTGAAGCTGAAGGCATCAAAGTTGGGGTATTGGGTCTACTTGTGGCAGTCTTTCAGCATTTAAAGCGTTGTATTACTTGCAGGCGTCCTTTAATCGATCAGGAAGTTATCGAGAAAATCTTAATCGACCTACAAAAATTCTTATAGGTTTTTAAAAATAGGATTTGCTTGTTCAAGATTAGAACTTCAAAGGATAGGTATAATGTTTTAATGTTATAAATATCATTTATCGCATCGTATTATAAACAGCTTTCTGTGAAGATCAAAGAACTAAATCAGTTTTGTAAGTCCAGTGAGGCCGAAAGCCTTGGGCAAAGTTTCAGATTTTTATTTAAAAATTTGTGGAAAATTGTCTGTAATACTATACATGATTTTTTAGTATGGCTTAGAACCGGTTGTAATTCCAGCGGATATCAATTGGTTTTGAATCCATACTGGAATATACGGAATTGAATGCACATTATATCCTAAATATTATGCTTTAATGCTTTTTATGGGCATAACTTACTCATTTTCTTTTTAAACACTCAGAGATTTAACCCACTTTCAAGCAGAAACAGTAGCGGGACAAAGTGTCCCAAAAATCAGCAATGTGTGGGCATAAAAGTAAAAAAAGAGATGGATAATCCCTCATTTCTATGACGTTACATGCCTGATTTTTGTGACACTTTGTTTTGCTACGCAGAAATATAGAAAAATATTCATCTATTTGTTTTTTATAATTATTTTCTTCAAGTTGAAAATCCTTTAAAGAAGTGGCTTCAGCCCTAGTGTCTGTATACGTAGAGGAAAAAACAATTCAAATATTTTTAGATTTGAAATTTTTTTTAAATTTTTCCCAGAACATTTATGAAAGCGTTATTGAGATTTTAACTAACAAATAACCTTTAACTGTATTAGAATTTAAGAAACAATTATTTGAGGTAAAAAAATCATTACATTTTAAAGAAGCTTTACACAGGTCCTTGCATAGCTTTAGGCTATTTTATATTCTATTGGAGTCTTAGGAGGGTGTAAGACTTTTTTTTTGATCTATATGCCCCTTTAAATCAGGGAGGAAGGAGACATTTGGCTGTTTGTTACATTAGTTCTCAAAGTTTTATGATAACGTTTTCTTGCTGTTTGAGTTAACAATTTTGGGGACTTTTATTGATTTTTATCAGTTGGTTATTTCAGTTGAGTTTCCATTTATTTCAACGACTAATTATTATCTAAAGAAAATGAAATTTTATGTTTCAAATAGGATGCACATCAATTTATCGGCCATTGTCATATCCCTTTAGATTCCTACCTTTATATAAAGTGCCCTTAAACTTGTATTACGTTTAATTCCATTAAAAGCTTATAATTTTAAATAATTGTTAACTATAGTTTATGGAAAAAACATAATTTTAAAATAAGAAGAAAAAAAGAAATATGGTTATATTATACACCTATGTTAGTATGGTAGACATAAAAAAGCATCATAAATATAATCTATTCTCATATATGTGTACAAAATACAATAAAGATTATCATAACCAAAAGGGTCTTCAGGGATATATCAATGGACGATAAATCTATCCCTAATGATGATAAACAAATGCTCCCTTTGTAGATCATTGGTTGAAAAGATTAAACACTGTTAGTTAAGAACTAACCAAACTAAATTCTTAAAAAGTACCCAATGTTTTAAGTCAACAAATGAAAGATTTAATAGATGTACCCAAAGTTTTTTTTAGCCAAAAATTGATAGCTAAGGTTAATAAAACTTTGGGTACCAGTATATTTTACAGTATGATAACATAAAGTACCCTATTAAACTCGACAACCAAAATTGACCTATAATTATAATTGTTTATATCGACGATGTCACTTACTTAATAAGAGTGGGCATTGCTGAAATATGATGGTCATTACTAATAACAACCTATATCTATTTTAATAAGAATCCTATTTTATAAAGTAGTATGTATTTTTTGTCTGTAGCTTAAGATTATGATAACTACTGAACCAATTGAATTATCCTTTTAGGGAAGCTTTACATAGGCTTCAGGATTGTTTTAAGCTATTTTATTTTTACATTTGAGGGTTTGGGCGGTTTTAAGCTATTTTATGCCCTACCCTTTCGAATCCAAATGCCCAATATGCTAGGGGTAAAACCGATAGTAAAACAAAAACTAAAACTAAACCAATTGCAATTTGAAAAATAAAGAAGTTTTCGATTAATCATTTTTATTAAAGTTTTTTAGACACTTTTTTATAAACCCATATGATTTTCTTAGTTGGTTAAAAACTAATAAGAACATATTTAAAAAGTATATTGACTACTTAATCTGTTCTTAAAAAATACATTGAATAATTTAATTAATAAAAAATTTAATAGATAACTATGATAAGCACTGAAAAAAAAATATAAAAATAATATATATTTTGATGCTATGTCTAAGCTATGACTAGCGGACAAACCATGCATATCAAACACGAGACTCCGAGGAGAGCATTTCGCGCCAAATTTTGACTCCGACACATCTCCCGGATTTCTTCCGTAGTATGGTAGGGAGAAGAAGAGAGGGGAGAAGGGTGGGAGCAGTAGGCCGGAGTGCGATAAATAGACTTTACACATCATTACTTTATATATTTTACCAAATTATAGTCTTAATACATTCGATGGATTACAGATATATTACAAATATATTATTATTAAAATAACTTTATAGTATAATTTCTTTAAAATATAAGTTTTTTTGTAATAATTTGTAATTTATGGCATCGTCCCTATCATTTATAAGAAGATTTGTTTTAAAAAATAGGAATGAAGAGCCTAAACCAATCCAATACTTAAATTAATTAGAATTAAAAGAGTTTTGGGCTTATTTGAAGATTCCCTTAATGGAAGAAGTCAATCGGTTCAATGGCTAAGGAGGTCTTAATGAAATATTTAAGAAAAACTTACTACTTATAAGAATAGGCCAGATTTAAGTCATAACAGGGATGACAATAGTCTTAATAACGAAGAAAAAAACAAACAAAAAATACCTAAATATTAATAGTTATTTCTCGCATCGTATTATAAACGGCTTTCCGCGGATTTAGAATGTACAATTAAGATATTAAAACCAGTTTTTTTAGCCCCGAGGTGCCGAAAATACACTTATTTTAAAATTTCATTGGCTATACACATTTTGTACTTTAATTAAATCTGGATTTTAATAAAACTTTTTCACCAATAATCTTTATCTACAGAAGGAAAAATTCAACCAATTATCTTAAATAAAAGCTGAGAAATCTATGTCTCCACAAAAATGAAGGGACATCTCGAATTATAGAGTAGCTTCACAGCATCAAAAATAATTAAATTCGACTATGGTGAAAATTATAATCTCTTAATAAGAAGTTTATAAAGCTTAACTATTTAAATGGATACAGAATACGTTGATATGTTGGAAGGGGAAATTTTTTTGTCTATTTAGATTGCATTTATTGGACAGTTCGTTCATCCAGTTAGAAGGGAGGGGTTTTGTGGGTTATTTTTAGAGTACATGAAAATCTGGTGCAACATCCAAGTAATTATATATCGATTATTTTTTATTTGATTTGTTTCTGTCGTTTTTAATCAATTTATAAAAGAGTTCTGACAAATTAATTATTTATTCAAAGATTTAATTACATATTCTTAAAAATTGAGTAACTTCTTTATAGTTCAACATTTATTTCAAAAATATTTAAATCTATGTTTTTTAAAATATTATTTTTTTTTAATTTGCTTCTTATTTCTGTATGAAAGGTTGGGTGATGTTTTGGTTTTATAAAATTGGTGACCTAACCTTTTTTAAACAAACCTTATTAAAATGGGGCAAGTAACAATATTAAGGGTAAGTCATATTGAATATATGGTTAGCTAGCTGGGTTGCTTTTTAAAGGAGAGGTAATTGCTGTCTTATTATTGGATATTACCAAGTTTTGATGTAACCTTTGCATTTAAGAAATAGATATTACGTTCTTTTTGTATGGTTTGTTGTATTGCAACCAGTGCTAACTCTTGGTCCAGGCGGTTGCAGCATAAGCTGATACGCGATTTCTGTCAGAGCTGATAAAAGCTCACTAACAGCTACAAACACACACACATAACCTGCCTAGGAGCAGCGGCAGAGTTTTTCTACAAACACGTGTGTTATGTAGTCGATAATTTGGCACTAGGTGTCTCATTTTTTCAATTGAAGACCTCCTACCGGAGGTTACATCAACAAAGTATGTCACCAGCTATTTGAAAAAGTATAAAAATAGCATTTCTGAGGCAACATATCAACTGAATCAAGCTGTGTGTGGAGGTCTACAGCTGGTCAGCAACCTATCTATAGTCGTTTCAACATATCAACCAAAAAGATCACTGTTCGGTAAGATTATACTTCACATATTCATTTCTGTAGTATACATCCTTTGTTTCTTTACGAAACTTAAAGAAAGCTAAGCCATGATGATGAAATGAATGTCATGTCTTGAGAGTGAGAAGGCGCTGATGGTTGACACCATCAACATATCGATGATCGCTTGGAAGTCACTCTGTGATCTCCTAGATGGACTATGACATCAGATGAGTGGTTAAATTTATATCTCTGTTGTATGCTAGTCATACGCTAAACAATTTCAAGTACTGGCAAGCTTCACAAGCGCTTATTTACACTTTGTAGAAAAATAGCGGCTTCACCCCTAGCCTCTAGGGGTTTCGCCCTATGAAGTAATGGGAAGTCAACCCTCCTAAATAGAAATATACAAAAAAGTTATTCTAATATCAAAGTGTCATCTTGACATAGCTATTTTTATTTTAACTACATGAAAAGCATAGAAGTAACATTATCATCATCCTTATAATAAGGTAACATGGGTTCTGTTTGTTTGTACCGAAGAGTCTCGCTAACCGCAGAACCGATAGGGTTCTCCTTAACTGGGTAGCTTCTCACGGGTAACGTCCCGGGAAGGTTTGTAACTATTTTAGGGAAGGTTATCACCACCCTCCGAAAAGAAATCACAAAAAAATATTTTAGAGACTTGAACGAAACATAGACACAATTTTTTTTCAAATGTTCAAGAAACTTAAACGCAACATATACACGAAATAAAAATAAAACATTTAATTTGCCCTTAGAGGCCTCTAGGGCCGTAGCCGCTAGTATAATATAAAGTAATACATTTTTTTGTCTAAAGATTAAGATCTCAACAACTACTGGACAGAGGTCCTGTGATGGTTTTAGGCTATTTTTTATGCCCTCCCTGCTATTTCAAAATAATACAGAGCTTAATTATGCTAAAGGCATTTCCGCTAGTAAAATATATTTCCATTATTAACTTTTTTTTGTTTTGCATTTTTCTTCTCCGCAACATTCCTTTGGTTGAAATGATCCTTGTTTTTGTTTGTTGTATATATTATGAATGGTGTAACCATGGAGGGAAGGGACATTGAGCTGTAAATAGCTCTGGTATCCAAAGTTTTACAATCCCCTTATCATATTTATTGGCTAAATAACTTTGGGTACTTTGATTGAATATGCTTGGTTAGTTTCGAACCAATAGTGTTCAAATTTATCATCAAATTAGTCTTATCTAAAAAAAGGGGAAGTTTGGTGTATAGTTATTGGGGTTGTATATCAATCTCTTGGCCATTGTCTTAACCCTGACGCTGTAAGCTACTGATAAATATTTAATGATGCTGTCATCACACTCAATAAGATTTTGATTGAATCTCTGACAGGGGTGTCAACATCTTTTGAAAATTTTCGCATTTGAAACGCATTTTAGGATGGAATGTTCAGTAAGTCATATAGTAGCACCGCTTAGCGGCACTTTAAAATCATTATTTTGTGATTTCTTTTAGAAAGGTGGGGGTAAACTCCCCAAAAATAGTTATAAACTTTTCCAGAACCTATGAGAAGCTACATTGTTAGGGAGAACCATATCGGGTAGCTAGATCATTTGGTAGAGACATAAACTATAAACATAGACAAATATCGTGTAACTTATAAAGGATACTTATACTAAAACCTCAACTTTCCAAAATGTTATTTGGATCTCTAACAGAAGTATCAACACATAGTTTTAAACTTATACTTATACTATGTTCATAATCCACTTGTTATGAACGTAGTTGCTTTACTGTAAGTATGAAAGTCCATCTATTAGTTTGAAAAGTTATTTGAAAACATATTATTCTTTGCTTAATTAAAAATATTTCTAAAAGGAAAAATTTTGATTTACTACCAATTCTCGCATTGTGCACAAATACTATACTAAAATTCTGGCACCCATGGCAACTCATCATTTTCAATAGATTGTACATATACTTGACTATGAAACACTGAAGATTTATGCTCCAAATTACATTCCATTATTCTAGAAATTGACTCGCTACTTTAGATCATAGGTAGAGAGCTAGCTTGTTGATTTACCTATTTAAAAAAAAGGATTGCTGAATCTATTATGGTAGCCAGAGCTGGATCTTTAAATCATTTCAATGGTGATCTAAACCACCCCGCGCGAAATTTCAGCCAATCACAGCGGCGCATTTTAAAAATGTGCCGCTGTGATTGGCTGAAATTTCGTGCGGGGTGGTTTAGATCACCATTGAAATGATTTAAAGATCCAGCTCAGATCATCAAAATTGTATTTATAAAAAATACTTCAAAATCAGATGAAAATTACACAAATTAAGTTAAATCTTTGGTTAGTAACCCTTCGGTGATTGGTTATAGAACCCTTTTCTTTAAATTTACAGGAAAATTTGTAAAAAGTAAAATTTAGTGATCTGGCTACTATAGCCGATTCAGCGATGCTAGATTTTTTAACAACTCACATCTGCTAGAAACTTGCACGCCTTTAAAACTTTAAAAGCATTCGAATCTTTTCTATAACTAGGGTCAGTAATTCCGTCCGTAACGGAAAGATCTTACCGTTAGGCATATTATAATTAACCAGGTCCTATTAATTTCAAACTTGGCATTGTGATTCCTGTAGTAGTGCGATTTAGAAAACGGAGCTACCATAGAATCGTTACCAGAATGTTTTCATCTGAAATTTGAATTATTATTCTTAGAACAACAACGTACAATATTATAAGCAATGCTTCGAAAATGTCCCTTTACGCATTTACGTTCTATATTTACGCATTTCTAAAAACAAATTTATGTTTTGTATAGTTACATATTAATGGTCTGCTTATTAAGTTCTGCCACTCTACAAGAGTTATTATTCGTTGTCCTTATTTTTTTTGTATGGCTTCGCTGTCGTCATCCTTGTTTAATGTTTATATACAGATTATCCAAACGGCATTGTCCAATCTATATGTATAGGTAATTTCCTTCAAAAAAATTGCTTTCACTATAACAAAAGTTTGAAAATATTTTTCCCCTACTAAAAATCATAAAAAGAAATTTATTTTCTGGTAAAAATACAAGGATCTAAAAGGATAAGTCAATGGCCGATAAATTGCTGTACATCCTTAATGATGATACTCAAAATTACCACTTTTGTAGATTACAATTAGTGGCTAAAACGTTTCGACACTCATCTTAATAAACTAACTAATCAAAATTCAATAAAAGTCCAAAATAAGAAAGTGTTATTATTAGACTTTGGGGGCTAGTGTAATAAACAGCCCAATGTCCCCTCCCTCCCTGGGAAAAAATAAATAAAAAGAATTTGTACTGTACTTGTGAGACGGACAAAGTCCAAAAAAATAAATATATGTAAAATATCTCATATAAATCATTCAACCAAAAGATTATAATATCGAATGTCCCCATTAAACTGCAGCATTTTTTTTTGTTTTAGCTAAAATGCATGCTGAAAAATCATTTATATTATCGTATTACAGACAATTTTCAACGAATAATATAATGAAAATCATAAAATTAGTACCAGCTTTGTTAGCCCAGGTCTTACGCTATTATATCTCTTTTAGAAAGCCCAAAAGTTAAAGATATCTTAAAGAACATACACTTATACAGACTAACTCAAGCAATTAGTAAAAAGGATTCACAATTAGTAGAACAAGGATGAACTGAAACGGTAGGTCAAACGGACATTAACACTTGTTTAGTGTTTAACTGAATAATCAGAATATGTATAAGAGTCGAAGCGAAATTGTAAATAAATTTGTTTTAAAACTGCTTGATACAGGATAATGTTTATGGACATACTTAAATTTTTAGGACTTAAATATAGAGTTGTTTTTCTTGTAATATTGTATTTTGTTGTACCAGGAATCAATATACCAAAAATCAGATCAATCGGATAATTAGATCACATAAAATCGGATGGACCGACCCTGATTATAGAAAAGCCTCGCTTTTAAAAGCGGCAAAACAGTAATTAATGTATGATATACGTGGCTATTGCGGCAATGGAAATATTGTTGTCAATCTAGCTTTCTAATTTCGCTTATTGGTCAGTTAGTTCATCCCGTAGGAGGGAAGGAGATTGGGTAACAGGGGGATGGGTTTATCGTTAGTTTAGCCCGATGCGTGTACAATACAATACACATGACAATGATAGGCCAATACACAGACTGAATTACCAATTTCAGGCCAGTATGCAATATAATTGACCAATGATAGGTGAGGATGACGCCATTTTTTATAGGCACTATCAAAAGCTTCAACGATATATCCATTAAGTCGACAGTACTTTTGTAACTGTATCGTTGAAACACCAACAATAGCACACAACGTAGAGAATTCTCATATGTCGTTCTTCAGTTATTTCCACCCATTTCAGGGATAAGACAAGGGAAGATTTATTGATGACTTAATAAAGAAAATTACCAAATAGATTATAGTTATTGGTTAAAAAGTTTGGATCTACTGCAGTTCACGGTAAAATATTGCTGGTAAGCAATATTTCTAAAAATTTATGAATTTTAAAGGCTGCTAGCTGCCAAGAGGCTGAACGTACAGATCATGCCTGCACACTGTTTTAAGCGGCATAAGAAGGCCTATAAATAATCTGGAATAGCCATAAATCAATAATGCATAATTATCTCGCAGTGCAGAGAAATGCACGAAAAAGACCTATTTTACGCGTTTTTTCTTATGTGAAGCTTTCCCTGTGCATAATTGGATTTTGGCTATTTCAGATTATTTTTAGGCCTTTTTATGCCGCTTAAAATGGTGATCTGTCCGTTCAGCCGTTTGGAACTAGCAGCCTTTAAAATTCATAGATTTTTAGAAATATTGCTTACCAGCAATATTTTACCGTGAACTGCAGTAGATCCAAAAGTTTGGACATTGCTAGTTTGAACCCAAGATTTTAAGCCAGAAAATGAGAGAACCTGTTTATAAAACTTTGGATACCAGCATTAATTAAAGTTCACTATTACCTCCCATGAAAAAGACAACGTCAAACACTTTGTGAAAGTCAAACTGTATTTAATTAGACAAATAAACAATTGACTGGGTGCCTATATGGATAATAATCTACCTAGCTATAATATGTCCAATAAAATCTTATAAACGGCTTGACTGATCGTTCCATACTTTTCAGGGAAGTTTAATATCGGTCCAAGGTCGGTTTTAAGCTGTTTATAGGGTGGTGATACGTAAACCCAATAACAGAGGTGGTCACAAGAGGAATTACCCGTTTTTAGAAATAGTATAAAAATTAGATTTATATACCCCAACCCGCTGGAAGTAAAGGGTAAAGTCCCTATTTTAATAAAAAAAAAATTTACTTAAGAAGAAACAATAAATAAATAACAATAATCTTTACTTTTAGTCAATAAAATCTTTACCTACAACTTGGTAGTTTTAAATATTATTAAATGTTACAGATGTACTAATAGACGCACAGACAGTTTGATTGATAAAGAACCACACTACTTTTTAAAAATTATAAATAAACCCTGACGTCCAAGCTTTTTATTCTAAGGCTGTAAAATACGTGGTTTCAAGTGTCGTCTGAGGGGGGAAATCCTATGTATTATTCTAGAATTTTTATGGGGGTAAATGAGGAGTTTGATGGGGGTAAACACTCCCATTCTTGGACGTCTATGCCCGGGAGTCCCTGTGTGTTATATTCCATGGTTATATACTGTCAAATTTAGTGCGAGCTCTTCAAACATACCAACAACAAATAATATTAGAATAGAATTCAATCTAAAGTAGTTTTTTCTTGTCGCTAATAACTGATACATACATGTTTAATATAGATCCGATATGATTTTAGTTATCAAATTTAATTTGAATATTGGGATGGTTTTAGGCTATTTTTAAGCTTCCTCGTTTACTAGACTTTAAAGTCTTACTAAGAAGCGTGCAAAAAGAGGGCGTAAAGAGGTGTATCCAACAACCTGACACCATAAGGGGTGTGTCAAGTTAAAAAAGTCCTATAGTATAACAATTTTATCCAGGGCTAGCCATAATCTATTATATAAAGTAGTTAGCGATTTTTACTGTCCCAAAGGATCTCGCAAACCGCTGAACCGATATTGTTCTCCGTTACAGTGAAGCTTCTTATAGGTCCTGAGAAGGTTTTAAACTATTTTTGGTGAGGGTGTCTTCACCCCCCTTCCTCCAAAAATTATTTCTTTAACTCTTTTGAAGCTCAAATTTAAAATGGGATAAGGTCGGCTTTTTCCCCTCCTACCAGTGCCCCTAGAGGCTTCTAGGGGCGTAGCCGCTTTTATTTAATTTTGCCATTACTTCAAGCCCTTATGAAGCATTTTTATATTTTTTTTTCAAAAGTCTGCAAAAAGTTACTCGAAGGATGTATTTTGATATATTGTAATCCAGTCTGTCTCTATGCTATGAATAGGGACAAATAATCTCAATTTTCAATTATGCAATATTTTATAATTTCGTAGGAAAACATGGGTTTGAAGAGTAATTATTTATCGCATCGTTTGCTTTCTGCGGATATCAAAATAAAGAATTATAAGATCAAAACCAGTTTCATTAGCCCCGAGTGGACGAAGACCTCTTCAAATGCTTATCAAATACTTTAATATGCTGAATATGTAAAACAGCTCGCGGATTTTTCGAAAAATGACTCGCGGATTTCTATATTTTAAATATATGTCCCTGTTCTATGATCAGTGTTCAATATGTATCATATTTATCCTTATATATGATCTTGGAATAAAAAAAGAAATATAGTATAAGATTTCTTCTTCGCACCCGTATATACTTTAAAACAAAGATTTAAAAAGCAAAGCTTTTCTATTTTTAGGGCCGGTATTGACCTATTAAAATTGACCTATATATTTCAATCATTGCATAATGATTTCTATTACAGTTAGGGAGGATTTAGTAAGTCTATAATCGTTACCGTCCTTTTAAATCATAATGTTTTTAAACTTTTATAACTTTATACAAGAGTTATTGTTGGTTTGTCCTTACTTCAGAGTTTCGCTTTTAAGGATTGCCATTCTTGTTTTTAGATAATCTATGTTTTTAAATCGATCCCCTAAATCCTTGTGTCTGTTTTCTCGGAAACTGTTTGAGATATCAAAGTTTACTCAAAAGCTAAGTTACGATACAGATTTTTATTACTGCATTATAGTCCTCCAGGTTCCGGAGCTCCAGGCCTCCAGGTGGTCTCTGTATAGGTAAAAAAAGTTACATGTCAACTTATATAACAAAATATGCATCATTTTTAATATTATTCACATATTTGAAGAAAAAAGATGCATAATTTGTTTTATAAGTTGATTTGTAACTTTAAAAATTTTTCTTCTCCATTTTTACCTTTTCAGAGACCACCTGGAGGCCTGGAGCTCCGGAACCTTGAGGCCTATCCAAAAAATCTTAAAACTTCGTAAAATTCATCATATAAGAATGATTTTATCATTAATAACCTATCCTCTCAGTCCAAAGATAAAGCCTAGGTGCCAGGTTTACGCAAATGTGTCAAAACTCCCCCCCCCCCTTACTTGGATGTTGCACATATTTTTTTAGGTACTCTACACAGTGACAATTCAAGCTGAATAAAATAAAATCAAAAAAGTAAAATAACGATACCCCAAATCCACCGTCTTTGCCCCATCCACTCCCCTCTTACTGGATGGACGACCAGACCAACAAATAAGCAACCTATTTTGACGACAAGTTTTCCTCTGTCCATATATCTAACATTTTCTTAGTAAGCTGAATTTTAATAACATGGCCACTAGCCATTGGAATAATACAATCATTTACTAAGTATATTTGCGATAACTTTTATTTAATGAAATCTTCCAATTTTTAACATGTACAAAACGGCCTGCTTAATTGCTTCAAGATCCATGTTAGATCTATATAGGAAATAAATGTCTATAAACGAGCTCAAATTTTCCAAAGAATATTTGTTTAAAACTCATAGTGCTCCAATAATCCATAATAAACTCTCATTGCCCAGAACGATAAGACCCATTATTTTACTTTATTAAAAATAAATTCCTTTTTTTAATTTCATGTTGCTATTTACCTTATATTGATGTATTTAATTTCTAATAATAAAAAAGAAAATTTTAACTTAAAATATAATAAATTTAAGAAAACTCTGTTTTAAAAGAATTCGATTGTGGTGACATTTTGTGTGTTCAAATATTAAACTAAAATTGTAATCATCATTATTAACCCTTTGGTGATGGTAATGTAAAGAAAAAAATATAATTTAAAAAATCTTTTTAAAATCATTTAAATTATTAAATATTTACTTTCTTTTAGATAGTAATGCCGGGTGAGGAAAATAGATTTATTGAGAAATAGATATGCATATAGAAAACTAGCCAATAGGGAGATAATTATATCGAGCCAACTCTAGTAATAAATATAATATTTCTAAAATAAATATCAAACTATTTTCTTCTAAGATTTATAGGGATAATTTATTGTTCGTGTTTAAGTGCAACAAAACAGCGAAATATTTCATGGAAAACAAATTAATAAAATCCTAATACTAAAGTAACAGGATGTTTGTTTGTGTGTCTGTGTGTCTGTATTGAAGGATATCGCTAACCGCTGAACCGATCGGGTTCTCCTTAACAGGGTAGATTCTCATAGGTCATGGGAAGGTTTATAACTATTTTGGGGGAAGGTACAACCATCCTCCCAAAAGAAATCAGAATAAAATCGAAAAAATTGAAATATTCCTGCCGCATAGTGTCGCTAGCGTATGAATGTCTCTACGTAGCGTAGTGGCGCTGCGTAGAGACATGAATTTAACAGCTGATTGACCATAGACAAATTATTTCTCAAATTAGATATTTAAAATAAAATAAAACATTTAAATGCCACTAGAGACCTCTAGTGGCGTAGCCGCTAGCAACAATTAATACGAATAAGATCGCCCTAATTGGTTACTTTACAAGCCCAAAAAATCTGATTTGAAAAAATGTATGATTAAATTTATGAACGAACAAGGGATCTATTGTGATTACACAATGGCCGATAAATTGATTGTACAACCCCAACGATGACAACAAAATTACCAATTCCGTAGATTACAATTAGTAGTTGAAAAGTTTGGACACTCAAATTAATGAGCCAACCATTCAAAATTCAATAAAAGTTCTCAAATTTGTTAGGCCAATGAATAAAAAAACATATTTTGTACTAAAATACCATAGCTATATAAATCTAGAAAATGATTTCAAACAGCAAAAACCTTATTTAAACTTCGCTAACATGAATTATTTTTTTGTGTGTTTGCAATTAGTACTAAAACTTTGGGTACTCTGGTGGAATTTTGATTGGTTGGTTCTAATCTAGTTTAGTTCATTTTTTTCAACCAATAGATAAATATACAGAATTGGTAATTTTGTTTATCATCATTGGGAATGTATATTCGAATAGCTAATTATCTTATTATAAACGGCCTCCCGCGGATATAGACAGTATAATTATGAGATTAAAACTATTTTTTTAGCCCTAAGGTGCCGAAGGCGCCGGCTAAAAAAACTAGTTTTAATCTTATGATTGTACATTTCTATATTCGTAGAAAGCTGGATATAATACGATGCTAGACATAGTTTTTTCGTGTGAATGAGAACCGGTTCCTATCCACCGGATTCGAATGAATACGAGAAACATTTTTAATTTTATAAAAAGTTTAAAACTAGCTTAAAAAATAAAATATAAAGCCTGAAGAAAATATTTAATTTCATTATTTGAGAAATTGCGAGGGAAGCATGTGTTCTAAATTACTCTTCTCATTATTCTATTCCTATATTATTACTAGCCCAGCTTCTATATAACTGTACTAGTGGTTGCGCCTAGCGCATCTGGGGGTTCTGTATTTAAGGATTTTAAAAAAAGCTTAAAACCATCTAAGGACTTTCATTTTAAAAAAGAATAGCCTAAAACCACTCTGGGACCTACGTGGAGCTTCCATAATTTGGAGAACTCAATCTTTTCAGACATAAAATTGTAATACTTTATATTTTGTTAGTTGTTTCGCCCCTAGTCTTAATGGCCAAAACCACCTAAAGACACTCCTAGACCTTCACAGAAAATTGCAATAAATTTGGACCATCAGTTTTCGAGATCTTTAGCTACAGACAAAAATAATGTTTTTACTTTTATTTGTTATCATAAGAATATAAAGTAAAAGGATGTTTAACTGTCTACGAGTCAGTCTGTGTGTCTGTACTGAAATATCTCAGTATCCGCTGATCCGACATGGTTCTTCTTTACACTGACGCACCTTATAGATCTTAGGAAGGTTTTAACTATTTAGGGAAAGGGCAGAGAGGGTTGGTGTTAAATGTTATCTATAATACAAAGTAGCTTGATGTCTGTCCGTCCGTCTGTCTGTCTGCCCCTTAAGATCTCGGTAACCACTGAACCGATTAGATTCTACTCTTCAGAATATATATTTAATGGTCCTGTGGTAGTTTTAAGCTATTTTCTTTGGGGGTGGGACAACCCCATCCCTCCCAAAAATAAAATCCCCCCCCCCAAAAAAAAAAAAATTCTGGGGAAACTACTTCACATAAATTAAAGGCGCAACACCAGAAATCTTTTTTTTTATTTAATTTTTTTTTTAAATTACCTCATTAGGCAAAGCCCTAGAGGCGAGGGGCGAAGCCGCTAGTTTTTTTATATACTATTAGTAACCAAGCCTCTGTATAGCTGTCCGTCAAAGTAACAGGATGTGTAACTCTCTGCGAGTCAGTGTGTGTATCTAACTATCCACTGAGCCGATATGGTTCTTCTTTACAATGAAGCTCCTTATAGGTGCATGTAAGGTTTTCAAAAATCAGTGGGAGGGTACATCATCAGCCCCCCCCCCCCTAAGATGCATAAGTACTAATAAATAGAGAATGGCTCCTAATTTGAAAGGGGGTGGGTGTTAAGTCAACAAACTTAGATTTGTTTTGAAATAAAGGTCAATTAGGTACTCTTGGGATGGTAGAGATTCTGTCTTTCTTTCACAATAATGTATAAAAACATTTCTTAAAACTTTAAGAAGCTTTAATAAAAATAAGAGCCATTTGATTGAAGCGGTTAGCAAATTATTTTGATATAAACAGACATTTAACTGCACATAGTTCCTATTATTTTTATATAGGGATACATTACTCTATAACTAGCGGCTTCGCCCCTAGTCTCTAGGGGCTTGGGCCCCAAGAGATTTGATATAATCAAATTTTTGCATTTTAGATTTAAAATAAGAATGTAAAAAAAATTCTTTGGGGGGGTGGGAATTTTTTTTTTTTTTTTTTTGGGGGGGGGGGTATTTTTCATTTTTTAGGGCGGTTGGGGGTGTTCCACCCCCAATAAAATAGTTTTAAACCTTCCCGGGACCTATGAGAAGCTACCCTGTAAAGGAGAACCCGATCGGTTCAGCGGTTAGCGAGATCCTTTGCTACAAACAAACAAACAGACAGACATACAAACAAACAGACAGACATCGTTCTACTTTGTATTATAGATAGACGTGAAAATAAATGGGTAGACTGGTGGACTTTTTAATTTTAGTGTAGCTACGCTAATATTTCCATTAAAAATATATATACATATAAATTGTTCCAACTATTATTACACATTATTAGCATAAGACGACAATTCATTTGTGCGGTCATTGTATATTTTATTGGAGGGATGTAGTTTTCTGAAATATACATCTACACTCTTAAATTTATTGTAAAAACATAAGAGTACCTTTAATGAACTTTATGAAATCCTTTAAAATTTCACTAAAAAACAATTAAACACAGTTTTTTTTTTAAAATCCCGAACCTAAAGAATTCGAACCTTTAACTCCAATATTCAAGAACTAGCCAAAGCGTGATTTTGCATGTTTTGTTTATGGATTAAGTTGCATAATATTGAAACAATAACACTATTAAAAAAGCGTGCTGAATAAGGTGGTTAAAGGGGTGTCAACTCAACACCCCCCCCTCCTAAAATTGACAGATGGGAAGGCCTGTCTGACCGTTTTTGTACCACCTTAAGAAATACACCTTACTGACAAAGACAAAGAGCGGAGACAACCTTACTGTGATTGAAATATAATATCCATGAAAAAAACCATTAAAAAAATTAACTTTTAACTGTTTATTAACTGATACAATATATGTTTCACAAGTTTACAATATAGTTCTGTAAATAATTACAATTACATTTTTGTAAATAATTACAAAGTACATTTTTCAAAAACGCATTTTACTGTACTGAGTTTAAAATTGTTTTTTTTATGGACAATGGGCAAAAACAGAAGCTCTTTCTAGTGCACATAGAAAAGTTCAGAGGTGGATTCTTTTTAAAAATGTATTCGTGAAAAATCCTCCAATATCACATATAAAATCTACAAAAATTAAATAAAATCTTATGTTAATAACCCTTCTATGATTTTGTTTAATTTTTGTAGATTTTTAATGTGATTTTAGTGGATTTTTCAGAAAACATTTTTGCTCCACTAAGCGATTAGTGTGGGAATTTTTTTTTAAGAATTCACCTCAGTATTCTAACATGACGTCGTTTTCAGGATTTTTCGCCTAAAAGTTTATTGATTGATACACTTTTTTATAGGCACTATAAAGAGTTTAAATATAACTTTATAACTATTTGAATTGATAACATTATAGTATTTATTTTAAGATGGAATGTAGAAATATAAATAGCAATGAAATACATTAAAGTTTTAGTATTTCTAAACTTTTTTTACTTTAATTTTTATTAAATATATAAACTATATATCCTACAACCTAAATCTATTTCATAGTTAGGATATTAATAGAACTATTATTCGTTTTTTCATAGTTTTATTTTCAATTTTTTGTCCTTTAGTGTGAAATGAGCAAAATGAACAATAGGTCCTTCAAAGTCCTAACTATCTAAGTCACCAAACAGTTTTGAATAATTTTTTTTAGTATGGCTTCAAAACCGATTGATATCCGCTGGATTAGAATCGGTTCTCAGCTATATCGAAAAATCATGTATAGCATCATATTACAGGCTATTTTCCACGTATAAAAAGATAAAAATCATAAAATTGATACCAGTTTTGTCACCCTGGACCTTAGGACCCTAACATAACTGGGTTTAATCTTAGAATTTATAATTGAATATCCGCGAAAAGCTGACTACAAAACGATGCGATAAATAAATATTATGAATTTCAAAATTTAATAATAAACTTTAAATTCAGTTAGCTAGTCTTTGTACATTATTTTCACAAATTTTTTATAACAACATTAAATTTTTAATATTCTTTGAAAATGTTTGTTGAAAATGTTTAGAGTTATAAGAAATATCTATTTAAAGTTCTAAGATATGTTGATATCCAGAAAAAAGTATTTGTACATTTAAAAATTTCAACTATTTCTATTGTTTTATCCAAAGCTTGGCAGCCGCTATCCGCATTCTACTTGTAACTTAAAAATCCACAACAATGCCAATTGTTTTTAAGATCTTAAAAGGTCAGATTACGGCTCAGGGTAAAACTCAGTGTTTGTAGATGATAAACAAAATTAACCTTTCAATAGATAAAAATTATTATTAAATTTTGGATTCTGCCAGTTTGTATACCCTAATCAATACCTAATAACAGTTCCCAAAGTTTTTAGTTTTTAAAATCTTTGGATCAGCATGATTGACAATCCCAACCTCACCCTCCTTCATAAAACCTGGACAGCAGTTTTGCAATGAACAGCTGCATCCAAGCCGCCCTAAAGGATAACGGCTGCAAACTCTGAATTTATCTATCATATTTATGTAAATCTAAAGTTAATATTTAAAATGGATTGTATGATTATAAATTAATTTCCATTAGAACAACACATTCTATTAATGAGCTTTCTGTGGAGAAGCTCTTTAGGGTGTCTATAAAAACCGACGTCATACAATACAAATGACCTATGACAGGCCAATATACATTTTAATTGATCAATGGTAGGCCATTATACTTTTTAATTGACCAAAGGTAAGCTAGAATGTATGTTTTTATAGACACTATACAAAGCTTCTTCTGTGGACGGTAAAAGCAATATTTTTAGATAAAGTCGAAAAACGAAGAAACATTAACGCGTATTTTCTCTGACCACGAATTCCCATTTGTTTGACCGTTAATAGTTTTTGAAAGGATCATTCATTTTTACGACTTTATCAATGTTTTCTAAATTCTACATTTGACAAAATTACAGATTTGTGCTTAGTATATGTTTTGTATGTTAATCACGTAAAGTAAAATAAATTAATTTTGAAAGAAAATTTCCATTATGGATGGCTTCAAAACCGATAAATACCCGGCTCTCAGCCATTCTGAAAAATTATTTTTATTTAGCATGGAATTACAGTCAATTTTCTATGAAAACTGAAATAATAATCATAATAATAAAACCAGTCTTATATGCGGGCTAGCACAACTGGTTTTAGTCTTATTTTTCATTTAGATATCCGCAGAAAGCTGTCTGTAGCACGATGCAATAAATAAAGGGTGAGCAAAAAAAATGCGTAGATTTTTAAAAGTCAAATTGCGCGGCTTGTGTTAATAGTAGAAAAATGTTACGCATAACATTAGAAGCAATAAGAAGTCTATTTTTTGGAAATATAAGAACGATTCCTCTGCTACGCATAGTTAGGGAGCTACATGTTAAAATGTCCCAACTGACTTAAAACTTCACTTGCGAGTAAATTTTGGGACATTTTACCACCTAGCTTCTAGATTATTTGTAGCACAGGAACCGTTCTTATATTTCCAAAAAATACAGTTCATAGCGGTTCTAACGGTATGCGTAACATTTTTCTACCATTAACACAAGCCGCGCAATTTGAATTTTAATAATGTACGCGTGTCTTTTTGCAAGAATTATTGTCTAATATTTACTAATATACTCGCAAGTTAAGTTTTAAGTTAGTTGGGACTTTTTAACATGTAGCTCCCTAACTATACGTAGCAGAGGAATCGTTCTCATATTTCCAAAAATATAGACTTCTTATCGGTTCTAATGGTATGCGTAACATTTTTCTACTATTAACACAAGCCGCGCAATTTGAATTTTAAAAATCTACGCATTTTTTTTTGCTCACCCTTTAACTATTCTATTCCTAATACAGTTATGATTTTAAAGTTCTTTCAAATTAAGTAAGAAAATGTCCCAAAACCTTATCTGTAGAAAAAATATTAATTATACATCAATAGTTTTTACTGCTTCAGTTTTGATAGCTTCTTCGTAGTTTGGAAGGTCTGAAATTCAAGAAGATTAAAGAAACATTTATTCGGCACCTTCCCCTAAGGTGCCTTGTTGAGCACTAAACCCTGATTTTAAAGATAAGGGGATGACCGGTTTTTCATTTGTTTAAAGTTAAAGTTAGGTTTGCTCATTTTGGGTACTATACCATTACCCATGTACATGCCCCGATGTTTTAAATCCCACTGCAGTACTTAGTTTCATTTTATTATTACATAGTTAGAGATTTGCCTTTAAAGTAGTGCAGAAGGAAAGTGTATAAGAGTGTATCCATCCCCCTGGCAAAATTAAAGAGAGTGAATACACCTCCAATTAAACGCCCATTGATTTTAGATCAAGGGGTTGTCAAAAATCGTGAGGAGTTGTCATAATTTTCAGGTTTGCTTCGCGCAACCCCATGGCAAAAAGCTCTGTACGCCATTGGCTGCCTGGTTGATATTTACCTGTATATAGGTTCAGACTTGAATAAGCAGGGGGAAGGGAGACAAAAGAACTATCTCTCTTTACACTTGGCGACACAATACTGAAACAAATTTTTAAGTGTAAAAATATTTTATCTTTGACCAGCTTTTCGAAAAAGAAAGAGAGAAAATATGCTGTAAATGATTGAAAAACACGAAATTTTTTTATGCTCAATGTTACTGGTAATCTTTACCAAAAATCTAAGCAGCTTATTATAAATAGTTTCGAGTAAATCACATGAACAGACAATGTGAATTATAAAGTAGTTTCGATAGTAAAAGACAACATTAACATGTATCAAATGCCTTAATAAAGTCTAAAGTACACTAAAGTCTTATTTAATTATTTACATAGGGGTAACCCGATTTTTTACAATTAGAATTCCCGAATTCCCCAAAAAAAATATTTCAGTTGTTTGATACAGTAGGTAAAATCATGTCACATGGCAACCCATATTTCCAAACTTAAACCTATCTTATTTTTTAAAACGGTAGATATAGACCTTTATGTTTAATGGCACTAATATTTAACAATTTTAGACAATAAACTCTTTGATTTCAGGAAGTACAAATTCTATATAGTAATGAGATGCGCCTGTTTTGTGCCATGGTATTTACCTTAAACCCACTATAAATGTCGCGCACCTGACATATTATCAGTCATTTGACGTCTTTAGTTATGAATCAGCATTGGCCGAGATTCTAACCCATCACCCTCCTCCCCAGTACCGTTACCTGACAAGAGCGTTTTGTTGTTGGTGCATGGCTGCAGCTCGTTCTCTCTGAATATCCAGATCAGTTATGTGTCTGTGAGATCTTCTAGCGGACCTGAACAATACATTTTTTTTATCTACTACAGTTCACGGTAAAATATTGCTGGTAAGCAATATTTCCAAAATCTATGAATTTTAAAGGCTGCTAGCTGCCAAACAGCTGAACATACAGATCATGCCCGCACACTGTTTTAAGCGGCATAAAAAGGTCTACAAATAATCTGGAATAGCCATAAATCAATAATGCATAATTATGTCGCAGTGCAGAGAAATGCGCGAAAAAGACCTATTTTACGCGTTTTTTCTTCCGTAAAGTTTTCCCTGTGCATAATTGGATCTTGGCTATTACAAATTATTTGTAGACCTTCTTATGCCGCTTAAAATGGTGTGCGGGTATGATCTGTACGTTCAGCCGTTTGGCAGCTAGCAGCCTTTAAAATTCATAGATTTTTGGAAATATTGCTTACCAGCAATATTTTACCGTAAACTGCAGTAGATCCATTTTTTATTTAGAATTGGATGATGGTTCTTAAAATAAAGTAACAACAAAATATGGACAAACATACAAACAAAGTGCAGCTGTTCTTTTGTCATTAAAAGCAAAGAGAGAGAGAGAAATTAGAAGGTTAATTTCTACTTTATCTTATAGGAATTTTATAGCCCTCTTATCTCAAGAGGGATAAGTGGCTGGTAATTTCATTTCAAAACCTTATGTTAACAATAGAAAATGAAGGTTTCTTTAAAAAAAACATATTGATAATAATAAAGAACTAGATGTCACTTGTCATATAAGTCAACTATTTGAAATAGAATGAGAAAATAATAGAGTATCATCTTAAGGGTAACCTGCTACTGTGGTGACCGCCAAGGTCAGGTAGGGGGCGCAAGGGTGCAATTCTGGTGGGAAGCTCAGAAAGCCTGAAAAAATACATTATCAGCTTTAAAAACTGGATATAGAATATATGGATACTGTTTTAAATGCATAGAGATGTTTCTTTGCAGACCATGGAAAAACTTATTGACTAGTATCCAATTCCATTTATTTATAACTATTTTCACACAATTGCAGCTTCATAATTACAATGATAAATATTAATAGAATGTTAGTTTAGTCCTCTTTAATCTGAGCTGGTAGAGACATCCAGATTCTCAGGGAAGTCATCAGTGATAAACCGAAATCTCCACATCAAGAGCAAGATAGCAAATATACCTGTCATCTTAAAATTGATCTGGTACAGACATCCAGATTCTCAGAGCAGTCATCAGTGAAGCTCAACATTAAGATCATATAGTTGGATAGATAGTGAAGATAGCAATTATATCTGTCTTCTTCAATTTGATCTGGTAGAGACATCCATATTCTAAGGGCAGTCATCAGTTATACACTGAAAGCCCAACAATTAGAACATATGGTTAGCTATCCAGTGAAGATAGAAAATATACCTGTCTTCTTCAATTTGATCTGGTAGAGATATCCAGATTCTAAGTGCAGTCATCAGTGATACACTGAAAGCCCAACAATTAGAACATATGGTTAGCTATTCAGTGAAGATAGAAAATATACCTGTCTTCTTCAATTTGATCTGGTAGAGATATCCAGATTCTAAGTGCAGTCATCAGTGATACACTGAAAGCTCCACAACAAAGAGCAAGCTCTTTAGAATTCTTCTCTCTAAAAAAATAGATTCTCAAAGTTTATCAAAATTTTTGATGCATTTTTAGATCTAACATGTAATACTAAATTCATTATAATTCTATGAGATGGGCTATAGATTTTGTTGCAATTACTGCATAATTGTTTCAACTTAACAAAATTTTTCATTACGCAGTTTTCATAGACAAATATACTCTTTAAGTAACCTAGTCTGTTCATAAGTCCATATTTTTGCTTAAGCCTACCTTATTAGACACATAATTAAAATTGCAAAACCTACCTAAGTACTAAGTCTACGTATAGATGAACAAATACCTACCTAAGTATTAAGTCTAGGAATAGAAGAGTAAATACATATCTAAGTAAAAAGTCTAGGTGTAGAAGAGCCAATTCCCCTTCTAGGTATAGAAGGGCAAATACTTACCTAAGAACTAAGTCTAGGTATAGAAGAACAAATACCTACCTAAGAACTAAGTCTAGGTATAGAAGAACAAATACCTACCTAAGAACTAAGTCTAGGTATAGAAGAACAAATACCTACCTAAGAACTAAGTCTAGGTATAGAAGAACAAATACCTACCTAAGAACTAAGTCTAGGTATAGAAGAGCAATGAAGAGGATACTGCTGAAAAATACAAACACAAAGAAAATTATCCATAGCACCAAAGCCTTCCTTGATGATGTCTGAAAATAAAATAAAGTGTTTAATATGTTTATGATATATTCTTAATAGTTTATCTTATCTAGGCCTTATACATACAAACTAAATAGTTGGCTTTTATATAAGCAACATATACCTGGCCAGTAAAGCCTGCAATATGAAGTTATATTGTTATTAAATATACCTGATTTACACCTCTGGAGACCGTTATAACAAACTACTTTTATAGTCCAATAGCAGAAACATCCCAACTATTGAAAAGAACTTACTCTTGATGCATGACCTTTGTCAATATGTCCTTAATCTCTGAACTTATTAATCATAAATTAAAATATGTAAATACCTTAAATGGAGATATTTTCTTTCTTCTTCGTCCATTGATAATTGGTCTTCTTCCTCCATTCCTTAAAATAACAAGATATTCATTTTGTAATAAAAAAAATATGTATGATGTATGAATGTCTCTCAATTTGCAAGATGAAATATCATCCTGTATCATGTCTTTTGTTCTTTTTTTTACAGTAAAGGTGCATATTGGCGTTTTGGTGGTTAGGTCAAATCACTAAAGAGAAATTATATTGATCCCTCCCCAACCCCCATTTTAATTTCAAATAATTTTTTTTGCAAATTAGAACAATGTAAGTAAGAAAAATTGTAATTAAGTGTTATTTTATTTCATTTTAATGAATAACTTATTTATAGGAAGTTTAAACATCTATTTAAGAAACCAAAAGGGTAAGAGAAACTTTTCCAAAAAGAAAGTGTAACAACAAATACATATCTTTAAATCCAGATTTTCTCTTTGTAAGTAATTTTACAATTTTTTTATGATAAAACCTAAAAAATGGTTTATTTAAATATTTAATTTTCTAAATAATGTCTTGCTTCTAGTTCTTATGTAATTAATTTGTAAGGCGGTTTCATACAAACATACTTAATGACACAGAATCTCAATCCCATAATTTTTTATTTTTAACATATATTTCTTAGGGGTCATAGACATGAGATTCTAATATTTCTAAGCTAACCTCATGTAAGCAACAATAACATTTGTTCCAATATGGTTTCAAAGGAGTAAGGGGGGGGACAATGGATCAAATATTCAATTTCTAAGATTCTTAGACTTTGGGTACTGGCTTAAAGGAAATGTGCATGAATTAAGCAGGTTCTGACTGACTTTGGGAACTAGCGCATCAATGCCCCACTAACTAGCTGAGTTAGTTTTGAATATAGCAGACAGAAAAATTTGTTATTGATGGCTGGTTTTAACAAATGTTTTTTTTTCCAAGAAAATGTCATTTCATGTATAGAAACTCTACTGTGATATTTATGTATTAAACAATCTAAGAACCCGTTGAATTTAGGTGGCAGTTAAAAATTTATGAGAAAGGTTGATGTAGTTCTAAACAAGATTTTTTACATTAATTACAGAATGTTTACACATTGTGATGTAATGGTAATTCAATTTTCAAGTAAATGATTTTTTTCTTAAAACTAAAGGGTGTGCAAAAAAAATGCGAACATTTTTAAAATTGAAATTGCGCGGCTTGTGTTAATAGTAGAAAATTCTTATGCATATCGTTGGAACCGTTATGAACTCTAGTTTAATAAAATATAAGAACGAATCCTGTGCTACGTATAGTTAGGGAGCTACGTGGTGAAATGTTCCTATTGCCTTAAAACTTAACTTGCGAGTAAATTATCAAATATCAAAGTATAAAAAGATTGAATAAAAAAAATGCAAAACAAGTTTATTTTTTATTTTTAAACAATGAATTCAAGAAAAATTTTAAAATTAACTAATTTATTAACAAACTAACAACAAACAAAGAAGTTAACAAACTAACAACAAACAAAGAAAGTAATGAATAACTAATAATCATTTTTAAAGATTTGATCTCCATTTTTCTGTATTATGGCCTTTGCTCTTGCTGGTATAGAATGAATATGCTTTTTGCACAAATCTTTGTCAACATCAATTTCTTTCCAGGCGGAAATTATTTCCTTTCGTAGGTCCTTAAGTGTATTTGTATTTTTAGATGCTATCCTAGCTTTAATAATGGCCCATACATTTTCTATGGGCCAAAAATCTGCAATCTTTGGAGCTTGGATATCAGGATTGATCCTGGTTTTGAAGCTACACTTTACAACATCCAATGCAACTTAACCTCGATGTATTGTAGCGCCATCGTCTTGCCAGATGGCATCTCCATCTGGATAAAGCTTTTTAACAGCAGGTTTGGCCTTCTTTTTAACCAAGTCTGCGTACATGACACCATTGTATGACAAATAAATACAAATATTAAAAAGCTTTAAAAATAGGTTTATTTTTTTTTCAATATTTTTTTTAATTTTCTGGCTTACTCACAATTCAAGTTTTAAGGCAATAGGAACATTTCACCATGTAGCTCCCTAACTATACGTAGCACAGGATCCGTTCTTATATTTCCAAAAACTAGAGTTCATAACGGTTCTAACGATATGCATAAGAATTTTCTACTATTAACACAAGCCGCGCAATTTCAATTTTAAAAATGTCCGCATTTTTTTGCACACCCTTTACTTTTGTTCTAAATTATATTACCACTAGTGGCTTCGCCCCTAGCCTCTAGGGGCTTCGCCCCTTATGGTTCAGCGGTTACTGAGATCTTAAGCTTCAGACGGACAGACGGACAGACGGACAGACAGACGGACAGACGGACAGACATCGTTCTACTTTGTATTATAGATGGTCCCCTTACAATTTTGATAAAATTTTCTTGATAAATCTGGTTTTCATTGCTTTTCAGCGAAAACTCTTTAATTAATTGCCGATTGTCCCCTCCCTTACTCCCTAGATTAATATCCTCTGGATTGGAACTGGTTCACTATGAAAAATCATGTATCATATCACATTAAAGCCAGTTTTCGACAAATATTTATATGAAAATCATAATATTTCGGGACCTTTGGGTTTAACTAAACATATTATTTCCTTGGAAAGCTGTCTATAATACTATATAAAACTTTCACCTGTTTAGAACTATAATCCCATGCATGAAAATCTTACAGCCGTTTTCTTAACAAAAGCTTCAGCACATATCAGGTTTCACACATTTTTTAAAGATCTAAAATAAGTTTAACAAAAAAACTAAATTTAATAGCAAAAAATGTATTATTATTATTTGAATCTTACAACATATTTTCAAGTTCTCTAAAAAGGGAAATTTGTAGCGGGCTGATATAACGATTCCCTGCCTCAACTCACTTTACCCTACCCACTCCTCTAATTCTGGATGAACGAACTGACCAGTAAATGACAGGGAAAATAGAATCCTAAATTCGCGATAATTTTTCCACTGTCATAATATTAACATATATTCTACATGCAGGCCGGTAATTATCAGGTTTTAAAACTATCCTATGGACATTTACAACTATAGTACCAGTAATAAAAATTAAGTTTAAACAAAACTATAGACTTATTTTCAAACATTTATATACGTAAAACAAAATATTTTTAAGATGAAAAGAAAATGCCTTTTAAAATTTTACAAAAATATTTTTTTTGCATTTAAAACCCCCCTAAAACCATAAAAAGTATTAAATAAATTTTAGACTTATAAATCAAACCTCATTCGTTTTACATAATAAATGCATTAAAACTAATAGCATTTTTTATCTTTTTAAAAAAAGTATAAAATAGGTAAAAAAGCAACTATGATATTTTCTTGAATAATTCAATTTAGCCTAAAAATATTTTAATCACAAAATCCATGTAAAATTAAATTTTCACTGCAACAACTTTTTTGTTTACACTTTGTTTTTTCTCCCTCCCCATGGCGAGAGAGAGAGAGTGAAAAAAAGTTACTCTATTGTCCTTGGGTTAACAAGTCAGAACTTTTTCATGAAAATACTCGAGGATTTTCTGAACTCAGAATTTTAACAACATGAAAATTTTGTAAATAATTCAACTAATAAATCTAAAAATATTGATTATCAAATTTTACTGTTCAATTAAAATAAAAGTAAAATCATCAAAAAGAACTTTCCTATTAGGATAGTGTACACAAACACTAAAACTGGTTTCAAGAATATTAAAATCTATAAAATTATAATAAACTTTAGACTTTTATTTCCTTACTGCTGTGCTGTTTTCTTACTCAAATACAAATTCTTAGGCCCAACCTCACAAGAAGACTCGCAGTAAAAAGTATTCTCTTTACTATCCGAGGCTCTGAAAGTTATTATGTTTGTGTGTGTGTGTGGTCATATAAATGTGTGTTATTGTGTCAAATGCTTTTGGAAAGTCGTAATTTAATTTACAGAGTTTTGAAAATGTCGTCAGAGTTATTTATGTGTTTTGATGGATTTTTTTGTCCACCTTTGTATTAGCTATATTATGGATTTAAGCTATTGTATTGTCGATTTCAAAATTTTCATAATGTTTCTTATGATAGTTATGTACGATTTAGGAATCATAGCTACTCTTTAATCGTTATCAAAAAGTCCCAACATCCACTTAAAACATGTTCTTTTTTAACGTTTTTGACAATAATTTTTTGTATGATATTATAATCAAATTTGGGAACAACGATTCAAAGGACAACATAGTACAAAATCATAAGCGAAGTATTGCTATAATTTAGTCCTGAAAATGTAAGTATCTCCTAAAGCATTATTCAAGTAGAAGTTAGAGCGTTCCTTTTGTGGATGGTGTATTCCTTGTTTTACCTAATGTGGGTATTATTTAACCAAATAGAGATCTAAAGGGATAAGACAATGGCCGCTATTTTGATTTATATCCCCAAAGATGACACACAAAATTACCCATTCTGTAGCGTAAACCTAATTGTTGAAACGTTTGGCCACTCTACCTTATAAACCAGCCAATCAAAGTTCCCTAAAGTCCCCAAAGTTGTTAGGCCAATGAATAAGAAAACGTTGGGGACTAGCGCAATAAACAGTCCATTGTCCTTTCTCTCTCTGATTATAACATGTATAGAATGATGAAGAATCATGAATTTTTAATCAACTTGTGTTGTGAACTAATCTAGGACCTAATTTATAGATTAAAATTACCATCAAATTTTTGCTCAGATTTGTACATAATATTCTGTTTGTTTAAAAGTGTATTTAATCCATTTTATGTTCGTTGGGCGATTTTTAAAAGCGAAGCTTTTCTATAATTAGGGTCGGTCCGTCCGTACGTCTGAGATGGATAGCTTTTTAAATAAATTTAGGCATGTTAGAATTGTCCTATCGGTTTCAAACTTTGCATGGTGATTCCTGTAGTAGTTAGGTACGACTTAGCAAGCGTAGCAGCTCTATAATCATTACCAAAAATGTCCGTACGTCCATGATTTTTTGATGTTGATTTTTTACATTTTTAACAACTAATTTGTATGTGATCCAATTATCCGATTGTTCTGATTTTTGGTTTACTGATTCCTAGGACAACAAAGAACATTATTATAAGCAAAGCAACTCTATAGTCAAGTCCTAAAAATGTCTATAAACATTATCATGTATCAAGAAGCTTTTTAACAAATTTACTCACAATTATGCTTTGACTCTTATTCATTTATATTCTGATTTTTCAGTTCTGACACTATACAAGTGTCAATGTCTGTTTGTCCTACCGTTTCAGTGCTTCGCTTTTATGGATTTTGTCATTTATTTTATGTGGTACCAGCGGCTACGCCCCTAAAGAACTATGGGAGCACTTCATAGACGATTTCTCTTGGGGGATATAAACCTTCCCTGGACATATGAGAAGCTTAACTGTCACGTAAACCATAGCGGTACACACAGTCAGCGAGATCCTTTAGTACACACAGACTCAGAAACATCCTGCTACTTTTATATAGTGATATAATAAAATATTTACATTATTCGTTTCAAGTATTGGTCATTTGTCGTTGTTGCCAAATTGTTTTGATGTATTTTCATTTTTCTCTCCTTACATTCATTGCAGCCTTTTTTTTAAAGCGAAGCTTTTTTATAATCAGGGTCGGTCCGTCTGTCCGGAACAGATAACTCTTTTCGTTAATTTAAATATGTTAGAATTGTCCCATCAATTTCAAATTTTGCATGGTTATTAGATTTGTCTAAGTCTGTATGTCCAATAGGATCGTTAAAACTGGATCTTCAAACGGTCCACTATTTTGTTCAAATATGAAACATTCAAATTTGTTTTGGTTAGGTTCTAGGCCATTTATGAAGGGATAACTATTCACCTTAAACTCCAGTAACTTAAAAACTTTTCATTGAATTCTGATAGTGTTAAAAAAATTTCAGAAGGTGTAATCTTATTTATCACTAGTAGGGGGTGAACATCACTTTATAGACAAAATCCTTATCCCTAAAGGTCCCTTTAAATTACCAATTTACATACATTCCTTCCCCTTTGTATATTAACACCTTTTATTTCTCCATTGCCTTCCATATTCCATGATAAATTGTATGCACTGTAATTGTATATCTCCCCACATGTATACCAAACTCTCAACCTCAAAATCACAGGTTATTTCATTATATTTAAGATTTGTAAGATTTATACAAATGTATGCTAAAAGGTATTGTTTAAGGAACATTCAATACCCGTTATTTGAAAGTGGCATGCATCTGACATTGCAACAGAATTTAATTTTTTTACTATCTCTTAAATCTAGTGGTACAGAATCAAATCCTATGGCAAGCGGGTATTTAATAAGTCGACAAATATTTACTTTTTTGTGAAAATGTAACTGCTATCAAAAATACATTTTTAATATTTACGTTAATTTTGAATTTATCCACAGGTACGTGCAGTTTTATGTGGAAAAGAGTCTTCCTTAATTTTTCTCTCCCTCTTCTTTTCTCTCTCTATTGCTATAGCTATCTCTTTCTTTTTTTGAAATCTCCTGTCTTTTACTGTCACCTTTACTATATATCTTCAGCTTATTCTCTATCCATATATTTTTCTCTTTATTTTATCTCTATCTCTCCTTTTTCTCCATCACTGCCACTTTCTCTATTTCTCTCCATCATGGCCTCTTTCTTTCTGTCCATATCTCCCTCTCCCTCTCTTTTTCTCTAACTCCCTGACACTCTATCTCTTTCTTTATTTTTTTCTCTCTTTTTCTCTCTCTGTCTCTGTCTCTCTCTCTCTGTCTATCGTTCTCTCTCTTAAATTCTCTCTGATTTCTTATCCTTTTATCAATACCTTCTCTTTCTTTCTCTCTCTCTCTCTCTCTCTCTCTCTCTCTCTCTCTGTCTCTCTCTCTCTGTTTCTCTCTCTCTCTCTCTCTCTCTCTCTCTCTCTCTCTCTCTTTCTTTCTCTCTCTCTCTCTATTACACACTCTCCCTCTCTCAATGTTGAACATCTTTTCAGTAGAATGAGTGAAGAATATCTTCAGTAAGTAAAATCCAACTAGATGATATCTACTCCACACACAACAGTGAACTAAATAATTTAGAAACTTTTCAGTGATTGTTATTATTATTGTGCAAATTCAAGATTTAAATAACTAAAATGAATTTGGTTTCTGGTCTAGCTAACTCTTTACAGGGTAAGATGAATGTATTTATTTTAATTTTTACAATTCTGGTTGTTGTTGAAATTTTAAACTAATTTTTAATGCTATTGTTACATTATTTAAAATGTTGACTTTGAAATTTACAAGAATGTTGAAATCATTTACTTAACTTATCCGCGTCTTGCTGTTTCAGCAAATTCGGCCACTACATGTCTCCAGGTGTTACGGTCTTTAGCTTGCTTTTCTGCTTCTCCCCATGTCATCTCCATCTTTTCCAGCTCATCTTCTACACTCTTTCTCCAAGTTGTCCTGGGTTTACCCCTGCTGCGCTTACCAGGAGGTTTCCATCTCAAGCATTTCTTGGGGTTTCTTGACATGTTCATTCTAAGGACATGTCCTAGCCACCTAAGTCTTTTAATCCTTATCTGTGTCTCTAAGTCCTTCTCATTTGTCTTAAAATGCAGGTCTGTGTTGGAGATTTTGTTTGGCCAAAAAACTCGACATATTTCCCTCAGGCAGTTGATGTGGAACGAGTTGAGCTTGTTCATTTCTTTCTTAATCACTCTCCAACACTCAGAGCCATAAAGAAGTACAGTTTTTACATTACTACTGTAGACCTTCAACTTTGTTTTTAAACTGTATTTTCTTGACCTCCAGATAATTTTTAGGCTTTTGAATGCAATCCTTGCTTTGTTTAATCTTGTTTCAATGTCAGCCTTAGCTCCATTCTCACTGCTTATTACACTGCCAAGATAGGTGAACTTGTTGACTTGCTTTACTTCATTCCCCTCAATCTTGATAGGTTGGGCAGGAGCCTTGCTAATGTTCATAACTTCAGTCTTTTTAACATTTATGAAAAGACCAACTTGTTTAGCAAACATAACAAGTCTATCGGTTTTTGTCTGTAGATGTTCAGTAGAGGAAGATAGCATAGCAAGGTCATCTGCAAAGTCAAGATCTTCTAACACTCCTGAGACACCAAAATTAAGACCTCTTGGTCTATCATTCGTTTTTCTCATAACCCAATCAATTACAAGTAAAAACAAAATGGGTGACAAAATGCATCCTTGTCTGACACCTGTGCCTATTTTGAAGAATTCTGTTGTTTTATTGTCGACAGCGACACAAGCTTCAAAGTTTTCATAGAACTTGCTGATGATGGTAACAAGTTTAGGAGGAATACCATAGCTTCTTAAAATTTTCCATAGTGTTGATCTGTGAATTGAATCAAATGCTTTCTGGAAATCTATGAAGTTAATGTGAATTGGTGTATTCCATTCAGCACAAGTCTCTATTATATTCCTCAAAGTAAAAATCTGGTCAATACAACCTCTTCCCTTTCTGAATCCAGCTTGTTCTTCTCTGAATTTTAAATCAAGTTTCTCGTCAATTCTGGACAAAAGTACTTTACTCAAAACTTTACTAGGAATAGACAACAGCATTATTCCTCTCCAGTTGTCACATATGGATAAGTCTCCCTTTTTTGGAAGTTTAATAATAATGCCCTTAGTCCAATCTTCTGGTAATTTTTCTTTCCTCCATATTTTATTTAGTAGATCAGTCAGCACTTCAACAGCAGTGTCAAGATCAGCCAGTAGCATCTCTGCTGTTATCTGATCGCCACCAGGTGATTTATTCAGTTTAAGATTCTGAATGGCATTTCTGACTTCTCTCTCAGTTGGAGGATCTGAATTTATATCAAGGTCGTTACCTGGCTCTGGATTGGCTGCCAGCTCCGGCTCTGGCCTGTTCAGAACCTCTTCAAAATGTCTTCTCCATCTGTCAATAACATCTCTCTCAGCAGTTAGGATTAGGCCATTTTTATCCTTAACAGCTGCACTTTGAGGTTGACTCTTGCCACTTAATTGTTTGGTGATTTTGTACATTTTTCTTAAATCACCTCTTTCAGAAGCTTCCTGAGCCTTTTCTGCAAGATCTTCAACATATTTCTTTTTGTCTTCCTTAGCGCTCTTCTTAATCTCTTTGTCTTTTGAAGTATAATCTGCTTTAAGCTTGTCTTTCAACCTGTCTGATTTTGCTGCATTTAATTTACTTTTGATTTTCTTTCGTTCTTCAATTTTCTGCCAAGTTTGGTCAGAAATCCAGTCCTTCCTATCTCTCTTCTTACAACCAAGTACATCTTCAGCAGTCTTGATGTAGTTATCTTTAATTCTGTGCCAGGTTTTCTCCACAACTAGCTCATCATCCGTCTCTATATCTTGTATCTTGTGAAATCATTTAGCGATTTTTTATTGATAAGTAATATTAATAAATCTTTAAAAAATAATTAAAACGTTTATATAAAGAGTAGAAAAAATCGGTAGGTTCATCAATGTCTTATCCATCAAGATCTCTGGGTTTTAGTTTTAAAAAGTTTCATCATTAGACAAGATGTTTTCATTAACAAGCAAAGGCTCTAACTATAATACAAAGAACGATGTCTGAAGCTTAAGATCTCGGTATTTACTTAAACATTTGGTCTATACATTAAGAGAATTAAACTTCTGATCTTATCCAGTTTGTTTAATAATTTAGTTGGGGGTTTAATAATAACCAAACCCTTCCGGAGATCTAAAGGGATATGACAAAATGACAATGGCCGACAAATTGATGTACATCCACAATGATGATACATTAATTAATTACACCTTCTGTAGATTACAGTTAGTGGTTGAAACGTTCGGACACTTAATAAAATAAACCAACCAATCCAAATTCAATAAAAGTCACCAAAGTTGTAATCCAACGAATAAGAAAATTATAAAACTTTGGGGACTTGTAATATACTGCCCTATATCCCGTTCCTCCCTGAAAGCCATCACTGATTCTAAATTTATTAACATTTATTATTTATTGTTTCTAATATCTTTGAGCATAAGTTATTGCACACATAAAGCAATTTGCTAGCTGACGTTAAGGGTCTCCAACTCTCGGGCAAGATAGTTTTCTGGCTTTTACATATATTTTTGATTTAATTTAAAAACGTCCCCAATAAGAAATTTGCTTGAAAGTATAAATACTTTCTTTGAACTGTCATTACTTTTGAAACTTAGATTTGTAAAACTTTTAAATAAGAAAGAAAGATGGATAGATGGCGCAGTATTTCTTTAGCTAGCACAGCTTCTCTTTGAGTATGATTGTCCGTATATCTGTCATTCAGTCAATTTGTCTAAAAAGATAAGTTGATGGGGCAATATGTATATGAAATTTACACTGTAAGTTACAATGGTACTCAAATTTTTAATTAACACATTATCTTATTCTTTGGCTTAGTAACATTGTGGACTTGATCAAGGACGTCCAAGGGGAGGTGGTAAAGTGGTGATTACCACCCCCCCCCCCCCTACCCGCAGATATGGCTCAGTGGTTTAACGTCCGCCTATCTGTTGGGGAGGTGTCGGGTTCGAGTCCCCAGACCGCATCAAAACTAAAGATGTAAAATTAGTACCAACTGCTGCTCTTTCAGGCGTTAGAGATTGGAGTAAGAGTAGGGGGGTAGTCTTTTTTGTTGATTTTTTTACTTTTTAACAACAAATTTTTATGTGATCAAATCATCCGATTGATCTGATTTTTGGTATATTGATTTCTGGGAGAACAAAGTATAATGTTATAAGCGAAGCAACTCTATAACATTATATACAACTCTAACTCAAGTCCTAAAAATGTAGGTATGTCCATAAACATTATCCTGTATAAAGCAGTTTTTCAACAAATTTACTTAGAATTTTGCTTCGACTCTTATATATTTATATTCTGATTATTTAGTTCTGACAATATATAAGTGTTAATCTCCGTTTGTCCAACCGTTTCAGTGCTTCGCTTTTATGGATGTTGTCATCCTTGTTACATTATTAAATTACCATCCCCAAAAATTTTACCCCGGGGGTAAATTTTGGGGGGGGGGTATGCCAACAAATTTCTGGGGGGATAATTACCCCCCCCCCCCAAGCAAATTTTACCCCCGGGGTAAACATTTTTTTTTTTTTGGGGGGGGGTAAAAAAGAGTTGCGGCGCGCGCCATTTTACCCCCCACCAAAAAAAAAAAAAAAATCACCAACCCCTTACAAAAATTTTTACCCCCCCCCCCAAATAAAAAAGCTTGGACGCCCCTGGACTTGATGGGAAAACCAAATTATCACAATTTTACATCCATTGATTGTTGATTGTCTTATTCCTTAAGATTCATATTCTTCATAATTATCATTTGTCAATTACAATGATACATCGCTTGGGAAAAAAAATTTGCCTTCAACTTTTCTACCTTCCTAAAGAAACAGTCACTGTTCACCATGGATAATTGTAACAGTCTAACTACAAAAAATAGACCTTATCGTTGATTAAAATTATTGGTAGAAAAGTTTAGACAATTAAGGTAAAAGATTAGTTTATAAGCCAACAAATGCAATTTCGTGTTAAAAAATATTTGGTGACTAAAAGAGATAAGACAATGGCCGACAAACTGATGTACCTTCTGAATGATGATACACAATTACCCCTTTTACAGATTACAATTAGTGGTTGAAACAATTGGACACTCATTTTTTTGAACACTTCATTCTAAATTCAACGATAGTCCCAAAAGTTGTTAAGCCAACAAATAAGAAATATTATTATAAACTTTGGGGACTTGTGTAATAAGCAACATCCAAATGTCCCTCGCTCCCTAAAAAATATATTCGAGCCTATGGATCAAGCAATCAATATAAAAATATTAGGTTATATAAGTATCACTTACAAAATTTTGTTGCAAACTTGCAATAAATAAAGGAAATTTTGCAACCTCCATGGCTACTTTTTTTCTATAAGTGTTTTGTAATATCTTAAACGGTGTTGCAAAAATTACACCAAAACGGAAGATTTTTTTTTACTCTTGGAAAATGATGTTTTTATTGCATTAAATGTACATCCATGATTTTTTTAATCGCTACTTATGGATGTTGTCATCTTTTTATTATGAATGTTGATTTATTTCCGCAGGTTTAGAACCGGTTCTCGGCCATACTGAAATATCATGTATAAGATAATAGTAGGGGGACAAAGTGTCAAAAATCAGCCATGTGACGTCATAAAAATGAAGAAGATGAAAGGAGAAGTGTGAATGAAAGCTTCCAAAAAAGAGACGAATAATCTTTCATTTTTATGACGTCACATGGCTGAATTTTTGAGTCACTTTGTCCCATTACAACATAGTATAACAGACATTTTCATGGGCCTCAGGGGCTAACAAAACTGGTTTAATATCTTAAAATTTTCATTTTAATATCCGCGGAAATCTGTTACTGTTTTGTATTAATCCCAACTAGAAGTAGAAATTGAGTATAGGTTTCCAATCTTTTGCATCCCAGTTGGTCAGCTGAATATGAGTTGCCGATTGTGTACACAGTTTCCCCATCCTATCTCAATATTTACTTTGAATTTTGAAGCTAGAATATTGAGATAGGATGAGGAAACACCGAGGAAACTATGTACACAATCGGCAACTCAAATTCAGCTGACCTCTAAGTTGTTACAGACCAGGGATCTACCAGGGATAAGACAATGGCCAATAAATTGATGGACATCCACATTCTATAAATTACAATTAGTGGTTGAATCGTTTGGACACTCATCTTAATAAACCAATCAATCAAAATTTGATACAGTCCTCAAAGTTGTCAAGCCAACAAATGAGAAAATGTCAATATTAAAATTTTGGGACTAGTGTAATAAACAACAACCCAATGTCCCCTCCCTCCCTGCTTACAAACACAAATAATACAATAATACAAGGTCGAGTCTTTTCAGTTCAGTTCAAGGGCTTAGAAGATATTTTTCAATGTGACTTTGAAGCTTTGAAATATTTGCTGTTTTAGAACCGGTTCTGGGGCTATACCATGTATAGCATCGTATTACAGACAATTTTTCATGAATATTATAATAAAAATTATAAAGTTGGTACCATTTAACATTTTGAAAGCTTTACAAAATTAACAATAATCAAATTTTCTTGGCTAGCATATTTTTTTTAAGGATTCGGCCTATTGTTTTTTTATTTGTTAGTTACGTTATGCAATAGTTTCGGCACTTCGCTGCTGTTGGATGTTGTTAGCCTTGTTTCTTATTCTGTTTACTATTGGGGAAGAAAGGGGATAAAAAATAGTTTTCTCGTATTCATTCGAATCCGGTGGATAGGAACCGGTTCTCATCCGTACGAAAAAACTATGTCTAGCATCGTATTATATCCAGTTTTCTACGAATATAGAAATGTACAATCATAAGATTAAAACTAGTTTTTTAGCCGTACATTAATTGTACATTCTATATCCGCGGAAAGCCGTTTATAATACGATACGAGAAATAACTATTAAACCATCCCAAGAACTAAATCTGAAAATAAAATAGCCTAAACCCATCACAGGAGCTATATAAAGCTTAACTGAAATTAAGAACTCATTCGGTCTGTAGTTGTTGCGATCTTAAGCTTCAAACAAAAAAAACCTTACTTCTTTATTTGATAGGATATATAGAGTTACAAAATATAAAAGTGTACTGTGTATTAACCAGGAATCTTAATGAATAAGCTTATTTATGATAAATTGATGTATATCCTAAATCATAATAAACACTATTAGACCCTTTAGATTCTGAAAAATTGTCGATAAGTTTGGACACTTCTACTTTGAACGAACTAATCAAGATTTTACAAGTCTCCAAAGTTTTAAATCCATCAAAAAAGCGGTTCCACGACAAGCGCAGAAGTCCCAAACATCGGAGTGGACAAACGCAGGAGTGTTAAAATATTAATTTAAGTAAGTATTTCTATACAGGTTAGGTTAGGTTAAGATATGAATATACAAATATGCACCCCGCAGGGGTTAGGCATTAAAAAAAACTAAAACATGGTTTAAAATAGGTTAGGTTAAGGGTCCACTCCTGCGTTTGTCCTAGGACCAAAAAAGCATTACTTTTGGGTACTAGAAAATGCACTGTCTAGTGTTCCCTCCCTTCCTGGGATTAATTAATATTAATCTGTTAATAAGATGTAATAAGAAAGAGGATAAGTAGAATTATTAAATAAGATTATTTCATTATATAAAAGTATAAAAAAAGTTTTTTCTCAGATTAAGGGTTAATTAATCAAATATAATAGATATTATCTAGAGACTTACCTTCTAAATTAGCCAATAAGAAAACAGATGAGGAAAAATCAGGCCATATTATTGGTTGAAAAGTTATTGAGCTAATGTTCAGTTGTCACAAAAAAGAAAAGAAACAGAGAGATTATGTAGACATTAATCACGAAACCTTGATACTAATTAAGTTTATGTCTCTAACGAAAGACAGGCGGACAAAACAATGTATAGACAAGATGCGTATATGTCATTGAAATCTTCACTAAACATTTCAGTTGTTTATCTTCTATAGCAGCCAAGAAAATCATATTACCAGCATAACGTTATGAACTAACTAACGGACAGACAAAATGAATTATTTATAAGCTATGCTTTTATTATCAAGTGAGGAACTCCTTAGTTCATGTCGAGTATGTCTGTATTGTTTTTTTTTATTTTAGGTAAATATCTGCCGGACTGTAGGAAGACGTTGGCTGCTGTCCAGGTTCAGGTTTTATGCTATTTAAAAAAAAGATCTGGACCTTTTACCTTTTCCACCAAAATAGGATCATGGAAAGAAAACGAAGTAGCGTTATTTGTCGTATTTTCATAGTTTAGCTTTTAATAGGTTATATGTAAATATTAATGATTACTTCCGCAGGGTTAAGAAATTGGCCCCGCAGGGTTAGAGCCCCCCACAGGTGCTAGAAATAAGAGAAAAGCTATTGTGAAAATAAGACGAAACCCATTTCTTCCTTTTATCATCATGGTCCAAAAAATATTTAATGTTTGCTTCAAACAGCTACACTATTTAGAGATGTCCTTATTTAATTAAATTACTAACCAACTGTTAATAAAGCATTACATAATAGATAGATATTTATTTAGATAGATAGATAGATAGATATTTTTTTTTTTATCTATCTATCTATTACATAATAAATGTACATTATATTGTAGAATGTAATAATGAAAAGGAATGCACCAAACTATGTGCTATCATAACTTTTAGATACACACCACTTTCACCCCCTCTTTACAAAAGGTTAACATTCAAAATTTGACCAAATATATGCTACTAGCGGCAACGCCCCTAGAGGCCTCTAGTGGCATTTAAATGTTTTTTTTATTTTAAATATCTAATTTTAGAAATAATTTGTCTATGGTCAATCAGCTGTTAAATTCATGTTTCTACGCAGCGCCACTACGCTACGTAGAGACATTCCTACGCTAGCGACACTATGTGGCAGGAATATTTAAATTTTTTTTCGATTTTATTGTGATTTCTCTTGGGAGGGTGGTGGTTCCCTCCCCCAAAATAGTTGTAAACCCTCCCAGGACCTATGAGAATCTACCCTGTTAAGGAGAACCCGATCGGTTCAGCGGTTAGCGAGATCCTTCAGTACAGACACACATATACAGACACACAGCAAACATCATGTTACTTTAGTATAAGAATGATATAGAAAATACTATATGATATAAGAGTAACAGGGTGTTTGTCTGTCTTACTGTCTGTGTGTACCAAACGATAATTTTACATTTCTTATATCTAAAACTGAATTGAATGATAGGAAAGGTGAACAGGGGAAGGGGATAATCGAACCTTCACTTTTAATTTTAGTTTTAAAGATAAAATGTTAAATCAAATTTTGGGGGATTATTTTTACAGGAAAGATTTTTTAATGATTGTGGAGGAACCCTCTCCCAAATTTTTGTTTACCTATAAGAAGATCTACTGTAAAGATGAGATTTTAAGCTAAAGACACAGATATCCTCTTACTTTTGCATAAGTATTGTTCTTTTTTATAATAGGGCTAAATTTATCCACCATCTAACCAACTTTACCTCCATTAATGTTCAAATTTTTTACCTTCAGGAAAAATTTTGTGCAGAAAGATGCAAGAAAAGTTTGGAAACAATAACATTTCAAAACAAAGTTGCTTTGCGCAGAAGTTTGAAGGTAAGGAATACAGTCAAACCCCTTTGTTATATCATAGTTCAATTTAATTTAATTGTTAATCAACTTTATGTTTTTCAACACACAAAGGAGGTAAGAAGTAGGGTTTTTCTTTGACTGTTGCTTAAGATTTCAATAACCAATAAACTGTGTTCTCCTTTTTAGGAAATCTTAACATATTGTTTTTAGTCTATTATAATTTTATATTTAAGCTTTGGGATAGTTTAGATTATTTTGTATCTCCTTATTGCTTTTGGTTAAAGAGCAATTGAATGCTAGGGGAACAGTCACTTGTTACGTTTATAGTTGAATGTTGTTCTGGTAAGGTCAGGTAAGAATATTTTCATCTTAAACTGTGTTTGATAGTTTTGCTAGAAATAAATTGAGTTAGGGAAATCGATATATTATAACTTGGAAGTTGCAACATATTTTCATGTACTCTAATAAAGTTATACTTGCAACTGGCTAATATTAACTACCTTTACCTGGCCCATCCACTCCCATTCTACATGATGGACGAACTGACCAATGAATGATGTCCATATAAGCAACCAAAATTTATGACAATTTTTTCCCTGTCATAATATCCAAGTATTCTATATCCATTGTTAGAGGATCTAAAAAAAGTGATGCACTTAATGTGGGAGTTCAAACAAAAGTAAATAAATTGAAAGTTTTTTTTAATGAAAACATCTAAATTTTGAATTTGAATTTTATTTAATTTACTACTCACACCCTATGTTTAAACATTCAAGAAATCAAAATGAAAAATATAATTTTGAACATCCTGGGGGGGGGGGGAGAGGGAGGTTCAGCGCCAATGTATAAAAAAAAAACATTTAAGTTCCCTTCTGGGGGTCACATTTATGGTTTTCTGTTCCCTTCTGGGGGTCACATTTATGGTTTTCTTAGGTAATGTTTAAACAAATGTGTAATTAGTACAATCCAATTCCAAAATCAATCCACTCTTTAAAAGTAAATGACTTATAAGCAACAGTGGTTACTTTAGAGAAACGTCCTGAAATTGCACCCAATTGCACTATGGTCAGGGAAGGAGGAGACATTGGACTATATCAGACAAACCTTCTGTGTCCAAACTTTTCAACCAATAGTTTAAATGTCCAGAAAGGGTAATTTTGATTATTGTAATTGGAGTTGTAATTTATTATCATGCATTGATTCCAAGAACTTGTGTAAGGTGGGTGTAGGGGGGTGTTAACATACCCCCATTGAAATTAAAGTAATGAAAGCCTATCCTATTCAGGTTTCACATCCCCCTTTGGTAAAACCCTGTGCATGCTACTGGCTAATCCCCTGAAATGCCTAACTTAAATAGTTTACACTCAAGATAATTGAAAAAACTAAATTGAAAACTATCTTTTTCAAAATTTTAAAGCTATAGACAATATTTTTTATTTACTATGTTACTCTTGCTATGTTAATTGCTGACTATGTGTCATTAAAAGTATTATATACTAAACAAGTCACAAGATTAACTATATTATTTCTGCATTATTGTTTACTATTTTATAAAAGTTTTTTAGTTTATGATCAAAGTTGGATTTAAGTTTATATAACTTAATTCAATTTAAGTTTGCAATAATACTTATATGTGAAACTACTATCTATAATACAAAGTAGAACGATGTCTGTCTGTCTGTTTGTACCGAAGGATCTCGCTAAACCTCTTGGGGCAAAGCTCCTAGAGGCTAGGGGCGAAGCCATTAGTATAATTATAAAGTAAAATCAGGGATCTTAAGGGATAAGACAATCGGTGATAAATAATGTACATTCCCAATAATGAAATACATAATTTTCCCTTTTTTAGATCAAAATTATTGATTGTGCCAACACTTGAATCACCGCTATATTTAACCAAGTCATCAAGATATGATAAAAGTATTCAATTTTGAAGCTAACTTTAATATACAATGATAATTTACAGTCCAATGTCCCCTCCCTCCCTGTAAATTATGCAATATGCATGTGTGCTAATGAAATGCATATCCTGTCTTTTAGTAGCGAAGCTACTTAATATTTCACTTTGTATGTCCTTCCGTCAGCTGGAATTAGTGAAGATTCCTATGACATGTGCACATCTAATCCATATCGTTTTTTTGTCTGTCTGCCTGTCGGTCATGCTTAAAAAGACATAATTGTTATTTTAAAAGGTAACGTGGTTTTCTTTGAGTTTTTGCATATTCTTTTTCTTTTTTTATGAGTACTGAACATCTTATTTACAATTTACTTTGTCCGTTTGTCCATTCCATGATCTGTTTGTGCTTTGCTACTTATGGATGTTGTCATCCTTGTTCAGATAGATAAATTCAAATACCATAATTAGTTACTAATGCAAAACTAGGAATTCATAATTCAAACAAAGTGTATTAACTATTGTTAGAAAGTTGTTCATTTATATGATGTTATTGTCTTTTTATTATATTAACAACAAAAGATATTAGGGATCAACTGCTAGTGGCTAATCCTCTAGATGTCTCTAGAGGTACTTCACGAATATTGGGGGGACTGTTAGTAAAATTTTGGGATCTACTGCAGTTCACGGTAAAATATTCCTGTTAACGAATATTTTCGAAAATCTATGAATTTTAATGGCTGCTAGCTGCCAAACGGCTGAACGTACAAATCATGCCCGCACACCGTTTTAAGCGGCATAAGAATGCCTACAAATAATCTGGAATAGCCAAAAATCAATAATGCATAAATATCTCGGAGTGCAGAGAAAGGCGCGAAAAAGACCTATTTTATGCGTTTTTTCTTCAGTGAAGCTTTCCCTGTGCATCATTGGATCTTGGCTATTCCAGATTATTTGTAGGCCTTCTTATGCCGCTTAAAATGGTGTGCGGGTATGATCTGTACGTTCAGCCGTTTGACAGCTAGCAGTCTTTAAAATTCATAGATTTTTGGAAATATTCGATACTAGGATTATTTTACCGTGTACTGCAGTTGATCCGATATTAGTAATAATTATGTCCTCTATCACACAAAGTACTCTCATGAGCACTCATAACGACTCCCCTTATTTAAAAATAAATTGAAAAATAAGAGTAGGGGGGTAGTTTTTAGTTTTTTATTACTTTGGTAAAGGTTAGGTAAGATTAGGGCATCGCAGGCCCTAAGGGTTAGAATCTTTATGTGGTTGTAAGCAAAACAGCAAAACTTTTCTTTTTTTAAGAATGGAGATGGCCCGCTGGGAGACTGTGTCAATCCAAACATTGACTTCAAGGATTTGCCTCAGGTAATTAAACTATTTATACTCTTTGGGTAACTCTCGTTCTTGTTCGTTTCATGAACTCTCTATATATAGACGTCTAAGGGAGAGGGGGTGGGGTAAGGGATCCTTACAACCCTCAAACTTTAAACCTCTACTAATTTTACCCCCTTAAAAAATTTAAAAATATTTTTGATTATTGAATCCCCAGCCGTTTTTCAGCAAAATATGTACACTTCTTACCAGGGTTCGGAAGCCGCGCTATCAGCCGCGCGGCCGCGGCTGCGGCTGAATCCTAATTTGCGGCTGTGGCTGCGGCTGCGGCTGCTTAAAGTTATGGAAGTGGCTGAGGCTGAGAGTGGCTGAGGCTTAGTGCGGCTGAGAGTGGCTGCGGCTGAATGCGGCTGAGGCTTAATAAGAATTGGGGTGGCTGAGGACTGGGTTGCATTCTAGGACATTTTTTGGAGAGTTGAGGGTGGTTAGGGGTTGTGAGAATAAGAGTGGAGGGAAGAGGGGGGAGGACAGCAGGATTTTTTCAAATGTTTGATTCAGAATTAGTACCCAAATTTTATACTGGTACCCAAAGTTTTATACTGGTACCCAAAATTATATACTAGTACTCAAATTTTATTCTGGTACCCAAAGTTTTATTCTAGTACCCAAAGTTTTATACTGGTACTCAAAGTTTTATACTGGTACCCAAAGTTTTAGTCTGGTACCCAAAGTTTTATAATGGTACCCAAAGTTTTAGACTAGAACCCAAAGTTTTATACTGGTACCCAAATTTTACTGGTAACCAAAGTTTTAGACTGGTACACAAAGTTTTATACTGGTACCCAAATTTTACTGGTACCCAAAATTTTATACTGGTACCCAAAATTTTATTCTGGTACCCAAAGTTTTATACTGGTACCCAAAGTTTTATACTGGTACCCAAAATTTTATACTGGTACCCAAAGTTTTATACTGGTACCCAAAGTTTTATACTAGTACCCAAAATTATATACTAGTACTCAAATTTTATTCTGGTATCCAAAGTTTTATTCTAGTACCCAAAGTTTTATACTAGTACTCAAAGTTTTATACTGGTACCCAAAGTTTTTATACAGGTACCCAAAGTTTTAGACTAGTACTCAAATTTTATACTGGTACCCAAAGTTTTATACTGGTACCCAAAGTTTTAAACTGGTACCCAAAGTTTTATACTGGTACTAAAAATGTATACTGGTACCCAAAGTTTTTTACTGGTACCCAAAGTTTTATACTAGAACCCAAAGTTTTATACTGGTACCCAAAGTTTTATACTGGTACCAAAAGTTTTATACTGGTACTAAAAATTTATACTGGTACCCAAAGTTTTTTACTGGTACCCAAAGTTTTATACAGGTACCCAAATTTTATACTGGTACCCAAAGTTTTATACTGGTACCCAAAGTTTTATACAGTTACCCAAATTTTATACTGGTACCCAAATTTTATACTGGTACCCAAAGTTTTATACTGGTACCCAAAGTTTTATACTGGTACCCAAAGTTTTATACTGGTACCCAAAATTTTATACTAATACCTAAAATTTTGTTTTAATATTGGTACCCAAAGTTTTATACTGGTACCTTAAGTTTTATACGAGTACCCAAAGTTTTATACTGGTACCCAAATTTTATATTGGTACCCAAAGTTTTATACTGGTACCCAAAGTTTTATACTGGTACCCAAAATTTTATACTAATAGCCAAAAATTTATTCTGGTACCCAAAGTTTTATACTGGTACCCAAAGTTTTATACTAATAGACAAAAATTTATTCTGATACCTAAAGTTTTATACTGGTACCCAAAGTTTTATACAAGTTTTTTAGCAGTAGGAATTTATTTCAACATCTTTAGTTATGATGCAGTACAAAGCCTATCAACTCCCAGACGACGAGCCGATGCGCTACATGTTGAGCCACGGTCGAGGGTTTCTATGACATTAACTCAAGGTCCAACAACCCTGGATAACTAAGGGGAATTATATCTTTCCTTTGCGCCTGTTCATGTTGCACAAAAAGCACCTAGGAACCATTTAATGTCTTCAGTTATAACGCAGTGTCTGCGCGAGATTCGAACCTATTTCATCCCTGATGACAAGCAGATGCGCTACTTGTTGAACCTTGGGGAACCAATTCTTTCCTTTTCTGTATTAGTTTAAGTGACATCTATCCAGCAACCAACTTTTTTTATTGAACTACCTGCCTGAAAGTTTTATGGTAATGAGTTACGCCTGTTTATGAGCCAAGGAAATCCTCCTACTCTAACTTTACATGTTGCACACCTGCCATAGCAGCAGTAGGAACCATTTAATGTCTTCAGTTATAACGCAGTGTCTGGCCGAGATTCGAACCTATTACCTCCCTGATGACAAGCAGATGCGCTTCTTGTTGAACCTTGGATAATTAAGGGGAACCAATCTATCCAGCAACCAACTACCTGCCAGAAAGTCCTATGGTAATGAGTTACGCCTGTTTACGAGCCAAGGAAATCCTCATACTCTAACTTTACATGTAGCATCCCTGGCATAGCTGCAGTAGGAACCATTTAACGTCTTCAGTTTTCACGCAGTGTCTGGCCAAGATTCGAACCTATTACCTCCATGATGACAAGCAGATGCGCTACATGTTGAGCCATGGTACGCAGGTTAAATTTGTCCTAAAAATAATCGTCTTTAAAATGCTTATCATATGTACACTTGCAATAAATGTATTAGTCATAAAAACTTACCTCTTATGAAAAATGTTTTTTTTACAAAAGTGCTTTTTATTACAATTATTCATGGGTATAATTTTTATGACTAACTTTTTATGTCACATAATCTTAATGACAATGTAATTATGAAGTTATTACAAAAAATACTAAACAATAGGTACTGGAAAAAGAAGAACTGAATTAAAATAATTTTTTGGGGGGTAGGGTGAGTTTTATTGGGTGGGGAGGGCCAGGGCGAGTAAATCCCATTTTTAATTTTGGGGTGATGTTTAATTTTTTTTCTAAGGCAATTTTTTTCTGGTAGTGTGATGGTACCCTCCCCCAAAATAGTTGTAAACCTTCCCAGTACCTATAAGAAACTACCCTGAATAGGAGCACCATATCGGTTTAGTAGTTAGCAAGATCCTGTAGTACAAACATAAAGACAGACAAACAAACAGACATCATAATACTTAATGATCTAAAAATAAGACAAATTTTCATTTTGAAATATTGGAGCTCTGATAGCTTTTTGGTACGGTAACAGCTTTGAACCATCTATCATCCTTCGAATCCCAGAAGAAAAAAAAAATTGGGGGGATGAAGGGTGACTTTTATTATTTTTTTATGGGAAAATAGGGGGGAGTTTGGTTGAGCACCCACCAGTTTTAATTTTAGTTTTTTAAAAAATTCAAAAACTTGGAAAAGGCAATTTAAAAAGTTTTCATTAGTTCAGTAGTTATCGAATTCTTAATCTACAGACAAAATAACTCTCCATACAAATCTTTTTTTTTGCATAACTTTTTCAGTGTCTCTCATCAACCACAACGTATTAAATACATTTAAAATTGAAGAAATATCTAAGTAGGAGAAGCTTAATTATATATAACAAGTATTGCGTACCTAAACGGAAAAATAATAGAGAAGCTACTATATAACTTGAGTATCACAAAAATTGATTGCCCCCTGTGAGGTTTGAACTCACGGTCCCTAGTTTACAAGACGAGTGCTCTACCATTGAGCTAAATAGGCCACTTGTACAAGAAAAAAAATTTAAGATAATACAAATTCATAGTAAATATTAAGTAAATTCTGAAAAATTTGTATCTTTTAAAAACAATAAAATTAGGCAAACGTCAGTAGGGCAGTTACCCTATAAATAGTATTCAATAATATTCATAAGTATCAACGTTCAAAAACGTATTGCTCCTGGTGAAATTCGAACTTATAACCCCGGCATAACAGTGTAGAAGAACCGTGCGCTAACTGATTGCGCTACTGGAGCTCTTACATTACAGGTTCAAACTTTTTGTAGTTGTTCGAGATGGTAGTTTCTATGTTGTAATTTTAAAAAAAACTTAAGATAAAATTTTTATAAAAGAATATAAAAAAATTTAAAAGTATAACATTTAAAAAAATTATTTTTGGGCGATGGAAATGTCTGACCCCCACCCCAAAATTAGCTCAAAACCATCCAATGTCAATATATATATAACTAGCGGCTACGCCCCTAGAGGCCTCTAGGGGGCACTTGAGGAAGAGAGAGAGTCAAATTTAATAACCCAATTTCTTATTTTAAATTTTTAAAGAAAAGTAAACAAAAAATTTTTTTTGGGGGGGGGAATTTTTTTTTTTAGGGGGGGGGGCCTCCCCCCTCATTTTTAATTTAAGTTTAAAAAATTTTAAAAATTTTTTCTTTATTTGAGGGGGGGGGATTTTTAATTTTTTGGGGGGGTTGGGGGTGTCCCACCCCCAAAAAAATAGTTATAAACCTTTCCAGGACCTATGAGAAGCTACCCTGTTAAGGAGAACCCCCGCGGCTGAATTGACGGCTGAGGCTTGTACTAATTTAGCGGCTGCGGCTGGGGCTTACAATATCTCAGCCGCGCGGCTGTGTCAAAGCTGCGGCTGAATTTAAAAAATTAAGCTGCGGCTGAGGCTGCGGCTTACAAATATCAAGCCGCGCGGCTGCGGCTGCGGCATAATCATAACTTTGCAGCTGCGGCTGAGGCTTTCTTGAAGCCGCGCGGCTGAGTGCGGCTGCGGCTTCAAATTATTAACAGCCGCGCGGCTGAGTGTGGCTGAGGCTTCCCCAACTATAAGCCGCGCGGCTGATTGCGGCTGAGGCTTAGAGGGGCGTTGGCTGAATGAGGCTTAGTGCGGCTGAGGCTTAATGTGGCTGAATTGGAGTTTTGTGGCTGAGGCTTACAGTGGCTGAGGCTTACAGTGGCTGAATGCGGCTGAGGCTTACAGTGGCTTATGTTTTCTTTAAGCCGCGCGGCTGCTAAATCTACAAAAATTAAACAAAATCATATGTTAATAACCCTCTTAAGATTTTATTTCATTTTTGTAAATTTTTTTATTCGATTTTGGAGGATTTTTCACAAAAATAATTTTGCCTCACCAGCGAGTTGCCAGCCTAACTTTTTTTTAAGAATCCAACTTTGTTTCAAGCTTTCAAATTGTAAACGAAATTTTTGGGCAATTAATTCTGATTCCGCAAAGCTTTCTACTAAGAAAATATACTGTTAACAGCTGACTTTTATGTATGTATGAAATGAAAAAAAACATGCCTTCGTAGGAAAATGTGTACATAATTTCAACCAATGAGATCCAATGTAAATTCCGATGCGATTCTCCTATTGGCTCAATCAGACATTCCCTCTCTTTCTTAGTACCTTTATTATTGTTTGTGAAACCATTTATCAACATTTTAGAGAACAAATTGTTTTCCAAATGAGAAAAGCAACACATTCTCTTTTTAGTAGCAAAGCTACTCTATAATATACTGTAAGTGAGTCTGTAACGGTATGAGGGAAATGTGATTTTCTCGGCTATTAAAATAAACTGTTGATTTTACATCTTATGTACACAGAAAACGACATGAAACAACCCCCCCCCCCCACTCCCCACCAACCGATAAGGGTTAAAAGTGATAAAAATATATATATTATTCAGGATTATACAGGACCAAGGCTATCAGAAAAACAGAGAATTGATGAACAATTTATCCAAGATCTTAGGTAACTCTTTAAACTAGCCTAAACCCATAACATAACTAATATAAGTATATTATATTTCAGCAAACCCCAGATCTACAGACAGATGGATAGATGGACAGGACAGACAAAGTCCGGATTATGTATGACTATTCGATGAATTGTTTAATTTAATACTCGTTTTTACATTTCCTTGATGTATTTTAATGCATTTATGACACTTAAAAGGTTTCTAAGTATATAAAAAAATGTAATATATTATATTATGTAAAAAAGGCGTTACTACAAAAGACCAACTCTACAAAAGACAAACGCCTACAAAAGACCAACTCTACAAAAGACCAACGCCTAAAAAAGACCAACACCTATATATTGTTATTTATTAAATATATAACATTAAATTTAGTAATAATGTATTACATAATCAATACATGGCCGCAGCGCTCGGCCCCCTGGCCTGCCTAGCCGCGGGCGCTCGACCCCCTTGCCTATAACCTAACCTAACCTAACCTAAATATTGTAAAAAATATTAAAAATTTGAAAAAAATCTACCAACCACTTTTTTAAAAATCCACGATATTCTAAACTATAAATAAATTAATGTACATTAAATATTCATACATATAGGTTAGGTTAGGTTATAGGCAAGGGGGCCGAGCGCCCGCGGCTAGGCAGGCTAGGGGGCCGAGCTCTGCGGCTATGAACTTCTAGCATTACGATTTTTTGAATGTTGGTCTTTTGTAGGCGTTGGTCTTTTGTAGAGTTGGTCTTTTGTAGGCGTTGGTCTTTTGTAGAGTTGGTCTTTTGTAGGCGTTGGTCTTTTGTAGAACCGTCTAGTTGGTCTTTTGTAGAGTTGGTCTTTTGTAGCAACGCCGTAAAAAATAATCTTTAATACTTTTGTACTTTAATAGTTATTTCTTTAATCGTATTATAAACCGCTTTCCGCGGATATAGAATGTACAATTATTAGATTAAAACCGGTTTTTTTAGCCCTGTGATGCCGAAGGCACTGGCTAAAAAAATGGTTTTAATCTTATGATTGTACATTTCTATATTCGTAGAAAGCGGTTTAAAATACGATGCTAGACATAGTTTTTTCGTATTGATGAGAACCGGTTCCTGTCCACCGGATTCGAATGAATACGAGAAAATAAATTAAATTTTAAATTTCTAACAAACAGTTTTACATAAAATAAATGTATATTTTAGAACTTATTACTCCTTGGGAGGTATCCTCCCACCCCAAATAATCTACCGGGTCCTGCAGCAGACTGAACAATGCCTCAGAGCTTCGCCATGCAGGTTAGAATACTATTTAAGTAGCGCAGCTACTCTATAATTAAAAGTCATTCTATGTGCTTGTCTGTTTGGATTACATAAAAATTTCTGATTTTTTTTGTTTGCAACATATATTCAAACCTTCGACCTTGGCTCAACAAGTAGCGCATCCGCTCGTCGACGGGGAGATGATACGTCTAAGAATGTGTCATAACTAAAGATGTAAAAATAGTTTTGACTGCTGCTATGTCAGGTGTACGACATTAATAGTTTGAGACGGGGGAGTGCCTTTGCCCAAATCAGGCGCAACTCATTACAATGTACAGTTAGGACTTTCAGACAAAGGTCTGTTTGGTATTACCAAAGCTAAACCTTTAGATATTTGGTTAGAAAAAAGAGATATTTAGCTCCCCTTAGTTATTATTGGTTGTTAGACCGTTAGAGTGTCTTGGACATCACCCTCGCCCGTACGAGGCAAACATATTTATATTTGTAAATTCATTCTAATTTCTTGTGATTTAAAAATACAAAGTTAATAGTAGCTTTCACAATATTTTGTAAAGTTGTGAGTAAGATTCCAGTCAAAGGCGCTTATTAAGTCTAACTGTTCTAAATTTTGACCAAACGCATAGCATAATTAAATGCATATTTAAAAACAGTTTGGCCTAATAAGCGCCTTTGACTGGAATCTTACTCACAACTTTACGCAATATTGTGAAAGCTACTATTCCCTTTATTTCAGTTTAGTTGAAGTTGACTTGGATGACGAAGAAAGTATTCACGTATGCGGAGATATACACGGTCAATTCAAAGATCTACTCAATATTTTCTTTTTGAAGGTAAAGCTTATGAATTCTTGAACAAATCTACGACGAAAAAAGAAAAAATTATGCATGACTTTAATCATTGGTATCTACAGGGATCTAAAGGGATAAGACAATGACCGATAAATTGATGTACATCTCTAATGATGATATACAAAATTACCCCTTCTGTACATTCAGTTAGTGATTAAAACGTTTGGACAAGTCCCCAAATTTGTTAAGCCAGCGAATAAGAAAACGTAATTTTAAAACTTTGGGGACTTGTGTAATAAACAGCCCAATGTCTTTTCCCCCCTCTTTGGGTATTTATGTGTATTGAAAATATTATCGAATATTGATTGGATGGTACAACTATATAGCAGAATATAAACATCGTGTTTAATCGTGATCTACATATAACAAGTAATTTTGTTTTCAAAACTTGGGGTATACATCAATTTATCCTTCATTGTTTTACCTTTCAAAATAGTTATTTATCGTATAATAGACAGCTTTGGCCCCTCCTCAGGTCTTATAAAATTTGTTTCAATCTTTTCATTTTACATTTTAATATTCATAGAAAATTGTCTATTCCACGATGCCATACTGGAAATAGAAAAAAACCATAATTTAGTGTTATTTTTTTTATTTTAGGGAGAGCCGGGAAAGTCAATATATCTTTTCAATGGTGATATAGTAGATAGAGGACCTGCCTCTATACCCTGTATGTAAGTAGTTTTAATAAGAAGAATAATTATCTTTATAAGTAGCATGTGAACCAAATCGGTTCAGCGGTTAAAGAGATCCTTTGATAAACAGACAGACAGAGAGATATCCTATTATTTTGTATTGAGGATATGATATAAATAAATTTGGGTATTTTCAATGCGTTGTTGAGGTATAAAAATAGATTTTTGCTTTTTACCTGGATGACCTAGCCAGATTTTCTGGCATCCTATACCCGCCAGGGTGATGATATTCAAAAACTAACATATACTCCACTAAGTCAATTAATTAGCTGTAGCCTACGATCCTTTACACAGAAGCATGGACAATTGAAAGAAGAAGTATTTTCCATCCAAACCTTGAAGTTTGAACTTAATTATATTCTATTTAGTGTGTTGATATTCGCCCTGAAGTGTTTGTATCCCAAAAGAATATTTATAAACCGTGGAAACCATGAGGCTTGCGGCATGAATTTAAAGGTAATCGTTTTCTATTATGATAATCTATAATATTGTCTGATGTTGATTTTATCATTGATAAACTTTTGTCGTATTAGGTCTTTTGTAGGATATATGTCTTTTGTAATTAGGTCTTTTGTAGGATATATGTCTTTTGTAATTAGGTCTTTTGTAGGATATATGTCTTTTGTAATTAGGTCTTTTGTAGGATATATGTCTTTTGTAATTAGGTCTTTTGTAGGATATATGTCTTTTGTAATTAGGTCTTTTGTAGGATATATGTCTTTTGTAATTAGGTCTTTTGTAAGATTAGGTCTAATGTCATCTAGGCCCTCTGTAATAGGGCATTTTGTCGAATTAGATATCTTCAAGGTTTTTAAAAAAAATATGTAATATTTAGTTCACACTTTTAGCCTAAAGAGTATGAAAACGATAAAATAAAGTGTGTGACAATTAATAAATTATTAATTGAATGTTGCACCAGATTTCCACCATGTATTCTAATAAAGTGATTCTCTCGACTGGCTAAAATATCGATATAACACCCCTGCTCCCCCCCCCCTCTATCCACCCCATTTACCCCCTCCCCTCTCCGCCTACTGTTTTAACGAACTGACCAATAAATTAGGACCATTGTAGCAACCTAATTGACGACAAATTTTCCCGTGTCAATATAACCACATGAAAATCCTATTGTACTAAGCTTTTTTGTTTGTAGCGAAGGATCTCGCTAACCACTGAAACGATATGGTTCTCCTGTAGAGGGAAGCTTCTTATAGGCCCTGAGTTGGTTTTAGGCTATTTATTTTTTATGAATAAGTCTGGGTATGGTTTTATGCTATTTTTCTGCCCTTCCATATCTATTTGTATTTGAGCCCCTAGATGCTAGGGGCGCAGCCGCTAGTGATAAAATAAAGTGTGTGACAAAGAATCTTTCTTTTCAAGTTATGAAACTTTTCAGGGATGCGAGGAACCATGCTGGATTTATAAATTTACAACCTTTCTTTTCCCTTCAAGTTTCCAAACGACCTTCCAATTATTTTAAGCACAATTGCCTCTTATTTAGATTGAAATTATTAAATTAAATTATTTGGACCGCCCTCTTCTTTTTTGGGGGGGAGGGGGGAGCATTTTTTCGTCAAATTCTCTATCACTTAATCTGTGGAAACTTTTTCATATGGAAAACTAAAAACTATCTCTTTTCATCATCATGTATGTAAAAAAGATATGTTCTTACAAAATAACCTATCAAAGTGGAGAGTTTTCGGTGTTAGGCCGAGAATTGATTTATCACCTTTTTTTACGCTACACTCGGGGTTTTAAGAATAAATGTATTAATATAATATCCAAACTATCTGGCCCAATTAGTGGGGACCCTATTTCGTATGCTAGGAAATTGCTTTCTGTTCTTTCTTAGGCACTTGGCTGAGTTTATATTTCCGACGCATTTAGCTGATTTCAAAGACGCAACACAAAATCTGGACAGGGTCCCCTTTACTGCAGGCATAATTACATATAGCTCATGCCCCCTCTATTACTTTATTTTAATGTTTAAAATGTTACTCACATGTATGCACATATATTGGGACACAGTGTGAGAGGAATATGAAATCTAGGTTACAGTTACAGTTGTCAATTTAGGTTGATAATATGGGCCACATTTATTGACCAGTACGTTCATTCAGTAAGAGAGGAGGGGATGAGGTAAAGATGTTTGATGGGGGTTCGATTTATTGTGATTTTTCTTGGGAGGGTGGTGGTACCCTCCCCCCAAACAGCTATAAACCATCCCTGGATCTACGAGAAGCTACCCTGCAAAGCAGAACCCGATAGGTTCAGCGGTTAGCGAGATCCAGACAAACAGATATCCTGTTACTTTATTATAAGGATATGAAAGTCTGGTGCAACATCCAAGTAATAATATATCTATTATTACAGACCTACTTACAAACTAACTTTTTACATACTTTCGTACCATCTCTATTAGTGTATTTTTTTAGCTTACCTTCTTTATATATTTTTTTCCAACCTATACATATCGTTAAAGTGTTATCTAAATTTTTATTATCATGTCCATTCTTTCTTCAATCTTTAATCTAGTTTTACATTTTAAATTTTTTTTTCTAAATAGCTTTTTCACTTTTTTTTGCTTTAGAAAGACACATTCTTTGTAAGGCTAAAAGCATTAGAAAATGATTTCCAGTCGTTTAATGCAGTGATTGAATGTCCATCTTTCAAAGTAGTAGAATGTATATGTGCCTGTCTTAATGATTTTTTTTGAACTATTGTCAATTTTCTTCCTATTTGCTATGAAATACGTTTTATCCTTGCTCTTTTTCACTTCATATGCAGTAAAAAAAACTTTTTTTTTCAATCTGTGTAAAGTTTGAAGAAGCTTAATACTATACCTCCTATAATATAAAGTATTAAGGTTTTTTTTTGTCAGAAGCGAAAGATCTCAGTAAATGCTGGTCCGAATAGGTTGTAAACTGCGAGGATTGTTTTTTTAAAAAGATCTTATGTGGTCTATATGCAAGAGGGAAACCGTTGGATATTAATAATTTATCTTGTTACAGGATTGCCCAGAGGGCGTGGACCCTCTCTCAATTTCTATTTGGTCTTTGAAATCTGAAAATAGCTTCGGAAATATAAATACAGCTGATCTCCTACAAAAGAACAGAAAGCAATTTGCTAGCCGACGAAAAGGGTTTCCACCAGGTGGTTGTCTGGATTATCCATCTATACTTTTATACATTTATTGTTACAGGATGGATTCTATGCCGAGGTTATGGAAGCTTACAATGATGCTTTCTTATTCACTTACTTTCAAGGTATTTTTTTTAAAAGCGAAGCTTTTCTATAATTAGGGTCGGCCCGTCCGTACGTCCGTCCGTAACGGATAGCTTTTTTCGTTAATTTAGACATGTTAGAATTGTCCTATCGATTTCAAATTTTGCATGGTGATTCCTTTAGTAGTTAGGTACGATTTAGAAAGCGTAGCAACTCTATAATCATTACCAAAATGTCCGTACGTCCATTTAAAACATGTTGATTTTGTTACATTTTTAACAACAAATTTGTATGTGACCTAATTATTTGATTGGTCTGATTTTTGGTATACTGATTCCTGGGAAACCAAAGTACAATATTATAAGCGAAGCAACTCTATAATCAAGTCCTAAAATGTAAGTATGTCCATAATCATTATCCTGTATCAAGCAGTTTTTCAACAAATTTACTTACAATTTTGCTTTCACTCTTATACATTCGCATTCTGATTATTCAGTTCTGACATTACACAAGTGTTAATGTCCGTTTGTCCTACCGTTTCAGAGCTTCGCTTTTATGGATGTTGTCATCCTTGTTATTCATAGAGGCATATAGCTTTTGTATTTTCCGCTAATAACTTTCAAAATGTTTTTATTAATCATTTGTTTGTCACGCTTCTTTCTGATCTTTCTGACCAAATGTTAAAAAGAAGCACTAGAAAATAACGTCTAATCGTTCTATGCAGTTATTAGACGTTTATCTGCAAGAGTGTTGGATGTAGGTATGTCTATGGACACTTTAAAGAATTTATTTTTTTTGTTAGCTTTATAATTTGTAAATAATGATTAACTTTATTCTTTCTGATTTTAATTCTTATCCACTGGTTTTATCGTCCCTGTTTTCCTTATTATAGTCTGTCTGTGTGGGTTTCTGCACCGAAGATCTCGTTAACCGGTTAACCGATACTGTTCTTCTTTACACTGTAGCATCCCATTTCTCCTTAAATAAATATATCCCCCTAGAAAAAATAAAATGTGGGGTTGGGGTTGACTCAAATCTCCCCCCCCCCCCTCCTTTTTAGGTGTCCCTAGAGGCCTAGCTGCTAGTATTATATAGTGCATTAACATAATGAATATTCACATTTTCTTGTTGTCATCCTTGTTGTTTTTTTATTGTGTTTTGTATTTATTTTCTGGAACAAGATTTGATTACATTTGTATTGATATGTTATATAGAAAAAGCATATAATATAACATACTTTTCAGTATATATAAATACAGGGTGTCTTCTTTTTATTTTTTGAATTAATCAAAAAAAATGCATATGTCGATTAAGCCACAAAACCTTACTTACCATACCTGTATATTTTATATTTTTAAATTTTAGAAACTTTTTTCTTTTAAAAACTAGGATCTACTGCAGTTCACGGTAAAATATTGCTGGTAAGCAATATTTCCAAAAATCTATGAATTTTAAAGGCTGCTAGCTGCCAAACGGCTGAACGTACAGATCATGGCCGCACACTGTTTTAAGCGGCATAAGAAAGCCTACAAATAATCTGGAATAGCCATAAATCAATAATGCATAACTATCTCGCAGTGCAGAGAAATGAGCGAAAAAGACCTATTTTACGCGTTTTTTCTTCAGTGAGGCTTTCCCTGTGCATAATTGGATCTTGGCTATTCCAGATTATTTGTAGGCCTTCTTATGCCGCTTAAAATGGTGTGCGGGTATGATCTGTACGTTCAGCCGTTTGGCAGCTAGCAGCCTTTAAAATTAATAGATTTTTGGAAATATTGCTTACCAGCAATATTTTACCGTGAACTGCAGTAGATCCAAAAACTATGGGTACTTTAATTGGTTGATTCCAAACTAGAAGGGCTAATTTGTTTATCATAATAAAGGTGTTAATCAAGTTATCCTGTTGTCTTAAATCCAATTTTTCTGAAAATCCTGTTCGCGTAGACAATAAAGAAAAGATATACCAGTATGGCTTCTAAACCGATTAATATCCGCAGGATTAGTACCGGTTCTGAGTCATACTAAAAAATCCTGAATCGTAACATATTACAAACAATTTTCTACGAATAATAAAATGAAAATAATTAATACTAGTTTTGTTGGCAATGGCATTCGGTTCCTTAGGGTTAACAAAACTGGAATTAATCTTATAATTTTTTCTTTTGCTATCCGCGGGAAGCTGTCTCTAATACGATACGAACCTAGGTTGGTTTTTCCCTGATTATTTCTTGTAGACTGTCAATCAAACCAAATATACTTAAAGGGAGTGTGAACGTAAAAATTTCTCATCTGATTATCAAATCTTAACATTTTCTAAGCACATTTCACTACACTGATCAACCAAAAACGTCCTATTAACAAAAAATTTTGCCCTTATCTTGGACATAGTAAAAATCGGCAGAAAAAAGCCGTTTTTTAGGAAACGAGAGACAGATTTGCACTATATTTGAGATTATATGAATTGATGTTAAGGTTTGATAATCTGATGAGAAATTTTCTCGTTCACAGTCCCTTTAACAACATTATTCTGTCTGAATCAGGAATCTTAACCCTTACAGCTCGGGCCCCAATTCCCACCTTAATAGATCGGGGGGGGGGGGGGGGGGGGGGCTCCAAGAGCCCCCCCTCTATCTCGGCTCCTGTTACAGATAAAGACGTAAAATTTTTTTCTGGTGGTTCATGTGTTTTTTTAGAGAAAATTATTTTTTCTAGTCATAGCAGCCAGGCCGCTCCTTAGCCGCTTTTAGCGGCCAGCCGCTAAATTTTAAAACAGCTGTAGAGCGGCCAATTTTGCAGCTAGGATGACCAAATTTTAGGACGAACTTTTATTTTTCATAACAAAAAAATTACTTTTTCTGATCATCGCCAAAAAAACGGCAAATAACGGAAACCGCCATTTTCGGCGGTTACGGCGGTAAAACGGCGGTTGGCGGCGCCGATTAATATTTTTATCTGTTTGATGTTGCTCAAGGATTTACCAAAAAAATTTATAGGACTCTAGCTGTAATAGAAGCCACGATATTCATGATATATGTCTGTAGTAAAAGCCGGACAAAAATCGGTCATAAAGTCGGTCAGGGAGCGGTCAAACGGTCATAACACATTTTTTCTTAGAAGGTCATTGATATCTAAGTATTCACCAAAAAAAATTTAGGTTTCTCCTTATACACAAAAGTCATAATGTAGAAATTAAGATTTTTTAAGAATTTTTTTAGAATTTTGGTGCTACCCAACCGACTTTGACCGGACACCACGACCGACACAGACCAGATATCCTAATAAAATCAACTCTTGCCGACGTATAATTACTAAACTTAAAAAGTCATGAAGTCACAGCACTCCATCTTACCTACAAAAAAAATGAGATTGAAAAAACTAGAGGGGGGGGCTCTTGGAGCCCCCCCCCCCCGATCTGTAAGGGTTAAGGGATAAGATACTGGACAATGTGTACATTTTCAATTATAATAAACAAAGACCAGGAATAAGGTATAACCACTGGCAAAATAAATCTAAAATAATATTTGGGGGGCAAATGGAGAGGTCGTCAATTTTACGATGTGTTGCCCCCCAACGACAGCTGAAAAACACTTATAAGTTTCGTGATTTTTCCCCGAATTAATGTCATTGTTGGTATAAGCTGAAAAAGACCCTCTTTTTATAGATTACAATTATGCATTAAAAAGTTTAACACGAAATTTCCTAAAGTTTTTCAGCAAACTAATTAGAGATCATTTTTTAAAAGTATTTGGTGCTAGAGGTCTCTATTAGCACTTTAATTTTAAAACATTTTTAAAATTTTCGATGTTTTGTGATTTCTCTTGGGATGGTGGTGGTACCCTCCCCCCAAATAGTTATAAATCTTGGGACCTATGAGAAGCTACCCTGCAAAGAAGAACCCGATCAGTTTAGCGGATAGCTAGATTCTTAGGTACATACAACCAGACAGATCAACAAACAGACATCCTGTTACTTTATTAAAAAGGATAGTCAAATGTCCCTATCCTCCCTAGTCTGAATTGACTAGATTGTATCCTATAAGGAAAAACGTTTTGGCAGCTAAAATATATTTAAACAAAAAAATTTTCTCAATGTCTAAAGTGTGTACTAAAATCATGTCTTCCTTTGTGATGGATTAATTATTAGTAGAATCTTACACCAGATTTTCATGTATTCTAATGATGTGAAACTTTTAGTTGACTAAAATAACAATCTACCAAAAGGAAATTTTTAATAATAATTAGAATATTTTTTATCCCAATTTAAGCATGTAACAAAGATGAATAAGTACTTTCCAATGCAGCGACAAAACATTTATCACAGCGCTCGGCAGCCGCAATATTATATTCATCTGCGGCCTTCCTCAGCAAAAACAGCTAGCTGCACACCAAAAATTAAACACTTAGCAATGCGTTTTTAAGTTGAAATTTATGTCTTTTTGGTTGAAGCGTTCGGCTGTTAAAAGCTTCACTACTTAAGGATGGATTTATTTTGAAATTTTGCGGTTGCCAATACGTGCAAAATATGCAATTTGTATTTTGTATGTGCATACAGGGACATTGGACTGGCAATTTTATTTGTATTAAAAGTTTTATAAACATATTCATTCATACCTTTGCGTAAAAACATTATGTACTTTGAATGGATATTGATTGGTTGGTTTGTTTAAACTATAGCAGTGTCCTAAGTTTTTAGCCATTAATTATAATCTACAGTTGTAGATAATATGTATACTATAATAATGGATAAAAATATTTTATCGTCAATTGACCTATCCCTTAAGCTCTATTCATGAAATATGTGTGTGGACGTTTTCCACTAAACAAAACATCAACATTGAAAAATGCATATATAGACAAAATCATTTAAAACAAGGATAATATAAGGAAATGGATATGTTATTACGTGGGTGTGCAACAGACATCATTGCGGAGCCGTTTGATTTTGGTGCGGCTCCGGCTCCGACCTAAAATCAAGAAAAAACTCGACATATTTTTTTCCCACGTCTATTTTTGACTTTTGAAGGTTTTAAAAGTTCAATTTTTGATAAAAATGGACTTGAAAAACTAAATAGGGGCATTTGCACATGACAAATCAGAGTTACCAAATTATAATTTATAAAAATCCTCTTTGTTTGTCTAGTCCGAAGCCGGGGCCGTTTTTTAACGAAAATTACGGCTCTGGCACCAGCTCTAGCAAAATATGGCGGCTCCACGGCTCCCGGCTCCGCAACACTGGCCAACAAATAGCATGTACTCTGATAAAGTAGTGCTCGCATCTGACTAACGTTACCCATCGTTTTACCACATCCCCTCCTCTCCTACTTGATTTATAAAGTGACCAATAAATGAGGTTCATTTTCCCTGTTAATAAGGGGTGATGTTTCTGTGCTTAACCAGGCACTTTCAGGGAAAACGCATTGAAATTACATAAAATTTATTTATTTTAGAAATATTCAGCTGGCTGCCATCATCAACACTTGTTAAAAAGTAAGTTTATATTATTTTCAATATTTTTATATTCATTGGCCCTTTAAATAATTGGATATCTTTTTTAAATATTTGACCGTTTCCATCGCATTTAGAATTATAGTGGGAGGGGTGAGGGGGGGGGGGGAATCGGAAAGAACTGAAAAAAATTTGAAAAATTATTTTTTATGAACTAATACATACAATCAGTTTCCAAGAAGAAGGGGTAATTTTGTTTATCTTTTAGCATTGACTTATCCCTTAAATTTCCTGATTTTTAGTAAAATTCTGGTGGTACACGGAGGTCTGTCCAGTGTAACCAACTTTGATCTGGATGACATCAGAGGACTTCCTATTGGTAAGTCATTACTTGCGGTTTCCCTTAAAGTTTCTTGTGGGAGGAAAATACATTTCATGGGGTTGGTGTAATTAAATAGTAGTTGTAATCTTTTTTTTAAATTTCAACTGGAACAAAACCGGTTTGACGCACAAAAAAATTTACTTCACATGAAATGTAGCCAATTAAATTTGCAAAAGAAAAGTATTTGATAATCATCTTGATTGGAGGACTCCTTTCCCTCCAAAATATACGTTGAAACCTCTTGAACGGCAAAATCGCCGAAAATCGCAGCAAATAACAGCCAAACAGTTTACCTGAGGCTCATAATGCATAAGTAAAGAAATTTCCGCCTCAAAAAGAACTTAATTGAACATAATTGAAGAAGTGTCCTAAGTCGCTAAATCGACTCCGTCATCCCCTAAAGGGGCAAAAAAAACGAAATTTTTAGAAAAATCGTAAAAAATTGTGCCTTTGGTGGTGCGTATCGTCCAAACGGTTTGCCCGTGGCGGATCATGCGTAAGTAAAGAAATGTCCGCCCCAAAAAGTTGTACAAACTTGCTTTTGTATGTCAATCCCAAAAAACAACTCACTGCATGAGTTTTGGCCAAAAAAACGAAAATCGCTACTTTGTACAGTTGATAACCATTAAATCCGGCTTTTAGTCGGCCGCCTGTTAAAAGCTTTCCGGCCAGCCGACAAGCTTTAATGATATATCCCTGGAACTGCCAGGGTATGTAGAATTTTGGTTAAGAAAAACATTTAGACCTTCTCATTGCAATTTTGTTGGATATGGCGTGTCTTAAAGGAAGCCTGCAAGAAATACCACGCTTTAACTGCTGAAAGACTGCCACAAGTAGACCAAATACCCCAAATTTGAAGCCTTCAGCTTCTATAACAAAAAAGTTCTAGGCATTTTAAAATGACATTTTATGTACAATGGAAATTTTGAAAGAATTGCAATGCTCATGTTGAAATATTTAAAATTAAACTATGTGGCCTAGAAACAAAATTATAAGCTTATTTTGTCATAAATTTAGGTTTCCAGTAACTAATTATATTTTTACAATAAAAATACCCATTTTTATAGTCAAAATCATTTTAAAAAATTAAGTTTTACTTGCGTTGTACCGAATGTACTGTAGCCAATCAGAAGGCTGAATCAGCTTAATAACCAATCACAGCTAAGCTTGTATTAGTTTACCCCTTTGTTTCCGCTATGATTTTTGTTTAAAAATGCAATTTCAATCGAATTTTTTTCATAGATTTTGACTATGAAATGTGGTGTTTTTATTGTAAAAATGTAATCAGTTACAGGCAATCTAAGTTTCTGACAAAGATAAGGTTATAATTTTATGTCTAGGCAACGTAATTTAATATTGTTTTTTCTTTTATGAGCATTGGAAATCTTTCAAAAATTCCATTGTACATAAAATGCTATTTTGAAATGCCTAGAACTTTTTTGTTATTGAAGCTGAAGGCTTATAATTTGGGGTATTGGGTCTTCTTGTGGCAGTCTTTCAGCAGTTAAAGCGTGTTATTTCTTGCAGGCGTCCTTTAAAGACCATAGTCAACCTAAATTCTGAAATGTATGTATAAATCCGTCAAATTTTTAGGATTTACCAACATTTTTCAAATTGACATAAGTTTGTCAATTTTCAACCTTTTTTCACATTTTAAGTTGCTAAAATTATCTTCATTACCTAAGGTTTTTGTTTTTTGAAAAATTATTAATGAAAAATGGAATTTAAAGCATATTTTTTTAAATTTTAGATGAAATTTTGATTTTTAAAATTTTTTTGGGGGGCCGGAAATGGCCGGAAACCGGACAAAAGACCGGATTTTAACCATTTTTTCAACTCTAGGGGTCATATCCAGTGTTGAGGAATTCAGATCAGACCTTAAAGCAAAAATCAATATTAGGGCGTACCCAGGAGGGGGCTTGATTTACAGATACCCCCTAAAAACCGGAAAAAAACGTTTTTTTTATAAAAATCCCGGCCGGTTTTGGCCGGATCCGGCTCAAATTTTGCATGGAGTCATCCTTTGGTATTCCCCACAGTTGATACTTGATCTGGCAAGATCCCAGAAAAGTGTGGTATATCTACCCTCCCCCTCTTCCATAAGGAGCCATAAAAACAAAGGTACCCTACCCCTCTCTAGGCACTTTGAGGGAAAAAACAGATTTTGCTTTTTAAGATTTTTACATTTTAAGGCTAGTTCCTTCCTCCCTATTTTCATAACGGACTTCTCTGCTTGTTAATTGAACCATTTTAGAATCGGGCTTATTGATTTCAAATAATTGAGTTTATTTAGAAAACATAGCAACACTATACAGTTAGAACTAGTTTGAATCAACCTTGATCAAGACTTATTGAACATTTTTTAGCCAACGAATGAGTAAACATGGTTGTAAAACTTTGGGTACCAGCATAAGAAATATCCTCCCTTTACTTAAATTTATATTAACTGTAATATAGGACGTGGAATACAGCCAGAGGACAACGACATTTTGTGTGATATTCTTTGGTCAGATCCTATGGTGGTAAGATTACTAAAAGATAGATAGATAAATAGATGAATAGACAGATAGATAGACAGATAGATAGACATATAGATAGACAGATAGATAGACAGATAGATAGACAGATAGATAGACAGATAGATAGACAGATAGATAGACAGATAGATAGACAGATAGATAGACAGATAGATAGACAGATAGATAGACAGATAGATAGACAGATAGATAGACAGATAGATAGACAGATAGATAGACAGATAGATAGACAGTTAAATAGACAGATAGATAGACAGTTAGATAGACAGTTAGATAGACAGATAGATAGACAGATAGATAGACAGATAGGTAGACAGATAGATAGACAGACAGATAGACAGATAGATAGACAGATAGATAGACAGATAGATAGACAGATAGATAGACAGATAGATAGACAGATAGATAGACAGATAGATAGACAGATAGGTAGACAGATAGATAGACAGATAGATAGACAGATAGATAGACAGATAGATAGACAGATAGGTAGACAGATAGATAGACATATAGACAGATAGATAGGCAGATAGGTAGACATATAGATAGACAGATAGATAGACAGATAGGTAGACAGATAGATAGACATATAGATAGACAGATAAACAATCAGGTAAACAGACAGATAGATAGATAGATAGATAGATAGATAGACAGACAGATAGACAGACAGATAGACAGATAGACAGATAGACAGATAGACAGACAGATAGACAGACAGATAGACAGACAGATAGACAGACAGATAGACAGACAGATAGACAGACAGATAGACAGACAGATAGACAGACAGATAGACAGACAGATAGACAGACAGATAGACAGACAGATAGACAGACAGATAGACAGACAGACAGACAGACAGACAGACAGACAGATAGACAGACAGATAGACAGACAGATAGACAGACAGATAGACAGACAGATAGACAGACAGATAGACAGACAGATAGACAGACAGATAGACAGATAAACAGACAGATAGACAGACAGATAGACAGACAGATAGACAGACAGATAGACAGACAGATAGACAGACAGATAGACAGTCAGATAAACAGACAGATAGACGTACAGTAAGACAGACAGATAGATAGACAGATTGACAGACAGATAGACAGACAGATAAACAGACAGGTAGACAGACAGATAGACAGACATGTAGACCGACAGACAGACAGATCTTTGATAACTTTTAACTTTATAATAAGTATAGAAAAACACACATTTATCTTAACTTGTGTCTTATACATAAATGTGCATGATTTGAAGGTAGGTCCTCAGTGAAACTTAATAAAATGATTGGTTTACAGGGATTTAAAGGGATAAGACAATGTCTGATAAATTTATGTACATCCCCCATAATGATACACAAAATTACTCCTTTTTTAGATTATAATTAGTTGTTTAGACGTTTTGACACTGGACATTCAACTTATTAACCCATCAATCAAAATTCAATAAAAGTCTTCTAAGTTGTTAAGCCAACAAATAAGAAAATGTTACTATAAAACTTTGAGGACTAGTGTGATAAACAGCCCGATGTTTTCTAACTCCCTGTTGATTTAGCATACTATAGATTAATACCCAATTCTCCTCTCTTTCTACTGGATGAACGAATTGGCCAATATATGATATTCATGTTGGCAACCTAAATTGATAACAATTTTTCCCCTGTCATAATATCCACGTATATTCGATATCCATTTTAATACCACATTTTTTTCTATCCAGATTGGCAAAGGATTAGAAGAAAATCGACGGGGTGGAGGGATTATGTTTGGTAGTGACGTCACTGCTAAGTTTCTAAACAGAAATAATCTACAGTGTCTCATCAGGTGAAATATCCTTATACTAAAGTAGCAGGATGTTTGTGTATCTGTGTGACTGTGTGTACCGAAGGATCTCGCTAACCGCTGAACCGATCAAGTTCTCCTTAACAGGGTAGCTTCTCATAGGTCCCGGGAAGGTTTATAACTATTTTGGGGGAGGGTACCACCACCCTCCCAAGAGAAATCACAATAAAATCGAGAAAAAAAATGAAATATTTCAGCCACTTAGTGTCGCTAGCGTAGAGACATGAATTTAACAGCTGATAACAAAGACAAATTATTTCTCAAATTAGATATTTAAAATTTAAAAAAAAAACATTTAAATGCCACTAGAGGCCTCTAGGGGCGTAGCCGCTAGTTACTATAGATAGTAACGCAACTCTGACTTACTAAGAAGGTGGTAGCCCGAATGGTTATAACTACTAAGTAGTTTTTCTGTCTGTACTATTTGGTTAATTCCCGTTCTTCTTTTACTAAAATCCACAGAAAGGAACAGAACAAACTTTTTCAGGACTTCATAGTCGCACCGAAGTCACGAGTTTAAACCCGTTTGGATGCTTTGAAAGTTTTGTCCTAAAGGGAGAAATGACTTCCAGCTTATTTTTAAAATTGTGATAGGTTGAGTTTCCTTAAGCGAATGAGGAGCCGCTGCCGAGCCCTGTTTTTTTTAATCAAACATAATTATATGGATGACCTAAAAGTATAAATGTATTTGGTAAAATTAGCAAATAAATGTTTATGTCAATTAAAATTATTTACCTCCTAGGAGCCACACGGAAATATTGGAGGGTTGTATTTGTATTCATGCTGGCTGCTACACAGTATTCTCTGCACCAAATAAATCCAAGTAAAATAGATAGATATATAGATAGATAGACATACATACAGACAGACAGTGTATTTGTATTCATGCTGGCTGCTACACAGTATTCTCTGCCCCAAATAAATCCAAGTAAAATAGATAGATATATAGATAGATAGACATACATACAGACAGACAGTGTATTTGTATTCATGCTGGCTGCTACACAGTATTCTCTGCACCAAATAAATCCAAGTAAAATATATATATATATAGATAGATAGACATACATACAGACAGACAGTGTATTTGTATTCATGCTGGCTGCTACACAGTATTCTCTGCACCAAATAAATCCAAGTAAAATATATATATATATAGATAGATAGACATACATACAGACAGACAGTGTATTTGTATTCATGCTGGCTGCTACACAGTATTCTCTGCACCAAATAAATCCAAGTAAAATAGATAGATATATAGATAGATAGACATACATACAGACAGACAGTGTAATTGTATTCATGCTGGCTGCTACACAGTATTCTCTGCCCCAAATAAATCCAAGTAAAATAGATAGATATATAGATAGATAGACATACATACAGACAGACAGTGTATTTGTATTCATGCTGGCTGCTACACAGTATTCTCTGCACCAAATAAATCCAAGTAAAATATATATATATATAGATAGATAGACATACATACAGACAGACAGTGTATTTGTATTCATGCTGGTTGCTACACAGTATTCTCTGCACCAAATAAATCCAAGTAAAATAGATAGATATATAGATAGATAGACATACAGACAGACAGACAGTGTATTTGTATTCATGCTGGTTGCTATACAGTATTCTCTGCACCAAATAAATCCAAGTAAAATAGATAGATATATAGACTAAAAACAGAATGTTAGATAGACAAAAAACGGACTAATAGATAGACAAAAATAGACTGATAGATAGATAGATAGACAAAATATTAAATTGTTAGATAGATAGACAGACAAAAACATACAGGTATAAGGTAGATGTATAAAAAATTATTTATAAACTTAGAATAATTGATTAATTTATTCTGGATAGCTGCACATTTGTTGTATCCTCATAAAAACAAGGATGACAATATACATAAAGTGAAGCTTTAAATTCAGATAGAAGGACAAACGAACGTTGGAGCGTAGAGTGTGAGAATTTAATTGATTTATAAGTTTGAACAAAATATTCAAATATATAATTATGACGAAAATAGTTTTAAAAAATTGATTTTAAATAGGATATTGTTTAAAGTTATAACTGCTCTTGATTTTAAAGAAACTTTGCTTCTACTATTGTATCTTTTTTTTAGGGATCAAATTAATAAAACAATTATATCATACTAAAAGTTGTTGTCAAAAAAGTAAAATAATCATGTTTGGAATGGACGTACGGACTTTCAGATAACGATTATTGAGTATCTTATTTTTCAAAATCTTACCTAAATATTAAATGCAATCAACATGCAAAATTATAGGATAATTATAACCTGCCTTAACTAGAATTATTCGCTTTTAGAAAATAATTTAATAAGATTAAGTTTTCTCAATTTGTTCATACCTATTTATTTTAGCTAAAGCTTTTTGTTTAAATTTTAACCTTTTTTCAGAAATGTTCTAGGGGGAGTATTAACCCTCCACCCCACAGAATCAGATCAACTCAGGCTGGAGGGATTCGTATTCCAACAAACAACATAAATGTCCTCCCATATCTACCCAGGGATACAGTGGGATAGGACATAGGATAATTTCCCCAAGGACGTCCAAGCTTTTTATTTTAAGGGGAGTAAAATGATGAGTTTCAACCTTTAAGGGGGGTAAACATACCTTCACCCCCACCCTTAGACGTATATGCTACCAAGATTATTAAATATATAAATTGATAACTATGTTAACAACATAGTTGTTCCTATTTAGTTTATGTCACCCTTACTATAAAGCATGTCCAAGGATTGGGGAGATTTATTGGGGAAATACCTAGCTAAACTTTGAAAATGAATTATATTGTTTCATCCTCCCAACTCCAACAAATTTATACCAAAGACTCCCCCCGAAAATCCCGCCACCCTTATTCAAAATACTTCTATTACACCCCTCCCCCACCCTCCATAAAGAAAGGTAAGAATATGCTTGGACGTCCTTTCTTGTTATAGTCACTTAGGAAAATGGATATAAAATACGTGAATATTGAGACAAGGTAAATGTTGTAGTCAATTTAGGTTGTTAATATAGTCCTCAGATATTGGTAAATACGTTCTACACGGTCAGGAGACGGGATGGGATAAGTTCGTACGGGGGAAGATGGGATCTATCATTATATTAGCCAGCTGTGAGAAACATTTTATCAGGATATGCAAGAATTTCTCACAATATCCACCTATTCTATATCCATTCTTTGGAACAATCCAAAAACTGTTTAAATATTTTCAAAAATTCTCATAATGCCAAAGATAGAGTTATGCAAAAAACTTAAATTAAATCAAAATATCCAAATTGAAAATTTCTACTCCGTTTTATTATGTGTTCATGTAAATCCGGGATTTTAAGGGGCAAGCCAATGGGCTGTATATTGATTTACACACTCAATGATGATAAACAAAATCACCTCTTTTGTAAATCAAAAATATTAGTTGAAAAGTGTAAACACTCCTAGTTTAAACCAAATTAATATCAAAAAAAACAGCAAAGTCATGTTTTGATAATAATAAAATTTACAGTTCAGTGTCCCCTTCCTCCCTGATATTAATGCTTAAAGTATATAAGAGTTAGGCTATGGAAGTTTGATTAAAGGAGTAGGTTGCGCTAAAAATCCGTAAAGGTGTGAGTTTTAAGGCATGAAAATAGAAGTAGAACGGTAATAATCACTAAATAATATGTGAATTTCGTATTAAAAAGGACTATAGACAAAAAAATGTTTTAAGTAAACTTAAATTTTTATCGTTCTACTACTGTTTTTAACCTAAAACTCACAACCTTTTACGGATTTTTAGCGTAACCTACTCCTCTCTTTTTAACCTGTCTCTGCATTTTACAAATTTTTAGCATAAGCTTTATTACATTATTTGTACTGATTTTTATTGTAATAAAGGGATCTAGTCCAGCTCATGGTAAAATGTTCCTGAGATCAATTATCTACAGAAAGAAATTAATGAATTTTAAAAGCAGCTAGCGGCCAAAAGTAGAGCTTATAGCCATGAAAGCCCGTAGATTTTTTGAGATTATTAAAACCAGAAACATTTTACCATGAACTGCGCTGGGTCCTAATAATGTATAATTTATTGTATAGCATATTTTTCAAAGTTCGCTAATCATCTTTCTGCTTTTTATGATCAAAATATATCATAATTGAAGGGCTCGGCAGCCGTGTGTAAGCTTTAGTGAAATCGTTATTGTCTAACCTTAAAATTCAGCCGTATGTCTAAACTTGTTCTAAACAGACAATCCATTTCTGGATTTATTTTTCTTGCACACAAGTGGGTTTCAATTTGAGATGTGCGGCGATGGACGGCTGCCAAGCCCTGATATTTATGCTTCTACTATATGATAATTTAGTCTGTTAGTCTTTTCATGTAATTTGAACGATAATTATATGAATAAGAAGTAAAGCACAGAAGAAAAAAATCTTCGACACCGATTTATATCCGCTGGATTATAACCTGTTCTCAGTCATACTGAAAATACATGGATAGCATCGTATTACAGACAATTTTCTACGGATAATAAAATAAGAATTATAAGATAAAAACAATTTTGTCAGCCCAGGCCTTCTCCCCCACGGGGCTAACAAAACTGATTTTAATTTTTTTTTTTTTAGATTTTAATATCAGCAGAAAGCTGTTCATAATACAAAGTTAGAAACAACTTTTATAAAAATGATAGGTATGGTATAATTGCAAGTTTTTTTATAAGTTTTTAAAGAAGAATTTCTTCGCTATATATGAAATTTGTACTTGATTTATATTTGAGTAATTTTTTAACAAAAGATGCAAATGAGATTTATAAAAAAAAAAACATAATTAATTTTCTATTATTATATATTTCATATACATATTATTATATAGTTTACTTACAGTATTTATTTTCAATAATATTTAAAATATCATCAACGAAAATGCCATTTCTTTTTATATTGAATTATTGTCTTTTTTAGAATTATTTGTATGATTTAGTAATGCTTGGCTGTTTTTTTTAAATAAATATTTTTTGGAACTTTTTATACATTTTTATCAAGAGTTAGACAAATTAACCATTTTATTGAAAAAAATAATGAGTTGTGATCCAAGGGTGTAAAGGGATAAGACAAAGGCCGATAAACTGATGTACATCCCAAATGATGATGCACAAAATTACCTTTTGTTGAAACGTTTTTACACTCAACTAAACAAAAGTTAATATTTAATAAAAGTCCCAAGTTGTAATCCAACGAAAAAAAAAATATTAAAAAAGTTTGAGGACTAGCGTAGTAAACAGCCCAATGTCCCCTCCCCTCCCAGGATATGATCAGAGAAATCGGGATAGATCAGGGAAAGGTTAATTTAACGCCCTTTGCCATTTCCCTTACCCCTGAATATAATAGAGATTTCTTTATTCAAAGTCTTTTTGGAATTTAAAACAAACATTCTATGATAACAAGACTTGATCAAAAAGGTTCTTGCATTAAATGCCTCTAAACTAAGATTTTATAGGAATAAAAAATATTTACAATTTCTTAATGGAAAGAATAATTTCAGGTGGTTTTTAATTTTTTATAATTTTTTTTATAATAAATAGCAAAAAATACAACAGTTTTTTCTAGTCAGAAATACGAAGAATGCTCTTCTTTTAGGGGCTGCTTTTTTTTAGCCAGAATAAGAATATCTTCCATCGTATTTCTAAATATTTAATAAATGAATATGCTGCTATATAAATTAGCTAAGTTGTGGTGGTTTCAATAATTACAAATCCTGCATATTTTCAGAATAAAATTGCCTATATTACCCTGTTATACCAGGAATCATTATGTTAACAAGCAATTTTATCTAAAGGGATAAGATGATGGACCATAAATTGGTGTACATTCTCAATGATTATACACAAAATTACCCGTCTGTAGATTACAGTTAGTGGTTTAAACGTTTTGACACTCAACATAATAAACCAACCAATCAAAATTTTAAAAATTCCCCAAAGTCATTAAGTCAATGAATAAGAAAACGTTATTGTAAATCTTTGGGAATAAGATTAATAAACAGCCAAACAAAGTCCACTCCCTCCCGGATAATAAAGAGTATTTAGTAACTAAAGAAACCTAAAGATATGTTGATGGTAAAAATGTTGGTATAATTAATATCTGCTGCGGCCAGCAATCATGCCTGTCTCTCTGTCTGCAAATAGTTCCTGAAATTAAAATTCAATTCAAATTGTTTGTATCATTCCATTAATTATATATATAAAAACACAACTATTTTTCTTATTTTTATTTACAATTGTTTCACTAATAAATAGATGATTAATTCCAATTAAGATGTTAAAAAATGTATGTCTTTCCATTTTGAATCTTTTGAATATACATTAAGTAGTAATTTTTTTGTTCGTCTGTTATTACCTCACGACAGGCTACAATTTAATCAAGACAAAAGTAAGTGCCGAGCTCTGGGACCTATTTATGGTAAAATTAGACATAGAACCATGATGGTTCCAGGTAAAACCAAAATATTTCAGCGGGATCTTTTTGAGAAAATTAGATTTAAAAATTTCAAGTTCAACTTTCACCCCCTAGGAGTTGTCGTATAATCATGACAAGAAAAGCAAAGATTATTTATTTGAAATTTTGAACAACTTTGCTTTTAAGAAGTCTTTCATAAAACCTCTCTATATACATATGATTTATTTAAGGCTGAATTTCCGTGACCTTAGCAAAGCAACTGATAAAAATGGCCATTAATTAACTCCCTTCGGGAGTGGTTTTATGAAGAACTTTATAAAAGCAAAGTTGTTCAAAATTTTAAATAAATAATCTTTGCTTGTCTTGTCATGATTATGCGGCAACTCCTAGGGGGTGAAAATTGAACTTGAAATTTTCAAATCTAATTTTCTCAAAAAGATCCCGCTGAAATATTTTGGTTTTACCTTGAACCATCGTGGTTTTATGTCTAATTTTACCATAAATAGGTCCCAGAGCTCGGCACTTACTTTTGTCTTAATTCAATTGTAGCCTGGCGTGACCCAGATTATCAGTTTTTGACATGGGATGGTTTTGCACCGAATATTTCCACCTTAAATTCCCTAGTTTATAGACCTTAGTTTTATCATATAAGTATTTTTTGTTTTCTATTAGATCTACTAACCACTGAACCGATTAGTTCCTTCATCTTAGGGAAAATTCAATGGTACAATTATACAATCAACCAAATTTTAAGACGATAAAATTTACCAAAGAAAACTTTATTTATTTAACTATTGACTGACTTATTACATGACTAAGATGAAAATATCTGCAATTTCATAATAAAATATGTAAAGTTTATAATTGTATTGTATTCGGATAGTTCCTTACCGTGTTCCCTTAATTTTAATAAGAGATTGACCATCCAGTCTTTCTATATATTTATTGTACCTTTAAAACCTTAAAGGACTATTCTTGCAACCGAACCACCAGAATCCTGTATCTCGGGGATAAGCTGGATTTCCGTTGTCCACGCTAAAGGTGTCATCATTCCATCTTAACAATTATAAAGATGTATTAATGAATATAGAATATACGTAGATAAAGTATAAAAATTGTCGTAAATTTTCCCGTCATTTATTGGTCAGTTCGTGCATCTAGTAGGGGGGGGGGTGGATGAGGAAAAGGTCATTTTACCCTGCTACAAGTTTCACTTTATTAGAGAACATGAAGTTTGGTGTTAGATCCAAGTAATAATAAATCCACCGATGGATGAATAGCTAGATGTATAGATGAATGAATAGCAAGTTGGAGTGTAAGAAAGGATGCTTAAATTCATGTTTGCCAAACTGACATAGAAAAATTCAAATAGTAAATTACCAGAAAACCAATTGTTTTGGCTCTGAGCTTTATAGGAAGAAGGGATGACAAATTCAAATGTATAATAGATGCTTATTTATTAGGGGAATATTAACAAAAAATTTCAAATGTCAGCCTTAGTCGGCAGCCGAGGAACTCTAATTATGCTGGACGCATAGACTGACAGTGTAAATTATAGAGTAACATCGCTACTAGTAATATAAATACATTACCTGTAATATTTACCGTTTTTGAAGAAATATATTTTATCATTGCTGTATCTTATTGCAGCATCTGAAATTATAAAATGTTTATTTATCGCATCATTTTATAGACAGCTGTCCTCAGATAGCAAGTGAAAAATTAAAATATTAAAACTGGTATTAATGTTATGATCTTTCAATTTAATATTTGTAGAAAATTGTCTGTCATACGATGCAATACATGATTTTTCAGTATGAGCAACGGCTACAGCTCAGCGGATATTAATCGGTTTTGAAGCCATACTGGAAAAAAATGAATTATTACTATGTATAAATAATAATGGTCTCTTTTAGAAAATTCCTAGTTTTTAAACTCCTATAGAAGTTCTTTTTTACAGAATTATAGCCACATGTTTATTTTATAAAAACTGCATCCATAGTTATTTCTAAACATGTACTACATATTTAAAAGAAATGCTCGGCTGCCACAACTAAACCTCAAAATGACACGCGGACGTCGAGCCCTGAGGTGAATTCTTAAAAAAAAATTTTGCCCCACTAAAATTTTAGTGAGGCAAAATTATCCCCTCTAAATTTTTAGTTTGCTCACTGATTTTAGTGGGGCAAAAGTTTTTTAAGAATTCACCGCTGATTGAAGGGATCATTTATTTTTACTGGCAAAAAAATAGTCATTCATCTATAGCTAAACTAGAATATACCTAAGTTATTTGGTATACCATCCCAGTTGCTAATATCTCTCGGATAACTGTCTGATACTGGTGGCTAAAATAGATAGATATATAGATGGATAGGTAGATAGATATATAGACAGATAGAGAATTAGATAGATAAGTAGATAGATAGATAGGTATATATAGATGGATAGATACCATCCCAGTTGCTAATATCACTCGGATAATTGTCTGATACTGGTGGCTGAAATAGATAGATAGATATAGATAAATAGATGGTTAGATAGATAGATGAAGAGAGAGATATAATAAAAAAATAAAGTTAGTTAATTAGATAAATAGTTAGATTGATATGTAGTTAGATATCAAGGTAGGTATATTATTAGGTAAATAGATAGTTAAATATAATCCGATACTGGTATTAGATAGATAGATAGGTAGATAAACATTTAAGATAGATAGATGGATAAATATAAAGTTAGATAGATAATTAGTTAGATAGATAGTTAAATAAATAATTAAAGTTATACTTACTGAAGTTTCAGGATCAAACTTCCAGTATTTAGTACCTAATTGTTTTTAATTAAAACATCATGTCATTTAAATATAGATATAGAATATACGTGGATATTATGACAAGGGAACAATTGTCATAAATTCAGGTTGCTAACATGGAACTCATTTATTGGTCCGTTTGTTTATCTTGTAGGAGGGTGGGAATATGGTAAAGGGGTAGAAATGGGGAAATCGTTATTTTAGCCAGCGCGTGTTTCACTCTATAGAGGAAAAGAAATTCGGGTGTAAGATCTAAGTAATATTATATACATTCATTTAACCTAGTATTCAAACCTGTAAGGAAATATAAACCAATACTACCCTTCGATTATATTAACTTTGACTATAAGTCCTAAAATGCATGGATAAAAATTTGGGGCAATCAATTTACCATTATTTTTCATTTAACGTCGCATTTCTGACAATTTATTTCGTCCTGAAACGTTGTAGGCCGCTACCTACCAAACCACAAAAACTGCAAATTTAACATGAGTAAAAAAGCAAATATTTCAACATCCTATTATGTAAAATAATGATTTTGTTGTCTCTAGCTTCAGATCTCAATAACTACTGAAACCAATTATGAAAGCTTCAAGAGATCCTATGATAGTTTTAGGCTATTTTTTACATCTAAGTCTTGGATGGAGTTGAGATTTAGAGCACCTAGATGCTAGTTGCTACTAGTACAACAAAAAATAAAGAAAATATAAAGAAATTTTGTAATTTTCAGACAGAAATGTTTTGAAAAGAAAATTACACTAATTTCCTTTAGGGTTATTTCTAATCCAGGAATAAATAGATATTTATATCTACTCTAGTTAATTATAAACTTTGTTATTAATCCGCTTTAATGGGATAAAATAATTGTCCCAACATATCATACATGCTAAATAACATTCAAGATACAAGCAACCCTTTGATTGGATAATCTTTGTCCTAACTGTGCAATATTATGAGTCTTGACTTTTTATTTACCTAGGCATTCCCATTTATCCCACTTTTAGTGTCGTGTCGGCCATTGCTGCAGTGGTTAACATTTTACCGTCACAAAATGGAATCCAGAACTAGAACCCGATACCTCCCTGACAGCAAGTAGAAACGATGTCATTTATTCTATTGCCGCGGTTTTTGCTTATTAAATATTTTGTCTAGAATATGCAATCCTTTTAATAAAGTAACAGGATCTGTGTGTATGTGTGTGCGTACTGAAGGATCTTTCTAACCGCTGAACCGATATGGTTCTCCTTATCAAAGCAGCTTCTCATAGGTTTTTAGAAGGTTTTTAACTACTTTCTGAGAGGGTACCACCACCATAACAAGATAGGGGCGTAGCCACAAGTTTTTAAATATATTGACTGTATTATACATTCCTGAGTCTAAGTTAATGTAGTATATACTGGTGTAGAGAAATTACTGCAGGCCAAAACCTTTTATCTTATCAACTAAACAAAATGCCACGGCTTCGGGGATAGGACAATTGACAATAGATTGTTATTTTTGTGTATAATTCTGCCTTTGATAGCGGGTATTGGCTGAATAGGTATGGATTGTTGATAAATTCAACCGGCAGAATCTCCTTGATTCTTGACCATATGTACAGTACACGACTTTTTTAACGCAGCAAAGCTTTTCTAACCCTCTGTCTGTCCATCTGTCTGTATGTTGCATGTCTGTAGCTTTATTTCTCAATAACAGCACTGTTTTAGAGGATGGTAACTTCACCCTCCTAAGATAAATCACCCCTTAAGGCCTCTAAAATATACTTCCTAATAGTTCAGAGTCAGACCCTTTAAATATTGTAAGGTTTCGAGATTTTTCTATTATACACAATTTAAACTAGACTATTCGAAATATAGTTTTCGTTATTTTTAAGGAGATAGATAAGTTTGCATTAGTTGAGTTTTCAAAAAGAAAAACCCCTCTGGATTTTCAATCAGGCTGAATATTAATATTTTACACTGGTTGTTTACTAATACTATTAAGGTCTAATAGGTTTAATTTTTAATAGTTTTCACAACCAAATTTGTCTTTGATATTCTAATTTCCTTTGAAAAAGTAAATCTTGTTATTAGCAGGCCACACCATGGCAGCATCCACGTTACTCGGGATACCTCCGAATCCAACATCCATTCCCTTAACATAAATTTTCTTGTTATTTGCGAGCAACACCTGATTAGACTAAACTTGTTGTTTTTATACCACACTTTAGTAGTGTGTTATATTCAATGATTTCAAAAACCTTCAAAATCAAAAACTCTGAAAACTAAAATCTTTAACACTTTAAAATCTTTTAATGCAACACCTTGCAATCTCTTTTGAATGGAAGAAATATGAATAAATCTACAATTCTCAGTTACTTTTCCATACTAACTAGCATTAATAGCGGCTTAGACCTAGGAGGCAATTGAAGAAAGGGAGAGGGTTGACCCTCCACTTCTAATTTTGATTTTAAAAAGAAAGAAATATTTTTGGTCATTTGATCCTACAATACACACAAACAGACAAACATTCACATCGTATTACTTTTATAAACTTTTAAACTGCCACCAAATGACTATAAAATCAGTAAATAACTTTATGCATTGTCTACCTTAGGATAGCCATCATCTAAAGTTCCGTCTGTAAATCTCCAATACTGATCTCCCTAAAAAATACATTATCAACAATTCTGTTGATTAAAATACTGCTCAATATGATCATCATTTTGGTATGTTTATATAAAAATCCAACATTGATACATTAAATCATATCGGAATTCTCTAAAGAACCTAAGGGCATCATCACATGTAATGGGATGCAGTACTCTAACGCCCGCTAGTGGATATTTGGTTAAGGAACAATCAACAGACAACCAACCCTTTGATTTTACGACCATTTCTGAGAAGTCCCAACAGTGCATGGTAATGAGTTGCTCCTCTTAAACGGCTAAGTCATTCAACCTACTCAAAACTATTTATAACTACTCTTTATACCTTGAAGAAATATGTCCTTCCATTAGTCCAAGTGAAAGCAGCATCCAAGTTTCCTGGCATACCCCAGTCACGCTGGATAGATCTGATGTAAAAAAAATTACAATAAAATTTTTGGGAAAAGTCTCTTTCGTGGCAACGCCCCTTAAGGGGTGATTCGTCGTATTTTTAAAATGGCTTTTTATAGGTTATTTTAGGGTAGGTTAGGTTATATGGTTTAGGTGATTGCCCCATATGGTTAGGTAGTAGGCCCCGCAGGGTAAGAGCACCCCGCAGGAGCTAGAAATAAGAGAAATGTGTAAAATACGAAGAATCGCCCCTTACGGTGGGTTGCAACGAAAGGGACTATACCCAAATTTTTTAATAGTCTTTAGAATGTTTGTTGGTTAACCTCTTAATAGCGTCTTATTATGGGGTATCTTTGAATTAAATTCCAAACAAGCAGCTGGAGAAACGTCTTTAGTTACAACATGGTATAGGGACCAGATTTTAACCTACCTGAAATCGAGCAGACGCACTAAGTGTTGTGTCACAGTCTGCTCGGCGTTGGGGAAGTAATTGTTTCGAACTTTGGTTTTATGGTTGCTATGCCAGGTGTACGTCATTTATAGTTAAAGATATGGGTTGTGCAATGGCCAATAAAAAGACATATAGAAATTAGGGTTGGGCCGGATATTCGGTTTGGCCGGATATCCGGCTATTTTCAATATCTGGCCGGATACTGGATATTGAAACTATCCGGTTTCAGGATACCCGACTGATTTATAATGCCGGATATCCGGTTATCTGGCCGGATATCCGGTAATTTGCCGGATATCGAACGTTTACTAGATATCCGGCCGGTACCGGATATCCGGCATTAGAAATCAGCCGGATATCCAGTATCCGGTATCCGGCCAAAAGGTACCCGGCCCAACCCTTATAGAAATTATACTTTCCAGAATTTGAAGATTGGTTACCTGGGATATCCAGGTTCAATAGATGTTTCGGTCAACTTCCAGTATTGAGTTCCTATAACAATACGTTTATTATCAATTGGATTTTACACCAGAATAAAGTGAAACTTGTAGTTAAAATAATGATTCTTCCAGCACCCTCCTAAGAGTAGTCGCCCCTAAAAAAAAAGCCCCTCCCCCTCACTTTTTTACTTTTCTTTTTAAAACTCCACTGAAGGGCTACTAGAGGCCTATAGGGGATTAGCTGCTAGTAATGTGTAGTGTAGCTGCTCTAATCGTTTACCTTTGAAAGCATAGGTAGTATCATTTTGTAGAGTAACCATAGCATCTACTTCTCCATCATTACACAGTGCTCTAAAATGTTATTAGAATTATTATTATCATTTTGTAGAGTAACCATAGCATATATCTCTCCATCACTACACAGTGCTCTAAAATATTATTAGAATTATTATTATCATTTTGTAGAGTAACCATAGCATATATCTCTCCATCACTACACAGTGCTCTAAAATATTATTAGAATTATTATTATCATTTTGTAGAGTAACCATAGCATCTATCTCTCCATCACTACACAGTGCTCTAAAATATTATTAGAATTATTATTATCATTTTGTAGAGTAACCATAGCATATATCTCTCCATCACTACACAGTGCTCTAAAATATTATTAAAATTAGTATTATCATTTTGTAGAGTAACCATAGCATCTATCTCTCCATCACTACACAGTGCTCTAAAATATTATTAGAATTATTAGTATCATTTTGTAGAGTAACAATAGTATCTACTTCTCCATCATTACACAGTGCTCTAAAATATTATTAGAATTAGTATTGTCATTTTGTAGAGTAACCATAGCATCTATCTCTCCATCACTACACAGTGCTCTAAAATATAATTAGTATAATTTTGCTGAGTAACCATAGCATCTACCTCCCCAACACTAAACAGTGCTCTAAATATTATCATTTTGTAGAGTAACCATAGCACCTATCTCTCCATCACTACACAGTGCTCTAAAATATTATTAAATTTATTATTATCATTTTTTAGAGTAACCATAGCATCTATTAGAATTATTATTATCATTTTGTAGAGTTACCATAGCATCTATGTCTCAATCACTACACAGTGCTCTAAAGTATTATTAGAATTATTATTATCATTTTGTAGAGTAACCATAGCATCTACCTCTCCATCTTTACATAGTGCTCTAAAAAATTATTAGAATTAGTATTATCATTTTGTAGAGTAACTATAGCATCTGCCTCTCCATCATTACACAGTGCTCTAAAATATTATTAGAATTATTATTATCATTTTGTAGAGTAACCATGGCATCTACCTCTCCATCACTACACAGTGCTCTATAATATTATTAGAATTATTATTTCCATTTTGTAGAGTAACCATAGCATCTACCTCTCCATCTCTACATAGTGCTCTAAAATATTATTAGAATTATTATTTCCATTTTGTAGAGTAACCATAGCATCTACTTCTCCATCATTACACAGTAGAGGATTTTTTTTCCCGGCTTTTTTTGAAATTCAATAAGTGCAGTTGCAATTATTATGCCTTTTGGTGAAAAAATACTTGTGTTAAAATTTTAACCATTTTGGACAAGTATTATGCCCAGTAATTTCACTTTTTAATTTAAACGCCCCCCTTATGGGGGTCAAAAAAGCATTGCATCAGAACTATGGCTTCATGGTACTCCCTGAATAGGTCTTGAGGAGTAGAATCAGGAATTTTTGAAATTTTCAAAATATCTCATTCCTAGCCTGAGAAAAGTTCACAATACCTCTAAAAATTGGCCAATTTTCAAAATAGCGTTTTTTTTTAACTTTCCTCAGGCTAGGAATGAGATATTTTGAAAATCTCAAAAATTCCTAATTCTACTCCTCAAGACCTATTCAGGGAGCACCATGAAGCCATAGTTCTGATGCAATGATTTTTTGACCCCCATAAGGGGGGCGTCTAAATTTCAAAGTAAAATTACTGGGCATAATACTTGTCCAAAATGATTAAAATTTTTACACAAGTGTTTTTCACCAAAATGCATAGCATCTATGTCTCAATCGCTAAAACTATTATTAGAATTAGTTACAGACTTATTTATTATAAAACTTTGGGGACTAAAGTAATAAAACAGCCTAATGTCCCCTTCCTCCCTGGTCTTATAAACACATTTTTTTCAGCGGTAGAACGTTAAGGAAGCTCTGGGAACTCATTGAGGGATGGTACATTTGGCTAGTTCCCAAAGCGTTATAATAACGTTTTCTTATTCGTTGGTTTATTGAATTTTGAATGGTTGGTTCATGAAGTTAACTGTCCAAACGTTTCAACTACTAATTGTAATTTAATGAAGGGGTAATTTTGTGTAACATCATATGCGATGTACATTGTTGATTTATTGGCAATTGTCTTATCCCTTTAGATCCCTGACTACAAACCTGTTGTTAACGGGTACAGGAGGTGGTGGGGATGTTCTTTCTGTTGTTCTCCGTGTGGTTGGCCGTCTACAAGTAGGACATCATTTATACAAATACAAACAATTCAAATATTATTAATCAGATGAAAATTCAAAACTATAAATATGGACAACAGTATATATGTTAAATTGCAATTTTTTTAATGGATCATACATAGCTTTTAATAAATATACTTTATATATATGTATATTTAATGTACACTATTATTTAATACCTATATTTGCGACAACTTTTATTTAATGAAATCTTCCAATTTTTAACATTTACAAAATCGGTGGCCCTCTCGGACGGGATTCGAACCTGGGTTAGCCAGATAAGAAGTCACACATTCTATACATAAGCTATATGCAACTTCAAAGATTGGAAGTAAAAATAGATAAGGTAGTAAAAATAGTATGATTCACGAAACCTCGAAACCAAAAAATATATTACTCACGAAACCTCCGTGTTTTTCTTACCAAACCAAATATTTTTCTCATGAAACCTCCCAACTTTTGAATTTCGTGGTTTCGGTCGAAAAGTACATGGACAAAATTTCCCATATAAAAGATTTAAAATTTAGCAATGTTTTGTATAAATTAAGCTTAAACTGACCTAATATTAATTGAAACTATTTAAAACATTATATCTAATGTACATACACATATAATAATCCTAAAAACGATATTCTTTTAACAATTTACATCAAAATTAAGTTTTTGTAAAAAAAACTATACTATTATTATAAATCCATCCCACTTCATATGTTCTTCCTTCCCTATTTCCTCCTTTTGTCTCCCCCCACCTCCCAAAATGAAATTCACGAAACCTCCGTGATTTTTTTATAATGTCGTCTTTGTAAAAATTATTAGATTAATTTAAATTAAAACAAAAGAGTATTTAAATGTCGGCGGAATGTTTTTTTAGCTCTTATAACAATATTTTAAACAAAAATTTGGTGTAATTTAATATCGGCGTAATAGTTTTAGCTATTATAATAATTTCAATTTCTATCCCCTTAATATTCAGAGATTAATAGTCGGGGATTGGAAAATGGAAGAAAAAGATTAATAGTAGGGTAAAAGACAATGGAAGAAAAATATTAATATTCAAGGAAAGTTCAAGGAAAGAACAATGGAAGAAAAAGAAGGGTTGATTAATCCCCATTATTAATTTTGTTTTGGGTTGTAAAAACATGACCAATTTTTGTTTGATATTAATGCGGCTTTTGTGGCATAGGGGTACGTTGTAAGGCTAAGGTCGTGGCTATCCAAGATCGACTCCAGGTGGGGACATTCATGTAAAAAAAATTTTTATTTAACATAACAGACTGAAAAATATATTTAACATCTTATTATATCCAGTTTTCTATGAATATAAAAATGCACAATCATTTCAGATTAAAGCCAGTGTTATATAATAATAGTTAATAATACGATGCTTTAAATAACTATTATATTACTCGCCCTACCCTCCAAACATACAAACACACAGACAAATATCCTGTTACTTTATAAATTTTTGATTTTTATATCCGTTTAAACGGTCGCTGATGATTAAAAATTACGCAACCTACGAATTTCTTTCTCTCTCTCTCTCTCTTTCCTCCTATAATATTAAGTATCCCTCAAAGCTTATAGGTCGCCGGTTCAAAACCCCCCAAGTAACTTATCAAGAATTCCAGTTCTATTGCCCGCATGTATAATAAACTATTAAAGCTATCATCCATATAATAAAGTAACAGAATGTTTATTTGTCTGTCTGTTTGTTTGTGACAAAGGATCTCGCTAACCCCTGAACCCATATGGTTCTCCTTTACAGGGTAGCTTATCATAGGTTCTGGGAAGGTTTCTAACTATTTTGGAAGAGGGTAAAACCACCCACCCAAGAGAAATCGTTCTGGAAAAAAATTACCCCCCCCCCCCTCCACACAACAATATCTTTCTTTCTCTTTCTCTCTCTATACAGATAAAAATATTTTTTAAATACCCGAAGAGGTTTCGATCTTAGGTGCTTCAGACTGCTTGGATAAAATATTAACAATAAAATTTATCCACTGAGCTAAAGAGGAAAGCTTTAATGATCAGTTAATTTAAACAATTAGTATAAAGTATTCTTTAAAATATTTAGGGCCATGGAAGTCGGTTCGAGGCTTGGCGATAATTTTTTTTTTAATTACCTTTTTAAATATATTAAGGGACTTCAAAATTAGTTTTATTTTATTAATTACTGATATTGTTTACAATGTCATAAAAAGAAATATTCTTTAGAATATTTAGGGCCAAGGAAGTCGGTTCGAGGCTTGGCAACATTTTTTTTAAATTGCTTTTTTAAAGATTTTAAGTGACTTTTCAAAATAAGTTTTAGTTTTATTTTATTTATTTAATAAAAAATTAAATTTTTTTTAAAGGAAATAAAATATGTTTATTCTAACAACAATAATTGAACCACTGATCTTCGTACCCCATTCTCTCATATCATACCACTACGCTATGAAAGAATAGCTATAAGATGCAATACCAATAATGTATTATAAAAAAAGGAAACAATAATTTTCACTAATTTATCTAAACCTGAATGGTACATCCAGGCATTTCTAGTAATCTATATTTTTTAAATTTTTTTTTTCTATTTAAAGAATTTATGCACAGAGCACCATTTAAATTTGGTTATTCAAGAGGTTGCGTGATTAAAAGAATAGATACTTTTAAAAAATTTCTAATAATTCTATTAATGGTAGTTTTTAATTGCAAAAATTAAAGGAATGTCTAAGATGGGAGATAAATAGGACAGATAGTTATTATTAGAAAGCTGCTCTATGATTCACTTACTCCGTCCGTCCGTAACGCTCAGAGGGAAATGGGATTTTCTCATTTGCTATTAGAGCAAGACCTCAAATTTTTGTTAACGTTGTCATAATTATGGAGCATATTTAAGCATTTAGTATCCCTAGAAGTCAGAATGCTTCTAAGCTTTCAGCCAATTTTTATTTTTGATTGATTTCCACATATTTTTGATGTTTCATTCTTAATATCTTTTTTCTCTTTTTTTCAAGTCCACTGAACATTTGCTCGATAATTCACTTTGTCCGTAGGTCTGTCCACAGGATGGATGTCGTCATCCTTGTTTTGTAAATACCTCGTAGTTGTTGTAGTTGAAGCACTGCGAGGGAACAAATCAGGACTAAATAGCAAAAGGATTAAATTACATTTTTTTGTCAGGAAACATGCAGGGATAGGACAATCGATGATACATAGATGTATAATTATAGCCTTAATGATGATAAATAATTATTGTGTTGATTAAAATTATTATTGAAAAGCACCAAAAGTTTAGTGACTTTGGTTACTTTAAATAAATCTTAATAGTTTGGTTCAAACTTTTCCACCTATAATTTCAATCTTAAACAGTGGTAATTTTGTTTATTATCATTAAGGATGCAGTTCATTAATTTACCTCCATTGAAATAAGTGTTGAAGTTAGAATATGTTTAATTAAACAAACAAGGAAAAAAAAAATTTTGAATAAATTTTTGACTTCGAGAATATGAAACTTAAATATATTTCAAAATTTTTGCTCATAAGACCAAAAGAAAACCAGGAAGACGGAGAGATGCTAGGTTCGAATCATCTCAATAACTAAAGGAATTAGAAGCTTCACCTACTGCTGTTATGTATGCTAGGGGAAATGCCTTGGCCCAATACAGGCTCAACTCATATCCATGCTTAAGATTTTCAGTCAAAGGTCGTTGCAACCGAAGTGTTGATTGTCTACACTTGTTGGGATGTTATCCTATGACTATGATATGTCAATAAGTCGTTACGTCAATAAGATTGAATTATTTGGTATAAATGCCTGGTGGTTGATGACGTTGCACTGCGGGGGAAGAAATCTGAGAAACCTCCATCGTCTTCCACAGTGTTCTCTGACCCACCATCATCCTAGACAATGGATTTATTATTACTAGGATGTTACACCACTGTTCTCTGAACCACCATCATCCTAGACAATGGATTTATTATTACTTGGATGTTACACCATTGTTCTCTGACCCACCATCATCCTAGACAATCGATTTATTATTACTAGGATGTTACACCACTGTTCTCTGAACCACCATCATCCTAGACAATGGATTTATTATTACTTGGATGTTACACCATTGTTCTCTGACCCACCATCATCCTAGACAATGGATTTATTATTACTTGGATGTTACACCAGTGTTCTCTGACCTACCATCATCCTAGACAATGGATTTATTATTAATTGGATGATACACTAGATTATTATGTTTTCGGATAAAGTAAAATTTGCAGCGGGCTAAAATAACGATAAACCACACCCCCTCCTCTCCTTCCAGATGAATGAACTGACCAATAAATGAGTTAGCAACCTAAATTGAAATCAATTTTTCCCCTTTCATAAAAAACTTCATATATTCTATAACCATTGCATTGCAAAAGTAGAAATTGTTTGAGAATAACTGCAATATTCAAGGATTTAAAAGGATAAGACATTGGTCGATAAACTGATGTACATTGTACACGCCCAATGATGACAAAATAAGTTCTTTAGATTACAATTAGTGATTGAAACGACACTCAACTTAATAAACAAAAAAATTAAAATTCAATTAAAAATCCCAATGCTGTTATGCCAGTGAATAAGTAAACTTTATTATAAAACTTAATAAACAGCCATGGGAATAATAAAAGTATTGAAGATACTAAAAATATTGACAAAAAAGAAGTTTTAAACATGGAAATTGATATATTAAATTAAAACCTCTTTTGTTAACCCCGATGTAGCGAAAAGGCATTTGCTAACTCAGCTGATATAAATTTTCTGATATACATATTTGTGGGAAATTGTCTGTAATACTGGAACAAGAATTCGTTTACATATTGGATTTTAGATTAAACATCCCCGAAAGGAAAATCTATAATTTATGTTGAAAATTACAAATATTCTGGTTTAAAATAATATTTATAGCTATTTTCCTGTGGTTTTGTTAATCTACAACTTAATCTGTTCGTCTGTCTGTCTGTTCCATAAAAAAAAATATTTTAAATGATGTAAATTTTCCTTTTTGCAAAGAGCAGCTGCTATATTATAGATTTATATCCAATATATATGTACATCCGTCACTTTTTATTCCTGAAAATTACTTATAGATGTTTTCAAACTTGTTTTTCTGTGGTTTATCACTCTATGATTATGATTTACAATGCAATGTATAGTAAAGAATTAAGTAATTGTACTACAAAGTAGTTTTGACAGTAGTCTCTTACTGGATGAGCAAACTTACCAATAAGTGATGTCCATATTAGTAACCAAAATTGGCGACTAACATTCTTCTGTCAATATATCCATGTACTCTATATATCCATTTGTATAGTAAAGAGTCAAGTAATTGAACTACAAAGTAGTATATAAATCGATATATTATTACTTGGATGTTGCACCAGATCTTCATATCTATAATACAAAGAAGCTTAATGTCTGTCCGTCCCTTAAGATCTCGGTAACCACTGAACCGATCGGATTCATCTCTTCAGGGTATATACCTATTGGTATATACACTCAAACCCCCCCCCAAAAAAAAAAAAAAATTATGGGGAAACTAATTCAAAAAAAAATGGCAGCACCAGAAATACTTATTTTCAAAAAAAATTAAATTACCTCTTGGGACAAAGCCCCTAGAGGCTTGGGGCGATTCCGCTAGTACTCTAATAAAGTGATACTCGCAGCTGGCGAAAATAACGAGCCAAATATACTGACAAAAAAAATAACAAAAAATATCGTTTTATCTGTAACTTTATTCAAGCCTTATTGTGCTTCGCTTATTATGGATGTTGTCATCCTTTTTACTTTGATAGGTATATAACAGACAATATTTTGTTCACCTTTTCACCATATAGAGCCTCAATACCCTCGATATCATCTCTAGCCAGAGAAACATTCTCTTCATAACCTCTGGTAAAAAATATGGATTAAGATTATTTAAAATTGTTTTTATTTTTTTTAAGGCAAATATTTTCTACATTTAGGGACCAGTCCGTCTGTGTTAACTGTTCATCCCTGTTCCGACAAATTATAATACTTGTATAAAAGTAACAAGATGTCTTTCTGTCTGTTTGTACCGAAGGATTTCGCTTACCGCTGAACCAATATGATTCTCTTTTGCAGTATAGCTTCTCATATTTCTTGAGAACTATTTTAGGGGAGGATATCACCACCCTCAAAGAGAAATAGCTCTTAGATAATAATGACCCCCTCCTAAATATTATTTCTACTTTTTCTTTTTTAAAGTAAGAGTTCTTAAACTAAGTAAATACAGGCCTCTAGGGGCATAGCCACTAATACTAATAATTAATATTACTAACAAATCGGTTAAATCTTGTATAAAGTAGGCAAATACCTTCAACAGCTAATACACTACCTTTAAAAACAGGGTATATTAGAAATCGAATTGGACCTAATATGTTACCTTGAGGCACTCCACTATCTATCTATGTCTGTATACCTGTAGAATGGAGCCATCAAAGCTGTTCTATCATTGGAATGTGATAGTCCTAGAGAGTGTCCAAGTTCATGCGCGGCGGACATCAATAAACTAAAATAAAAACATTTCATAAAGATATAAAAAATACCTAAATAGATTTGGTTGGTTACATAGAAAAAATATAAAAAAGATAGATATGTTAATAATAACTTTGATTGATTGGTATAAATTTCAAATGATATGCATATAAAAAAGAAAATTGTCAGCAAAATGAAGATACACAAATGTGATATTTATGATTAATTAAATTATACCTTGTTCCCCTGGGAGTGTCCACGGTCCAATCCTCTTCCTCATCAAAATGGGCATCTCCACCAAATACTTAAAATAGTTTAAGAATGTTATCTAACTCGTAGTATTTTTGACAGGTTTCCACGGATATTAAAAAAAAAAAAAATATTAGATAAAAACTAGTTTTATTATTTTTTTTATCTTGAAACTCGTGGAAATTTTCTGTAATACGATGTAAAACATGAATTTACAGTACAGCTGATAACATTTATAGAAAATGACGTCATACAATACAAATGACCAGTGATAGGCCATATAGATTGAAATAGACCAATGATAAAGTATATACTGGCATATCATTGGTCATTTGTATTGTATGACATCATTTTCTATTAGGCACTATTTGCTGCTATCTCTACCTGGAAAGAATGCATGGGCCAGAGTGCCCCCCTCTCCGTCAAAGGGATCATCGTCCCCGTGGTTCCGGCGCTCAAATCTGATGTCAATATGCACCTTACCACTTGATTTTTCCTCAAACTGAAATAAGATTTTTTCGTTGGTAGAGATGAATATACAAATGAGTTTTGATTCAACTTGTAATTACCGAAAATTTTATTATTTTAGCGGGGTAAACTCGAGAGCAAAACTAGTTGAAGAATGTAGCCAAAGAAAAGTGGGTATAAAGAGAACAAATAAAGGAAGGGGATAGGATAATAATCCCGATTCCTTGACCCTTTGTCCCGTTTACTACACATTTACCATATATCATAGTGGATCTTTGAGGCCCACCCTTGCTTTACAGTCTAAAGGACAGACATACAATTATACAATATCTTCGCTAATAACAAATATTTTTTTATAAAATTCAATTCTAATGTTTTGTTTTATAGCAGACAAACTAAAGTTGCCAAAAAATAAATATTTAACAGATATGAATTTAAATTCATGGTACATTCATTAATTTATATTTTTTTATATGTCACAAAAAATGAGAACATTTTAAATCAATGTTGAAAAAATATTCTTGTTAATTTTTTTATCAATACGATCTTGGTATTAAGTTGGTTTTTTTTCAACAAATGTCATAAAATCATGAATGATGCAACATGGATAGTGGATTAATTTTATGAAAATAAATTATTTTAATCAAAAATGTTTTTAAATTACATCGTATTATAGACAGCTTTCCGCAGATATTAAAATGAAAAATCATAAGATTTTGTTCGCTCTTAGGGGCCGGAGGACTTTGCTAACAAAACCAATTTCATTCTAATTGTGGAAAATTGTCTGTAATAAGATGCATTACATGATTTTTCAGTAGGACTGATAACCTGTTCTAACTCATAGGATATTAATCGGTTTCAAAGCCATACTGATTATGTCCTTAAAAAAAACCGAAGACAAAGAATATTTTAACCAGTCACGTCACTGTACCTAAGAAAGTTATAGATTTTTTGCTTGGGGTGTTACAAAATCTCTAAAGGAGGAGTAATTCAAGTTTGCCCCTTTAAAAAACTGTTAGGGGGTTAAAACCCACATTTTTTATGCTAAATGTAAAAACCAAGGTCTTTGAACCATAGCGCGAAGTAATTTAATTTATTTTGAAGTATTTAAAAGGATTTGGGGAAGCGTAAAATTTAGAGGCCAAATATATTTTCTTCCTATGACATATCTCTTCCTATATATCTACACTAGCGGCTACGCCCCTAGAGGCTTCTAGTGGCACTTTAAAAGTTTTTTTTTATATTTAAAATATGTCTATGTTGCGTTTGACGTTTATGCTTGCGTTGAACTCTCTTTCTAAAATTGAGAACGTAAAAAAATTGGGGGAGGGTGGTGGTACCCTCCCTCAAAATAGTTAAAAACCTTCCCGGGACATATGAGAATCTACCCTGTTAAGGAGAACCCGATCGGTTCAGCGGTTAGCGAGATCCTTCGGTACAGACACACAGACAGACAAACAGACAAACATCCTGTTACTTTAGTATAAGGAAAATGGTTCTTTGGAATCTTTTTGTCTTTTTTTACCAATCCCGGATTTATAACATTTTTTCTGCACATTTCTAATCTTTAACCTTCTTTTGGACTTATTAATTAGATTTTACTTTTTTCATGGAGGAAAATCATGAATTTTATCTTACTTAAAAAGTTAATGTGACTATCGTGACAAAAATTATGTAACCATTTTTAGTAGCGAAGCTACTTCGCAAACCCAATTTGTAATTCAACAATATTTTTAGGAAATAAATATCTTAAAACTACCAACTCAGGTTAAAAAAATCAAACCATGCATAAATTTATGTGAAAATGTGTTAGAAATAATATAAATTTAGTATGCTTATGTTGGAATACATCTCTCCATGTATCTAAATGTTATATCGGCTGCGCCTTTGGCATCTAAATGCCCTGTATTGCTAGAGAAGAGGTTCAGCGGTTGCCGAGATTTTTACGGACAAACATATCAAACCTTACTAGTTTGAATTTGCATGCAGCTGCTTAAAATTGACATCATACAATACAAATGACCAATGATAGGCCAATATACAGACTAAATTACCAATAGTAAATCAGTATACATTTTAATTGACCAATGGTAGGCCAGTATATATTTTTATTGACCAATGGTAGGCCAGAATGGCGTTTTTTATGTAAACACTATAAAAGGCTTCAATTTGCATCAATCTTTTAATATTAACTTACTTTTAAATCTGTAACTCTCTCCCAAACATCAAAAGCCTTTCTCATTGTTCGATCCACATCAGCTCTGATAAAAAAAAATAATTAAGATTTTCAAAAACTAAAAATTCCAACTTTACAACTAAAGCAATGGATTTATTATTACTTGGATCTTTCACCAGATTATTGTGTACTATAATAAAGTAAAACTTGAAGCTGACCAAAATAACGATCCTCCCAATTTGTTAGCCCAAAGGTACCTAAGGCCCGGGCTAACAAAACTTGTATTAATTTTATGATTTTTTCTAAATATTCGTGGAAAATTGTTTGTTATACATGATGCTATAATTACTTTTCATTATGGATGAGAACCGAAGCCATATTGTCAGGGAAAAGGGAATGCGATTATGACAAACAATTATAAAGGAAAATATTTCCCCACAACTCCCTTCCCGTTTTCTTCCCCCTTCTTACCCACCCATCTTCAGTTACATAAGAAAACAAGATATACCCCCACCATACTTCCAAAGGTTTCATGATTTGTAGAATTGAATGTTAGAATAGCTAGGCCTGCATATTGTAAAATAAATAATAATTACATACTTGGATAATTTCTTTGGGTATTTGGAAATTCTGTAGGTCAAGTCTTTTACTCTCCATCTGAAAAAAAAAACACTTTAAATTCATAAACAAAAATGAGGATATCCATAAAAGGGTAGCTCTGAAACGGTAGGACAAACGAACATTTACACTTGTGTTACAACTGAATAAGAAGAATATATGTCAATAAAAAAAATTTTAAGCTAATTTGTTGCAAAACTTCTTAAATATAGGATACTGACATACCTACGAATTAGAACTAAATTACAGAGATTCTTCGCTTATAACATTGTAACTTGTGGTAATAGGAATCAGTATTCAGTGAAAACCAGCATGTTTTAAATGGACGAACGTACTTTCTGGTAACGATTATAGAGTTGCTACGCTTCCTAAATTATACCTAATTGTTAAAGAAATCAATAGGACAATACTAACATTTTTAAATCATCAAAAGAGCTAACTGTTCAGGACGGACGGTCTGACTCTAATTATAGAAAAGCTTCGCTTTTAAAAAGGGGTTTCCATAGCCATTTAAATCGTTTAATACCTTTCTTGTTAATAACATAGAAATTAAGGACTGCAAAGATTTTAAATCATTCATTAAAAAAAATTATTTTTATTTAAACATAATATTTGCATAAATTGAGGGGTTTTCCAATCAGTCATATCATCCATCATCAACTTATCATAATCATTTGATATTATAAAATCAATATGTATTCAAATCTTTTTGTGTAGTTTTTAGTAACATATAGCATACTATAAGCTGTTGTTATACAATATACATATACTTTATGTATCTTAACTATTTAGTATCATTAATGATCTTTACAATAATAAACCCTATACTTTGCATGAAATTACAGGATTTAGAGAGACTCTTTGTAAGTACCTGGATCTTAGTTATCTTTGTTTAATCCAGTAAATCTTAAATTACATTATATTCTTTGTAAATTTACCTTGAAACTTGACTATCTTTTGCTTTAAATCACTTTGTATTTTGAATTCATATAGACTCTTTGTAACTTTGTATTCTTAATCTGTATAGACTCTTTGTAACTTTACCTGGAACCTTGTAATGACTATCTTTAAGTTTTAAATCTCTTTTTATTTTCAATCTATGTAGACTCTTTGTATTTTTACCTGGGACCTTGTGATGCATATCTTTTAGTTTTAAATCTCTTTGTATTTTAAATCTATGTAGACCCTTTGTAATTTTACCTGGAACCTTGCAATGACTATCTTTTAGTTTTAAATCTCTTTTTATTTTGAATCTATGTAGACACTTTGTAACTATGTATTTTGAATCTATATAGACTCTTTGTAACTTTACCTGGAACCTTGCAATGACTATCTTTTTGTTTTAAATCTCTTTTTATTTTGAATCTATATCGACTCTTCGTAACTATGTATTCTGAATCTGTATAGACTCTTTGTAACTTTACCTGGAACCTTGTAATGACTATTTTTTTGCTTTATATCTCTTTGTATTTTAAATATATATAGACTCTTTGTAACTTTACCTGGAACCTTGTAATGCATATCTTTTAGTTCTGAATCTCTTTGCATCATCATCCCTCTCCTCTGTTTGTAATTCTGCATCATTTACAATGTCCTGTCAAAAAATACTTGGTTTAAAAACTTTAGTTATGGATGAGGGCCAAATAGAACCCATGTGAGACCAAAGGCTAAAGATGCCGCAAAAAATGTCTTATCTAAGGATATCAGGACTTATACAAGAAGTATAAATCAGGAATAAGGTATAACCAACAAGCAAAATAAATCTAAAATAATATTTGGGGGGCAAATGGAGAGGTCGTCAATTTTACGATGTGTTGCCCCCCAACGACAGCTGAAAAACACGTATAGGTTTCGTGATTTTCTTCCGAATTAATTTCGTTATTGGTATGAGCTGAGTATAAATAGCTGATCAAATATGTAAGTTATATACTCAATTGTTAAAATTCATCCATTTTTAAGCGCTTGTTTGGTTATCACTCCATGAAAACAGTAAAAAGAAGGCTGTAAGTTATCAAAATAACATATTAACACATTTTATGAAGTGGATTGTAGCTAGATAGTTTACCTTTACTCCACATCTTGGCCTGGACATGAGATCAATGGTCAATTCATCTAACTCCCCTGTGGGAGCTAACCCAGCAAACACCTAATTATATCATATAATAAAATCAATCAAGTTGAATCAGTGATTTTGCATCAGCAACTACTTGTAGATATAGATCACAGGGAGGAAAGGGACAATGAGCTTTTAAAATAGCCCCCAAAGCTTTATAATAATGTTTTCTTATTCGTTGGCCAACAACTTTGGGGACTTGATTGGTTCCTTCATTAATTTGAGTGTTCAAACGTTTCGACCACTAATTATAATTATACATAAGTCGTAATTTTGTGTTTCATCATCGGAAATGTACATCAAATAATTGGCTATTGTCTTATTCCTTTAGGTCCATGTATAGATTATCCAACATGTTAACTGAACATAAAAAAATTAGAATTATGGGGTATAGTCCCTTTCGTTACATCGCACATTAAGGGGCGATTTTTCGTATTTTTTACAGTAGGTTTTCTCCTATTTCTAGCCCCTGCGGGGGGCTCCAACCTTGTAGGGCCAATGACCTAACCCTGTGGGGCAATCACCTAACCCAATATAACCTAACCTAATCTAAAATAACCTATAAAAAGTCATTTTAAAAATACAACAAATCGCCCCTTAAGGTGCGATGTCACGAAAGGGACTATTCCCGAATTATGTTTACCTGAAAATCTTTAACAGCTTTTGTGATATCAACTAGAGAACTTGTTTCCTTACTTGAACTCTGAACCAGCAACAAAACAATGGTTGTATTTTTCCACGAATAAGAAAATAAAATCATAAAAGTAATACCGGTTTTGTTAGCTCGGGACTTAGGCCACATGGGGTAACAAAACAAGTTTCAATCATATTATTTTTCTTTTCAATATCCGCGGAAAGCTGTCTATAATAGGATGCGATAAATATATACTAAGGCTTACCTATTAAAGTAGAAATAAAGAAATAGTTAATGATAAGTAAAGTTTTTAAATGATATAAATTTTATAATACTTTTGTACAAATAAAAGAAAGTACTGTTATAAAAAACATCATGTAAAAAATTTAAACTAACAATTAAATAGATTTTTAAATTGTATTTTTGTACAGGATGCTATTGAACATATGTTTTTAAAGCCAAGTCATTTTGTTGCTTTCTTTTTTTTTGGTAATTAGATTATAATTTCTTTTCATCAAAGGGTTCACAGAGTAGAAAATCAGGTGTAAAGGATTCAATAAAATTAGTAGGACTTGGCAAAGGACGTCCAAGCTTTTTATTTTGGGTGTGGGGTAAGATGAGGTTTGAAAAGTTTTGGTGGGTGTAATATACTGTATTTCCAAACATTTTGGGGTGTCTCAATACCTAGGGCACCCATTTTTTTCGGGGGGGGGGGGAGGTGATGAAATACCCACTTGCCTTCTTTCCCCTTGGACAACCATGGGCTTGACATGACAAATTGTAAGTTTTTTTAACAAACCTCACCCAATAGGGTTTTTACAGCAAAACCGGGTTTTAACGCCGGCGGAAACCGCCCAAAACGGGTAATAATGCCTGGTTGGTATTTATGGCCGAGCCGAACCGGTTTTTTTTGCAACTTCCCTGTGCACGCCACTAGAGCAAAACAAAAAAATACGAATTCCGTTTTGACCATTATAAAGCTTCCCTGAAACTTTCAGCTCGATCGGCCCATAAAAGTGGCGCTCGGCACTAATGGGATATTTTTATAATCTGAGATAAAGTTTTAAAAAACGGCAGCTGACCGGTTAAAGGTCGAGATTTTAAAAGGCTTGTAAGTTAGTGAGAATCTTCTGTCTAGAAACCCTTGAAGCTAGTAAAAGTGGCGGCACAGATTATTACGTCAAAAAAAACCAATGAGAGGCCAGTATACACTGTAATTGACCAATGGTAAAATTTATAGTGGCCTCTCATTGGTCTCACAGGAATTTGGGAGTCATTTTTCAAATTTTACTTTATTTGTGAACATGAATATCTGTTGTAACATCCAAGTAATAATAAATCAATTTCTATGAAACTTGTTTCCAAGAGAGAAAAAAAGTAGTAGGCCTCTTTTTAAAAATATAGGGTTGTAAAAATACATATATTTTTACACTAACACATAAAATTACATACATATATTAGATAATTTTAAAAAGATAATTGTTTTGAATAGCATTATACCAAGTCATAAATTAAGCAAAAATCAAATATATAGTTTTAAAAGACATTTTTTAGAAACCTTAGTTTAATGATTATAACCTAGTCAAATTGTGCTTGTAAATCAAGCACAGAAACCCTGCGGGGCCTAACCCGGCAGTGCCCTAACAATGCAAGGCCATATTGTAAGAAGCTTTGCCTAACCTAGAGTAAAACATAAACAAACATAAAACTACTCTTGTCCATTGTTATTTTTAAAAGCGAAGCGGATAGCTTTTTTCGTTAATTTAGGCATGTAAGAATAGTCCTATCGATTTTAAACTTTGCATGGTGATTCCTGTAGTAGTTAGGTACGATTTAGAAAGCGTAGCAACTCTATAATCGTTACCAGAATGTCCGTACATTTAAACATGTTGATTTTTGTCTTTTTTATGTGATTTAACAATCCCATTGACCTGATTTTTAGAATACTGATTTTTAGGACAACAAAGTACAAAGTTATAAGCGAAGCATCTCCCACAAACGTAAGTATGTCCTTAATTATTATGTTTTTGAGAAGTTTTTATACGTAAAAGAACACATACTATATGAGCCAACTAATGAGATGTCACGTCTAAAAAACATTGGGTCCTATTATAATTTAAAGTTCAATGTATGTATAATTATTTGTTTAAAATGATATGCAAATAAAAATTGCATTAAGCAAAAACTGGAGTTGTTTGCAATATTTTAGCTTAAGATTATTTTAATATCATTATTTTATATTTTTTTTCATTACTTGCAATTCTAAAAAATATCATTGTGTAGGTTATCATTACACAAAATTCTTTACTGAAATATATAAAAGTAAATTAAAATGCTTTCAGTATGGATTCGAAACTTATTAATAACTGCTGGATTTTTACCGGTTCTCAGCCATACCTAAAAATCATGTATAGCATTGTATAACGGACAATTTTCCACGAATATTAAAATATGGTTTTTCATTTTAATAGCCGCGAAAATCTTCCTATAATACGATAGGTTAAAGGGAGTGTATTGAGGATCGTTATTTTAGCCAGCTACAAGTTTCACTTTATTAGAGTACATGATACTCTGGTATAAGATCCAAGTATTAATAAATCCATTATTAGACCATCATTGGACTATCATGAAGCCCCTCTATATAAACTAATTCTGACTTTATATTTTAAGAAAGGAACATTGGAATGTAAAAAACTAATATTTAAATTTCAGTTCTCAATTGTTGGCCTAAATTTATTTGGTACTTGATTGATTGGTTCAAAATATCATTGGAGATGTTTTATATTATTTAATTTTTATTCTCAGAAAAAATATTCAAATCTTTTAAATTATTTTGTACAGTATATTAAAGAAATGTACTACAACATAAGTCAACCAATAAAATAATCATGTATTTAATCAAGTAAAACAAGGATGACAACATCCATAAAAGCAAAGTACTGAAATGGTAGGACAAACGAACAACTTGAAGTGTGTCAGAAAATAATAATCAGATTATAAAATCGACACAAAACTGTAAGTAAATTTCATTAAAAACTACCTTAATACAGGACAATGTTTAGACTTGTAACATTGTACTTTGTTTTCATCGGAATCATTACTCAAAAAAACAGATCAATTAGATTATTACATCACATAAAAATTTGTTGTTAAAACTGATAAAATTAAAAAGTTTAAAATGGACGTACGGACATTCTGGTAACGATTAGAGAGTTGCTACGCTTTCTAAATCGTACCTAACTACTACAGGAATCACCTTGCAACGTTTGAAATTGATAGGGTAATTCTTACAGGCCTAAATTAACGAAAAAAGCATTCCATTCCGGACGGATTGGTCGTACGGACTGACACACCCTAGTTTTAGAAAGCTTTGATTTTAAAAATCTTGGATTAGCCAAGAGGAGTTCAAGAGGAAAAATATGTTTAATCAATGTAAATAATAAAATGAGATTTTGATAAGAGCATAAGAAATTATTCTATTTTGTAACCCAAACAACTAGTACCTTGTTCCAGTGGCGGGAACCTTTTTCGTCTGCTAGCAAAATTGCTCTTTTGTAGCGTCTTGGATGTGTTAACATTTCCGACACTATTGGCTGATATTCAAAGACCAAATTAGAAGTCGACACAGGGTCCTGCACCCTGCCACCAAAATCAGAAATGTAACAATTTATGAAAAGTTAAACATACAAAAAAGAAGAAATCGTTGAAAAGACAAGAAAAAAATGTACAACCAAATGTTAATGCCAATACTGAAGCATCTGTACGGCTCATGCAAGTAATTAACCAAGCGTGAATTTAGAACAAAAATTAGTACATTGTAACTACACAACATAACACACAAGCCAAATGTTCTTGTAAGTATGCCAATATCTATTATTTCAGGATAAGTATAAGAATATAAAAATTATGCTTTTTAGGTAGGAAATAAGCTTTTAATAAGGATAATTAAGTTCAAAGGCAGCACTATAAGATAGCAACAATTTAGGTTTAGTTTAGGGGATTCAATTTTCTGTAATTTATAGAGGTTTTTATGTTGCAGTGAAAGGCAGTGAAGGGGTAGTGAATAAACGGTGAAGGTAAGGGGGTGAGGAAATGTGAATTCAGTTAGGATTAAAGGGGGGAAATGAGTGTTGATCTCAGCATAATGTGTTATCTGCTTTGTAAAAGAAAACTTTCACCCCCCCCCCCCCCCCCCCTAACATTACAGACAGAAAAATAGACAGATGGCACAGCTGGCCTGTATACTGATTAAATACAAATCAGATTTTGTACTAGTATTTTGTCTGGACCTGCAGATAAATTCAATTTTTAGAGTAGCTGCGCTACTTAAATTCATGATTCTTACAAAGAAAACAATTGTTTGCTAAGCCTGTGATTTTAAAATTAACTGTAATGTAAAAACACTAGCAGACAAATTAAAGACAATAAAATAAACTTAGACTATAAGAGAATTTAAGTTTTATTGTTTTTTTATTCAGCCCCTTCATAAAGAATTTAGCATATCTAAACATTATGTTCATTCATTTTATTAAAAGCGAAGCTTTTCTATAATTAGGGTCGGTCCGCCCGTCCGTCTGTACGTCCGTCCGAGACAGATAGCTTTTTTTCATTAATTTAGGCATGTTAGAATTGTCCTATCGATTTCTAACTTTGCATGGTGATTCCTGTAGTAGTTAGGTACGATTTAGAAAGCGTAGCAAAATCATTACCAAAATGTCCGTACGTCCATTTTAAACAGTTTGTTTTTTCTACTTTTTTATCAATAAATTTTTATGTGATCTATTTATCCGATTGTTCTGATTTTTGGTATTCTGATTCCTGGGACAACAAAGTACAATATTATAAGCAAAGCTTCGACTCTTTTACTTTTATATTCTGATTATTCAATACTGACACTATACAAGTGTTAATGCCCGTTTGTCCTACCGTTTCTGTGCTTTGCTTTTACGGATGTTGTCATCCTTGTTTTTTGTATATTGAAATAAAGATTTTTGATATTTTAGAGAAGACAATTTTTCTTTTTTCTGTTCTTGATCCTTTATAACTTACTACGACTGCGACATTTGTTTCAGAGATCTTAATGGGCGTACAAACAGACATATACTCATTGTACTATTTTATAATAGAATTAAAAACCATTAAAAACCATTTTACAGCATATAAACCTATTATGGATTTATTATTACTTGGATTTTATAAGGTGAAACTTGTGCGGTGTATAAAGTTACGATCCTTCAATCCACCACCTTTACCCATCCCCTCCCCTTACACTATATGAACAAACTGACCAATAAATGATGTTCATTTTAGAAACCTAAATTGAAGAAAACTTAACAATATCTACATCCATTACCTTGCCATTAAAAACATATCAATAACTTTCCAAAAATATTACAAAATTTATATCTTCAGCCAAAACTGCTTTTTACATTGTTGAAAAAAGTTATGAAATATTGTGAAAATTTACGTGCTACTCAGCGTGCGTGAAAGCCGCGCATTTTTTTATAAACCATTTTTTTTCTTCACCTGTGTTAAGTAGCCATATTTACTAAAATTGGTTATATTTATATAACAGTTTTTAACTTGTTTTATTTTCAAATAAAACACATGATTATCAAATTAGAAGAAAAACTGGTAAAGTTCTTAACATTTAAAAAGCATTCAATAAACATAACTATCGGTGACGCCCCCCCCCCCCAAGAGGCCTCTAGGGGCACTTAAAAGGGGCGTGGGTGTCAACTAACCAACTTTTGGATCATGGAAAGAAAACAAAGTCATTCCTAAATTAGGACAGAAGTCACCTTCCTAGGAAGGACATAAGTAGCCTTCCTCAAGTGAGAATTTGTTAGATGAAGGGCATAACATGCCTCCCTTAACAAAGATTTTGCAAGATTGAGGACATAAGTAGCCTCCCTTCACCTCACAAAACCTAGCTTTTTGATCCTTCACATAGCAAAATCTTGCATAAAATTGGTTTTTGGTCCATCACATAGTAAAATATTAGAAAACTTAGCTTTTCTGTCCTTCACATAGCTAATTCTTGCAAAACATAGCAAATTCTTACAAAACATAGCAAATTCTTACAAAACATAGCAAATTCTTAGAAAACATAGCAAATTCTTGCAAAACATAGCAAATTCTTACAAAACATAGCAAATTCTTGGAAAACTTAGCTTTTCTGTCCTTCACATAGCTAATTCTTGCAAAACATAGCAAATTCTTACAAAACATAGCAAATTCTTGCAAAACATTGCAAATTCTTACAAAACATAGCAAATTCTTGCAAAACATTGCAAATTCTTACAAAACATAGCAAATTCTTGCAAAACATAGCAAATTCTTACAAAACATAGCAAATTCTTACAAAACATAGCAAATTCTTGCAAAATATAGCAAATTCTTGCAAAACATAGCAAATTCTTGGAAAACTTAGCTTTTCTGTCCTTCACATAGCTAATTCTTGCAAAACATAGCTAATGCTTACAAAACATAGCAAATTCTTGCAAAACATAGCAAATTCTTACAAAACATAGCAAATTCTTGCAAAACATAGCAATTTCTTACAAAACATAGCAAATTCTTAGAAAACTTAGCTTTTCTGTCCTTCACATAGCAAATTCTTGCAAAACATAGCAAATTCTTGCAAAACATAGAAAATTCTTGCAAAACATAGCAAATTCTTGCAAAACATAGCAAATTCTTGCAAAACATAGCAAATTCTTGCAAAACATAGAAAATTCTTGCAAAACATAGCAAATTCTTACAAAACTTAGCTTTTCTGTCCTTCACATAGCTAATTCTTGCAAAACATAGCAAATTCTTACAAAACATAGCAAATCCTTGCAAAACATTGCAAATTCTTACAAAACATAGCAAATTCTTGCAAAACATTGCAAATTCTTACAAAACATAGCAAATTCTTGCAAAACATAGCAAATTCTTGCAAAACATAGCAAATTCTTGGAAAACTTAGCTTTTCTGTCCTTCACATAGCTAAGTCTTGCAAAACATAGCAAATTTTTACAAAACATAGCAAATTCTTGCAAAACACTGCAAATTCTTACAAAACATAGCAAATTCTTGCAAAACATAGCAAATTCTTACAAAACATAGCAAATTCTTGCAAAACATAGCAAATTCTTACAAAACATAGCAAATTCTTGGAAAACTTAGCTTTTCTGTCCTTCACATAGCTAATTCTGGCAAAACATAGCAAATTCTTACAAAACATAGCAAATTCTTGCAAAACATTGCAAATTCTTACAAAACATAGCAAATTCTTGGAAAACTTAGCTTTTCTGTCCTTTACATAACTAATTCTTGCAAAACATAGCAAATTCTTGCAAAACATTGTAAATTCTTACAAAACATAGCAAATTCTTGCAAAACATAGCAAATTCTTACAAAACATAGCAAATTCTTGGAAAACTTAGCTTTTCTGTCCTACACATAGCTAATTCTGGCAAAACATAGCATATTCTTACAAAACATAGCAAATTCTTGCAAAACATTGCAAATTCTTACAAAACATAGCAAATTCTTGCAAAACATAGCAAATTCTTACAAAACATAGCAAATTCTTGCAAAACATAGCAAATTCTTACAAAACTTAGCTTTTCTGTCCTTCACATAGCTAATTCTTGCAAAACATAGCAAATTCTTACAAAACATAGCAAATTCTTGCAAAACATTGCAAATTCTTACAAAACATAGCAAATTCTTGCAAAACATAGCAAATTCTTACAAAACATAGCAAATTCTTGGAAAACTTAGCTTTTCTGTCCTTCACATAGCTAATTCTTGCAAAACATAGCAAATTCTTACAAAACATAGCAAATTCTTGCAAAACATTGCAAATTCTTACAAAACATAGCAAATTCTTGCAAAACATAGCAAATTCTTACAAAACATAGCAAATTCTTGCAAAACATAGCAAATTCTTACAAAACATAACAAATTCTTGGAAAACTTAGCTTTTCTGTCCTTCACATAGCTAATTCTGGCAAAACATAGCAAATTCTTACAAAACATAGCAAATTCTTGCAAAACATTGCAAATTCTTACAAAACATAGCAAATTCTTGGAAAACTTAGCTTTTCTGTCCATCACATAGCTAATTCTTGCAAAACATAGCAAATTCTTACAAAACATAGCAAATTCTTGCAAAACATTGCAAATTCTTACAAAACATAGCAAATTCTTGCAAAACATAGCAAATTCTTACAAAACATAGCAAATTCTTACAAAACATAGCAAATTCTTACAAAATATAGCAAATTCTTGGAAAACTTAGCTTTTCTGTCCTACACATAGCTAATTCTGGCAAAACATAGCAAATTCTTACAAAACATAGCAAATTCTTGCAAAACATTGCAAATTCTTACAAAACATAGCAAATTCTTGCAAAACATAGCAAATTCTTACAAAACATAGCAAATTCTTGCAAAACATAGCAAATTCTTACAAAACTTAGCTTTTTTGTCCTTCACATAGCTAATTCTTGCAAAACATAGCAAATTCTTACAAAACATAGCAAATTCTTGCAAAAAATTGCAAATTCTTACAAAACATAGCAAATTCTTGCAAAACATTGCAAATTCTTACAAAACATAGCAAATTCTTGCAAAACTTAGCTTTTCTGTCCTTCACATAGCTAATTCTTGCAAAACATAGCAAATTCTTGCAAAACATTGCAAATTCTTACAAAACATAGCAAATTCTTGCAAAACATAGCAAATTCTTACAAAACATAGCAAATTCTTGCAAAACAGCAAATTCTTACAAAACATAGCAAATTCTTGGAAAACTTAGCTTTTCTGTCCTTCACATAGCTAATTCGTGCAAAACATAGCAAATTCTTACAAAACATAGCAAATTCTTGCAAAACATAGCAAATTCTTACAAAACATAGCAAATTCTTGCAAAACATAGCAAATTCTTACAAAACATAGCAAATTCTTACAAAACATAGCAAATTCTCGGAAAACTTAGCTTTTCTGTCCTTCACATAGCTAATTCTTGCAAAACATAGCAAATTCTTAAAAAACATAGCAAATTCTTGCAAAACATTGCAAATTCTTACAAAACATAGCAAATTCTTGCAAAACATTGCAAATTCTTACAAAACATAGCAAATTCTTACAAAACATAGCAAATTCTTACAAAACATAGCAAATTCTTACAAAACATAGCAAATTCTTACAAAACATAGCAAATTCTTGCAAAACATAGCAAATTCTTACATTAAGGGTCCCAAACTCAAAAACGAATTTTCAGCGCGATCTGACCACCGGTTCTTGAGATACGGTGACCTGGTGTCCTTGGTACCGACTGTAAGATTTGGGAAATGGTTCGAATCCTTAGTAAATTAGTAAAGTCCAAAAATATTTTGACACTTAGTCAAATTTTTGAAGAAAAAATACCCAGATGATACCAAGCGTACCTACTGAGAGGACACCAGGTCAAAAATATTCTAAGTGTCAAAAAATTTTTGGACTTAGAACTAACTAAGGATTCGAACCATTTCCCAAATCTTACAGTCGGTACCAAGGACACCAGGTCACCGTATCTCAAGAACCGGTGGTCGGATCGCGCTGAAAATTTGTTTTTGAGTTTGGGACCCTTATTGCAAGAATTTGCTATGTTTTGTAAGAATTTGCTATGTTTTGCAAGAATTTGCTATGTTTTGTAAGAATTTGCTATGTTTTGCAAGAATTAGCTATGTGAAGGACAGAAAAGCTAAGTTTTCCAAGAATTTGCTATGTTTTGTAAGAATTTGCTATGTTTTGCAAGAATTTGCTATGTTTTTTAAGAATTTGCTATGTTTTGCAAGAATTTGCTATGTTTTGTAAGAATTTGCTATGTTTTGCAAGAATTTGCCATGTTTTGTAAGAATTTGCTATGTTTTGCAAGAATTAGCTATGTAAAGGACAGAAAAGCTAAGTTTTCCAAGAATTTGCTATGTTTTGCAAGAATTTGCTATGTGTTGCAAGAATTTGCTATGTTTTGTAAGAATTTGCTATGTTTTGCAAGAATTTGCTATGTTTTGTAAGAATTTGCAATTTTTTGCAAGAATTTGCTATGTTTTGTAAGAATTTGCTATGTTTTGCAAGAATTTGCTATGTTTTGTAAGAATTTGCAATGTTTTGCAAGAATTTGCTATGTTTTGTAAGAATTTGCTATGATTTGCAAGAATTAGCTATGTGAAGGACAGAAAAGCTAAGTTTTCCAAGAATTTGCTATGTTTTGTAAGAATTTGCTATGTTTTGTAAGAATTTGCTATGTTTTGCAAGAATTTGCTATGTTCTGTAAGAATTTGCTATATTTTGCAAGAATTTGCTATGTTTTGTAAAATTTGCAATGTTTTGCAAGAATTTGCTATGTTTTGTAAGAATTTGCTATGTTTTGCAAGAATTAGCTAGGTGAAGAACAGAAAAGCTAAGTTTTCCAAGAATTTGCTATGTTTTGTAAGAATTTGCTATGTTTTGCAAGAATTTGCTATGTTTTGTAAGAATTTGCTATGTTTTGCAAGAATTTGCTATGTTTTGTAAGAATTTGCTATGTTTTGCAAGAATTTGCTATGTTTTGTAAGAATTTGCAATGTTTTGCAAGAATTTGCTATGTTTTGTAAGAATTTGCTATGTTTTGCAAGAATTAGCTATGTGAAGGACAGAAAAGCTAAGTTTTCCAAGAATTTGCTATGTTTTGTAAGAACTTGCTATGTTTTGCAAGAATTTGCTATGTTTTGTAAGAATTTGCTATGTTTTGCAAGAATTTGCTATGTTTTGTAAGAATTTGCAATGTTTTGCAAGAATTTGCTATGTTTTGTAAGAATTTGCTATGTTTTGCAAGAATTAGCTATGTGAAGGACAGAAAAGCTAAGTTTTCCAAGAATTTGCTATGTTTTGCAAGAATTTGCTATGTTTTGTAAAAAATTGTTATGTTTTGCAAGAATTTGCTATGTTTTGTAAGAATTTGCAATTTTTTGCAAGAATTTGCTATGTTTTGGAAGATGAAGGACATAAGCAGCCTTCCTAATGTAAGAATTTGTCAGACAAAGGACATAAGTCACCTCCCTTTAGTTAGATTTTGTTAGATGAAGGACATAAGTAGCCTTCCTTAGATCAATTTCCAGTGACTTCTGTCCTAATTAGGAATGACTTTGTTTTCTTTCCATGATCCCAACTTTTAATTTTAGATTTTTTTATTTAAAAAAGGGACTCAAGGTTAGCTATACTTTACAGGAGAACCATATCGATTCAGCGATAAACATGATACTTTGGTATAGTCAAACACAGTTGCTGTTACTTTTTTATCAAATTTATAGATCCTTAATCTCTGATAAAAAATAAAAGAAGTTTCCATGACAATGATTTATCATCTTAAAATAATTTTCAAAAAGAAATTAATTACTCCACCAGTTTGTACACTTTTTTAATCTTATTGCGGATTTTAAAATATTTTTAGGAGGAAGAGTGAAAACAAGAGAAATGTGAGTTTTTTTGAGAATAAATAAAGGAATGTAAACTCCACCACTTTTCCATTCCCTCAAGATTAACAAACCCTAACAAACAATAGTATGCCTAAGAGTTTGTCTGTATGTCTATTTGTACCAATGTAGCTTCTTATATAGGTTCTGGGAAGGTTTATAACTATTTTGGGGGATGGTACCACCTCCCTTCTAAAAACTCTTTTAAAGAAAAAATTTAAATACCCCTTCGAAAAAGAAATTTAATACAGGAAATTTATTCCCCCTCCCCCTAGTGTCCCTAGAGGCCTATAGGCGAGTAGCCGTTTGTGAAGAATAACATAGTAAAATGCCTAGAGTAGCCTAGTTTATAAAATAAATATTTCAGAGAATATTTTGTAATTAAAATCTTGGTTATGCGAGTTGATTTTTGATAAGCAGGGAGGGATAGTACAATGCAGCGTTTCGGAGCCGTTTGATTTTGCTCCGGCTACAGCTCCGGCTCCGACCTAATATCAAGAAAAACTCGACATATTTTTTCCCCATAAAAAGATATTTTTAATTTTTTACTTTTGAAGGTTTAAAAATTCAATTTTTGATAAAAATGGACTTGAAAAACTTAAAAAGGGCATTTGCACATGACAAAACAGAGTTACTAAATTATAATTTATAAAAAATCTCTTTATTTATCTAGTCCGGAGCCGTTTTTTAATGAAAATTACGGCTCCGGCTCCAGCAAAATATGGCGGCTCAACAGCTCCCGGCTCCGGCTCAGAAACACTGGTACAAGACTTTAAATTGAACTACAATCTATTTTCCTTACAATATGAATAAGCACATAGGGGGTGCAGGGGAGGGGGGGGGGACTTATAACCCTCAAGTTTGACAACAAACCCTCCCCCCACTTTGTGAAACCCTGTGCCCACCACATCATTCCAAACTATATTAAAAAACACATAATCTTCCATTACCCCACCCCAATATTCCTGAGTGTTAACTGAAAATTTCCACAGACATTGTTTTGATTTTAACATCTCATTTTCCTTATTATAGTGTGGCACAAGTAAGATTTTAACAAAAGACATAGTATACTGTTCATGCACTAGTAAATAGTGATTTAAAAAAAGTAAATATTTGTTTTATTTATAAATTTTTATATGTGTCTTAGTCTACCATTGCGAAAATATTGAAATTAAACCAGATTTGCTTTAATCCCTATAAAAAAGTAACAGGATGTCTGTCTGGGTGTGTGTACGGCTCTACAAAGGGACTTCACTAATCGCAGAACCGATATGGTTCTCCTTTACAGTAAAGCTTCTAGGAGGAGGTTTATAACTTTTTTGGGGGGAAATTACCACCACCTATTACCTAGATATCGCCCCTACAAAACTTACCACTTCCCAAAAAGGTTTTTTTTATGAAAATTAAATTGGAGTTAGGCCGGGGTCAATTCCCCCCCCCCCCCCTCTCAAGTGCTCAAGAGGCTTAGCAGCTACTAAACTCATAAAGTATAAAGAAGCAGAAATAGAAAGTTTCCACTCTAAAATTAATTTTAAAACATATTATTCTAAGCTATAAAAAACGTTTCAAAATTTTAATAGAACCACCTAGCGACAGAATATTGAGCTAATAACTGTTGCTATATAAATTCCTAAGGTATGTGGCAGCAGATGAGGTAGTTTCAGCTGATCTCCTTCTTACAACCATACTCCGAGCACTACAGTCATTATATTATTAATCATGTTTGAATCGTATTACCATTTCAAACTTTGCGAAAGGATCTTTTGGAAAAAAGGTACAATTTATAACTTCTCAATGATTTTTCAAGGAAGATTCATATTAAGATTATGTACAAGCCGAAACATCCTAATGATCAAACCTAATATTTCATTGTTCATTATTCAAGTGGCAGAGAAGGGCTAGAAAATATCTGGATAGCTTATAACTGTATAGAGAACCCAATCGGTTTAGAAGACAAAAAAACTATTTTATATAATATAATAGAACAGAAATTATATGTAGAATTGTTTATATAATTGAACTTCCCAAAGTACACAAATTGATAATTATTAAATCAATTGTAAAACCACGTTAGCTCTAAGTATAAAAGTTTAAGGAGATATTTTGGTTTGCCCTTAGTTCCATCCCATTAACTCAAAAGTTTCATTATGAAAAAAAAGCATAAAACATGCCTTTAAAAGAAAGCATTATTTAAAATTGTAAACCAGTCCTTTTAGAGGGTTTCTGAGATCTTACTATCCACTAATAGTTAAAAGAACCACCCACCATTATATTCAGAAGAAATTTCATGTCTAACCCTTGCGGAAACCCTTACCCTACGGCAAACACTAGCCGTGTTGAATATTTTTAAAAGCGAAGCTTTTCTATAATAAGGGTCGGTCCGTCCGAGATAGTTAGCTTTTATGCATTATTTAGGCATGTTAGAATTGTTCTATCGATTTCAAACAATGCATGGTTATGTGATAAAATCATCCGATTGATCTGATTTTTTTATTACTTATTCCTATTAAATAAGGCACAATATTATGAGTGAAGCATCTCTATAATCAAGTATTAAAAATGTCAGTATGTCCTTAACCAGAATTCTGTATTTAAGAAGTTTTGCAACAAATTTACGTATAATTTTGTCAAACCTTATATTTTCATATTTTGTATATTCAGTTCTGACACTCAACAAAAGTTAATGTTTGTTTGTCCTACCGTTTCTGTGCTTCGCTTTTATGGATGTTGTCATCCTTGTTCTATAAGGCTCCTTTAAAACATATAAACCAAGATAATAGTGTTAATTTGACCATATGATGGATATTTGTCTTTTAATTATTTCTAATGTTCAGGGTTACTATAAAATTACAGTTATATAGTTTTATATATACTACAGGGAGTGGGGACAAAACACCTAATTTAAAAATACCTAATTTAAAAATGCCTAATTTTATAAATGTCTAATGTGACAAAACACCTAATTTACAAATACCTAATTTAAAAATGTCTAATTTAAAAATACCTAATTTTAAAAATGCCTAATGTGACAAAACACCTAATTTTAAAAATGCCTAATTTTATAAACACCTAACTATAAATACCTAAGTTTAAAAATACCTAATTTTAAAATACCTAATTTAAAAAAACCTAATTTTAAGCATATCTTAAAAATGTTGTTTAATATATTAAACCGGCGGCTAGAGTCCTTTAAGGGCGATTGCAGTGCGGAGGGGCATTCAATTATTCTGGGGGGGGGGGGGGTTACGACTTCCCTCCAAAATTTCAAAATATAGTTTGAAATAGAAAACTGGACGAATGTACAGATGGACTGACGCTATTTATAGAAAAGCTTCGCTTTTAAAAATAAAATTTTATGATTAGTTTGTGGCACCTCACATGAGAAATAAATTAATTAGTAAAATCAAAGGTACCACGGGTATGAGGTGAAGGACCAAGAGTCTGGCCTTGAGTTGACAAGTTGACTGTTCAGTCCAGGTGCAACTCACCCACATGACATTAACAAAATCAAAGGTTTAAGGACAAAGGAAATGAATTTTAATTTTTATTGGTTTCTTCCTTAACCTAAGTAGCCGTAATGTCGCTTTCTTGGGGGTTGACCATCCCCCATTTTAGTTCTAGTTTTATAAAGAAAGATTAAAGAAATATAAAAAAAATGGAGGGAGGGGGGGATTTTTTCAAAGGGCGATTTCTCATTGGAAGGTGTTGGTAACCTCCTCAAAAGCGTTATAAACCTTTCCATGACCTACAGGAAGCTTCATTGTAAAGATGGACCATATTGGTTCAATGACTAGCAAGATCCTTCTGCAAGAACAATCAGCCAATTGGATTAATGTTATCAAAATTTTAAGTATTCTAGTGAAAAAATAGATATTTTAGAATTAGGCATTGTTAAATTAGGCGTTTAGATAGTTAAGAATTAGGTATTTTTAAATTAGGCATTTTTAAAATTAGACATTTTTAAAATTAGGTATTTTTAGTTAGGCATTTTTAGTTAGGCGTTTTTAAATTAGGCATTTATAAATTAGACATTTATAAATTAGGTGTTTTTAATGTAGGTGTTTTTAACATTAGGTATTTTTAAACTTAGGTGTTTTTAGTTAGGCATTTTTAGTTAGGCATTTTTAAATTAGGTGTTTTGTCCCCACTCCTACTACAGTACTCTACAGTCATATTATGATATATTATATAAATTTAGAGAATTCAAGAGTTTTGTCTTTAACACTACCAGAGCTAAGGGATAAGACAATGGCCGATAAATTGATGTACATCCCCAATGATAATATACAAAATTACACCTCCAATAGATTAAGTGATTGAAACTAAATGATCCAACCAATCAAAATCAAACAAAAAAGTCCCCAAGTTTTTAAACCAACGTACAAGAAAACATTATAATAAAACTTTGGGGACTAGTGTAATAAACAGTCTAATGCCCCCACCCTCCCTGGTATTTAACACTACCAGAGCTACTTGCTCCAAGCTGTAATCAATAAATGAATACAGTAGCCTAGAATTGAGCAAAAAAATTTCTCACTTTATTATTTTTTGATGAGAACTGCTTTTATTGAAAATTATCTTGGGTGATAAATTGTATCTTATTTACGTAAACATTATGGCCACTGCAAGGTATTAGTTGCAAGAAACGTACTATATAAACCACTTGCAAGAAAGCACTAGCGGATGCGCCCCTAGTAACTATCGGCTCTCAATTTAAAGGTTGCAGATAAGGATAGAATCTAAACAGATTTAAATATGAAAAATAGGCCAAAACCATTCTTGGTCCTATTGAGCAAATAAAATTAATTAGATTTCAACGGAAAACTTATCATTACTTGGAACTTTATTGAAATGATAACAACAACAAAATTTGAAGTTTGAAAGAGAGAAGGTGTTTGTTTATATTTCATTTTGCATTTTTTGTCCAATTATTATTGTTTTTGGCCAGTTTAATTAAATTGTCATGAAATGAATGCAATAAAGCAACACATGACTCTAATCATTACAGCATTTTTATATTACAAAGTAAAAAGATGTCTGTCTGTCCATCCGTCTGTCTGTCTGTCATCAACTTAAGATCTCGTAAACTTCTAAACCAAAAAGATTGTTCTTTTCAGGGAATATAAAGTTAGTTACTGTGATGGTTTAAAGATATTTTCCAGTTGAAAGGAACCCACCCACCCCACCCCATTAGAATCTGTTTTTATATTTTTAAAAAAATATTGGTGGGGAGGGGGTGGTAATATTGAATTCTTCGTTTCAGGGAAGCTTTACATATTTCCCTAAATGGTCTTAGGTTATTGATATAATTCTTAAGAAACGGTGAAATCAAATTAGAAAAGTTTTAAGAAGAAAAATACATTAGAATAAGAATAACTCACCAATAACAAAATAAAATATACAATAAAAAATATCGACAGAGAAAAATATTTTCAACTTTTGAATATATCCCGTTAATTTGTAAACTTGAAGTAATGGGAAGTTAAGGTTAATTTCCCCTTCCATTGAACTACCACTGTGATCTGTGAACTTGTGTATTTGTTGGGAGGGAAGGGACATTGGCCTGCAAATTATACTGACTCCTACAACTTAATAAACACAATTTATCATTTGTTTGGGTTGTACAAAACTTCACTGTAGCTCCCTTATATTTTGATTGGTTGTGTCATTAAATTGAGTGTCTAAACGTTTCAACCACTAATTGTAATCTACAGAAGTGGTAATTTTGGGTATAACTATCAGGGGTGTCCATTAATCTATTAGCCATTGAAGTTTCCCTTTAGATCCATGTTATAGTATTTGTGTTGCTATATGAAATCAGGGAATTTGACCATCAGACATTGAAAAATAAATCAATTCACCCCCCAATAATTTGGGTGACTTTTACATATTTGAAGTATTTCATGTGATGTATTGACACTATTGCCCTCTCCCTCCCTCTCCCTCTCCCTCCTCGCCATCTCCCTCCCTCCCTGCAAGAAATGAATTCAAGCATAAAAATTCCTAAGTTATAATGACCAATATTTGTCACTAATCAAACACTAAAGGCGTACTATTCTGTACAAATCGATATATTATTACATGGATGTTGCACCAAATTTCCACGTACTCTCATAAAGGAATGCTCATAACTAGTTAAAATAACGATACCCCACTCCACCCCCTTTTAACCCTCCCCTCCTATTGGATGAACAAACTAACCAATAAATGAGGTTCATATTAGCAAGCTAAAATGACGACAAATTTTCCATGTGAAAAATGTGATTTACTTGGTCTGTAAGTCAGTCGATCATTCTACAAAAGAAACATGTAAACATTTATATGATATTTTCTTTTTTTAGGACCACAGAACAGCTGTTTAGTGGTCTTGAACATCTGCATCATGACTTACATCTTCCGTTTGCCCAGGCATATTTTTTTGCTTGTTACTTATGGATGTCTTTTTTTGGGATGGGACAAAGCCAATATTGATTGTGCATTTTGTTCACTAATATTTGTTTTTTTTTCAAAAGTTTTTTTCGGCGATTTTTTTCTGATTAATAATTTCCTGTGTAATAATACAAGCTGCAAGGCTATGATTCTAAGCCATACCATTATGTCTGAAATATAGATAGACAGATAGATAGATAGATAGATAGATAGATAGATAGATAGATAGATAGATAGATAGATAGATAGATAGATAGATAGATAGATAGATAGATAGATAAATAGATAGATAGATAGATTATGTTAATCATTACCTAATATATAATTTTGACATTTAAAAAGTGAACAAAATTAATAATTAATAGTAATTTAAACCTAATTTTAACAATTAAAATCATAAGATATGTCACATATAAAATATTAATTGCTTGCTTATGATGTTTTTTTCTAAAACTAAAGTATTATATCTTGAAGCTTATTTCATTGTTTTATTGTTAACATTTAACAATTTGTATGTTTAGACAATGCTAGATTGAACAATCCAATCAAGTTCCCAAAGTTTTTAAGCCATTCAATGAGAAACGTGTTTATAAACTCTTTAATTTTAAATTTAATAAATGTGATCCTCTCTTATGCCATATGGTATTGGTCAAATATCGGGCACCTTTGACTTATACCATAGCATATAAAATCAATGCCATGCGGTGGGAAAAAATATACTATTCTATACCAGTAAGAATCGTTTTTAGTTGGCGAAAAGGCTTTACTAAAGGATTTATATTTGACATTTTATAAATTTTAAGGGAATGGTCTTGGCCCAAAACATGCATAATCATTACTATGCAGTAAGGACTTACAGACAAAGGTAGTGCAATCAAAGAATTTGTTGTCTGTTTGTTGTTTCTTCACCTGATACATCTATAATACAACGTAGAACGATGTCTTTCTGTCTGTTTGTTTGTAGCGAAGGATCTCGCTAACCGCTGAACTGATCGGGTTCTCCTTTACAGGGTAGCTTCTCATAGGTCCCGGGAAGGTTTATAACTATTTTCTTGGGGGGTGAGACACCCCCAACCCCCTAAAAATGAAAAATATCCCACCCCAAAAAAATTAAAATTAAAATAGTGGGGTCGACTACCCCTTTCCAAAAAAAAAAATCGTTCCCCCCCCCAAATTTTTTTTTCTTCAAATTTTTCTTTTAAATCTAAAATACGAAAAATTGGTTTGATTAAACCTCTTGGGCCAAAGCCCCTAGAGGCTAGAGGCGAAGTAAGTAATATAGCAAAACCTTCATCATAAAAGGAGGCAATTAAATCAGCTTCGCTTGTTTGTATGTAAAACGCACGTTCTTGTTTTAAGAAAATTTACATCCTCAATTTAATTGAACTTAAATGAAAGTAAAGTTATGCAACAAATTAAGTAGGTATGCATTCACTTTCGCACAATAGCAAATCTCTCCATCCTTATGTCCTAATTAAGTTACAGGATCTGTGTGTACCAGAGGATCTCGCTAACCGCTGAACCGATATGGTTTTCCTTACAATGTAGCTTCTCATAGGTCCTGGGAATGTTTTTAACTATTTTAGGGGTAGGGTACCACCATTTCCAAAGAGAAATCGCCCAAAGAAAAGAAATACCAAAAAAAAATTTTTAACGCAGCTAGGCGGAGAAACACAAATAAAAATAAAAATCATTTTTCAATTTTTAAAAGAAAACATTTTAACTGCCGTTAAAGGCATCCAGAGGGTTTTTTAATAATATGCTGTTCTGATGAAATGCTAATGTGACAAATGTGCAGAAGTGATGCCACACCCTGAATTTAAAAGATACACGAATGACAACTTTATAAGGATGAAAGAACTAGCAAATAAGTTGAAAAAGTTTTCCTAAATTATTTATTTAATGGTACCCTCCCAAAAAACTGATAAATCTTCCCTAGATCTATAAGAAGATTTACCGAAATAAATTTGAAATAATACTTTGGGGTAACTTTACCCCCAAAAGTCTTGAAAAATTGGATGTAATTTCCAAATATTTTTTTTCTCAAATTATTTTAGTTGTTACAACTGTTAGCAAGATCTTATGTGAAAAACAAAAAAAGACACTACGATATAAAAGGATAAATTATTTTAAATATGCATATGTCTTTATTTCTAAAGTTTAAAAATATTTGATTATAGCAGAATTAAGCTTTAACATCAGTCAACTTTAACCTATTATATCAAAGACGTTTTGCAACATTTTTTTTGGAGGCGCAAAGATACGACATAATTTACAAAAATGGTTGGTAGGAATGTAAAAAATTTAAAAGATAAGACAATAATAGCTATTTTTCTCATAATGTCTCTGATTAAGAAAATTGGTTAAATTTTATGATTTGTATTTTCATAATCGTGAAATATTGTCTGTGATTTTTTAGTATGACTGAGAACAGGGTCTATTCCAGCGGATATCAAACGGTTAACCATCTAGAAATTAAATTACTACCCAAATGATAATAAACATTATTGCCACTTCTAACCAATCAAGAAATAATTAAATCACATAAAGTTTTTTTATTGGTTACTAAAATTTAATCTTCAAATTTGTTATGAACATTTGGGCAGTTAATAAATTTATCATCCATTGTCTTGTCACTTTACTTTTATTATTTATCAGGAACAGCAGTAGTGCGTCAGCCGTATGTAAGCTTCATTTATAATTACAGTTTCAAAAATTAGCTGGAAGTATAAAACTTGACCCAATTTTTACAATACCTCTATTCAAGCAAATTTTCAAAGCATCCAAACTTGTTTAAGTTATAGGGTTCGACGCGGTTAGAATTATATAATAGGTTTGCTTTATATATAAAACAAGTAAAATGAAGAATTATATAATTATGTTAATTTTAAACACATTATCATAAAATATTATTAAATCACATACCTGTCAATCCGATAATCAACGATCTTAAGGTATAAGTCAATAGACGATAAATTGATTTTATCATAATCATAAAAAAAAACTTTTGTATATCATAATTATTGTTGAAAAAATGGACACTGCAAAATCCAACTTACAAATCAAGATTTATTCCAAGTACCCAAAGTTTTTACGCAACGAATGAGTGAGCATGTATATAATTATTTGGGTAAAATGAATAATAACATATCCCCTTCCTTCAATCATAGCACTGTTTATTGTCTCTTTTGAGACATGCAAAAGTAAAATTATATAGAGTAGTTGCACTAGTAAAAAACTATAAGGGGCTTGGTTATGTACATCAAATTAGATGTCTTATAAAGTTCAAGAAATCTAATTTAAAGATTTTAGACAATATAAAATCGCAGAAATGTTAATGCTTTAAATAGCCTTAAAAGGCTAAAAAACATAAAAGTATTTTTTTAGTTTTATTTAGTGAAATAACAGTTTTTATCGCATCGTATTATAGACAGGTTTCCGCGGATATCAAAGATTAAAATAAGATTTTGTTGGCTCCAAGGGTGTTAATTTTATGATATTAATTTCATTATTCATGAGAATTTTCTGTAATTCGATGTGATTTTTCAGTATGGTTAAGGACTATTTCTTATCCAGCGGATATTAATCGGTTTGGAAGCCATACTGGAAATTTCAATATTTCCTGTTGGTATATGCTTTTATAATTATGATTTGTGAAAGCATTTAAACAAAAAAATACGTGAACTATAAAAAGCAGGTGTTGCAATATTTTCGCCTTGAAAATGTACATATTTAAAAAAAACGTATTATACTTCATTTCAAAGTTTCTATAACACATATTAAACAATTGGAAATTATTGTGTGTGATAAACAATTCTTTGGATTAAAGTTCCAAGTAGAAAAGAAAGCTGCTAGTCTATACCAACCAATCACGATGTTATAGAAATCAACTTATGGTAGAGCAATGGATTTGTTATTACTTGGATATTAAACCAGATAGCATGTGCTCTAATAAAGGGAAACTTGTAGCTGACTAAAATAACGATCCCCCCTTCCACCCTTTTTACCCTATACCCTTCCTAGTTACTGGATGAACAAACTGACCAATCAGTGATTTTTTCCCTGTCATAATATCCACGATCCTATACATCCATTGGAAGAGCGTTTTTATAACACTTCGTGGACATATGCTTAACTATCTTACCTAATTTGTATTATAAACTAAAAAATAAGCTTTTATAATGTTGCTATTATGTTGCTATAATGTTACCACACCACCATGGCAATGAAAGAGTAATAAAAAGGTGTGTCGCGTCTATTTTCACCAAAGAATCATCATTCAATCCCATTAGATATATAATCACTTGGATGGTGCAACAGGATTTTCATGTAACCAAAAAATTTGATACTCCCAGCTGGGTAAATTACGATACATTCCATAAACCCCATTTACCCATTCCCTCCCCTCCTACTGGATAAACGAATTGAACAATAAATGAGGTCAATATTAGCAATTAAATTTGAATACAAATTTTCCCCTGTCAATTTATCCATGTTTTCTATATCCATTTCAATTCTGGTAGAGGAGCTACTCTTTAATTCCTTGACGATTGTGATTATGACGGATGGAATATTTTGTGTAGATTTCTTTGACTATGAAAATTATTTGGCTACCATATGTGATAGACTATTAAAATATTAAAGTAACAAGATGTATATCTGTACTTTTATAGTGCAGGATCTCACCAACTGCTGAACTGATAAGGTTCCCCCGCCCTTGTAATGAAGCTTTCTAAAGGCCCAGTGAAATTTTAAAAATATTTTAGTAGAAATCACCCCTAGGCAGGGTCTTATTTAATCCATCCCACTTCCATCAAGTGATCATAGAATGCAACTAGGGTCGTAGCCGCCGGTACTAAGAAACCTCCTATGCCATCCTTATAACTTTCTTTGTTTAAAAAGGATCATGGGTATTATATTTGCTCAGCAAAACTGAAAAATCATGTATAGCTCCACATAACAAACAATTTTCCACAGATATTTTTAAAATCATAAAATTAATACCAGTTTTATTAGACCGTGCTTTCGGCCCCTTGTGGTTAACTAAACTGGTTTTTATCTTATACTTTTTTATTATAATATTCACGGAAAGCTGTCTATAAAAGGAAGAGATAACTAATTGTTCTGGGTTTCGCTACCGTTGAAGGTTGCCATACTTTTTAATCTTTTCATTTTGCTTTTTACATCAAACACAGACATGGAAGGGGATTGAATAAAAACAAGGACGACAACATACATAAAACCAAAGATTAAAAAAAACATTAAAAGGAAGGACAAATTGACAATAAATCTAAATTAAGAGTGTCAGAACTTAATAATAAGCATGACATTAATTTGTAAGTCTAAACGAAATGGTACTTTCTAAAATGTACATAATTGTTAAAGAAAAGAAAGAAAAGTTAAAGAAAAGTTTAAAATCAATGGGACAATTCTAACATTTCTAAACGAAAGGAAAGAGCTAACCGTTACAAACGTAAGGGCGGACCGAACCTAATAATAGAAAAACTTCGCTTTCCAAAATAGCAAAGACAACTTTTGTTATGTAAATTTTATTGGACTTCAATGTTGTACATTTTATAGCACGTTCTTATATTTGTTGACCTATACAATTGGGGGTTTTGTTAAATCTTTATTGGGTATCAAAAACTAATAGAATCCACACTTTTCCTTCAATAATTTTAATATATAGAAAGGATAATTGGGTATAGTTCCTTTCGTGACATCGCACCTTATGGGTCGATTCTTCGTATTTTTAACAGTAGGTTTTCTCCTATTTCTAGACCCTGCGGGGCAAAACCCTGTGGGGCCAATTACCTAACTTTGTGGGGCAATCGCCTAACCCAATATAACCTAACCTAACCTAAAATAACCTATAAAAAGTCATTTTAAAAATACTACGACAAATCGCCCCTTAAGGTGCGATGTCACGAAAGGGACTACTCCCGGATAATCTTGTTCTTAAAATTGATGATAACATCAATTGATCGCTTATTGATTTATTCCTTACTAGCGGCTACGCCCCTAGAGGCCTCTAGGGGCACTTGAGGAGGAGAGAGTCGAATTTGATAATTTAATTTCTTATTTTAGATTTTAAAAGAAAAAGTTAAAAAAAAATTACGATTGATGTTTATTTTTCGTTGAACTCTCTTTCTAAAATTGGTAAATTTTTAAAAAATTTAATTTCTTTAGGGAGGGTGGTGGTACCCTCCCCCAAAATAGTTATAAACCTTTCCGGGACATATGAGAATCTACCCTATTAAGGAGAACCCAGTCGGTTCAGCGGTTAGCGAGATCCTTCGGTACACACAGACAGACACACAGACAGACAGACACACAGACATCCTGTTACTTTAGTATAAGGATTTAAATTTCATATTCTTTTTCCTCTATAATAAAACTATAATTTATGATGTATTTTAATATTTTTATGATATTTTCACAAGTTTTTTTTGTATGTCTAACCATCATTTGTACTTACTGACTGTATAGCCTAGCTTTTTCCATTATTGCTTCAAAAACCTATCAATATCCGCTAGATTAAAACTGGTTCTCAGCCATACTGAAAAAAAACATGTACAGCAACGTATTATAGACAATTTCCCACAAATTTTAAAATAAAAATACCTCGGGGCTAACAAAACTAGTTTTAATCTTTAAATAATTTCAATAATCACAGAAAGCTGTCTGCAATACGATGCGATAAATAACTATTAAAGTTACTAATAACCTTACCAAGCCCCTTATCAATGGCTATTATTATTTCTAAAAATGTAATTCTACAAAATGATCTATGATATCAGTTAAGTTGCTCTAAAACTCACTTTGTAAATCGGTGCTGTTAAAGGAGAGAAAAAATAAAACTATTTGACTATTTCTTCCTAACTTGTTTTCATCTTATACACTTTAAATGGATACATTATTACTTGGATCTTGCAACAGATTTTCAGGTTCTTTTCTAAAGCGAAACTTAAAGCGGGGAAAAACAACATCCCTACCCCTCTTACCAATAAGAATTCCATGTTAGCAAGCTAAAGTGACGACAATTTTCCCCCTGTCATAATATCCACGTATATTCTGCATCCAATTTGACTGTTTTTGTCAATCGATGATATTTTCTTAAATAATGGTCCGTCTGTCTGTTTGTCTGTAAATAAAGCTGAGTGAAAAGTTGCCTAAATCCATTCTTGGATCTTGATGAATATTCTAAAGGATTGAGAACTCAATCGGTTCAGTGGTTAGGATTATAAGACTATTGTGAAAAAATTTTAACAAATAATAGACAAAGAAAAAATGTAAAATTTTACCAATTTCTGGTTTGGTAATTAAAAAGTTTCTAAATATGTGGTATCCGCCTAGGGTAAATGGCAGACACCAGAGTTCAAAATGACTACGGCAGTGTGAACAGACGTGGACACCTATACTATAGAGAAGCTACGCTTCTCTAGCAATCACTAAATAATAAACAGCATCTATTCAGTTGTTCCTTTATTGAAGGTCTAAGGATTACTAAAGTTGTACAACATAATATAAATACATATGGATTAGGAATAAAGATAGTTAAAGGTAAATCATACAAGTAAAACATAGATAGTTGCAATGGTTAGGTAGATGGCTATCCCTGTCCGGGGGAGGCAGGATAGCCCATGGAACAGCACAATAGGTAGATAAGCATAGAGGGGTTGAGTGGTAGGTCTGGGTACTAAAAAGGGAAGGTTTGATGATTACTGTGACAACAACAGCCTGTGTGGGGGTGATTCTATCAGGTGAGGGAAGGCTTAGATCCTTTATCCTCAGGGCTGAGGTGGTGCTGATAACTTGGTGGTTGAAGGGGAAGGTTCCGGTGCTTAAGAAGGGAGAGGGAGGGGTAACACCCCTCCCTCCATTTGCAGGACAACTGAGAGATTAAATCAATACCGTTATCTGACATATTTTCAGGTGGCTTTACAATTGTAGAATAACAGGATTTAGCTGGGTGCGTAGCATCACTATAATGTCTTGGTTTCTGCATGGCCCAGAGTTGCCGCATACCACAACTCTCCCCTCGGAAGGCTGGGAGGGGTTGTCTGCACCGCCAGACTTCCGACAGTGGTTGCGGCCTTCAGTTTGTTGTCCTTGTGGAATGGGTCCGCCAGGATACCAGCTGCTGAACGGTGGTAGACTCCAGCCTTCCCCAGGTCGAACGGAATCTGCTATATCTGCTGGAGTAGCTGGTCCTGTTGGATGTTCTGGCCGTTGGATGTGTACCTCTGAGGCCACCCTGGCAACCTCCAGGGGTGGCACAGCACATGAGGGGGCTTGGACCAACAGCCGCCTGGTATACACCTCTTCAGGTTTCTCTACTGGGCTGGTGGACTCCATCGTGTTGGTCACCTTGCTGCTGGCAGGCTGGCTACTGGATGCAGGCGCAGCTTCTTCGCCCTCGGGGCTGGTCAGGTTCATTCGGCTTCCAGGGTCTCTGTCAACGCGGGCAGGTGGTGGTTGCCATACTGTAGGAACGTTGCCTCCCTCAGGCTCATCCTGGACATTGGCAGGGTGGTGCATGGCAGTCAGACCTGCAGGGTAGGGGAAGGTAACAGTCCATCCCCTGTGCCGGAGGCTGTCTTGGATCTGCAGGGGTGGCTCCGCTCTAGTTGGCTGGGGGACAGGCCCATCCACGGCCACTGCTGCTGTTGGACTGGAGGCACAAGGCTCCGGATTTCCTCCCCTAGCCTGAAGGTGTCCAGGCACATCGTCTCCATCTTGGGTCGACATAATTGTTGGGGATCCTCTACTTCTATGGTTAGGCTCGGCACTTGGCGCATCTAGTTGAGTTACTCCCCAGGCAGCGGTCGAAGCTTCTTCAGTTTGGCTGGTAATGGCTGATATCCTGGTTCCTGGGGCAGATGCAGGGGGCGCAGGCAAGTTTGACCCAGCACAAACTTCCTGGTACACCAGTGCAATACAATTGCCCTGGCTTGGTTGAGGGAGGTAGACAGCTGGACGCAGTTGAGGGTGAGGGACAGCCGGACTCTCCCTGCTGGCTGGAGGCTCTGGCTGACTGGGGGTGACGGGTGTCACCCCTTCCTCTGGGGCTGCGGGCTCGTTCCGGGGTCCAGGTATCTCGGTGGCGGCGACGGTTGTCGCCCCAGGCACCAGTGTGGGGGCGCTGGATAGCACCCCCCAGTCTTCACAGGGGTCCAGGTCTCTCGGTGGCAGCGACGGTTGTCGCCCCAGGCACCAGCGTGGGGCGCTGGATAGCACCCCCCAGTCTTCACAGGTGGCGGCGACGGTTGTCGCCCCAGACATCAGCTTGGTGGTGCAGGGAAGCACCTCTCGTTCCTTCCAGGTGGCGACGCCGGTTGGCGTCCCATACAACGACTCAGACTCGCTGGCTAGCGCCTCTTGCCTCTCCCGCTCGGCGGCCGCCAGGGCCTCCCCGTGCACCATCCCGGTGGCGCTGGGTAGCGCCCCTCGGCTCTCGCTGGGGGTGACAGGGGTTACCTCCTCCTTCGGGGGACACGGTCTGACGGGTACCATCATGTTGAGGCCGACCGGCAGAGGCCGCAGGACTTCTGGCTCCGCAATGTTGGTTGGCTGCACGAACACCGGTCCCATGTGGTTGAGGCTGAGGTCCAGGCCAACCCGGTTGGGTTCAGCCGCTCCTCCCAGCACGTTGATCCTGGCCACTATGGTCCCAATCTGAGACACAGACTCCTGGGTAGCCGCGGCCCCAGCGGCGGCAGCTGGTTGGGGTGACGGCTGGGCATCTCCCTCCAGGTAGACCTGGGTGTCAGACTGGTTGTATGCAGGTTGTTGGGCTGCCTGGTGTTTCTTCATTGCCTGGTCCCAACCGGTTCTACACTTGGCGGCTGCGTGGCCGTTGAAGCGGCAGCGCTCCTTCGTCCAGCTGGGTCCCATCGGTCCGGCTTCCCAAGGGTGTATCAACCTGCCAGGTCTCTCCTCCTCCAGTTGGGGCACCAGCTGACAAACAGGGTCTCCCCTACTAGGGGTCAGGCAGTGCTGGGCTGCTTGTGGTGGCTCCTTGGTTACATTCAGCCTCCTCCCCATACACACAGGTCTCTTCCATCCAACAGCGGCTCTCCTCTCCTGGGTGGCGAGGCCAGCCTCGGCCTTAGCTTCTGCAGGTGCTTCTCCACATGAGGGATCCTGCCTCTGGTTACGCCAGGTAGTTGGTAGCAAAGGCCGTTGATGGTGCCAGTCGGAAGGGGGGCTATGATCTCTGGGGGGTATCTGTGGCCAGTGTGTGGACAGGTACCCACAGTTGAACCAGCAAGGCCCAGAAGATGCCATACTGATGGTAGCCTGAACTGTGTTCTGGACTGCCAGCAGGCTGTTGGTAGCCACCTGAGTTGGGCCAGAGTTGCCAGCTGGTATTGCGTCCCTGCCAGGCTCCGTCAGCTGCTGGTGGGGAGCCCCTGCGGTGGTTCTGGTTTTGGCAGGGGGTGGCCTTCTTATTGACTTCCCTAGTTGGAGCTCTGCATCCTGGTGGGCCTCCATCTTCAGCAGCATGGGGGGACTTGGCTGGGTCATGTGCAGTGGTTCAACAGAGTAGAGGCATCTGGTCTTGGAGTGTGGGGGAACAGCCTCACTGCTGCTGGTCAACCCTGCTCCCTCCGTGCTGGGTAAAGCCTTCCACTGCAGCAGGTCACCATTCCCCATCCTTAGGCCGGTCCCCAGTCGTTCCATGCCTGGGGGCTCCCAGGGAGGCTTGGGTGGCGGCTCCCCCACCCCCAGGTAAGCGTCGGGCATCTGGGTGAAGAGCCTATTCCCCTGGGACAGCTCCCCATCCTCCAGATTGGTGAGGCCAGCGCCAGGGAGGACCTTTCCACCCCAGAAACAGGTGGTACTGGCCCTAGGGCTGGGCCCCTTTGGAGTCTCAGTTCTGGTGGTAGTGTCCATCTTGGGGCTGGCCACTAAGTCTCTGAAGCTTGTCACCTTCTCATTAGGCTCAGTTGCATCGTTCAACACCCCCAGGAGGACACATACAGGTTCAACAATCCCCAGTCCAGTATCTCCATTTCTCGTGCGTTGAGCACCAACTGTACAGGAGCTGTGCAGCGGACATTCAGTCACCCTTCCAGACAAGGGCATCTCAGGGACCAGGGGTCTGTGACCTGGCATGTGTTTTATGTTCACTGTACTCAACACAGTAGGCCAAAGTAATAACAGAAGCAGCACCTTGTATGAAGAAGCAGAGAGTGGTGGGGTACAGATGTTGGTGGTTATGGTCCAAATGAAGACTTCTGTCCACCACAGTGCCAGCAGCATGCCTAGGCACACAGTTAATGCCCAATCAGGAATGTCTTCTATTGCCGCACGTCGGGCTAGGGGCTGACAATTTCTTATCTTGTAGATATAGGAGCAGAGTAGAGTAGCCGCGCCGCAAGGAGGTTCGAGCCGGCTCACCCCTATTATAGATACTATAGCTGTGTAATTAGGGTGGTAGTCCACGTAGCCGTAGGCTCTGTCCTCCTGGCTCAAGAGTTTCTGTGGCTGGAGCGTCCCCATGATAAGTAGCAGGGGGTTGGTCTGTTGGTGCCAACGTCTTGTTTTGAGCCTGAGTTGTTCTCCTTTCCAGTATAGCTCTTGATTTCTGTGATAACCAGCGGATCTTAGCTTAGAGATAAAAGGGAATATGTTAGGTATCCATAGATGTCTCTAGGAGCGTATCCGCTAGTAGATATATGGATATGTAGGCTATCTATATATATATATGGCTACACTCCCATATATATATATACGTGTATAGGAATATCCCCAGAGCTAGCTAGCTTTCCTCCTTGCTCCAAAAAATCACGCTTCTTCTGTATATAGTTCACAACTATGAGGGTCTATGGTCAAGGTACACACCACCACTGCCCAGTGTGGGGCATCAAGTCAGGCTATGTCCACAGGGTGGGCGTACTTTCGTTCAGTTACCATATCAGTCTCCAGTGTTGTATGGTGAGGTTAGTATTCACTTACTTGCACCCATGATACAAAAAAACAACACTATTTATCACTTGGGTATTTATATATACATATATTTTTTTCACTAGCCACTCAGCTTTGAAGTAGGGTTGGCAGGGCTAGGAAGATGTTGAGGGTCTGAGCTGGTCTGAGGAACTGACTTAGTTTTCCTTATCACACTGTAGATAGGGAGGGAGCCCCTCTCATGTGTGTGTGTGTGTGTGTGAAATCCCCTCTTCTTGCAACGCGCCTACGCGCTGTCAGAGTGTGCACACAGGTAAAATGCGCTTCTATCCCTCAATCTGCTTTCTCATTGGTTCGCTGGATCTCTCTTTTTTCCGTTGAATTTTTTTGTTGCGTCCTAAGCTCTGCGACCCGTAAATGGCGCTCTGTTCTCCCGGTCGCTATCTCCACACTGTGGGCGGACTTAGTCAAGTGTGGGTAGGAGGGGGGAAGCGCGTGAGGGGACGGGGTAAAACCGTCCGTTCCCCCTGTGAGGAAGGGGGAGTGCTGTGGGTTTGAGGTAACTGTGTGATGAGGTAATGGTGCCCTTTCTCCTTAATCCTGGGCTGATTGTTATGTCACCTTGATTGTATTCTCTTCAATGGATGGTGGGCCCCTCCCTTTCCTCTGGGATAAGGGGTGTATTTGTTGTGCTGGAGGCTTGGGTGGTTAGATTGTTTATCAAGGCATTGTTATATTACATCTAGATTCTATTTTTGGCCTTATCACAATACATAACAGATTTGCTTACCAAGCCTGTTCTATTTTTAGTTTTATCACAATACACAACAAATTGTTTGCCAATCCTTGCTCATAAATCTATTGTTTAGCCATCACACTAGGGTGGTAATCCCTACAATGTGATATAATATCTGCTTTTCTAGATGGGTGGCTGCGCTGTAGCCTCTCAGGATACTTGGAGTTGACGTAGTTTCTTCTGCTTGGTACACTACACTCGTATGTTGGCTCGCAGCTCGCAGCTATTTGGCGTGTTTCAGCCTATCGGCGGCAGGGAATGTCCCGTCCTGCAGCGCCGTATATCCGAATCCGACTGTTGGCGGCAGGGAATGTCCCGTCCTGCGGCGCCGCTGGTTCGAATCCTTGGCTTGTTTCAGTCTATCGGCGGCAGGGAATGTCCCGTCCTGCAGCGCCGTGTATCCGAATCCGGCTGATGGCGGCAGGGAATGTCCCGTCCTGCTAGCGCCGCTGGTTCGAATCCTGCTATCTCTTGCAGTAAATGTTGGCCTATTTTCAGCCGTTTGCACTTAGTTGGCCTGTTTCAGCCAGTCCGCAGGCCTGTTTCAGCCCTTGAGCCCTCAATTCTCCGTTAGATGTCGGCGCTTCTCGCGGTTCTCCGTCAAGTTTCGCTGTTTCGCTTCCACAACTTCCGGATGCAGAGTTAGACCTTGCTATCCAGGGTGGGTAATTCAGGTTGCTTGTGTCAGTTTTGCCAGTTTCACTGCTGGGAGTACCTTAGCCTCAGCTGCGCGTCTGCTCTACACTTGTGGTTTGCCGTAATCTCACACAGCTGTCACCAAAAGTTGTGGTATCCGCCTAGGGTAAATGGCAGACACCAGAGTTCAAAATGACTACGGCAGTGTGAACAGACGTGGACACCTATACTATAGAGAAGCTACGCTTCTCTAGCAATCACTAAATAATAAACAGCATCTATTCAGTTGTTCCTTTATTGAAGGTCTAAGGATTACTAAAGTTGTACAACATAATATAAATACATATGGATTAGGAATAAAGATAGTTAAAGGTAAATCATACAAGTAAAACATAGATAGTTGCAATGGTTAGGTAGATGGCTATCCCTGTCCGGGGGAGGCAGGATAGCCCATGGAACAGCACAATAGGTAGATAAGCATAGAGGGGTTGAGTGGTAGGTCTGGGTACTAAAAAGGGAAGGTTTGATGATTACTGTGACAACAACAGCCTGTGTGGGGGTGATTCTATCAGGTGAGGGAAGGCTTAGATCCTTTATCCTCAGGGCTGAGGTGGTGCTGATAACTTGGTGGTTGAAGGGGAAGGTTCCGGTGCTTAAGAAGGGAGAGGGAGGGGTAACACCCCTCCCTCCATTTGCAGGACAACTGAGAGATGAAATCAATACCGTTATCTGACATATTTTCAGGTGGCTTTACAATTGTAGAATAACAGGATTTAGCTGGGTGCGTAGCATCACTATAATGTCTTGGTTTCTGCATGGCCCAGAGTTGCCGCATACCACAAATATAGATAATAATAATTTAGGAATATTAATATTATTTATAATCCATGAATTTCTGCGGTTTAAAAGAAATGCCTGTTAAATTTAAATCAATCAACTTTGTATTATGATGGATATAAGATATAAGTGGATATATTGACAGGGGAAAATATGTTGTCAATTGACTTTCCTATTATGGACATTATATATTGGTCACTTCGTTCATCCAGTTGGAGGGGAGAGGAGGATGTAAATGGGTTGAATGGTTGGTATCGTTATTTCAGCTAGCTGCGAGCATCAATTAATCAGAGTTCAGGAAAATCTGTTGTAAGATCCAATTAATAACATATTGATTGTTATTTTTATTTTGAAAAAAGGACGAGTTCCTTCAGCAGTAACGAAGCTGTTAAAAAACTAAAAGCAAAATTTAATTATGCAAACAACCATTAGGAGAGTAAGAAAAAGAAACTTTTTACCACCCAATCAATAAGTGTACTAATACTTTTTAGAAAAAGAATAAGTTACATTAGGTCCTCCCATGTCTAATATGTTGAATCTTATTTTTTGAAGCTTATTTTGACAGTGTAATGGCCTCATAATTATTATAAATAGTTTATTCTGCAGTTCAATGTTCCCTCATACCCTGACTGCTTCACAAGTTATGAACATTATTTTCATTTTTTTTTAATTCAAATGAATACTAGTTTTAATAATTCTAAAAAATTACACCCAGATTGTTACATTTAAGTAAGTAATATCAAAAGATATATTCACAAAAAAAAACCTTAAAATTGCTTTGAATTACATTTAACAGCTGGTAAAATAAAAAAAATACATTTACAAAAAGGACAAATATGACCACAATAGCAAAGCTAAATAGACAAAAAATCAATTATGGCAATTCATGCCTTTGGGCAGAAATTAGAGTCTTTGTCCTATCCTTATTTATAGCAGTTTTTTGTTTGTTTGTAACAATAACTACGAAACTGATTGAGTTCTTCATTTAAAGGCAGATTTACAAAGGTCCAAGAAAGGTTTCAGGCTATTTTAAAACCCCTTACCACTCCATCTAAACATATCACCTTATTGAAGTGGGCGCAGCCTCTAATTCATTATAACTTTGCAGAGTTTTTTTTATTGATAATTGAATTGCTCTTCTCCCTAAATTTCTGACTATCAAACAATTATTTCATACTTAAATACTTTTATGTGAACGCACTAAGGTATGACTTACAGATCCTTATTGTAGAAAGCTTCACTTATAAAAAGCTATATAATTGTTTTCATACCTATTTCTAGTTAAATTGCACAAATTATTGCATATTTTCATCAAATTTACAAAACAAAATAAAACAATATTTCAAAATACGCCCATACATTTTTAGGTTATAGAATGAAAAAAAAATATACAAATCACTTGAAGAAGGTTTCCAAGAAAAAATCAAACCTACTAAAAAATATATTATATTATGTATAAATCACTTAATACTGCATTGATTGAGTTCTCCATTTCAAGGAAGCTTTATTTAAATCTTGTGTAGGTTTCAAGCTTTATTTTATTTTTTATTTTTTAAGTACAATAAAATTCAGCAGTTTGTTGAAAAATTCATGCTAAAAAATCACTTAAAAAGTACCATTACTTACAATAAATCATTTAATCCCTATTTGCAAATAACAATGTAGACTTCTTATTCTTCATGTTTAATGTTTAATACTTTACTGTTTCATGTTAACTAACAAAGTAATTTATGTTTGTATAAAATTGTATAATCTTTCAAACTATACATAATACTTGAATATATTGACAGGTGCAGGTGATAATTTGTCGTATTTTGCTGATATGGAGCTTATTTATTGGTCGGTTTATTGATCCAGTAGGAGGGAAGGGGATGTAGTATTATTATTTATCCTATGAGAAGCTACCCTGTAAAGGAGAACCCGATCGGTTCAGCGGTTAGCGAGATCCTTCGCTACAAACAAACAGACAGAGAGACAGACAGACAAACAAACAGACAGACAGACAGACAAACAAACAGACAGACAAACATACTTTGTATTATAAATACGTCGATATATTGATAGGATAAAATTTGTAGTCTATTTAGGTTGCTAATATGGACCTCACTTCGTTCGTGCATCCAGTAGGAGGGGAGGGAATGTAGTATTGTTATTTTATCCAGCAACGAGTATCACTATATTAAAATCTGGTGCAACCTCCAAGTAATAATATGTATATTGTATATCGATTCATATTACGCTTTCTTTAGATTAACTCATTTATAGATTTTGATTATTTAGCTCAAACAAGTTTTAATAAATATTTTTTAATGTGTTTTTGACGTTTACAGGGAGAGAGGGATCAGTGGACTTAAAGTATTGATTGGTTAGTACAAACTAGTATTGTTTAACATTTTCTACCAATAATTTAAATCTATATAAGTGGTATTTTTGTTGGGATAATTTAACGTCCATTAATTTATCCCTCAAGCACTCTTGACGTTTCAAAATTAAAAACAAATAATAAATTTATTAGCCTGCTTTGAAGATATTATCAGGGTTCTCGCATCGTATTATAAACGGCTTTCCGCGGATATAGAATGTGCAATTATAAGAATAAAACTAGTATAATATGATGCTAGACATAGTTTTTTCGTATGGATGAGAACCGGTTCCTATCCACCGGATTAGAATGAATAAGAGAATATGTTTTTTTTTTAACATTTAACAAGGATGACTGCATCCATAAAAGCGAAGCTCAACCAATCAGTCAGACAAACCAACTTTGATATATTTACCGCATTCAATATTAAGAAATCTGTGTAAATTCTCAAAATTACTTGATTATAAGATACTTAATTCAGACCTATTATAATTTCGAGATAATTATAGTGCCAAAGACATCATTATTAAAACAAGGATGACAACATCCATAAGTAGCGAAGCACAAAAAATCGTCGATGGGAATACGTACAGGAAGATTTAAAAGGTTTTTACTAAAATCAAGAATAGATTTATTGGATAAAATAAACATGAAACCTTGTTTTATTTTGCATGATGACGATGGTCAAAGTAAATTATATTAAAGATGCTCATAACAATGGGAAAAATTATTTTGATACTGATATCCCATAAAAGTTTGAAAATTGCATCAAAATAAACAAATATATGGGGAAATATGTAAAATATAAACATATAAAAATAGCAAAAAACCTGATAAAAGGCAGTCTGGCCGTCATGGTTGTTTTATTAAAACGACAAAAAATTTAATTTTTAAATTTCTTAACTAAAAAATTTGGAAAATCGGACCATATACACTGAAGATATGGAAAAAAGTGTTAAATATATAAAAATAGCCTAAAACCTGCCAAAAAGGCAGTCTGGCCGTCATGGTTACTTTGTTTAAAAGACGCGAAATTTAATTTTTATATCTATAACTGAAAAATTTTGAAAATCGGACTATAAACACTGAAGATATGGAGAAAAATGTTAAATATATAAAAAAAACAGCCTAAAACCTGCTAAAAGGCAGTCTGGCCGTCATGATTGTTTTCTTTAAAAGACGGGAAATTTAATTTTGACATCTATAACTGAAAAAATTTTGAAAATCAGACCATAAACACTGAAGATATGGAGAAAAATGTGAAAAATATAAAAATAGCCTTAAACCTGCTAAAAAGGCAGTCTCTCCTTCATGGTTGTTCCTTTAAACGACGGGAAATTTAATTTTGATATCTGTAACTGAAAAAATTTTGAAAATCGGACCATAAACACTGAAGATATGGAGAAAAATGTGAAAAATATAAAAATAGCCTAAAACCTGCTAAAAAGCGGTCCGACCGCCAATGACGTTTTATAGTCAATTGTGCTCCTTAATGATGGGAATGTTGTCAAGAAATTTCAACATTCTATCTTTCATAGGAGCTGAGTAAATCCCATTTCCCCCATAGCGTTACGGACTGACTGACGGACGGACTGACTGACGGACTGACGGACGGACAAAGTGAATTATAGAGTAGCTTCGCTACTAAAAATAGATGAACAAGATACATTTTACCAAACATTAAGGCAAACAAAAGAAAATTCAATATTGACATACTGACTTTTTGGTAAAAATTATAGAGTTGATATCCTTTGTTAATTGTACATGTATAACTGTTACATGAATAACCATGTTTTAATTGGTAACTAAATCACGACTGCCGAGCCCTTGATATTATATCAGAAGTTGCAATCAGAAACGGAAATAATATCAATAAATTATATAAAATTTGACAACTCTGAGTTTTCTTTAAGGTTTTTAAACATGTTTATACATTGCAACAATTGAAAAAACGTTATTTTTAGCAGAAATACAAAATTAGGTAAAGATGCTAAATATTCATGTAGCATCGTATTATAGACATTTTTCTACGAATTTTCTTTTTTTTAAATACTAATTTAATACCAGTTTAGTTTGTCTGGGCCTTCGGCGATTTAGGGCCAACAAACCAGATTTTAATCCTATAAATTTTCATTTTAAGATCCGAGGAAAGCTGTCTATAATACGATGTGATAAATAAATATTTTCGAAATTGTTTTAAAAGACTTATTTCTTTTTATATATGTAAAAATTGTGTTGAGCTAACGAAAACTTTAATTTTTTCGGCAATTGAGTTAAAACACTTTTTAATAACATTTTATGGTTCTTGCCTTTTTTTAAATCAACAACTGCAGAAATATCTTAGATTTTAAATGTATTTCAGTGTACTAAGAAACTAAAATATCTGTAATTTCCTTGTTTATTTTATAGTAATTTCATTATTAAACTAAAATTGCTCAAAATTAAATAAGCTATAAACAATGGCGATTTTTAAAAATGTGTTTTTATATGAATATGTATAGCTTGTTTTGCTGCGCTAAATATGACAAATTTTCTTAGATATTAATTTCATAATATTTAAAAATCTTTTGATCTAATTTTCATAGCATACATTTTACATAAAAGATATTTTTTCTATTTTAAGATAGATATATTAAATTCAGAATTAAAAATTTTATTAAATTCAATTAATAAGTCTTTTACGAATATTTCACTTTGTATATTCGACACTTTTTTTAACAAATCACTTTTTCCATGCGCAGTATTTATTATTTTTTTCCAGCTTTTATTTGTGGCTCTCAACCAAAGTATGATAAATACAAAATTTTGTTCCTCTCTGCTGATTTTGCGCGCTTTTTTCTCATCCATAGCGCTTCAACATTGTGTGTATGTGTTTATATACTATGGATGTTATAATACTACACTAAGCAAGCAGGCATTATACTTTTTTATTACGAGGCGCCCACTAAAAGCTAGACGGACAGACGGTCGTGGTGATTGAAGCTTTAATATTGTGTTGTTAACGCTGCAAGCGTCAAAATAAAACTGATTTAGGAGACGACACTCTCTGCAACTAAGTGTTTGTTCATTAGGTTGCGGCGATTTTTGTGTGATATTTTTTATGACGTAGTTTTTTGGAGACTAATTTAAATTTTTTTTTAATTTGGATGACGTAGCTTTTTTTTAATTAGTTAAAAATAAAATTGGGGGAGAAGTATTTTTTGTTATCTAGGTTAAGATAGGTTAAATTGGTACAGTTTTATCCCTCATGGTTCAGGCCCCGCTGGGTTAGGTCCCCTCCACAATGAATTAGATATAGAAGAAACACTACTCCTCCCCTTTAAAATTATTTCAAAATAATGGGGAGGGGGTTATATGTGCTTCCTGATTCTTGGTTCATAGTCGTACCAGTAATATCTAAAATAAATAAAAATGTATTGCAATTTTTGTGCTAAATGCTTAAAGTTTTAATTGAATTAACAGCATTTATGCTTGAAAAATTTTGATATAATGTTTACATATAAGTAAACATTTTATGATAAAAAAATACAGCAACTTTAAGATTTTAATTAAGGTTGTTAAATAAAAGTGTGAAGGAAGCAAAATATTACTTTGACTGATTTAAAGATGAAAATATTTTTTTTAATCATTAAGCCCTCCAGCTCTATTAGGAGCTGAGATAACATAGGGAGTGACCATTTAATGCCCCCTCCTACTAATTGATAAAGGTAAAGAAGGTGGTCAGACTGTTGACTTTAAAAACAAGACTTCAAAAATAAGAAATATAAATACAAAATTTGCTATTTAACTTAAAATATCCGTAACAATTACAGTATTTAGATTCTTTATCCTACATATTGTTTTTATTTAGAGTGACATGTCTCATGTCTGATCTATTTAAACAATTAAATCTGTGAATGTAAGGAAATTCCAAGTTTTGTTTACAATCAAAATACAAAAAGAAATAGGCCAAACAAGATGCTTTAATGTTGTAATAAAATTGAGGAATCAAGGATATGTGATGCAGTTTGGTAATCTTATATTTTACCTAGGTAGCTAACTGGAGGATTAATAATAGACCAAGTCCTACCCAAGTAAGAATCCATCCATAGAAGTGGTACAAGAAGAGGACAATATAATAGACCTAGTATAGTGGACTCTTCATATTCTTACTGATGATAAATATACCAAGAAATATATCATTTGTACATTTTATGTTTTTATTATTTGATATTTTATATATGTTTCATTAGGCCTTCATAATTCAAGAGTGTTAATATTACTGGGGTTAGGATTTTATCTACGGGAATTTTCATTATCTTGTGTATTACAGAGACAATGGTGATGTTGCTGTCCACTTGAAGGAATGATTACACTGAGATCCTGTGGTGAGTTATGCTACTTTATTGGTCCTTTCAATGGTAGCAGCTGTCAAAAGCAGCTGATACACTAGTCCTCAAAGATTATAATACTGTTTTCTTATTTGTTGGCTCAATAACTTTTGAGGCTTTTATTGTATTTTGATTGGTTGGTTCATTCAGTTTAGTGTCCAAATATTTTTACCACTGATTGTAATCTACAGAAGGGCTAATTTTGTGTAAAATCATTGGGGATGTACATTAATTTATTAATCCCTGTATATGGTGCCATATGTATAATATCCATTGTAAAAATTGTTTTTTCTCTGAGGTAACTAAATTTTAAGTTTGAAAATTGTGCTCTCTATTTCACACTTTGCATTTTGGTTTAGGTAATTGTTAAAATTCAAATATAAATAACTAACAGCTATGCCTTAGAGGACTATAGGGGTTGTTGAAGTGTTGGGGAAAGTGAAAGTTACCCCCCCCCCCAAAAAAAAAAATAAGATATAATTTGATTGTAGTTTAACCCTTAACGGTTGGGGGGGGGGGGCGTTGAACGCCCCCCCATCCGTTTTTTTCTATCTCATTTTCTGTGTGTGAAAGATAAAGAGCCCAAACTGTGTGACTTTTCAAGTATGGGTGTGACACATAACTGAGAGTTGGAATTTTTTAAATATCTCCATCCTGGCGGGCACAGGATGCCTGCAAACCTGGCAGGGTCATCCAGGTAATGAGCAAAAATACTTTTTTGACTAAAACAAAGCATTTTATCATACCAAAATACTAAAATATCCTCTAGTAGTACATCCTTATATGAAATACAGGAGTTCAAGTCACTTTCAGGTTCCAGGTATGATCCTGCAGGTCCTGATCCTCCAGGTCTCCAGAAATCTTTAAAAGGCTCCTGTGGCCGCAATTTTTGACTTAGAGACTTCAAATTTTAAACTTAAGCTTTTCTTATATATCTACATAACGTATTAAAATTTCCCGCCGACCGCCGACTGCGGCGGCTGGCAGCTGTCAAGTACAGCTGCGGCCGCTGAAATTTATATTTTGATATTTCTAATGTAAAATTTACATAAAGATAAACATTTTCTGGAAAAAAATTAATCTTCTAGCTTCAAAAATAAGAAAATTACAACTGTTTAGTAAAAAAAGACCTAAAAACAAAGGTTGTAAAATAAAAGGGTGAAGGAAGCAAAAATTGACTTAGACTTATTAAAGGACGGAAATTCACTATCAAACAGGGGACTTGCACAAAAAAATTGAGCCCTCTAGCTCTATTAGGAACTGAGATAATTAGGGGGGGCGTTGAACACCCCCCCTCCCCCCCGACCGATTAAGGTGTGGCAAGGGGCCTGACTGTAAGGGGTTAAAGAAGAAAAAGTTTTTTATCCGTGTAGGATTTGAAGTTCAGTAAATTATATAGTGGCATTGCAACTCAAATTTAAATTTTGAGATTTCAAATATAAAATTTACATAGAGATAACATTTTCTAAAAAGAATATTCTTATAGCTTCAAAATTAAGGAAATAACAGCTGTATAAAATTTTTCAATGAAAAAGGACCTTAAAACAAAGGTTGTACTATAAAAGGGTGAGGGCAGTAAAATATAACATTGACTAACTTATAGTTGGAAATTCTTCTTTTTTTATATTTATGATTTGTTAAGGTGCTCTTCTACGGTTGTTGTCTTCCTTGAGTACTTTATCATATCACTAGCTACTTCGCCCCAAGAGGTGATACAAAAAATGTTGGCGAAATACGTAAAAGGACCAAGGAAATCTTCTACAAAAAAAAAAGATGGGGGGGGGGGATTTTTTGTTTTTGGGGGTGTCCCACCCCCCAAGAAAATAGCCTAAAATCACCACAGGACCAGTAGGTATATTCCCTGAAGAGTAGAATCCGATCGGTTCAGTGGTTGCCAAGATCTTAAGGGACGGACGGACGGACAGACAGACAGACATCGTTCTACTTTGTATTATAGATATCATATACTTTGTTACATAATCGCCATTGCATTTTTTTATATTTTTGAAAAGAAGAATATCAACGCATCCTACTCGAGTTACATTTGCTTTACCAAAAAGCTTCGGATGATTAGCAATTAGAAGAAAAAAAAATCTAGTTTTTTTATAATTAATAATCATGCGACATTACTATTTTTTTAAAGAATATTATTTAAATACAAATTATACATTAGCATCGTTTATGTAAGAACAATTAAATAATTACATTAACAGCAGAACATAACAATTATGTTACGTTTTTATGGTTTTCTAACTTTCTTATTGCAAATTAAAATTACTTTCAGTTTAAAGAGAAGTATTTCTATAGTTAGGGTATGTTCATTCCACCATCTGGACCAAAGATTTCTTAGAATCGTTCAATCGACTTAAAACATAGCATTATTATTATATACAGCGCATCTGACATAGCAGCAGTGGGAACCATTTTAAACGTCTTTAGTAATGAGATTTGAACACATCACCTACCCTGCGATGATTATGTAAGCTACGATCAAGTATATAAAAAATTAAATATATTTTCTCCATTGTTCTCTCCTTGTATCAATGAAAACGCCGATATTTTTATAAATAAAAGTTAAACTATTTACGTTCTGAACAATGAGCAAAAAATAATTAAAGACAAAGGTCATTAATTACAGGAATAACAATTTCCCAACACATGTAAAGAATATAGCTACTAAAAATGTAAAGACCTAGTCCTATAATATAAAGAAGTATATTTTATGTCTGAAGCTTAAGATTTTGACAACTACTGAACCTATTGAGCTCATCATTTTATGGAATATTTTCATAGGTACCAGAATGGTTTTAGCATGTTCATCTGCTTATCTTACCCTTCAAATAGAGATAGCCTAGATGATATGGCCGCAGCCACTAGTGTATTATATATATTATCAATATATAACCACCTAACGATATTTTTCTACGCCTATTCTCGAATCCAATTTCTGCTCTTCTGTGGGAACATAATGTTTGCGTTTGGGAAAATTTAGATTTTGTCTGAGGCTTCGTAAAATTTTCACTTCCCTGAGAAGTTAAACAACAATTTTTTCATTTTTGGAGGAAAATAAATTATTTTTTTTGTCTGTTACGTTTTTTTGGGTGATTTTTCTCAAAGAGAGCATTGGACTACTTCCCTTAATTTTAAATTGAAAAATAGGGGTATTTTATGTCTAACCCTAAGGAGCTTATTCCTACAGTGCATTAGTACCAATTATAGCCTAACCTGCACTCTTATTTTTAATTTGTTTCAAACTTGAGGAGGCGGGGGTAGAGGGAAAGGCTGTTTATTGCTTGACTGACACTTGGATGGAATATGCTAAATGTTTGCTCATATATGACTCACAAATAGACAAAAAACCTAACCAGAGGAAACAAGGAACAGAATTCTAACACACAAATAGGTAATTTAGATTTCTCCTTTGGATATCTAATTGGATTGTAACCTTGCATGTTAGAATTGTTCCAATAATTTCAAACTTTACATTTATTGGATACAGTTAGTTAAAATTGGGTATAGGTAGCCTGCAAGGGGAAGGCCACCAAAGATATAGGCCTCGAAGGGGTAGGCCCAGCAAAGATTATATCGGAAAAAAAAACTATTTTACCTTTTATTTTTATTTCAAAATATAGTCAAGGGGAAATTTAGGTGAAAGCCCGAATAAATGAATAGTCATTTACATAATAGTTCACAAAAAGTCTAAATAAATAAAGCTTGGATTAAGTAAGCAATAATTACTAAATTATGTTTGTAACAAGGATGACAACATCCATGAAACGGCAGCCAACAATTTTCAGATCTATATTAACTACTGTAACTTTTAGATACAATTATAGAGTAAATATTCTATGACTTTAAAATCTTTGGGGTCTCTTGACTTTTGGTTAGCTTAAGATACTCTACCAATAACGTTGATATAAAGAAGGGTTTAATTTTTTCTGTTATTTACTAAGTATATTTGCGATTACTTTTATTGAATGAAATCTTCCAATTTTTAACATTTACAAAATGGCCTGCTTTATTGCATCAAGATCCATGACAGATATATATAGGAAATAAACGTCTATAAACGAGCTCGAGTCTTCCAATGGTAAAGTGTTTAAAACTCATAGTGCTCCAATAATCCATAATAAACTCTCATTGACCAAAGCGATAAGACCTTTATTCTATTTGTTTATGGAATGAATTAATTTTTTCACTTCATGTAGATATTGAATTACATTGAAGTATTTAATCCTTATTTCATAAATAAAAAATATATGTTCATAATAGAGTAAATCTAAGAAAACTCTATTTTAAAAGAATTCGATTGTGGCGACACTTCCTTTGTGTTAAAATATTAAAACAAAAATTTTAATCATATTAACCCTTTGGTGATGGTAATTTGAAAAAAATTATAATTGAAAAAATCTTTTTAAAATCATTTAAATTAATAAATATTTACTTCTTTCTTTTAGATAGTTATGGCAGGGGAGGAAAATTGATTTATTGAGAAATAGATAAATAGATATGTACTTATAGAAAACTAGCCAATAGCGATATAGTTATATTGAGCCAACTCTAGTCATTAATGGAATTGAAATTTAATTTTCTGTCAATTGTCTTATCCCTAAAAGCTGCCTGACTATAGAGATTCTCGCATACCCTGATAAAATATTTCTCCCAGCTGGCTAATATATTCGATATACCCCATCTTCCTCCTTATGACTAAATCCCACCTCCTCTCCTGACCATGGAGGAACGTATTCACCAAAATTACAGAAAAATTTCCTCTGTTACAATATTCACATATTCTATATCCATTCTTAACTAAACTACATAACTTTTTGCTTATCATATAACTAAAGTAACAGGATGTTTGTTTGTGTGTCTGTACCGAAGGATCTCGCTAACCGCTGAACCGATCGGGTTCTCCTTAACAGGGTAGATTCTCATAGGTCCTGGGAAGGTTTATAACTATTTTGGGGGAAGGTACCACCACCCTCCCAAGAGAAATCACAATAAAATCAAAAAAAATTTTAAATATTCCTGCCTCATAGTGTCGCTAGCGTATGAATGTCTCTACGCAGCGTAGTAGCGCTGCGTAGAGACATGAATTTAACAGCTGATTGACCATAGACTAATTATTTCTAAAATTAGATATTTAAAATAAAAAAAAAACATTTAAATGCCACTAGAGGCTTCTAGGGGCGTAGCTGCTAGTACATATATACAGATCCTAATTGTAGAGCAGCTTCTCTCATTTAAATTCATTGCAATTTAGTCTGTATAAAAAGATGAAATTTACCCATCAAGAATTTTTCACAGCTAACAATGAATGAAATCTTACCTTGTACCTAAGCAGTAAATTCTCAATTTTAAAAAAGCAAGCCAAATTAAAGTTTAATTCTTATTATTATCTAATTATATTAGCGGCTGCGCTCCTAGCATCATGTATTCGAAGTGAAAGGAAAAGCAGAAAAATGGCTCAAAACCATCCAGGGACCTATGCGAAGCTTCCAAAGAATGGAAAACTCACTCGTTTCGGGAAATCTAAAGCTACGCCCCTAGAGGCCTCTAGTGGCACTTTAAAAGTTTGTTTTATTTATTTCAAATATGTCTGTGTTGCATTCAAGTCTCTATGTAAAATCGGGAATAGTGAAAAAAATTGAGATTTCTCTTGGGAGGGTGGTGGTACCCTTCCCCAAAATAGTTATAAACCTTCCCGGGACCTACCCTGTTAAAATAAACCTGATCGGTTCAGCGATTAGCGAGATCCTTCAGTACAGACAAACAAACAGACATCCTGTTACTTTATTATAAAGATGATTTACATTTTTTAGCAAACAAACTTCAACTATTTAGGACCGCCAAACAAAGATTGTGAAATTAAGAGATTGTTAGTCAAAAAGGCTCTAATTGAACTAGATTGTTTTTAATGAGAGGATAATTATCAGATTCATCTTTTATCTATTTTAAAAAATTAACTGCAATGTATGTACATCTTATGCAATATTTATGAAGTGACTAATCCATGATTTCTATTTTATACCCATATAATTTTATACCATATCAAATTATAATATGAGATATTATAATTAAAGTATGTATGAATCATATTGAGTTCTAAGAAAACAATGACTTATTTCTGAAATTCTATTTAAAAATAGTTATTTATCGCATCGTATTATAGACAGATCTCCACGGATATTAAAATGAAAATATATTTTTAAAAGATTAAAACCAGTTTTGTCCTTGGCTGACAAATAAATTTTTATTTCATTTTTCTTGGAAAATACTAAACATGATTTTTCAGTAAGACTGAGAACCGGATCTAGTGCAACAGATATTAATCGGTTTCGAAGCCATACTGGATTTCTAGTTTATAACCTACCAAAAAAAACTATTTGTGATACCCTAAAATCTAAATATTTAACAAATTAAACTGACTTTTGAAATAATCTATGAAACAAAGTAGCTTGATGTATATCCGTCCGTCTGTCTGTCCGTCTGTCTGTCCGTCTGTCTGTCCGTCTTTCTGTCCGTCTGTCTGTCCGTCTGTCTGTCCGTCTGTCTGTCCGTCTGTCTGTCCGTCTGTCTGTCCGTCTGTCTGTCCGTCTGTCTGTCCGTCTGTCTGTCCCTCTGTCTGTCCCTCTGTCCCTTAAGATCTCGGTATCCACTGAACCGATCGGATTCTACTCTTCAGGGAATATACCTACTGGTCCTGTGGTGGTTTTAGGCTATTTTCTTGGGGCGTGGGACACCCCCAACAACCCCCCCAAAAAAATATAAAAAAATCTTCCTCATTTTTTTTTTTGATGATGTTATATGATGAAGATGAAGATCCTCAATTTTTTTTTATAATGCATATGATGAAGATGAAGATCCACCACATGTACTACATTTTTTTTAATTACCTCTTGGGGCAAAGCCCCTAGAGGCTAGGGGCGAAGCCGCTAGTAATTGGATAAACAAATATGAAACATTAAATTTTCGTGGAACTATTTACATAAAGGGATGTGGCATTTGACTTTGAATTATAAAGGTATCCAAAGCATTTTAAATACATTATCTCCTTCGCTGCCTTAAAACTTTGAGTATTATACTTGATTGATTGGTTCGAACTAGCAGTTTCCAAACCTTGTAACCTATAACTAAAGTACAGAAGGGGTAATTTTATTTTCCAATATAGAGGATGTACATAAAATTATCGTCCATTGTCTTATCCCTTAACCCTTTACAGTCGGGCCCCTTGCCGCACCTTAATCTCAGTTCCTATAAGAGCTAGAGGGCTAAAAATTTTTGTGCAAGTCCCCTGTTTGATAATGAATTTCCGACCTTAAGTGAGTCAAAGTCAATTTTCGCTTCCTTCACCCCTTTATTTAACAACCTTTGTTTTTAGGTCCTTTTTTACTGAAAAATTTCAAACGGCTGTAATTTTCTTATTTTTGAAGCTAGAAGAACAATGTTTTTACAGAAAATGTTTATCTTTATGTAAATTTTATATTAGAAATATCAAAACATAAATTTCGTCGGCCGCAGCTGTACTTGGCAGCTTACAGCCGCCGGCGGGAAAACGGCGGAGGATCTTTATGAAATTTTAATACGTTATGTAGACATGTAAGGAAAGCTTAAGTTTAAAATTTGAAGTCTCTTAGTCAAAAATTGCGGTCAAAGATTTCTGGAGACCTGGAGGATCAGGACCTGGAGGATCATACCTGAAACCTGAAATTGACTTTAACACCTGTAGGTATTTCATATGAGAATGTACTATTAGAGGATATTTTAGTATTTTAGTAAGATAAAATGCTTTGTTTAAGTCAAAAAAATATTTTTGATCTTTACCTGGATCACCCTGCCAGGTTTGCTGGCATCCTGTGCCCGCCAGGATGGAGATATTCAAAAAATTTCAACTCTCAGTTATGTGTCATACCCATACTTAAAAAGTCACGCAGTTTTGGCTCTTTATCTTTCACACACAGAAAATGAGAAAGAAAAAACCGGATGGGGGGGCGTTCAACGCCCCCCCCCCCCGACCGTTAAGGGTTAAGATCCCAGCTTTTAATGTGTTTTTTTTCATACACCCCTTGCCAAAAAATTATATTGGTATTTCCTGTAAGCAATTGTAAAACAAGAATAATCACTTTCAAAAGAACAAAACTGTGTATAGATGATTAATTTAAATAGCGAGAAATAAAAAAATAATATATGTTAAAGTATGGTTTCGAAACCGATTAATATCTGCTTGATAAAAACCGGGTCTTCACGGCATTAATCTTTTTTTTTATTTTTAATAACCGTGGAAACCTGTCTATAATATGATGCAATAATAAGGTATTCTATTAACAAGGCTTGTATTAATTAAGGTAAATAAACACAAGCTTCTATCTTTTATAGGAAAGAGAAAATCTGGTGCTTTTTCTTGTCAATGGATATATTATTACTTGGATCTTACACCAGATTTCTCGAAGAAAGTGAAACTTGCTAAAAAACGTTTTCCTTCTTCCACTCCACCCCCCTATTCCATCACCTCCCCTCCAACTGGATAAACCAACTGACCAATAGACGAGTTCCATGTTAGCAAGCTAAATTGCCGACAATTTATCCCCTGTCATAATATCCACGTATATTTTTCATCTAATGTCTTTTCTAACCTAACCCAAAGTAAATAACAGACAAATGAAAATATCTTTTTTTAAGAAGGACATTTCAAAATTAGAAAAGAAAGACTTACAAACAAACTAGACATATAGAAAATCGCTGCACTTGAAGCAAATAATGTGAAATGAAACCCCTACTTTTTAAAAATAAAAGCTATAAAAATATAAAGCAGGGAGGAAATGGCCATAGGACTGCAAATTATACTGGTCCTCAAAATTTAATTATCACGTACTCCTATTTTGATTCAAAACCTTTGAGGACTTTTGTAAGATTTTTTTTTGTAACGCAAAGTAATTATCTCCAAACTTTTTCACCAATACACTACAAGATCTTTTTCTGGTTGACGTGGATCATGATTATAATTAGTTAAACACCCTTTTACTGCACGACCTTTGTCTGAAAGTCTAACTGCAATAGCAATGAGTTGCGCATGTACTTGGCCAAAGTATTCCCCCTGCTTCAACCGCATATGTCGCACAACTTACAAAGCAGCAAGAACCATTTTTAATGCCTTTAGTTATAATGCGAGATTTAAACCCTTCACCTTTCCAACAACCATATTAGGTTTAGTCATATTAGTGACTCATCAAAGTTCCATGTAAAGCAAAGTCTCCTAAATGTCTGGGCAAGCAATGAAATAGAATTCGTGGATTTATTTACAGGGGAAAATTTGTCGGATATTTAGATTGCTAATATAGACCTTATTTAGTGGTCAGTTCGTTATTCCAGTATGAGTGAAGGGGATGGGGTAAAGTGGGTATCATTACTTTAGCCATCGCATGTATCACTTTAGTACAGTACATGAAAATCTGGTGTAATATCCAAGTAATAATATATCGATAAGGCAAGTAGTAAAAATTGTTTGGACAGCGCAATTTTCTTTTACATATTAAGATTTTACTAGTTGCTTCACCCCTAGCCTCTAAGGGAGGGCTTGGATGTCAAAAATAGCCTAAAACCACCCCAAGATATTTTTAATGCTACAAAATATAAATATTTAAACTTATAAAAAGTATGTGAGGTTTTGTGATTTTTATTCCCCAATAAATACATATATTCTTGATTTTAACAAATGGGAATTCCCATCCATGATTTTCTTGTGCTTCGTTTATTAATGTTGTTATCCTTGTTTTATATTAAACCTATAATTTGTTTTTATAATTAATTAAGGTATTACACAAATGAAAAGTTTATTAATCATATAAATTTATTGCATTTCCTAGAAAAATTTATTAGATTTTTTTTTGGAAATCAGAAAAAAATATTTTTTTAAATTTTGATATTTTTTTTAATACCGGTTACACCTCGTAAAACTGTTTTGCAATTAGATATTCGCAGAATGGACATTGTTTTAAATAAAAAAAACTGGCGTTATCCTCTTAGAAATTTTTTTTCAATTTTTTTCAATTTTGTACCCCCCCCCCCCCCCCCCCCGACTACCGACGAACAACTATTTTAGGTTAGGTTAGGTTTTAGGCTAGGGAGCCGAGCGCTGCGGCTAGGCAGGCAAGGAGGCCGAGCGCTGCAGCTAGGCAGGCAAGGGGGCCGAGCGCTACGGCTAGGCAGGCTAGGGAGCCGAGCGCTGCGGCCAGAGTTTATAGTTCGTTGTCGGGGGGGCGGGGGGGGTACTCAAATTTTCAATATTGAAAAAAAAATTTCTAAGAGGATAATACCAAAAAACTATATGTATCTAGGTAAGATCTCTTAAACAGTTCATTTATATCCCTAAGGGAGTAGGCTTTTGTCTGTTTATCTGTTGGAAAAGGTATGTATCAAGAACAACATCCATACAGCTAAGCTCTGAAATTAAACGGTAAAACAAATTAACATGAACAATTATAGAATGTAAACGTAATAAGCAGTATATTAATTGAAATGTATAAACAGTATTGAATAGAAACTTGTTTCAAATTACGTAAATGTGTGGTATGCTCGACGGAAACCAAGATATTATAGTGATGCTATGCACCCAACTAATCCTGTTATTCTACAATTGTAAAGCCACCTGCAAATATGCAAGACACTGGTATTGATTTCATCTCTCAGTTGTCCTGCAAGTGGAGGGAGGGGTGTGACCCCTCCTTCCCCCTTCTTAAGCACCGGACCCTTCCCCTTCAACCACCAAGTTATCAGCACCACCTCAGTCCTGAGGATAGGGGTTCTAAGCCTTCTTTCACCAGATAGATACACCACCCACACAGACTATTGTTGTCACAGTAATCATCAAACCTTCCCTTTTAGTACCCAGACCTACCACTCAACCCCTCTATTCTTATCTACCTATGGTGCTGTTCCATGGGCTATCTTGCCTCCCCCGGACAGGGATAGCCATCTACCTAACCATTGCAACTATCTATGTTTAACTATTATAATTTACCTTTGACTATCTCTATTCCTAATCCATATGCATTTATATTATGTTGTATATCTTTAGTAACCTTTAGACTCTGAATAAAGTAACATCTGAGTAAATTCTGTTTGTTATTTGGTGATATCTAGAGAAGCCCAGCTTCTCTATAATTATACGTGTCCACATCTGTTCGCACTGCCGTAATCATCAAACCAAGGCAGTTACCACAACTTGGTGACAGCTGTGTGAGATTACGGCAAACACAAGTGTAGAGCAGATGCGCAGCTGAGAATAAGGTACTCCCAGCAGTAAACTGGCAAAACTGACACAAGCAACCTGAATTACCCACCCTGGATAGCAAGGTCTAACTCTGTATCTGGCAGTTGTGGAAGTGAGAACCTTAGTAACCTGCCTGGGTAATAGTATCCAGCCGGCAGAAGACGAGCAGAAGGAGACCAAGTGGGCCTCCAGAGCTGCGGAGAGCAGCGAAACCTAACGGAAGACCGCGGAGAGCGGCGAAATCAGAGCTGCGGAGAGCAGCAAAATCTGACGGAAAACCGCGGAGAGCGGCAAAATCTAACGGAGAACCGCGGAGAGCGGCAAAATCTAACGGAGAATTGTGTGTGAACAGGCTGAAACAGGCCCGCTGACTGGCTGAAACAGGCCAAGTAACTGTAGACGGCTGAAACATGCCCATTACCAACTGCAACGGATAGCAGAATTCGAACCCAAGGCGCGGCAGGATGGGACATTCCCTGCCGCCACCTCTCTGGATTCGAACCCACGGCGCTGCAGGACGGGACATTCCCTGCCGCCACCTCTCTGGATTCGAACCCACGGCGCTGCAGGACGGGACATTCCCTGCTGCCATCTCTCTGGATTTGAACCCTCAGCACTGCAGGACGGGACATTCCCTGCCGCCACCACTCTAGACTCGAGCCCATGGCGCTGCAGGACGGGACATTCCCTGCCGCCGACTGGCTGAAGCAAGCAAAATAGCCGCGAGCTGTGAACGAAGTTACAAGTATAGTGTATAAGTGAGAGAAAAACTACGCGAACCTTAAGTATCCCGGGAGGCTACAGCCCAGCCGCCCACCGAGAAAAGCAGATATTGTATCGGATTTTATGTATTGTCACCCTGGTGTGAGGGACAAACAAAAGATTTAGGGCAGGGACTGGTAAACAATTGCCTGGACTTCTGATAAGCCGAAAATAGAACCCAGGTGCGAGATAACAATGCATTGTTAAAATTGGAGCCACAACTCTGCAGCACTGCAAATACACCGCCCCTATCCCAACAGAAGGGGAGGGTCCCTCATAAATTAAAGTAAATATAATCCAAGGTGACATTTTGATAAGCCAAGGATTAAGAAGAAGCCCACCTACTTCTCATAACTCAGTCACCTGAGGCCCGCGGCACCCCCTCCCCCCATTGGGGAAGGGCGGCATTACCCCGTCCCCTCACGCGTTCCCCCTTCTCCCCGCACTCAGATAAGTCCGTCCACCGTGCAGAGACAGAGACCGGGGAAACGGAGCGCAGCACACGGTTTGTGCAGAGAAGCTCGGAAACAACGAAATCCGTCGGACAAAAAGGCAGAAAACGGACCAATTGGAGAGCAGATTGAGGGATAGGCGAGAGTTTCACCTGTGTGCGCGCGCTCCAACAGTGCATGGGCGTGTTGTGAAGGGGTATTGCACACACACACACACACACCAAGGAGGGGAGCTACTCTATAGCACCCAAAGGATAGATCACCAGGAATTGCAAAGCTCCACCCCCTGTCTACAGTGTTATAAGGAAAACTAAATCAGTTCCTTAGACCAGCTCAGACCCTCAACATCTTCCTAGCTCTGCCAGCCCTACTTCAACGCTGAGTGACTAGTGAGAATATCGATATAAATATATAAGTGTTAACAACTCAATCCTAAGTTGTGAAGCAACCAAGTGATAAATAGTGTTGTTTTTTTGTGTCATGGTTGCAAGTAAGTGAATATTAACCTCACCATACGACAATGGATACTGATATGGAACCTTAATGAAAGTACACCCACCCTGTGGAAATAGCCTGCCTTGAGGCCCCACACTGGGCATTGGTGGTGTGTACCTTGACCATAGACCCTCATAGTTGTGAACTATATACAGAGGAAGCGTGCATTTTGTTGGAGCAAGAAGGAAAGCCAGCTAGCTCTGAGGATATTCCTATACACATATATATGGGAGTGTAGCCATATATAGATAGCCTACATATACATCTATCTACTAGCGGATACGCTCCTAGAGACATCTATGGACACCTAACATGTTCCCTTTCATCTATAAGCTAGGATCCGCTGGTTACCACAGAAGTTAAGAAGCTATACTGGAAAGGAGAACAACTTAGGCTCAACAGTTAACAAGCCGTTGGCACCAACAGACCAACACCCTGCTACTTATCATGGGGATACTCCCGCCACTGCAAATCTTGAGCCAGGAGGACAGAGTCTACGGCTACGTGGACTACCACCCTAATTACACAGCTATAGTATCTGTAATAGGGGTGAGCCGGCTCGAGCCTCTTTGCGGCGCAGTTCCTATACTTTGCTCCTACATCTACAAGATGAGAAATTGTCAGCCCCTAGCCCGACGTGCGGCAATAGGAGACATCCCTGATTGGGCATTGACTGTGTGCCTATGCCTACTGCTTGCACTGTGGTGGACAGAAGCCTTCATTTGGATCATAACTACCAACGTCTGTACACCACCACTCTCTGCTTCTGCATACAAGGTGCTGCTTCTGTTATTACTTGGGCCTACTGTGTTGAGTACAGTGAACATAAAACACATGCAAAGTCACAGACCCCTGGTCCCTGAGATGCCCTTGTCTGGAAGGATGACTGAATGTCCGTTGCACAGCTCCTGTACAGTTGGTACTCAACGCACGAGAAACGGAGATATTGGACTGGGGATTGTTGAACCTGTATGTGTTCTCCCTGGAGTTTTGAACGATGCTGCTGAGCCCAATGAGAAGGTGACAAGTTTCAGAGACTTAGCTGCCAGCCCCAATATGGGCACTACCGCCATGGGCACTAAACTGTGTCGCCCTGCGCCCGGAGAACTGGAACATGTACCTGACTTCGCCAGAACTGAGACGCCAAAGAGGTCCAGCCCTAGGGCCAGTACCACCTGTGTCTGGGGTGGAAGGGTCCTCCCTGGCGCTGGCATCACCAACCTGGAGGATGGGGAGCTGTCCCAGGGGAATAGGCCCTTCACCAAGATGCCTGACGTGTACCTGGGGGTGGGGGAGCCGCCACCCAAGCCTCCCTGGGAGCCCCCAGGCATGGAACGACGGGGGACCGGCCTAAGGATGGAGAATGGTGACCTGCTGCAGTGGAAGGCCTTACCCAGCAAGGAGGGAGCAGGGTTGACCAGCAGCAGTGAGGCTGTTCCCCCACACTCCAAGACCAGATGCCTCTACTCAGTTGGACCACTGCACATGACCCAGCCGAGTCCCCCCATGCTGCTGAAGCTGGAGTCCCACCAGGATGCAGAGCTCCAGCTAGGGAAGTCAATAAGAAGGCCACCCCCTGCCAAAACCAGAATCACCGCAGGGGCTCCCCACCAGCAGCTGACAGAGCCTGGCAGGGACGCAATACCAGCTGGCAACTCTGGCCTAACTCAGGTAGTTACCAACAGCCCGCTGGCAGTTCAGAAACCAGTTCAGGCTACCATCAGTATGGCATCCTCTGGGCCTTGCCAGTTCAACTGTGGGTATCTGTCCACACACTGGCCACAGATACCCCCCAGAGATCATAGCCCACCTTCCAACTGGCACCATCAACGGCCTTTGCTACCAACCATCTGGAGTAACTGGAGGCAGGATCCCTCATGTGGAGAAGCACCTGCAGAAGCTAAGGCCGAGGCTGGCCTCGCCACCCAGGAGAGGAGAGCAGCTGTTGTAGGGAAAGGACCTGTGTGTATGGGGAGAAGGCTGAATGCAACCAAGAAGCCACCACAAGCAGCCCAGCACTGCCTGACCCCTAGTAGGGGAGACCCTGCTTGGCAGCTGGTGCCCCAACTGGAGGATGAGAGACCTGGCAGGTTGATACATCCTGTGGAAGCCGGACTGATGGGACCCAGCTGGACAAAGGAGCGCTGCTGCTTCACCGGCCACACAGCTGCCAAGTGTAGAACCGGTTGGGACCAGGCAATGAAGAAACACCAGGCAGCCCAACAACCTGCATCTAACCAGTCTGACACCCAGGTCTACCTGGAGGGAGATGCCCAGCCGTCACCCCAACCAGCTGCCGCCTCTGGAGCTGCGGCTACCCAGGAGTCTGTGCCTCAGTTTGGGACCATAGTGGCAAGGATCAACATTATTGGCAGGCCCCAGGAGCCTGCCAAGCTGACTGGGTTTGGTCTCAACCAAAAAGAAAATTCCAAGCATGTGCAACCAGCGGATATCCAGGCGCTTGCTCCCATGCACCCCTTCGGCCCCAACCTGGTGGTGCCTGTCTGGACGATCCCCCCGACGCGAGAGGTGACACCCGTCACCACCAAGATGAGGGGAGAGGTAACATCCGTCACCACCAGGACAAGGGGAGAGGTGACATCCGTCACCACCAGCAGAGGAGGAGAGGTGACCCCCGTCACCACCAAGCAGAGGAGAGAGGTGACACCCCTCACCGCCAAGCAGAGGAGAGAAATGACACCCGTCACCGCCAGCAGAGAAGGAGCGGTGACACCCGTCACCACCAGGGAGAGAAGAGAGGTGACAACCATCACCGAGCGAGAGCTGCCGAGGACAGGGGCGACAACCGTCGCCGCCACGGAGATACCTGACCTGCCGGACAAGCCGACCTTCCAGATGAGAGGGGTGACAACCGTCACCGCCGGGGAGCCGACCTGCCAGATGGAAAGAGTGACAACCGTCACTGCCAGCCAGACGGCCAACAGATGGATGTTTGGGGAGGGTCAGCTGCCTGCAGTGTTTGAGGATGAAACAGCTGCCCACCCAGAGAGGCTACCTCAAGAGGCTGTTCAGCAGTATAACCCACCAGCAGACCCCCAGGATACACTAAACCAGGGTAATTGTATTGAATTGGTGTACCAGGAAGTTTGTGCTGGGTCAATTTTGCCTGCGCCTCCTGCATCTGCCCCAGGAACCAGGATATCAGCCATTACCAGCCAACCTGAAGAAGCCTTGGCCGCTGCCTGGGGAGGAACTAAACTAGATGCATCAAGTGCCGAGCCTAACCATAGAAGTAGAGGATCCTCAACAACTATTCCTACCCAAGATGGAGACGATGTGCCTGGACACCTCCATGCTAGGGGAGGAACTCCGGGGTCTTGTGCCTCCGGTCCACCAGCAGCAGTGGCCGTGGATTGGCCTGTCCCCCAGCCAATTAGAGCGGAGCCAACCCTGCAGACCCAAGCCAGCCTCCGGCACAGGGGATGGACTGTTACCTTTCCCTACCCTGCAGGTCTGACTGCCATGCACCACCCTGCCAATGTCCAGGACGAGCCTGAGGGAGGCAAAGTTCCTACAGTATGGCAACCACCACCTGCCTGCGTTGACAAGGACCCTGGAAGCAATATGCCCCTGTACCGGCCAACAGAAAAGACTGCTGCAGCCCCAGCATTGTCAGCAGAGAACCTGTTCAACCCCGAGGACGAAGAAGCTGTGCCTGCGCCCCCAACCAATGCCTTGGGGACCCCTGAGGCTGATGTGGGGGTGCCTGCATCCAGTAACCAGCCTGCCAGCGGCAAGGTGACCAACAAGATGGAGACCACTAGCCCAGTAGAGGAACCTGAAGAGATGTATACCATGCGGCTGTTGGTCCAAGCCCCCTCATGTGCTGTGCCACCCCTGGAGGTTGCCAGGGCGGCCTTAGAACTACACATCCAACGGCCAGATCATCCAGCAGAACCAGCTACTCCAGCAGATATAGCAGATCCTGTTCGACCTGGGGAAGGCTGGAGCCTACCACTTTTCAGCATCTGGTGTCCTGACGAACCCCAGAGGCTGGTGGAGGATGTGGTATGCTCGACCAAGATATTATAGTGATGCTATGCACCCAACTAATCCTGTTATTCTACAATTGTAAAGCCACCTGCAAATATGCAAGACACTGGTATTGATTTCATCTCTCAGTTGTCCTGCAAGTGGAGGGAGGGGTGTGACCCCTCCCTCCCCCTTCTTAAGCACCGGACCCTTCCCCTTCAACCACCAAGTTATCAGCACCACCTCAGTCCTGAGGATAGGGGTTCTAAGCCTTCTTTCACCAGATAGATACACCACCCACACAGACTATTGTTGTCACAGTAATCATCAAACCTTCCCTTTTAGTACCCAGACCTACCACTCAACCCCTCTATTCTTATCTACCTATGGTGCTGTTCCATGGGCTATCTTGCCTCCCCCGGACAGGGATAGCCATCTACCTAACCATTGCAACTATCTATGTTTAACTATTATAATTTACCTTTGACTATCTCTATTCCTAATCCATATGCATTTATATTATGTTGTATATCTTTAGACTCTGAATAAGGTAACATCTGAGTAAATTCTGTTTGTTATTTGGTGATATCTAGAGAAGCCCAGCTTCTCTATAATTATATGTGTCCATGTCTGTTCGCACTGCCGTAATCATTGAACTTGGGTAACGGCCACTAAACCGAGGCAGTTACCACAAATGCAGGAGTCTGTTGAAGAAACTACTTACATTTTGTATCGTTGCTTAACATTTTGTTTCTTGTTGTTCTAGGAATCATTGTTCCAAAAATCATACAAATTAAACTTTGCATGTTTTAAATGGACGTATGGACTTTCTGGCATCGATTATAGAGTTACTAAGCTTTCTAGATCGTTTCTATTTGTTACAGGATTCTTCATCTCTTGTTTAACATCTGTAGGACAATTCTAACATGTATAGATTAACGAAAAAAGCAAACTGTGACGGACAGACTGACTGACGGACGTTCAGATCCTAATTATAGAAAAGCTTCGCTGTCGAAAAGCTTTAAATCCCGCCCCATTCTAACCCCTCCCGATAATTTTTAATATTCCATTCTAATTATTACTTTTTTTATGGTAGAGCGCAGGGCTCGGCCGCCGCGAGTCAGCTGCGACTAAGTCTTAAAATTAAAACGGTTTGGATGCTCTGAATTATTTTTGATATAAAGGGATTGTTGTATTTGGGTGAGGTTTAGACTTCCAACTGATTTTTAAAATTGTCAAAGGTTGATTTACCAGAGGCTTACAGGCGGCTGACGCACGGCTGCCGAGCCGCGGTAGAAAGTTGTAACTAAATAAACATGAAATCCCATAACACACGGAATTAAAACTTTTTAAAAGCGAAGCTTTCCTATAATTTTTGTCTGTCTGTCCATCTTAACGGATAGCTTTGTCAATTTGGTGTCATATTACAGATACGTTCTCTCATTCATTGACTTTGGGGACTATTTTTAAATATTGATTTGTTAGTTCAATGTCCAATTATTACAACCAATTAATTTAATCTTCAAAAAACGTCTTTTTATACCAATTTATATCCGCAGGATTATAACCAGTTCTCAGCCATACTGAAAAAAATCATGTATAGCATAGTATGCTAAAATATAAATCATAACATTAATAACAGATTTATTAGACCGGGACTTCGGCTCCTCAGGGCTAATACAATTAGGTTTAATCTTTATAATTTGATAACCGCAGAAGGCTGTTTGTAATATGAAGCGTCAAATAACTATTAAGCAACTTTGAACTTAATTTTTATTGTTTAAAAATTAATTTTGCGTCACCCAAATTTTTCACAATTCTTCTATTTGAACCATGAAAATGAACAATTTGTGTAAAACAAGGTTAACTATGTCCATAACTAGTGCAGCAATATTTATTTTATTAAACTGTTTTCAACCTATTTTTAAAACGTATATAAAAAATATACTACGACACCAGTAGAATCAGACTAAAGAGCCTAAATTTGAATTAAATCCCCAATAAACTTTTTTGGGGGGATTTAAATATTAATTTTTACTGTTGCCGTGATCATTTTGACCGGAGCAAAAGGTCTTTTTTATTTGGGTAAAATTCGTAGCTTTTAGAGTGTTTTGCTTCATAAATATTGTATTCTGGTATAGAGTAAAATTAGGCCTTATGATTTTACTATAAAAATTCACTAAAAAGTTAATTCTTTATAATATATCAACGAATTAACATTAACATGTTTGTGTTCTCTCACTTATTTTAAAAACATAAAAAATGGCTGTAAAGGGTTAAATGACAACATATGTTTATGCAATACAACAAATTTATTTTTGTCACATATACAAATGCGTTATAAAATAAGATTATTCAAACTTATTTTTTAAAATAATTTTAAAAAGAATGTATCTTTTATGTGTATGGTTTTCATTCTTTTCATTTTAATTAAATAAAAATTATTTAACTACATTGGAAATAAGTCACTTTGTGAAAACACTCTTTTTTTGAATTGTTAGGAATTGAAATAAAACAAGACTTCTTATTGGTTAGATTTCAGAATTATTTGTTTTATTGTAAATGTTAGATTTTTCAATGAAATTAATTTCCAATGAACAGAGTAATGTTTTTTTATTGTATCAATATAAAGTGAATTATATAAAATGTTCTGTAAGCCACAATATTACCCGAAGTAAAAAAAGAGCTTTTGCTCCGGTCAAAATGATTACAGCAGCACTAAAAATTAATTTTAAAATCCCCCAAAAAAAGTTTATTGGGGACTTAATTCAAATTTGGGCTCTGCAGTCTGATTCTATAGGTGTCCTAGTATATTTTTGACCCCCCATTCAAAAATAGGTTAAAAACAGTTTAATTATCAACAAATACCTAGATAGGACATTGTTTTAAAATTTCCTATTTAATAGTGACATACAGAATGACGTACAACCAAATTCTCAAATTCTTTTTAAAGAGTAGCCTTGCTGTTATTGTATTATGTATTTAAATTGATAATAATAAAATTGTAATTATCAAAACAGTATGAATATAAAAGTCCAGAGCTCGGCAGCTGTACTTGGACAACAAATAAATACAGGCAAAGAGAGGACTACTGTTATCTAAATAATAACTTTTATTTTTAGGTTCTTTTGCTGGCATCCTGTGCTCGTCAAGGTGGAGATATTAAAAAAATTACATCTCTCAATTATGTTTCATACTTATATTTCAAAATGCACATATTTATAGCTATATTTCACACAAAGAAATATTTATCGAAATATCCGCCATCTACACAATGTAAATTTGACCCTGATGCTCTACATAAAGACAAATGGACCAAAAGGGTTAAACAGTAGATGCTTATTGGTCAACAAAATCTCCATAATAGCAGTCGTGTAATAGTTATTTCTCGCGTCGTATTATAAACAGCTTTCCGAGTATATAAAATGTACAATTTTAAGATTAAAACCAGTTTTTTAGCCCCGAGAAAACTGGATATAATACGATGCTAGACATCGTATAGATGAGAACCAGTTCTAATCCACCAGATATTGTTCGGTTTTAAGAGAAAAGATATTATCATAAGTGTATAATGTATGTTATAGAGTTTTGACATACTGACGGAACAAGTAAATTATATATTAAATTCTCTTTTGTATAGGTAATCTTCACAAAAAAAACTTAGCTATCTATCCAGGGCGTCCAAGCTTTTTATTTTGGGGGGGGGGTAAATTTTTTTAAGGGGGGGTAATTCGTTTTTTTTGGGGGGGGGGGTAAAATGGCGCGCGAAGCACTCCGCAAAATTTTTTTACCCCCCCTAAAATTTTTACCTCGGGGTAGAAATTTGCTTGGGGGGGGGGGGGTAATTACTAAGAGATATAAGTTTTCCGGAATTTTAATGTAGGGAGGAGATTTGAAATCTGCATCAAATTTTAAGGATTTTTTATAAAATTCGTTTTTTGTATGATTCTTTATCTAAAAGCGGAAATACATATTAAGTTAATTAATTTTGACCAATGGGATAGGTGGATTTTAAACTACCTGCGCTCTTATTGGTTGAATAATATACGACATCCAATCAGAGCGCTGATTTTTAAAATCCACCAATCACGGATGCCAAAATTAATTAACTTAATTTGTATTTCCGCTTTTAGATAAAGAATTATACAAAAAACGAATTTTATAAAAAAAATCCTTAAAATTTGATGCAGATTTCAAATCTCCTCCCTACATTAAAATTCCGGAAAACTTATATCTCTTAGTAATTACCCCCCTGAAATCTGTTGGCGCAAATTTGTTCCCCCGCCCCCCCCAAATTTGCTTGGGGGGGTATTTACCCCCCCAAAATTGTTTTGGGGGGTAAATAAATACCCCATCCTAAATGTTTGGGGGTGCCTACGGCACCCCCAGGGAAGGGGTAAATTTTAAATGGGGGGGGGGGGGGTAATCACCCCTTTCCCCCCCCCTTGACCCTATGTATCTATCTTTAATAGTGGCCGGGAAATTCACGTTCTCATTTGAACTTTATGGTTACTATGATACAAATAGACGAACGGATAGACATTTTGAATTATGGAGAAGCTTCGCTACTGAAAAGCGTGCTGAGGTGCGCCAAAATAAATGCCTTAATTATATACTGCTCATCGCGTATTTGCAGGGATAGTATAATGGCCGATAAATTGATATACATCCAAAATGATGCTGATACACAAAAATTACCCCTTCTGTAGATTACAATTTGGGAAATCCTATTATTTCCTTAACCGATTGAGTTCTCCATTGGAAAAGAATTGTTTTAGGCTATTTAGTTCATAGTAAAAATATTGCCCAAAAATGTCCCCCCAAACTTTTGTAAATCTTGGTTTTATTCTTACAATTTTTCATTTAATATCCACGGAAAGCTATCTATATTACGGTGCAATAAATAACTATTACAAAAAATATATTTTTGTCGTCTTCTATGTACACAGTTTTAGAATTATTTCTGTGGACATAAACATTATCATTGCTCATTGCTAAAATAAATTTTTATTCAATATGGAAGATTATATAAAATAAGAATAGTAGTGTATAAGAATTTTAACAAGTACAATTAAATTTGACGACCTTTATGTCGACCCCCCAAACATTATTTTCGCTTATTTTGCTTGTTGGTTATACCTTATACTTGTTTCCATTTATTACATGGATGTTGCACCAAATTTTCATGTTCATAATAATCACAGCTAGCTAAAATAACATAGCCCCCTTATCTTAAGCCCCTCCCCTCCTACTGAATGAAATAACTGACCAATAATAATAAATGAGGTTCATATTAGCAAGCTATATTGACGACGTATGGATGTTATGATGTTAAAATATTTTTACACTCAACATAATGAACCAACCAATCAACATTCAATAAAGATCCCCAAAGTAGTTAAGCAACAAATAAAAAACGTTATAAGTGTAATAGTTGAATAATCAGCCTAATTTTCCCTCCATCCCTACAGTCTGAACGTCCGAATTGAAATTACAAGTAGCTTCGCTACGTAAAAAGCCAAAAAATGCTGCTAGTGTAAACAATTTGAAAGATCAAATGTAATATTGTTCGTATTCCTTGACTCCTCTAGTTTTTAGCATAAAGACTCTGAATAATAAATTTACTGGCGGGTACGTCTCTAGAGGCATCTAGGAGTACTTAGAATGGCATTTTTTATTTTAGTTTTAAAAGAAAAATGAAAAAAATTGGAGGGGCTTTCATTTTTGGAGGAAGATTTTTCTTTAGTAGTTGTTAATACCCTCCCCCAAAATAGAAATAAACCTTCCCAGGAAATATGAGAAGCAGTTACCGAGATCCTTTGGTATTCACATACACACAGACCCTGTTACTTAATTGCAAGGATATAAAGAAAGTAAATGTCTAAAAAAGTACAAGGGGCAATAACAACTTAAATGACCGGCCGGCAGCCGCGCCTTCAGCATCTAGGGTAATTAATTATTCCTCCAAGCGGCCCAGCTTTCTCGAATCCACGTGGTTTGTTGCATCTGAGACATCATCTTTGTCTGATATGCATCTGCAGCTTCTATTTGTATTAAAAAACCTTGTCCGATAGTTGATGCGCCTAATGATAAGCCTTATATATTGGTAGGCCTTTTGGCCGCGCGGCTGACTGCTAGACCGATTAAAAATCCTCCCAGCTGACAGTTGGTATAATAAAAATTTGGTGGCTTTATTAGATGCGCGGCTAAATTAAGAGGCTAGAATAGGCGTTGCAACTGAGGATTGATGGGGCTGCCGAGCCCTAACTTCTTGTAAAAGTTTTGTGAATTTAGCTTTAAAAGTCCAACATAAAAACATTACGATCATGAAAAGAAAACGAAGTAGCGGGTTTCGTCGTATTTTCACAGTAGCTTTAGATAGGTTATTTTGGGTTTGGTTAAGTTAGGTAAGTAGTAGTTAGGGTAAATAGGCCCCGCAGGGGCTAGAAGTAGGAGAAAAGCTACTGTGAAATACGACGAAACCCGCTACTTCGTTTTCTTTCCATGATCCAAACATTCTATTGGCGTCAAGATTGAAATATTTCAACTATTTTACTTCGTAATACATGTCTAAATCATTTAACAGAAAAGGATATGCAGTTTAAATCAGCTTTCGTTTTACACATGTAACTTCATAACCGCGCAAAAAAATAATTTGCAAATAGTCAGAGAAAACATTTAATCATTTTTTTTAGATTAAAATTTTATTCAGAGAAATTAAAAGGAATGTTAGTAATTGCTGGAGTAAAAATAAAAAAAGTTTATTCTTAGATAAAAAGATAATTCTAAAATCACAATATCATTAAAAGCTTTATAGATTATTTTATTTTAGGTTTCAGGACAAACGCCAGAAAGACGAACGTAGAAGTTTACAAATGTAGGAATGTCTAAGAGCCTAAGAGTGCCTTTAGATGCAGCCGCTTGTATATTTAGAAGTAAAGGGTTCGTGATTATTTGTTTTTTCAATATATATATTTTTTTATTGAGTTCACTCTGTCTAACGTTTATCCATGACTTTTTTTTATTCTTTCCTACTTATCGATGTTGTCATCCTTGTAATTTTACAAATTTAAAACTATTGACTAATCTAACAGCTATAAAGCAGTTTTAAAATTTGCTAAATCTAATAAATTTATATTTGCAATATTTATAAATACTATTTTTATAGGGTAACAGGTATTGACTTATAAAAAAAGTGAACATCCCATTCCCAAAAATTTAATGAGCAGGAAAATTGGAAGAAGGCAATTGGCGTATTAAATTTTTTTGTATTTTGTCTGATAGCCTCGGAAATATAAACACTGCCGGGTCTCTTCTAAAGACCAGAAAGCAATTTGCTAACAGACGAAAAGAGTCTTCATCACTTAGGACAGGTAATTGTCTAAATTATATATCTATACTTACACATTTATTATTAACGTTAAAATGATGTACACTACCAATTATGATAAATTAAATTATACCTTCTTCAAATTTAAACTATTGGTGAAGTTTTGGTATTTCTAGTTTGTACTGTCCAATCAAGGTCTCAAACCAACGAATAGGATAACCTGCTTGTAAAACATTGGAGACCAGTATTATCTATAATATACAATAGAATGATGTCTGTCCGTCTGTCTGTCCGTCTGTCTGTCCGTCCGTCCGTCCGTCTGAAGCTTAAGATCTCGGTAACCACTGAACTAATCGGATTCTACTCTTCACGGAATATACCTACTGGTCCTGTGGTGGTTTTAGGCTATTTTGTTGGGGGTTGGGACACACCCAACCCCCCAAAAACAAAAAAAATCCCCCCCATTTTTTTTTTTTTTTTTTTTTGCAGAAGATTTCCTTGGTCCTTTTTTTTGCAGAAGATTTCCCTGGTTCTTTTACGAATTTCACCTTAATTTTTTTATCACTTCTTAGAGCAAAGCCCCTAGAGGCTAGGGGCGAAGCCACTAGTTTATTATAAAACTTTCCCTTCCTCTCTTCCAAAATTAAAAATTACAATAATAATTATTTATGTTAAAATTACAATTCAAAAGTTTGAATTTAACTTTCATTTACATATGCCTGTATCTGTTAAATGCATATCAATAAACAAAATATGTTTTATCTCTATGTTTTCTATCTATGAATACTTCTACTTATCCTGTGAGGCTTTTATATTTTAGTATACAGCTTTAGCAGTGACATTATCACTAGTTGTTCTCGTAATGACTTCGTTACACACAAGACATTAAAATATATCCTACAGATGCTATACCTTCACATAACCAGTGGCAATGTATAACAGAACATTTTGGCTTTATAAATATGTCGATCATATTTTTTTCAGTATGGCTTCGAAACCGATAACATCTGCTGGATTAGAACCGGTTCTCACTCAGCCATACTGATAAATTACAGACAATTCCACGAATATTTTTTAAAAATTTAAAAATTAGTACCAGTTTGTTTAGCCGTAGTCTTCGGGCCCTTGGGGCTTACAAAACTGGTTTTCATCTTAAAACTTTTCATTTTAATATCCACGGAAAGCTGTCTGTAATACGATTCGATAAATAACTAATCTTCTGCATTTAAAACTTGGTGTGTCATCACATCCGCCAAATTATTTTATTTTATTACTAAAGCACAAGCTGCACATTTGATTTTTGATAATAAGGAAAATTTACGGGTTTTTAGATGCTCCACTTATACAGGGAAAAGGGAATGTGATTCTGACAAACAATTATAAAGGAAAATTTTCCCACAACCCGCTTCCCATTTTCCTCCCCTTTTTACCCACCCCTCTTCAGTTACATCAAAAACAAGACATACCCCCACCTTACTTCCAAAGGTTTCGTGATTTTTTGTAGAATTGATTGTTAGAATAGCTAAAACTACACTTATAGAGTCTGCCTAATCGTTAGAGGTTTCATTATCTTGAAAATCATATATTAAATTGCATCATTTAAAAACAATGTTGTCTAAAAACTTTGAAATGAACTTACGGACTTTTTATTTATGAGTATAAAACCGCTGAACTATCTAAATTGTACTGTTACATGAATCATCATGCCATGTTTTGAATAATCAAAAGTGCAAATTTAAAATGCAAAAACATTAAGAACTGTCCATTACGAAAGGACATACGGTCGGACAGACATTAATTAAAGAGAAGCTTTTCTTAAGAAATAACTATATAAAAAAATATATATTATATATAAATAAGAATTGCATAGAAATAATTTTTAAAAGCGAAGCTTTTCTATAATTAGGGTCGGTCCGTCCGTCCGTCCGTCCGTCCGTACGTCCGTCCGAGGTAGATAGCTTTTATTCGTTAATTTAGGCATGTTAGAATTGTCCTATCGATTTCAAACGTTGCATGATGATTCCTGTAGTAGTTGGGTACGATTTAGAAAGCGTAGCAACTCTATAATCATTACCAGAATGTCCGTACGTCCATTTTAAACATGTTGATTTTTCTACTTTTTTAACAACAAATTTTCAAGTGTTCTAATTCTCCGTTTGATCTGATTTTTGGTATATTGATTCCTGGGACAACAAAGAACAATATTATAAGCGAAGCATCTCTATAATCAAGTCCAAAAATGTAAGTATGTCCATAAACATTATCCTGCTTCAAGCAGTTTTTCAACTAATTTATTTACAATTTTGCTTCGACTCTTAAACTTTAAAATTCTGATTATTCAGTTCAGATACTATACAAGTGTTAATGTCCGTTTGTCCTACCGTTTCAGTGCTTCGCTTTTATGGATGTTGTCATCCTTGTTCATTAACAAATAACTATAGATAACAAAATTGAAAAAACAAATATAAAGATAAGAAGAAAATACTTTTAATTAGTGATTAGTTTCTCTCCAACAAGGCAGATTAAGTTATTTAAAGTTTAATTAATGTTTCATATAATTAGCAGCAATCCTAATAAAACTAAATTGTCCGTGTGTCTGTTTGTACCTAGCTGCTGATATGGTTCTCCTTTACTAGATAGCTTCTCACAGGTCCAGGGAAAGTTTATAAGTCCCCAAATTTGTTAAAACAATGAATAAGGAAACGTTATTATAAAGCCTTTTGGACTAGTCTAATGTTATCATTTCAGGTTCTACAGGTTATACAGTATGTTTTTTTATGAGAACTTTTTTGAAAGCAATTTTACCCCACTTATAGTTATCAGAATTTAATGATTAATGGATTATTTTATTCGTTTTTTAATGCAATTTATAAAACAACAACAAAATATAACAGTTTTGGTTTAAAAAGCACAGTAAAATGTAAAATTCAAAACTTAGGTGTCAACATCTAAAAATGGTTTTAGCGCATTTTTCTTATGTTCAAATCTTCTACCTTTTGCAAGAATGGCTGCAAAACGCTTCAAATTTGAGATATATAGCTAAAAATTGATACAGATACTAATGGGGAAATGTACTAGAATAAATCAACGTTTGAAGGCCATATCTTAACCAGGGAGGGAGTACTGGCCCCCTAAAGTTGACCACTTAAAATCCCATTTTTTTCTTGCAAAGTATAGAAGATTTGAGCATAAGAAAAATGCGCTGAAACCCTTTTTAGATGTTGTCACCTAAGTTTTGAATTTTAGATTTTTCTGTGCTTTTTAATTAAAAAACTTAAATATTTTTTTTAAGTTCTATTAATTGCATTAAAAAACAAAGAAAATAAGCCATTAATCAATAAATTCTGATAACTATAAGTGGGGTAAAATTGCTTTCAAAAAAGTTCTCATAAAAAACACACTTTAGGAATAAAAATGGATTATACTGATTTGGTTAGCGGACTAAAAAATTCCTTCAAAAAAGGTAAAAAAATATATTACATGTTCTTCTTTGTTGCAAAGCTACTCTCTATCATAAATAATATTCCTAATTTTAGTTTTATCAGTGTAAATCTTCCCATAAATTAAAGTAACATGATCTCTGTGTTTCTGTCTGTACCGAAGTATCTCGCAAACTGCTGAACCGATACGGTTTTCCTTTACAGTGTAATAGGTCCTAGGTTAATTTATAGCTTTTTCGATAAAGGGCAACACCATTCACCAAAAAATACCAATTAAATATGTTTTTGCTTTTTTTTTAACTAAATAAATAATGGGGGTCAAATTGAACCTCCCACTACTTCTAGTGCTGATAGAGGCCTCTAGGGGCGTAGCCGATTGTAACAAAAAAATTTACATCAATAGATTAACCAGAGTTTAGTAAGTTTTTTGGGCATAAAAAAAAGATTTATATGTATCCATGGTAGATGAGGATTTCAAAGCTTGTGGGGGGGGGATACCTTTCTACCCCAACCCTTGGACGTCTATGCCTGTATCTTTTAATTAAATTGTTTAAAACTATCCAAGGGACAACAAAACCTTTGGCATGGAGAATTGGTCAGCTTAAAGCTATGGACAGGTAGATAGATAGATATATAGTTAGTTTATAGATTAGATAGTTAGATAGGTAGATAAAGATAATATTAGATGGATGGATAGCCTATTAGCTAGTGTGATTAATCAATAGATAGACAGAAAGTGTATTTCATTAGATAGAAAAAAATTCAATGGGGGTTGGAGAAATTTTGACATTGAGATTTATGAATTGTCCAAATCCCTCTTCTTTCATAAAGCGAGGCTGTCTACATTTATGGCGTGTCCGTCCGTATCGGGTAACACTGAGTGTTGATAAAGACATGTTAAAAATGTCCCATTGATTTTCACCATTGCATGCATGGTGATTCATGTAACAATTACGTACAGTATTAAAGGCGTAGCCACCAAAAAGACAGAATTGCAATTTCAAACATTTTATTTTTATGCTGTAAATAACAACAAAAAAAGAATAGATTTGATAATCTTTACATTTCTATGAACGGAAAGCTAAAAAGAAGAGCAATTTCTTGAATTTAAATTCTATAGAGCTAGAGAAATAATTTTCATTATATTGATTTTCAATTAAAAACCTCTAATTTATATTACAAAGAAACATTGTTGTTTAGATACTTAAAATAAATAACATACATGTTTAAGAAAACTTTTAACAAATTTAAACATTCATAACAAAGCTCTAATATAAAACAGTAGGACAAACGAACATTAACACATGTACAGCGTCAGAACTTAAGAAACAATTATAACATGCCCAATTGATATAAAGAGCGATCCGTTTAAAATAAGAATCTTCAAATCTTCAATGGTCTAGAGTCAATTATTTTAGACATGGATGTTAGAATAACAAAAAAAAATATATCTATATCGCTCTTAATTTTAACGAAATTAGTTCATCAGAATCAAATCAATAATCGCTTTTTAAATGCACAAAATATAATTAGTTGGTTAAGAAACAGGGAACTATTGATTTAGAAAATAAATATACATAGATAATTGCTACAATATTTTTCAAATAGTGAATTCAGTAACGAAAATATGGATAAAAAATATATCTGTGCTTTGAGTTTTGTAGTATTCCTAGCTGCTATCAACTTACCAATGATTCCTGGGACAATACGTATAGTCAGCTACTCACTGTTATCAGTGCCTAGCCTGGGCACTTCTGGCATGTTGTTCCATTATTATGACAGTGTTCCTGATACTCAGAGTTCATTGATGACTACAGCTGCCAAGTCAATAATTGCCTGGCATATGTTACATACAGCTTCAACATATTCCTATGTGGCTGTGTCACATGTATTGGCAGATGAAATGACGACTTTCTGGGAGATGGATAGCCAGCTCATGTGCACATTGACTCCATGGTTGAATGGTCCTTATTTATATACTGCTATATTTGAATTCCAACTAATGAGAGCTCTGTTTGAAATGTATCCATACAGGTAGGGTTGGGCCGGATATCCGGCAATTTAATCACTGTTAACACAAACAGTCACCATCATTATTTCTTAAATTCGTATTACTTTATAGCAATAAGTAAGCAACACTTTATTATTATTACTAGCGGCTACGCCCCTAGAGGCCTCTATTGCCACTTTAAATGTTTTTTTTTTAAATAATACGATACCTTGCAATGTTACGTAGGAGTCTCTATCAAGATTCTACGATTCTGTGCAATGTTACGTAGGAGTCTCTATTCGAGAGAAGAAAATTTTTTTTGATTTATTGTGATTTCTCTTGGGAGGGTGGTGGTACCCTCCCCCAAAATAGTTATAAACCTTCCATGGACCTATGGGAATCTACCAGATCGGTTCAGCGCTTAGCGAGATCCTTTAGTACAAACACACAGACACACAAACACACAGACAGACAAACAGACATCCTGTTACTTTAGTATAAGGATAGATTGATGGACTTACAGATGTATAGATGAACACACAAACGTACTGTTGGAAATTCTGATATCCGGTATTAAAAATCACCCGGATATCCGGTATCCGTTAACTGTCCAAATATGTATCCGGCCCAACCCTACTTACAGGTTCTTGACTCTTGATCATCTGACATATCCTCTGGTGGTAACAATACCTGTGTTGACAGCTGTTGGTCAAATAATAATCTGGAATTATTTTGGAACTCTTTGTGAACAACAGATAGCCAACCTGTATCTATTCAAAGCAGATCTAGATGTTGAATTAAGCTCAGAAACAGAAAGTCTACCAATACAGTTAAAAATGATGGCACTATTATTCATGCTTGGTTTAGAAGTTTTTATGAGGATAAGGAAAGCCAAAAGAAATATATTTAGAAATGAAGTTGCTCCACTTAACATGCCAAATACCCCAGCTCCACAGGTAGTTCAAATAATCAAATCCAACAACATAAAGGTCCTAGCTGCTTTCTTTCTCATCATTCACAGTTCTTACCTCTTGTTTGGTTCAACTCTTGTGCTGGTCTACTTCCAGTCCATCCTGACTGATTTTCTGCTATTGGAGTTTCCATTCTATTGGGTGCTGTCCAGTGAAGATATTAAGACTTTTATCAAGCTTAGATTTAACCAACTCAAACTAAGACTTGGACATTTTTAGTAATGTTCTTAATGTGTGCATCAACTGTTATTGAACAGTATACAATTTACCATTGCATTGGTCAATTACAATGAATATCGGCCTATCATTGGTCATTTGTATTGTATGTCATCATTTTTTTATTGGACACTGCACTGTTTTAAAATCATTTTGTAATTTTCTTATTGAATTGAAGTTAATTAAATGGAAGTTGGTTTTAGTTTTGTTGTAATCATGGTTTTTAAAACAAAGCTTTTCTATATTTAACGTCGTGCCATATGTCCACCCATGACTGATAGCTGAGATCCAGGAAAAGGGGAATGTGATTCTGACAAACAATTCTAAGTGAAAATTATCCCACAACCCCTTTCATTTTTGCTCCCTGTCACGGTAGTTATCTGAGCTACCGCATGTTTAATTTATGACGTTATCTGCACATTACAAATTATAGAAATGCTTTGCCAGGTGATTCTTTTTGCAGAAGTCAAGAGCTTTAATAATCCATAAAAAACAATTCAACATCATTTTTAAAAAATAATAACAAAATTAGTTACAGTTTAATACATTTTTAATTCAATAAAATAAATAAAAAAATACTTCTGAACCACTTTGAATAAGAAAATCAAAATTATATTCCTTAACACTTTGATGTTGCTTGCTTATAACTTAAAAAGAAAAATCTTTAGTGTGGCTTTTGTATAGCTTAACTCAAATAATACAAAAAAATCTACTGATTTTAAAAAATGTGTTTTTTTGTGCTTTTCATTATTTTGTTTTAAAAAATTAATATATACATAAAATAAAATAAACAAAATCTATACTCTTTGTCTCATGCCATGCTTGGACACACAATTCATACATATGTAGGGAGGGTTGAAAATGATAAAGTTAACATACCTGCATTAAGAAATCATAAAGCCCCCACACCACAACCAAAAGCATTCACTCAAAACAATAAACATTCTGTCTCAACAATGATTAACCCTGCATTTTCATACCAAACAAAGACACACGGAAGGTTTCGAATGCCGCCTGTTTGCACATTCTCTCACCTCCTGTAGAATCATTCTAGCAGACAGATTTGGACAAACTCATCAGTTACATAAAAAAAAAAACAGTTTTATGCCAACTCTATGCCAACATAAAATTTAATTTTCGGCAATTTTAAATGGAATTAATTGGCTGAATAGCAACCCCTGGCTGAAATCATTAATTTAGTAGGCATTTTAGAACAGCATACTACTATCTTAAATTCTAGTATGTTAATTCATAAGAAAATTTTGCACAATGTCTTAATTGAAGCTTCTCTATAACTAAGCTATAATTTGCTGTTGCCATTCCAGTTTTGCTTATATATTTTAGCATTTAATCTGTAAACGTCAAATATTAGAAAGTAGAACGATGTCTGTCTGTTTGTAGTAAGGGATCTCGCTAACCGCTGAACCGATCGGGTTCTCCTTTACAGGGTAGCTGCTCATAGGTCCTGGGAAGGTTTATAAATATTTTCTTGGGGGATGGGACACCCCCAACCCCCCCTTCAAAAAAAATGAAAAATACCCCCAATTTTTTTTTTCTTTTTAAAACTAAAATTGAAATAGTGGGGTCGACTAACCCCTCCCCCCAAAAAATTAATTTTTCTTTTAAATCTAAAATACGAAAAATTAGTTTGATCAAACCTCTTGGGGCAAAGCACCTAGAGGCTAGGGGCGAAGCCGCTAGTATATTTATATTGTAAATAAATCAATTGGTGTGGCTTCGAAACCGATGAAAACCAGTTCTCAGCCACACCAAAAAACCATGTAGTATAGTATTAAAGACAATTTTACACGAATATTTAAATACAAATCATAAAATTAATATCATTTTTGTTAGCTCTGTCCTTCGGCCCCTCGAGGCTAACAAAACTTAAATTCTTAATCTTAATCATGTTTTATTTCAATATCTAAAAAATCTGTCTAAAATACAATGCAATAAATTACTATTATAATTTAGAATGTTAGCTGAGAATGAAGATAGAATTATTGATGCCTTGAAATCTGACTTGAACAAACCAGCTCAGGTCTTTTATTTAGCTTTCTAATCTATACCTAATTGTGACAAGAATCATAATGCAAATGTTTTAAATCAATTTTAACACGACAATAACTATCTATAAAGAAGCTTAAAGTATGTATTACGTATTAATGTTAAAAAATAATAATGAGGAACGTGTCCTAACTTTTGTGATTTTATTATAACCCATTTGTGACGAACTCCAAAAGTTTAAAGTTTTGATTCAATGGGGTTCAACAAATTCAATAATTACTCAACAGAATTCAAAAAATAAGGTGTCAAATAAAAGATCATATTATTTTTGTTCATAATGTCAATTTTCTTCTTTTTTGTTGCGTTTTAGTACCTTAAAACCAACCATTTTTTAAAAATCAGATTACTTCAAAAATAAGAGCTCTACAACAAAAAACCGATTGCATATCTAAATTCTAGGGATCATTTTACATCTTCTACTTACTAAAAGCACCGACTAGCTATTTTTTTTTTAATCACAAAAGTTAGGACACGTTGTTTGAATAAACCATTTAACCATTAAAAACGATCATTGAACGGTGGAGGTGACATCTACATTACATCTACTATGTACTTAAACGGGGGAAGGGGGTGAGAGGTGGTGATATTACCTCCAGAAATTTAAAAATCTATCAAAAATTGCCGCTTCGTTCTTTGATTACATGACCTTAGTTTTAAACAAATTAGGTAAATTTAAACATTTCAAGCACCCTGATTGAGGACTTTACTTATTCATGATAAATTATGGGGGGGGGGGAGAGACATTTACTCTCCATGAAAGAAAGAAACATTAAAGTGGCCTTCTGATTTACTGATAGTTTGAAAAAAAGTATAAAAACAAAACATTTTTATGAAAACAGTAAAAGTGTCTAACTATGACGTCAGAAAAAATAAGAAGCCAGTATTCACTGTGGTAAAATATACAGCGGCCTCTCATTGGTTAATTGTTAATTTTTTCTGACGTCATAGTTCAACACTTTTACTCTTTTCCATTTTTATTTCTATTAGTTTTAAGGACATGTTTTAATATGATTTTAATGTTATATGAATTTAAGGATACCATTATGGCTGAAATTGAATTCATCAGAAATGACATTATATCTCTCCTGAGGTAAATTAATTAGTCTTGATAATACATTCAAGTTGAACTTAAAGGCTTCTATTATATCGACACATCGTTGAAATGATATATTTAATTGCATGAGGTCAACGTTACAAATACCCAGTGCTATTTAATACACTAGTCCCCAAGTTTTATAACCGTTTTCTAACTCAATAACAACTTTAGACTCTTTTAATGAATTTGAGTTTATTAAGTTGAGTGTACAAACGTTTTTAACCACTAATTGTAATCTACAGAAGGGGCAATTTTGTGTATCATTATTGGGGATGTACATCAATTTATCAGCTATTGTCTTATCCCTTTAGATCCCTGCAGCAAATGCAACTCTATCAACGGAATGCCATTAATGTGTTAGTTCTAGTTTAAACATTTGTTAACTAAGGGCTCAGCGTATATCAACAACGAAATTAATTCACAAAAAATCACGAAACCTATACGTAATTTTCCGCTGACGTTGGCGGTCAACGCTTATTAAAATTAACGACCTTTACATCTGCTCCCCAAATATTATTTTAGATTTATTTCGCTTGTTGGTAATACATTATTCCTGCTAAAGTTTACTGTTCTTTTTAAATTTTATTTTTTATTAAACATTGCATTGTATAAAAAAAAGTTTTTTCAATTCTTAATTCAATTTAGAAATATAAAGAAATGGAGTGCTAGTCAGCCTGTTACCAAAAGTCTTGTCACACTTCTGGATAAGGTATCAGCAAAAGTAACAGGAATTCTGTATGTATGTATGTCCCCTAAGATCTCTTGAGCGACTGGACCTTTATTTTAAACATCACAAGACAAAATAATTTGTAATATACTTTCAACGCTAGTTACTGCTTTGCTACTTAAAAGTAAAATTGTCCTTGTTTTAGCCCTACATCCACCCTGAACCCTTTGGAGTTGTGCTGGTCATTGGAGCATGGAATTTTCCTCTACAACTTAGGTATGGAAAATATTAAAAAAGTAGGCTGTATTTCGTGTATATTTTCTTGGTTTTAGGTTTATCTTCACATATTTATTCAATTTCATTTTCATTTTGAAAAATCCTAGGCTAGGGGTCCAATTTTTTAACAAAGTTTTCTTACTTCTTGCTTATTATTTAGTCTCTTTAAAGGATTCAAAATGCAAAGACATATATTTTTTAACTCTTATTTTATATATCTTAATTAGAACTGATGATCTATTTAGTAGTAAAACAATTGTCTTCCACTAATAAAATGTTAAAAATGTTTATATATATAAATATTGTATAAAGTATTATTTTTAGGGGGGGGGGGGAGGCATTTTAAGATTTAATTAACTAATGAACCGATTTAAATATTGGTTACAGGGAAGTTTCATTATAGTCTCGTCTATCCCCTCACTACCCTCAGAATATAGAACCCCTATATGAAAGGTTCTCAACTGGTACTATAACTTAATGTTTTGTTTTTTACTGTATGTTATTTTTCTAAACTAGTCTTGCCCCACTTGCCCCAGCCATTGCAGCTGGAAATTGTGGTGTCATCAAGCCAAGTGAAATATCTCCTGCAACTGCAGAGGTACAATATAGAAATATAGATAGTAGACAGATAGATAGAATAATAGTTGTATAGTAGCCATATAGGTAGACTGTAGATAGATAATAGACAGATAGGTAGACTAATAGATAGATAGTTAGAGAGACAGATAGACTAATAGATAGATAGTAGACAGATAAGTAGACTAATAGATAGATAGTAGACAGATAAGTAGACTAATAGATAGATAGTAAGAAAGACAGATAGACTAAGAGATAGATAGTAGACAGATAGATAGAATAATAGATAGATAGTAGACAGATAGGTAGACTAATAGATAGATAGTAGACAGATAGGTAGACTAATAGATAGATAGTAGACAGATAGGTAGTTAGAAAGACAGATAGACTAATAGGTAGATATTATTATTGAAATTTAATTTCAGCTTTTGGGAGAGCTGGTACCCAAGTACATGGACAATGAATGCATAAAGGTTTGCTTTTTTTAACCTAGACTAATACATAAAACAAGGATGAAAACATCCTTAAGTAGGAAAGCAACAGATGAGAAAACATTTTGTAATTTTAAAAATCATATGGATGTCTAAACGTTTTCCTGAAACGCGGGTGCTGAGCTCTTATTATTGTATATTCAAGGTTGTAGAAGGGGGTGTAACCGAAACAACAGAACTTTTAAAACATGTCAGCAACCTTTAATCTTTAGAGAATTTTACGTTTTGTAACTTTAAAATCATATGGATGTCTAAACCTGTTCCTAATTTAAAACTGAAACGCGCCGGTGCCGAGGCCTGCATTGATTCAATGATTATTATATGATTCAAGGTTGTAGAAGGGGGTGTACCCGAAACAACAGAACTTTTGAAACAACCATTTGACTACATCTTCTATACTGGCAGCACCGTTGTTGGAAAGATTATTGCGTAAGTATATTTTTACAAGCATGACAACATCCATAAAGCAAATCTCTGAAATTTATTGCATAAATGTGTAAATACTGGATACAGTTTGAGAACATTACATTTTTAGAACTTGATTAAAAGATGCTTATAACATTGTACCTTGTTGTAATAAAAATCAGTATTTTAAAAACTAGAGGAATAGGAAAATTATATCATACAAAAATTTGCTGTCAAAAAAGTAAGAATCAGTATATGAAGTGGGGTAATTGGAATGCAAATCATACTGGTCCCCAAAGTTTTATAGATACATTATCTCGAGTTTACGAATAGCTTTAAAATTTGAATTAAATCATGATTACTGATTAGTTGGTCAATATTTTGTACTTCATAATTTGGGATGGGTAGAATTGTATCTTATATTGTCTTATTCCTTAAAATGCCAGAATATTTCAAATTTAGGTCTGCAGCTAGTAAGAATCTTACTCCCTGTACTTTGGAACTTGGAGGGAAGGTAGCATTTAATCCTATTATAATTCTTTTATCTGTATCAAAAGATCTCGCTAACTGCCGAAGATATATATAAGTCTCATTTACAGTGAAGCTACTTATAGGCCCACAGAAAGTTTTTTACTATTTTTTAGGAGGGTACCTTAATCCTCCAAAGACAAATAGCACATAGAAAAATTAAAACCAGTTAAAAACTGGATTTAATCATATAATTGTACATTTTTATATCTGCGGAAAGCTGTTTATAATAAGATGCGATAAATTACTATTTCAGTCTCCTGCTGTAATTGATGATTCCTGCAGAAACCTGGAAACCGCCGCCAAACGGCTGCTCTGGGGTAAAACTATGAACGCTGGACAAATTTGTGTTGCCCCGGATTATGTGCTTTGCACCAAGGTGATTCTTGTCAGCTTATACCAACAACAAAATTAATTTGAAAAAAATCACGAAACCAATACGTATTTTTCAATTTACGAACTTTACATCTGCCCCCCAAATATTAGTTTAGATTTATTTCGCTTGTTTGTTATACCTTTTTCTTGGATTCTTGTTATTCTTTAACAAAATAAGATTTTTTTATTTCTTCTTATGTTTATGTATTGCTTAAGATTAGTAAACCGCCCTACAGACCACTAATCCAGGGATATAATGGGATGAGATAAGACATTGGTCGATAAATTGATGTACATTCACAAGGATAATACACAGAATTACCCCTAATGTAGATTACAATTAGTGGTTGACACTCAACTTATTATACCAACAAATCATAATTCAATAAAAGTCTCTAATGTTCCGAGATTTATTTGTTGCCTGAATTTACGTTGTTTTCAATTATTTTCTACAAAGGGTTCAGCTCTCCTTGATGTGGTGGCAAATGAACTAGGTCTTCATTTTAAGTAATTGGGTTATTGTCAGTTTTATGAGATCAATAGATGATTTTCAAAATATTTAGTTAGATTACTCCCCTTGAACGTATAGAACCACTCATTTTACCCCCATGCAAAGTAAAAAGCGTGGGTGTCCTTGTGTTAACTTTAGTCTACAATTTAGTTTTTGTTCTTTTGCAAGCACCCGTCTGTATTTGCATTTTTGAAAAATTCAGCTGGTCTCAAAGGCCCAACCCAAAGTCGGTAGAAGGCCTTTGAAAAGGGGTGATTGTTACATATACTAATATACTATTTATCGCTCTATATATACAGGGTGGGGCAAATAAGACCGGACAAACTATATTTTTTAATCAAATGAACATAAAATCGTCAATTTTAAAGATTTTATTAAATTATTTAATAAAATCGCTGCCAGCCCCAATCACCGACTCTACCCGCCCCCTGAACCGCCCGCAGTCCATGATCACCGTGTCCCTGTCCAAGCTGGCGAAGTTGTCCTTAATAATGGACATGAGGGAGGTCTGTGTGGTATGGGCATGTCTATTGTTGCATGCTTCAAAGTAGCCCCAGGCCCAATAGTACATTAGATAAAGAAAGGGGCTGCTGGGAGGCCACATCTCCTTCGGGAGTGAGTAACTGCAGGATCTAAATTTACCCATCTTGTAAGCTAACCTTCGACACGGCGGCTCTCATTTGGGTTAAAATTAAGCTATAAAAACGTTCCATACCTTTTTGGAAATGGCATGAAGATTAGGTAAGGGTTTAAGCGCAACCCATAGTCTAAAACGAGTTCCATATGGGTCCCTGAAGTCAAGAACCGAGAAATATTCAAGATTTTAGACGTTTTTGACATGTCAAAATCTGCCACGTTTCACTTTGCCGGAGTACTACGGCCAAGTCAGCTGGGATAGAGAGCTCTAGTCTTTTCTAGTGTCTTACTTATGTATCTAAGAGTAACTCCAGCAAGTTTTATAAGTCTATCTCATCTATAGATAGACTGAGATCAGATTTAGTAGGCCATAGTCAAGAATCCAGGGTATTGTACGGGCGCACTCAGAATCCGCCTTGTTGAACATATGCGCGTCCAGCTCGGAGTACATGTCCTTCATCAACCAACGATTTTTATGGGCAAAAAGGTTATTACCTAAGCTTTTTATAGTGGGGTCAAACGTCCTGATTGGTTAAGTAGTTTTGGAGCTATGGTCGTTTGAAAAATGTCCGGTCTTATTTGCCCCACCCTGTATATTACATTAATTTTTCAAGAACTCTTACTCTTTGACTCCTTTTATCCAACTAACTGATGGGATATCCTTATCAATTTGTTTTATATTTTTTGAAATGTTTGCTACTTATGGATTTTGTGAAGGGATTAAATAACTGTATGCACCTAACCCCGTGGACCCTTTGCTGACTTTCAGATGGGTCTTTGAATATATATCCAAATCCAATAGTGTCATAAATGTTAACACAGCCAATTCGCTACAAAAGAACAGAAGGCAATTTTCTAGCAGACGAAAAGGTTACAGGTAGTTGTCTAGGTTATATGTACATTTACATTTATTGTTGTCATCCTTGTTTGTTTTGTCTAGGAGACAGAGGCAAAGCTGATCCCAGTTATCAAGAAGTTGTTGAATGATTGGTTTACTGGCAATGTTGAGGAGTCTGCTTGCTATTGCAGGATTGTTACTACAAGGTAATCAATTACAAATTATATGGGTGTGTGTCTGTTACTTAAGATCTCTTAAACGGCAGGACCGGTCGTTATGAAAATTATATGCGTGTGTGATGTTCTTAAGATCTTGTGAACATCAATACCGGTCGTTCCAAAAGTTTTTTTTTATGAAAGTTTAGTATTTGTCCAGGACAGGGTTTGTGCTCTTTAAATTAAGGGATCTAAAGGGAATAGATAATGGCCCATCATCTCAATGATGATACACAAAATTACCTCTTCTATAGATTGCAATTAGTGGTTTAAATATATGGAGAAGGTATAAAACTTTAGGGACTAGTGCAATAAACATCCCAATGTCCCCTACCTCCCTGGTTTAAATGAGAGGGATCTATTTAATCTCAAAACGATTGAAGTGATTGGATAACCTTTTTGTTTTTTAACATTATGAGATATTTTTAAGAATAGCATTTCATTTGAAGCATACAATTTTATATCAATAAGTGTACAAAGTATAGATAAACAATTATTTATTATAACATTAGACATGCAGAGAGACTGAACGGTATGCTGCAGTCCACCGCGGGTAATATTGTTATTGGTGGCAAGATTGATGTTGACAACAAGTTTCTGGAGCCAACTGTCATTACTGGAGTTACTCTACAGGATTCTACCATGCAGGTCACTTTTAGCAGGGATCTAAAGGGATAAGACAATGGCCATTAAATTGAAGTACATCACCAATGCTGATACATAAAAGTACAGCTTCTGTAAATTACAATTTGTAGTTGAAACCTAATAAAAATTCAATAAATTCGCTATTGTTATAAGCCGACAAATAAGAAAACGCTATTATAAAACTTTAGGGACTAGTATAATAAATAGCTAAATGTCCCCTCCCTCCCTCCCTGAGTAAATGAGTGTTTTTGTCTATCTGTCCTTCTGTCATTATTATTACCAAATGAATCACTTTTATTAATTTATTTTACCCATCACTTACCATTCCTGTCCCTTATTTCCCCCTCCCTTCCCATCCATGTCCCTTATTTTACCCATCACTTCCCATCCCTGTCCCTTATTTTAGCTATCACTTCCCATTCCTGTCCCTTATTTTACCCATCACTTCCCATCCCTGTCCCATATTTTACCTATCACTTCCCATCCCTGTCCCTTATTTTACCCATCACTTCCCATCCCTGTCCCTTATTTTACCCATCACTTCCCATCCCTGTCCCTTATTTTACCCATCACTTCCCATCCCTGTCCCTTATTTTACCCATCACTTCCTATCCATGTCCCTTATTTTACCCATTATTTCCCATCCCTGTCCCTTATTTCCCATTACTTCCTATCCCTGTCCCTTATTTCCCATTACTTCCTATCCCTGTCCCTTATTTCCCATTACTTCCCATCCCTGTCCCTTATTTCCCCCTCCCTTCCACTTTACTGCAACCTATAGATGGATTGAAACTCTCAGCTGGCTTACACAATGATACCCCAAATTTACCCCATCCCATCTCCTCTCCTCCTATGACTGAACGAACTGACCTATTAATGATGTCCATGTTAGCAACCTAAATGTATTCCCTGGCAAAATATCCACGTATATTCTATAAGATTATTACTTATTCTTATAGTGAACTACATGACGCATTTTATTAATGTTTCAGAATATAAAATTTCAAATAATTTTCTTTCTTTATTTATGTCACGTTTTCCTCTATAATAAATAAATTATCGCTTTAGTAAGTCTGAAAAATAACATATTGAAAACATTTGGATATATTTTGATCATATAATGTTCAAATTATTTTCATATTTAGGAAGAAATTTTCGGTCCCATTTTGCCGATTATCAACATCAAGGATATTGATGAAGCTATCGACTTGATCAACAGCAGAGATAAACCTCTTGGTAAGATAGCATTCTTTCCACAAATAACTGTGGTCACAGCTGGTGTATTATTTACACCGGATACTATTATAATGTCATTACGCTGCTTATGTATGTTATATAGTTTGAAATTGCATTCTGCAATTGGTAGCTTTTTCATGGGAAGCTAATGTTAAGAAGAAAATATAGAACACAAAAAATTAATTGACTTTCTTTGCCACAAATATTTACAAGCTACTAAAAAATCGTAATGTAGTAATTATTTCAATCTAGCTTGATAATTTAAAGCTATATTTGTTGATATAAAAACAGTAACAAAGTTTCACAGGATATTTCCCAATTTAGCCATGTATGTGTTTTCTGAGAACCAGAAGTCAATTAGGAAGCTGAGGGACAACACGTCCAGTGGAGGTTTTACTGTCAATGAAACTATTCTTCAACTAAGGTAATCATAAAATAACAAGGATGACAACATCCATGAAAGCGAAGCTCTAAAATCAGAAGGATGTACAAACGAACAATCTATAATACAAAGTAGCTTAATGTCTGTCCGTTTGTCCGTCCGTCCGACTGAAGCTTAAGATCTTGGTAACCACTGAACCAATCGGATTCTACTCTTCAGGGAATATACCTACTGGTCCTGTGAAGGTTTTAGGCTATTTCCTTGGGGGGTAGAACACCCTTAATCCCTCAAAAAACAAAAAAATCCCCCCCCCCATTTTTTTGCTGAAGATTTCCTTGGTTGGGAGTAAGATTCCAGTCAACTGCTCTTATTAGGTCAAACTGTTTTTAAATATACGTTTAACTATACTATGCGTTTGGTCAACATTAAGAACAGTTAGACTTAATAAGTACTTTTGACTGGAAGCTTGCTCACAATTTTACGCAATATTGTGAAAGCTACTATTAACTTTGTAATTCTAAACTTTCATTTTATGATTATAGATATGAGTCCCTCATAACATTATACATTTATCTGATTTTAAAAAAAGATTACGACTTTCAACTATGAAACTAATATGGCTGGCAAAATATCAACATAACTATCTCGCCCTTTTTTCGAGGAAGCTTTAGTTCTTCAAGTCCAAAGTTAAATTTCTCCCAAGATCCTTACTCCAGATGAAGTAAAGACGACCAATCATGCGCATATAGCGGCATTCTTTATTCTCTTTCCTGAGATGGGTTCTTAAAAGATGCCGCGTTTTTTCGACAATTTTTTAGACATTGATTGATTGAATGAAGACGATGAGATTTTAACACAGAGTATACAACATAAGAATTCAAAATAATACAACTTAAATCCATTTTGCGCTGCATATTTATTAATGCATCTTTTTAGAGCTGTGTTAGACATTATACAAATGGCTAAAATAATAATTTAAAATTTTGAATTCTCAAGTTGAATACTCTGTTAAAATCATACGGGGCATTGATCTTCGAGATGGAATCAGGTTTTTAACAGAGTATACAAATTTAGAATTCAAAATTTCAAAATTATTATTTTCGCCATTTGTATAATGTCTAATACAGATCTAAAAGGATGCATTAATAAATATGCAGCGAAAATGGATTTAAGTTGTATTAGACATTATACAAATGGCTAAAATAATAATTTTAAAATTTTGGATTCTTATGTTGTATACTCTGTGTATCGTCTTCGTTCAATCAAGCAATGTCTAAAAAATTGTCGAAAAAACGCGGCATCTTTTAAGAACCCATCTCTGTTGACATAATGATTATAATGTATGTTTATTATATAACTAACCGATGTTTTGTTATTTTGATACCTTTCTACTTATTCAATAGAGAGTGTATACAAATCCCTGCTTGATTCGATGGTCTCAACTCTAAGAATGTTTGTACTGTAACAGATCTCACACAGACAATAAGTCACACCACGGCCATACCTATCTGGTCGTGTTAATAACTAATATTCTTGTTACTTTATGTTGGCCTTGCCTTCATTATATATTTTGTAGCGTTGAAGAGCTGCCGTTTGGAGGAGTTGGCTCAAGCGGAATGGGGGCCTATCATGGTAAACATGGATTTGATACATTCACCCATTACAAGGTAAATCTTTTTTCCAGTATGGCCTTGAAACCGATTAATATCTGGTGGATTAGAACCGGTTATCAGCCATTCTGAAATTTTATGTATAACATCAAATTACAGAAATTAGCCATGAATATTAAAATAAAAATCATAAAATTTTGTAGTAGTTTTGTTAGCCCAGGCAATAGTTTTAACCTTTCAACTCAATACTAGACTCTAGGTCCTTCACCTCATATCTGTGGTACTATACAGTATACATAGCAGACAACCAACCCTTTGGTTTACCATCTATGTCCTAACTATAGGGAAGGTAATGAGTTGCGCCTGGTTTTTGGGCCATGCAATTCCCCTTACTAAAAATTTTTCTAATTACGCCTTTTACATGACATGGTTTAGAGTTTCACTCTTCCAACAATAGCCATGTAATACATTTTGGATGAGTTATCTATTGCAATGTTTAAAATTTATAAAACATTTTCAACATATCTAAATTATTGAAAAGAACTATCCGTTACAGATGGACGGATATACCTTAATTATAGAAAAGCTTATCTTTTAAAAATTCATTGTAAGTAATTGTAAGTATATTAAGCTTTTTATTTAAGCCCGTACTTGAAAAGAACCTGGGCTGGTTGGGAGAGAAGCTAGCTGAATTTAGATATCCCCCCTACAATCCCAGGAACATCAACTTCATCAAAGCCCTCATCAAAAACAGGTAGATTCAAAGAGGCGTTGCTACAAAAGACCTATTTACAAAATACATAATTAAAAAAAACTTAAAAACAAAAGTCCTAAATGACCGAATACCTAATCCGACAAAAGACCTAAATAACATAAGACCTAACCCGACATAAAACCTAATCCAACAAAAAATAGTTAAGTTATAAAAATTTATATCAAACAATTTTAACCTAAACTAACTTAACTTTTGTCAGTTAGACCTCATGTCATCTAGGTCTTTTGTAGCAATGCCGTACCTATTGCCCAATCCCTTTTGGGGGTCCCTAACACAACAGGGCTACCCAATATCCAATATAACATAATCTGACCTGACATAATAAAAACATATAATAAACAAGGATGACAACATCCCTAAAAGCGAAGCATTGAAACGGTAAGCCAAACGGACATTATCACTTGTATTTTGTCAGAACTGAATAAGTAGAATATAAATGTATATGAGTCGAAGCAAAATTATAAGTAAATTTGTTGAAAAACTGCTTGATACAGGTTAATGTTTATGGACATACTTACATTTTTAGGACTTGATAATTGAGTTGCTCCGCTTATGCTATTGTACTTTGTTGTCCCAGGAATCAGTATACAAAAAATTTGATCAATTGGATAATTAGATCACATAAAAATGTGTTGTTAAAAAAGTAAAAAAAAATCAACATGTTTAAAATGGACGTACGGACATTCTGGTAATGATTATAGAGTTGCTACGCTTTCTAAATCGTACCTAACTACTACAGGAATCACCATGCAAAGTTTGAAATCGATAGGACAATTCTAACATGCCTAAATTAATACAAAAAGATATCCGTTACAGACGTACGGCCGGACGGACCGACTCTAATTATAGAAAAGCTTCGCTTTTAACAAACAAACATACAAAAACTATCCATGAACCTTTTCATATCAAATTACATCTCAAAGTAAATAAGAAAATATCAGATGCTTTTCTGTGAAGGAGAACCATATTGGTAAAGCGGTTAGCGGGATCTTAAGCTACACACACACACAAACATTTTGTTACTTATAATGATAACATTTTAGTTGCACTATATGAACAAATAATATATATTTTTTTTCAATCAACATTTTTTGGATTTGATCTTTTTTTCAGAGAGATGCCAAGTTTTGCCTTCCTGAACTATCTGCTGTCCCTGGCGGTTGGAACTGGCCTGGGGATCCTTTACACTAAATATGCAACTGTTTAAATCTGTCAATCAATCACGAAGTACGTCCAATGGAGAGAGTAGACATGTAACAATCCACATAAAAAAAAATTTCTATTCCTGTAAAGCAGTTAACATATACTAACTAAATGAAAATATTACCTTAAAAATAGAAGAAGAAAACACATAAGAGTCCTTAAATTAAGTCAAAAGACACCCCTCTCAAAATTAAATCATTCAAATTCACTCCTCTAAAAATCTTCTTTGTAAGATTAATGTTTTTAAACAGTATATTTTTATTATCATTTAACTTTTAATGCTAAAGATTATATCAAAATCCTATGATAATTATTTTCTATAAATATATAATATATAACTTTTTGCATTCATCTATTTCTTTCAAACATGTTTTAGATTGATTAGTAGCGAATTAGCTACTCTTTAATTAACTTTGTATTTTCGTTTGTCAGTCAGTCCTTTAGTCCGTAACGCTTTAGGGAAAACGTTATCAAAGAAATTATTTTTGTATGAAGATTTGTTATACCAAAGAGCATCTAGTATGTAATTAACTCTGACCGTCATACTGCAAAATATGATTATTAAAAATATAGACGTATATAAGAAAGGTTTCGTGATTTTTCTCTTCCAATTAATTTTTTCAACTCATACTCTTTTAATATCCACTTTCGCGATCCAATCCATAATCTTGGTTTGTTCTTTGCTACTTATATATTGTATCATGCTTGTTTATTATTTCTTTACCCAGCGCAGTACATTAATGATAATCGTTGTTATTTTTCAGGGCTCGCCAGCCGCGTTAAGACTCATTGAAATCTTAATATTATGACATTGAAAATCAGCTGGATGTCTAAATAGACTATCCATCTTTTCAGAATTATATTTTTGCACACATTTGGGTTTAAATTTGAGGCTTAAACGTGGCTGAGATGCGGCTGTCGAGCCCTGATTTTTTTCCTATTCATAATTTCCCCGCACTAAATGGGGGAATATTTTGCTATTTTTAGTAAAATTTTTTACATAAATTATTTTTTGTGTAAGTACTTAGTATATGCTTTGTTGTATCGGCTTACATATTGCGTAAATTGGTTTCCAGTAAGGCTTCGAAACTGACTAATAACCGCTGGATTAGAACAGCCACACAGAAAAATTAAATATAGCATCGTATTCCATGCAATTTTCATAGATTACTAAAATGAATCATAATATTAATACCAGATCTGTTATCCCGGAACTTCGGCCCCTTTGGTATAACAAAACTTGTTTTAATCTAACATTTTTTCATTATAATATCCACGGAAAGCTGTCTATTATACAATGCAATAAATAACTATTAATTCTTCTTATTTTAAACAAGGATGGCAAACATAAAATGCAAAAATAATAAATCTTGAACTTGGGGGAGGAATGGATTTATTATTACTTGGATCTTACGCCAGATTAGCAGGTACCATAATAAAGGGAAACTTGTAGCTGGCTAATATAACGATCCCTCCATCCACCCCATTTATCTATTCCCTTCCCTCCTACTAGATGAACGAACTGACTAAAAATGATGCCAATGTTAGCAACCTAAATTGACAAAAAAAAATTCCTGTCATAATATCATAATATCAACGTATATTGTACATCTATTATAATAGTATATCTACAATTTTTTGACAGGTAAGAAAGATTTAAAAGTAGATTCGTTACTTAAAATGCAAAAAATAAATAATAAACCTTGAATTTGGGGGATGATATATTTAGAATTATTAGCAAACTTGAAAAACTTTTAACACAGTTCTGAAACCATGCATGCAACAATTCATTTAGGAATTAAGAGTTAATTTAAGGTCATGGTTAATTAATTGTTGAGCAGCATAGTAATAAATAAAAACGGTATCTTAATCAGTTGTTGTAACCTAATAATCTTTGTTATTGGGGACTTATGAGAAAAGTTTAAGCTCCTGCCCCCACCCCCTCTAAGTTCATGTTATCTAAGTATTTGAAAAAGCTAGATGGCTATAAATAAGTATATGAGTCCCTTTTAAATAAAGCTATAGGTCTCTAAAATGTATTTGGTTACCTTTTTGGGGTTGGATGGGGGGTATCGTTATTTTAGCCCGCTTCGAATTACACTTCGAACATGAAAATCTGTTGCTAGAAACAAGTAATGATAAATCCATTGTCCTATGTAGTCCTTAAATAAACTGCATAGCTAATTATGCTATTTATAAGCTTTCAGGAAATTAAATGTTATATAAGCAATACTTTCAGAATGTAAAGTGAAACGTATTTTGGGGCTTACAAATTATGAATTAAAGTTTGGGTATAAAAGACTGGTCTAATATTAGACTGTAAATATGTTTACAAAATGCAACAAATTTAATTTTAAATATTAAAGCACGGGATAATTTTAATTAGCGAGGTTCTGTAAATTAACACCCATTGGACAATTCTTTTTTGATTTTTACAATTTACTGCAAAACCTGAATGTAAACTATATCAATGTGCGGCTGTTTATGAGCTAATATATTCTTCTACTTTAATTTTTCTCTAGAATGATCCAGTTGGACTAAGTGCTTTAAAGTAAACTATCGACTGCGCCCCTAGGACCTAAGGGTGTTGTAAAAAAAAAATTAAAAAACATTTGAAGACTTAAATCTTAAAAATAGCCTCAAACCTTTCAGGGACCTATGTAATGCTTCGGTTCAGTGGTTATCAAAATCTTAGATACAGACAAAAATCGTACTACTTTAGTATTAAAAAAATTTAATTTTTTTAAATTTATTTTTTTTTTGGGGGGGGGGTATTTTTATTTTTGGGGGGAGTTGGGGGTGTCCCAACCCCCAAGAAAATAGATATAAACCTTCCCGGGACCTATGAGAAGCTACCCTGTTAAGTAGAACCTGATCGGTTCAGCGGTTAGCGAGATCCTTCGGTACAAACAGACACACAAACACACAGACAAACAGACATTCTGTTACTTTAGTATAAAGGACTAGCGACTACGCCCCTAGAGACCTCTAGAGGCCCTTGGTTTATTCTAAAATAGAATTTATATTAAAATGTGTTTTTTTAATTATGTACTAAATAAGAAAATATTTCAAAGAATGGACACCTTTAATGATTATTAAATGCATTTACCCAATCCGGAAATTATTTAAAAACTTGATTACAGAAGTACAAAAGGACTTTCATTAATAAATTGTTAAAATCAGAATTTTAATGATAGTCAATCAAATATTGTTTACTTTTTGACTTTTAAAAATCTTGAATTTACAGAAATATGATGTTGTATCTTCTTTGATCTGTTTGTTTGTCTGTCTGTTTAAAAACTTTTACAATAGAAGAATCAAACAAAATTTCAATAAGAATATAGCTTGAAATCTATAGAATATAAAATATATGGTCGTACTAACTTTTTTACAATGACTATAGAGTTGGCACGCTCCATGCTTTTTTATATATGTTAGTAAACTATTACAGAAAACATCAAACAAATAAATTGGAAACTAATAGAATGATTGAAATATGCTCAATAATTATTTTGTTTCCAGAAAGGTTTACATTATTCCTGATGAAAAAATACAATTTGCAAAAAGCAAGTGTGCGTTCATTTAATTTGATCATAATATCCTTTTTCATTCAAATTAGTTTAAAAACCTGAAACAATTTATTTGTAAAAGTTTTGGACTCTGAATAATGTACCCTTATTCTTTTTTAATCAAAGAATATTTATTTATCGCATCATCTTATAGACAGCTTTCTGCGGAGCATGTAATTCATAATTTTTTATTTTGATAATTGTGGAAAATTGTCTGTAATACGATGCTATAAGTGATTTTTTTGTACGGCTGAGAATCGGTTCTGGTACTGGAAATAATGTTATAATTTTGTAGTTTTGACATTAAGAAAGTGTTTAATATAAATTTAAAAAGTACCAAAATTTATTAACTAGCTTCAAGCCCAAAACTATATTTAAGTTCTCAAAACTTTAATACAAAGTAGTATATTATCTGTCCGAGTCCCCTTCCTGGTAAAGCTTAAGATCTCGCTAACCGCTCAACTATTGGAACCTGCTTACAAGGTGTTTTATGCTATTTTTCATGAAGATTTTTAAAACTCTATTCCTCTTCCCACTTTTTTTTGAAAATAGGTAGGCGAAAGACAGCCCTATTAGCAAAAGTAGTCAAAGCCTTCCCCCCCCCCCCACCCCCAAGAAAAATTAAACCAAAACAAAACTTCCCTAAGTATTATCTTCTGTCCTTATTCAAGATATTGACAAACATAGAATATAAAGCTAGGTTCGGGAGGTGGTATACTGGTATTAATTAGGAAACTGAATAATTCTATAAAGGGAAATTATTAACCCACAGCTTGGTGGCTGAACAAGAAAACTTTTATTCCGCGCCTTTTCCGGCATTACGGTGTTCTAACACTTTAACATATTTATTTTTTTATGATCATTCCTATAACAGTTAGGTACGATTTAGGAAGCGTAGCCATTATACAATCCTTACCAAGAAATACATACGTCCATTTTTAACATGCTGATTTTTTAAAACTTTTTGGCAACAACTTTTTGTATGATATAATTTATTAATTATCCTATTCATCTGATTTTTGGAATAATGATTTTCTTGGACAACAAAGTACAATATTATAAAGATACATATCGATTATTAAATCATAAAATTGAAAGTATGTCCTTTAGTGTATTTACGCAATTTTGCAACTATTAATTAGTATATAAATTGATGTTCTGTTTATTAAGGTCTCTGACGCTCTTCAAACGTTTTTATATGTTTGTCCTTCATCCTGATTTTAGAGCTTCGCTTTTATGGATATTGTCTTCCTCATTCTGTAATGTTAACAAAAAGGGGATCATGGAAAGAAATTTCCAAGTAGCTTTTGATATGTTAGGTAGATTGATATGATTGCCCCGCAGGGATAGAGCTCCCCACAGGGGCTAGAAACATGAGAAAAGCTTCTGTGAAAATACGACGGAACCCGCTACTTCGTTTTCTTTCAAAGCTAGATGCTATTTCAAAAAAGGCAGGTCTGCTGAAAATGTGTAGTAGTTTTGTAAAAACTGCCGTAGATACAATTTGTTAAGTTGTGGAGTTGGTATAATGAGTTAGTTGCTTGCAAACTTTCATTTTCACCATACAATTTATTTAGTTTTTCTACTTGTTTCTATCTTCTTTGTAGACATGTTAAAGTTGTCTTAAAGATTTAAAACTTTTTTGGTATTTTCTGAAACAGCATTACAACTCAAAAGTTCACTATAATCAATTATTTATTATCCTATAAAACATATAAAGTAGTCTGAAGATAAAGATCTTATAACTACTGAACTGGTTAATTCCTCCAGTCTCGGTAAGCTTGACATAGTTCTTTTTTGGCTATTTTAGATTTTTTTAATGTTTTAGCCTATTTTTCCATCCTTTCCTAACCCCTCGAGTACAAAGCCTCTAGATGCTAAGACGCATCCGCTAGTAAAATAATAAAACATTCTAATATTTAAGTCATTTTGAATCCACATACATAATACTAAGTTTTCGTTCATGCTTCTAAATAATGGTGAATAGTAAATGCATTGTTAAACCCGCGACCGTGGCTCAACACGTAGCGCATCCGTTCGTCGTTGGGAAGGTGATAGGTTCGAATCTCGGTCCAACACCGCGTTAAAAATGGTTCCTACTGCTGCTATGTCACATGCGCGACATAAATAGTTAGAGTGGGGGGAATGCCTTGTCCCTAAACAGGCGCAACTCGTTACCATGCACAGTTGGGACTTCTCAGACAAAGGTCGTGCATCACAGAGAGTTGGTTGTCTGTTGGATGTTACCTAACCTAATATCCCTGGTGTTTGGACATAGAAGGGTACGTATAAGTCACCCTTAGTCCTCCTGTATTGCTGGACCAGGACCTAGACAGTACATCAAGTCGATAAGGTCCTTGACTGTAATCCCGCCCGTACGAGGTAAAAAAAAATGCATTGTTACTTAAAAATTGTTAATGTTTTTGTGATTGACCATCTGATTTTTTTGGCTTTTATTTAAAGTATGTTGTTTTAATTTAAAAAATGGTAGTTTGAGTTTCTAAAAGTTCTGTAATAAGCTTTTTTCTTCACAAATATTCAACATATAAAGTTTTATAACTTTTACTAAAAAGCCTTTAAATATTTTATTATTAATATAAAAAATGCTAATAAATTAAAATCTCACTTTCTCCTCAAAATTTAAAAAAAAATTTTTTAATTTGAACCTTCTGAACCTATTTCAGCTATATTAAAGCTTTTTTACTGCATAAGAACAATTATGTATTATTTTTACTCTAGGCTATTCCTAAAGACATTTAGTCGCAGGAGTTTGACAACAGAATATATGATCAGCACAGACAAAAATTGTTAATATAAGTGACACAATTGGTTGATTTTCAATGACCCAATAGAAAGGCTGCACAAGGCGGTTGCGATGGGGAGATACAGTAATTTAACCCTTTCTCCCTCTAGTGTTTTACTCTAATGACAAAAATATGCTTTATTTTTAATTACTAGAGCTGGAAAAAGCAATACAGTTTAATATCAATTAAGATTTTAAACTTGGTGTTAGGAATCGATATATTATTACTTGGATGTTGCACCAGGTTTTCTCCGATAAAGTAATGCTTGCAGCTGGATAAAATAATGATATCCCCCATCCTCTACCTTTAATATATCCGCCCCCCTCCTAATGGATGAACTAACTGACTTCTAAATAAGGTCCATATGAGCATGCTAATTTGATGACAAATTTCCGCCTGTCAATATAAACAAGTATTAGGATATATAAGTTGGAAGGAATTTTAATGTTAGAGGGAGATTTGAAATCTGCATCAAATTTTAAGGATATTTTATAAAATTCGTTTTTTGTGTAATTATTTATCTAAAATACAATTTAAGTTCATAAATTTTGACCAATAGGATAGGTGGTTTGGAAACTACCTGCGCTCTAATTGGTTGAATGAAGTGCGACACTTAAGCTTCTCCTATCAGATCAAAGATAATTTTCAATCCACAAATCACAGATGTCAAAATTAATTAACTTAAATTGTATTTCCGCTTTTAGATTAAGAAATATACAAAAACGAATTTTATTAAAAAAAAATCCTTTAAATTTGATGCAGATTTCAAATATCCCTCTAACATTAAAATTCTTTCCAACTTATATATCTTCACAAGTATATTATATATTCATATTGTTAGGTGTAACTCGAAATGTTTTGTTTTGACTTTTTTCTAGAAACATGTATATAAGCATTATTGTGTGTTAAACTCTGATAAAAGGTATAATTACTCATGGAGGGGGGAAGGATAATGGGCTTTTTATTACACTAGTCCCCAAACTTTTATAATAACGTTTTCTTATTCGGTGGCTTTGCAACTTTGGGGACTTGAATTGAATTTTGATTGGATGGATTATCAAGCATAGTATCCAACTAATCGTAATCTACAAAGGGGGTAATTTTGTGTATCATCATGAGGATGTACATCAATTTATGAGTAATTGTCTTATCCCTTTGGATCCCTGGATAAAAGGTATAATTACTTGCAGTCAAATAAAATTACAACTAGGATGACATGCACCAAAATATTCTTTATAATCCTTATATAGAAGTAACAGGCTCTACTTATCTTTCTGTCTGTACCAAAGGATCTCGCTAACCGCTGAACTGATATGGGTCCTTTACAGTGTAGCCTCAAATGGGTCCTGGGAAGGTTTATAACTATTTTAGCGGAGGGTAACACCAACCTCCCATGAGAAATCGCCCCTAGAAAAAATCCCGACCCCCTCCCTAAAAAAAAAAAATATTGTTTTCCTTCTAAAACTAAAATTTAAAAAAACCGATGGGCCTCTATAAACAAACTTATAGGCTAGCTCTTATGGAATGCAGAAAAATAATTAGAAAAATAATAAATATGCAGAGAAATTAATGTATAAACAAAGTGATAAACATACTTTCTTTAATAAAATTCTGTATTCTACAAAATTCAATACAAAATATATTGATGTTTGATGCAAGAGTAGCTATATGCTTCTTTGTTTTATGTATAGTATGTAACAAAAATTACGTTTCAACCAATTTTGTTTTAGTATTTATTTGACAATCAAGATCTTATGTTCCAGTTTTCTGCTCATGGTATTATGGAGATAGGACAATGGATAAAAGATTCATCTTATTCCCTATTACCTTCTGAAACTCTACAATTGGTAAATGTTAAATGTTAGGTGGAAGATTTTTTTAAAATCTTTAATAGCATATTTTAAATAACAATAAATTGATAAGTAGAAACTTTTTAATAGTTATTTATCGCATCGTATTATAGGCAGCTTTCTGTGGATATCAAATAGAAAAAGAACCTAGTAAAAGTGTCTGACTGATTATGACGTAAAAAAGAATTAGCCAATGAGAGGCCACTATAAATTTTACCATTGGTCAATAATGGCCTCTCATTGGCTAATTTTTTTTTACGTCATAATTAGTCCGACACTACTACTAGGTTCGTAAAAGTATTGCTGAGAATCGCTTCTTTTCTAGCGGATATCAATTAATTGAGGGGTATTTTTTAGCCAGCCGAAAGTATCAGTTTAATAAGAGTACATGAAAATCCAAGTAATTACACATCGGTTATTGGATGTTAAAGTTCTTGTACAACTTTCAGAACTAAAATGAGTGAGTTCATGAACAAGGAGCGACAGCAGAAATGGAAGAAGGTTGAAAATAAGGTGCACGAGGCTAAAGAAGATTATTATAAACGGTAGGTTAATTAATTTAAGTTTACTTTAGATGGTTTAATCTATACAGGGAGAAAAGGGGGAAATTAAATTATATTGTTTTTTTTATTTAGAGGGGGTAATCTGATGTATTATTTTTTCATCTGGAGGGGGTAAAATGAGGGGGTTTCAAAGTTTGAGGGGTTAAACACCTCTTTATCCCCACCCTTCGAAGCCTATAATTGGACCCTAAAGTTATTCAAACTTTTCAACCAATAATTTCAAAGAGGAGTAACGTTGCTTGTCTGATTGTTACGTGGTGTATATTAATCTTAAAAGCATTTAGACGTTTGGATAAAGCAAGTTGTATAATAGATGATGATAGGTTAGGAATCATTTAGACATTTACCAGAATGAGTTTAGTTATTGAGAGATAGGCCAACACTTGAAACTAAAGAGTAGGTGGACAACCCAGGATAGAAGGGTACAATGGGCTGTTAATTACACTAGTCCCCAAACTTTTGTAATAACGTTTTTTCATTCGTTGGCTTGGTAACTTTTGGGGCTTTTATTTAATTTTGATTTTCTACCACTAATTATAATCTACACATAATCTCATTAATTTATCGGCCATTGTCTTATCCCTTTAGATCCTTGTGTACAACCACCAATTTAAGTTGTTCTAAACAAGTGCAATAGGAAAAATGAGAATTAATGGAAAAGAATGAGTAAGCAAATGTAAATTTGAGCAACTCACACGTTTTTAACCCAAATTTCCTGCTTTCAAACCAATTAAGCCACTTGCATATAGTTTCCAGGCATATTTTCCTTAAATTTATAATGAGAATTTCTTAGTTCAACAATTTTAATAAAAAGTTATCTTGGAGGTGTACCTATCAATTACCTCATATGGCGGCCGAGCTGCGGTTCATGACACTTTAACATCAGGTCCAATAACCCAGAATAACTATGGGGAGCCAAATATCTTTTCTGTCCAAACGTCGTGGGTAGTAAGTAGCAACACCCAACGGTTGATAAACTTTTTCATTGCACAACCTTTGCATGTAAGTCCTAACTGTGCATGTTTTGGGACAAGGTATTCCCTCTATTCGGTGTATTAATGTTGCGGCAGTAGAAACCATTTTAACGTCTTTAGTTACTTTAGCAATTGATGGTCTACAATAAAACTTTGTGGAGATTAAAAGTTAGGTTAGGAGAGCTCCTAAATGATAGCTCCCCCTAGGGAGAAGGCATAAAGGGTTTTAATCCCCCAGTTATCTAATTAAGATTCATTGGGGAAGGGGAATCCTTATTTTTTCAATTATTTGTATTAAAGCGTTAAAAGGAAATAGCTTTTTGTATAACATTAGTCAAATTCTCACAACAATCTTTTAACATTCTATAACATCATGATTACTGGATGTATCATAATGAAACAATACTGTTACTATAACACTAAATAACTCTATGGAACTGTCACATTTTTATTTCATTTACCATAATTGTTTTTTGTGGGGAAAATAACTTTTATTTCCTGCGTCAATTTAGGATATGAAAATTTATAAAAACAAGGATGACAACATCCCTAAGTAGCGAAGCACAAAAAATCATGGATAAGAATACTGAGAAGGAGATTTAAAGAGCATTTGTTAAAGTCAAGAATAGATTTATTGGAGAAAAAATCACGAAACCTGTTATGTATTTCTATATTTTGTATGTTCAAGTAGCTAAAAACCTGCCTTAAAGCAGTCCGATCGCCATGAATGTTTCATACTTAATTATGCTAAATATAAATGGAAATGTTGACAAGAAGTTCCAGCTGTCTATGTTTTATAGGAGCTTAGAAAATCACGTTTCCTTTTAAAACGGTTCAGACCACAACATCTATAAAAAGAAAGGTCTGAAATCAAACAGTAGAACAAACGAACATTAACACTTATAGAGTGTCTAAACAAAATAGGCAGAATATTAGTTAAATTGCATATGCAAAATTGTATACAAACTTCCGATAAGGTTAGCTGAATTTAAGTTGCCGATTGTGTACACAGTTTCCTAGGTGTTTCGTCATCCTATCTCAATGTTTACTATACACTAGCTAAAAAAAAGTTCAAATTTCCCAAAAAAAATCAAAATTTAAATGAATAAACGATTTATACATTATACATTAAAAATTTTAATTTTTCATATTTTAATTTATTTGGAAGTTTGAAGCCTTTTTAGCAAGTAGTAAATATTGAGATAGGATGAAGAAACACCAAGGTAACTGTTACACAATCGGTAGCTCTAATAACCTCCGATAACGATTATAGAGTTGCTACGCTTTCTAAATTTGTACCTAACTGTTACAGGAATAATAATCCAAAGATTAAAATCGATAGGACATTTCTAACATGCCTAAATTAACTTTAAAATTAACTAAACTAACCGTTATATACAGACGTACCCTAATCATGAAAAACTTTACAAGTGAAAATATATTTTATCAGCTTGTTTACTTATTACTTATTACACGAATGCATTTGCTTTAATTATATTCTATTTTTGGGGAGTAAAACTTTTGCTTTTAATAATGTAAAATACGCAAATCAAATTTTAAGTTTTGTTTATGAGAAAACATTTATATAAATGTTTGGTTGCCTGGCCCCTGCCAGGGCTGGGCAGATGCATGTTGATGCTTTTAATTTAAAAGAGAGATTGTTTCATTTGGGTCATATTTAGACTTACAACTGATTTTTAAAATTGTTTAAAGTTGGTTTCTCTGAGAGTTACAGCCAGCTTCCAAGCCCTGCTTTCTTTTCATATTCATACTCAATGGTTTATGTCGATCGACTACACAGCAGTTTTGTTTAGGGGTGTCAGCTGACATATTATCAAAATAACGATGACTTATAGGTATATTATAATTACTTATGACTTTATTGAACATTATGGTAACTCTTAACCTCTTAAAAATGCTTAAAAATACTCTACAAAAAAAGAACAAAATATATGCTGTACAAAATTGGACCCTGAATTAAACAACCATTAATTATTATTATCTTTTCTGACGTAAGTTTGAAAGTTAATCCCTAAAAATCAGGCTCGGCAGTCGTGCCTAAGCCACATATGTAAGCCTTAGAGAAATCCGACTTTTACAATTTTAAAAATCAGCTGAAAATCTAAACCTGACCCAAATAAAGCAAACCTTCTTTTTTAGCAAATTTTCAAAGCACCCAAACGAGTTAAAATTTGAGGCTGATGTACGGATGCCGAGCCCTGCTAAAAATATCTGATCAATAATTACTATTGACAAAGTTTTGTTTCATAGTTATGATTGGCATTTACATTAAAATTTTTAAAAGTTAATCTCAAAACATAAATTTTATAAATGTAATTTTTTGGCATATTTTTGTAATTAGGTGTATTCGATTATAATAATAGGGTCTTAAATAGCAAATTTAATGTAATAGACAATCTGTGGTAAGCCGAAGCGTTTCAGCTCACCGGTTGCGAGTTCGAGTCCAACGAGCCTTAGCCTTGAATTATTCTACCAAAACAAACTAGCAGGATTTAGTCATACAGAAATTATATATTTAACTGAATACATTTACAATGGATGTTTACTATATATATACAACAGATTATAACAATAGGTTAGGTTTGAAGGGGGTGTGGGACACAAGGGCTTAGCCCACGGCGGTAGACAGGCTGTGGGGGTAGCTGTGGTAAAAGGGGAGGCAGCGCCTCCCGGTTGTATAGTTGCGTGAGGGGGGCGTGATAGCTGCGTGTCCGTGCCCCTCCCCATATTTAGTCAGGCCAATTTGACCGCTGCGCCGCGGGGTCACCAGCGGTCATGAGGTAAATGGTGATATAATGGGATTAGTGCAGAAGGCTTGTTATGATAAGTCACTGCGTAGCAATTCTGTAAACTACCCGTCCGTCTGTTGCCGTATTACCACAAATCAAATAGATTTAAACCGTGAAACAGATTTGCCGTTTCCATTTATTTTTCTTTATCTTTCGATAACTGTATTAATTTAAGGGAGTAAGGGAGGGGACAATGGATCGAATATTCAATTTTTAAGGAGTCTCAGACTTTGGGGACTGGCTTAAAGGGAATGTGCACGAATACAGCAGATTCTTACTGATTTTGGGGACTTGCGCATCAATGCCCCGCTAACTAGCTGAGCTAGTTTTGAATATGCAGACAGAAAAGTTTGTTATTTATCGCTGGTTTTAACAAATATTTTTTTCCAAGAAAATGTCTTTTCATGTATAGAAACTCTACTGTGATATTTATTTATTAAATAATCTAAGAAACGCTTGACTTTAGGGGTCAGTTATAAATATATCAGAAGGGTTGGGGTAGTTCTAAACAAGATTTTTCTAGTGATTAATTACAGAATGTTTACTACATTGTGATGTGTTGATAATTTAATTTTCAAGTAAATGATTTTTTTCTTAGAACTAATTTTGTTCTAAATTAGGTTACCATGATCCCTTTACAATTTTGGTAAAATTTTCTTGATAATTCTGGTTTTCATTGCTTTTCAGCGAACCCTCTTAAATTGAATTAATTGCCTATTGTCCCCTCCCTTACTCCCTGATTAATTTATCTGAGACTAGCGGCTACGCCCCTAGAGGCCTCTAGGGACACTTGTGGAGGGGGAAGTCGAATTTGATAACCCAATTTCTTATTTTAGATTAAATTTTAGGTAAAAAGAAATCGTTATAACCCCAAGAAAATCGTTATAAACCTTCCCGGGACCTATGAGAAGCTACCCTGTTAAGGAGAACCCGATCGGTTCAGCGGTTAGTGAGATCCTTCGGTACAAACAAACACAAAGACACATAGACATCCTGTTACTTTATTATAAGGATTTATCTGAGATAATAAACAGAGGTATATAGAAATATTGGAGGCCTTAGCCCCAAAACAGGCGCATATCATTAATATTGCTAGTTAGGGCAAACAATGGATTTGTTAAATGTTACTTAACCTAATACAAAGGGGCGTGGACAGGAATTTGTTATTGGGACGTGTAAAGTGCACTCAAAAACATGTATACCCCCCGCAAAACAAATCAATATGGGTGGAGTTTATCCACCGCTCTTATTTTTGCCAGGGAGGTGGATACACCCTCTTTCTACACGCCTCTGTAATACCCAGGGAGTAAGGGAGGGGACAATGGATTGAATATTCAATTTTTAGGAGTCTCATACTTTGTGTACTGGCTTAAAGGGAATGTGCAAGAATTCAGCAGTTTCTGACTGACTTTGGGTACTAGCGCACAGAATGCCGCTAACTCGTTTGTAAGTTTTGAATATTGCAGACAAGTATCAATAAACTTAATTTGTTATGATGTGGCTAATTTAAAAAAAAATTCTCTCCGGAAAATATCATTTCATAGATAAAAACTTTATTGTGATATTTGTTTAATAAACAGTTTAAGAATCCAATTAAATTTTGGTCAGCAAATACTCTTAAATTGAATTAATTGCCCATTGTCCCCTCCCTTACTCCCTGGTAATACCCCTTTAGAAATTGTTAACTTTAGACTAATGATAACACTTTTATAACAAAATATTCCATAGCCCATCCAAAGTAAATAATACATGTATTGCAATAAAAACAGGGATCTAAAGGGATAAGTCAATTAATTGATATACATCCACAATAATCAAAAAAAAATTACCCCTTCTGTAGATTACAATTTGTGGTTGAAACGTTTGGTCACTCAATTTAATGAACCAACCAATAAAAATTCAATAAGAGTCCCTAAATTTATTTAGTCAACAAATAAGAAAACATTATTTAAAACTTTGGGGACTAGTGTAATAAACAGCCCAATGTCCCCTCATAGTATATTATCCCCCTGCAAATTTCAAGCTTTTTTCTGATATTTTATTTGTTACTAGCGGCTTCGCCCCTAGCCTCTAGGGGCTTTGCCCCAAGAGGTTTGATCAAACCAATTTTTCGTATTTTAGATTTAAAATAAAAAAGAAAAAAAAATTTTTTTTTGGGGGGGGGATTTTTTTTTTTTTTTGGGGGGGGGGGTTAGTCGACCCCACTATTTTAATTTTAGTTTTAAAAAGAAATTTTTTTTTTTTTTTGGGGGGGGGGTATTTTTCTTTTTTGGGGGGGTTAGGGGTGTCCCACCCCCCAAGAAAATAGTTATAAACCTTCCCGGGAACTATGAGAAGCTACCCTGTTAAGGAGAACCCGATCGGTTCAGCGGTTAGCGAGATCCTTCGCTACAAACAAACAGACAAACACACAAACACACAATCACACAAACACACAATCACACAAACACACAAACACACAAACAAACAGACAGACATCGTTCTACTTTGTATTATAGATATTATAAAAACACTGTAAGGTTATTATTAGTAATGAAAGTTAAGTGAAATAAAACTAATAAACAATGATAATTTTAACTTTTTCATTGTATAAAAAGTACAACTTAATATTGCAGTAAAATTTTATATTTTTGTTCTCTTCCTTTCCTCTGTCTGTGTGTCTATCCTCATAATAAAGTAATAGGATCTGTTTATGTCTGTCTGTACCATCAGATCTCGCAATTCTCCACCACCCTCCCTCCTTCTTCAAGTTTTAGATATAAAGTTTCAATATTCCTTGACTGTTTTAAAATATCTCAGAAAGGGCGAGAATCAATGTGTTTTTCCTTCTAGAAAACCTTTTTAAAATATTAGGTTTAAGTGAAATTACATTCGAAAATTAGGAAATTAAGGGGAGGGTAGGCAACCTAAAAAAAATATAAAAAATGGAAGGGAATATTTTTTTCTTTAATAAATATTTCAACTCTGCAACAATTATTCCATCCCTTTATGTTATCTTAATAAACAGCATTTGTGGAAAAAAATTAATAGAAGTAATTTTAGTTCTTAGTAACTACTCTGTAATTCATTTTGTCTGTAAGTCCGTCAATAAGTACTTAACTCTATTAGGGAAATGTGATTTTTTTCTCAGTGGCTATTCAAGATATACTGCTAGTTTTTTGTTCATAGATTCCATATACCTATGAGCATCCAATATGTAATTTAGTTTGTCCGTCGGAATGTAAGTCATGTTACAAAATATATATTAAAAATGAAAAAATATAATATAATAAGGTTTCTTGGTTTTTTCTCCAATAGAATTATCATTATTTTAAATTCTCTTGTCCGTATTCCCATCAATGATTTTTTGTGATTCGCTACTTATGGAAGTTGACATCTTTTTTTTTTTATTTTAGGTACCAAAACCAGGCCGTCAGGGATCAAAGCGAAGGTAAACATTTCAATCAACAAGTATGACAACATCCATAAGGCTGCAGTGGCGTGCAGAGGATTTGGCCATGGCAATACCTAAAATTTACTCAAATCAAGGGTGGTGCATATTAGACTTTTAGAAGGATATAGAACACTATTTCGGGGGTGTAAAGGGGTTTTCTCTTAGGGGGGTGTTAAGGATTGAATCCCTTAGGGGGAGAAAAGGGGTGAAACCTTTGAGGGGTATATCCACCCCCCCCCTTAATTTTTAAATTTAGGGGCTCTTAAAATTGGGGGGAGGAGAAGTCGACTTCCCCACCTTCAGTTTTAGATCATAAAAGAGAAAAAATGTGGAAGTCTTTTTTCAGGGGCGATTTCTCTTGGGAGGATGGTGATACCTTTCCCCAAAATATTTTTACACAGTAATTTGACAAGCTACAGTTTAAAGGAGAAACATATCAGTTCTGTGGTTGCATAGATCCTTCGGTAAAGACAGACAGATTCATATCCTGTAACCTTTATTATAAAGATTTAATTATTTCAGAATTGAAAGAGTTTATAAGAAAAGAAGACATGTTTCGGTTTGTAGTGTACGCAACCAAGAAGGTCAAAATGGAACATACAATGCAATATCTTTACTCAATATAAAAAGCTGCGTGGCATTCCCAGATTTTCTGCGCATCAATTTCCATGAGACGCGCAGTATTTAATATTTATATATATTTTATACTCTCTTCACAATGTTTAAAGTTCCTGCACTTTAAATTATAATTCTACACTTCCAAAATATTGTACATTAAGTTTACGATACTAACATATTAACGTACAATTTAGCTATAAGTTACTCTTAAAGCATTGTATCCATAGGCATTTTGCTTCCAAATAAAAAATCAATCACAATTTAAAATTGTGATTTTAAAACTCCCCCTCACCACTTACCAAAAAAACTTTGTTTTAAAATAAGGGCCCGGCAGTCGTAAACCGCACTTAAGCCTTTTGGAAATCAACGTTTTACAGTTTTAAAAATCAGTTATAAGTATAAAGTTGACAATTTTCAAAGCACCCAGACAGGTTTAAATGTTAGGTTTAATCGCGGTTGCCGAGCCCTGCTTAAAATCTATGCTGTTATTGAGCGGTATCGAAATTAATTTATTTAAAATAGCCTTAAATGCAAAAATAATTATATATCGCATCGTATTATAGACAGCTTTCCGGATACATTAAAATGAAAAATTATAAAATAATACAGTTTTGTAAACCACAAGGGGCCGAAGGCACGGGCTAACAAAGCTGGTTTTAATATTGTGATTTTTATTTTAGTATTCATTGAAAATCGTTGTAATACGATGCTATACATGATTTTCAGTATGGCTGAGAACCGGTTCTAATCCAGCAGACAATAATCGGTTTCAAGACATATTGGAAAAGTTCTATAAATTGTTTGTGATAATAATTAATAAAATATTCTATTTAATACACAATTATATTTCAAAACACAAAATATATTTTCTGAATTGAATGTAACTTTCTGTATAATATACATAACTTACTTTCTGTGATTTTAGTTTAGTTAAAAACATAAATATTTTTATTTGTCATACTATTTAAATATACATAGAATCTTAGATGTTTTTTTTTAAGCGAAGATTTTCTATTATTAGGGTCGCACCGTCCGTGCGGAAGGGTTAACAATGATTCCTATGTTATAGGTATCATCGTTTTGAATGATAATTCCTGTAACAGTCAGGTACGAATTAGGAACTGTAGTAATACTATATTCGTTACCAATCGTCAATTTAAAATATGTTGATTTTTAACATTTTAACAACATTTTTTTAAGTGATATAATTATCCTATTTAATTGAATTTTGGAATACATATTCCTATTACAAAAAGGTACAATGTTATCAACAATTATAATTATTTCCTTGAACAGTATCCTTGTCCTGTATAAAGTATCTATGTAAATTTGGGTCTCAATGTTTTTTTGATGATAGATCAGGTCGCTGATTGTTGATGTCATATCGCCTATCAGAGCGGATCTGACAATCCTGTATTTAAGCAATCTTGTAACAAATTTACTTACAATTTTGTTTAGTCATATATATTCTGTTTTTTCATTTCTGTCATTTACATGTGTTAATGTTCGTTTGTCCTACCTTTTCATAGCTTCGCTTTTATGGCTGTTGTCATCCTTGTTTTATCTTTAATTAATATAAACAAGAAAAAATATGTAATCACCACTTTGAACGTCTTTGGGGCTGGATATATAGTTGGCCAAATACCAGATATCCGGCTGATTTTTAATCCTTGTACTAAAGTAACAGGATGTCTGTGTGTTTGTACCGAAGGATCTCGCTTACCGCTGAACCGATCGGGTTCTCCTTAACAGGGTAGCTTCTCATAAGTCCCGGGAAGGTTTATAACTATTTTGGGGGAGGTTACCACCACCCTCTCAGGAGAAATCGCCCCACAGTGAGCCCAGGAATCCAACTTTGTGGAAAAAATTATTTATGCCCAAAATCGAACTTTAGAAAATCAAATATTTTAAAAGTCCATGTTAAAATTCATCATATTAGAGGAGGTTTGCCATTTTAAATTAATGAAAAATTTAAAAAATTTAAGTTTTTATGGCCTTCTGAAGTTGTTACCCTGGAATTCACGAAATTTAGATACAAAAATCTCCCCAAAAAAATATTTTTAAATTTTTTTTTGTTTTACTTGCCATTTAATCAAATATTAACTTAGGACGTAATGTAATAACATTTTAGAAAGTTTGTGCAATTATCTAACGCTGGATAACAAGAAACTAAATAGTTTTGTATAAAAAACCTCTTGAATCCATATTAAAGAAAGTTGGTGAAAATGCAAAAAAAAGCACGTTGAATATTTTTTTAAGCTCTGATTCAAATACCTTGATCTTTTTAGCAACGAGGTGAAAATTTTTAGGATGAAGTTCTAGCATTAATTAGGCAATATATAAGAGGATCCCATTGGTCTTATCAACTTTCACTTAGTTGCTTAACCTCTATAGATATTTTTGTAAAGGTCGTTTTAAGCTATTTTTAGTGTATAATCCTTATATAATTTGTTGCCGGATTTCATTATAGAGAAAAATCCTTTTACAGGGTAAAAATCTGGCAAAATGTCTTTCCGAAAAATCATGGCATAAAATTTTTCCACCAGTGGTGGAAAAGTTAGAGCAACTCAAAATAAAATTTTACTATGCCCTTGTGTATTGGACCCTGAGGGCCTCCTGGAGGGGCTACCAGAAATCTAAAGGTATCTTTAGAACCACAATATCCGGCTCTAACTGCACTCAGAAGAAGTCAGAGATAATTGCCGGCCGCCTTCCGTCCTTTAATTGGCGGCAAAGTTAGCACACCAAAAAAATGACAATTTTTTGTTGTGTTTTTTGCACACAGGGCGGCATGTGTTTGTGGCCCAGCCACTTGTATTACCACTTTTTTGTAGGTCATTCCAAGCCGGATTGGCAGGTGTGCGGCCAGAGGTGGTCTGACCGGTCGTTTGGCCGACAGCAGCAGTTAAAGGTCGCAAAAATTGTCAAAAATTGAAGTTTTGGAGGATTTTTGGCATGCCAGTGCAGCCAGACTGCTTGGCTGACAGGCCTGGGACACATGTCACCTGACACACTGGGCCATTGCCCATCTTTGCTACTTTGCACAATTTTTTTCCCATCACTTCCCTGGCCGTGATGGCCATTCAAAGTGGCCTGGGTCAAAATCGACCAAAAACCAATTTTTGGGGGTGATATTTTGACCCCCCAATCATCTAGAGAGGGAGGAAGGGATAATCTTGTTAATTCTGTAAAAGGTACTATAAAAACCTTTTAATTAAAAAAAAAATTGTTTGATTTGGTTGAAAAATAAGGAAGTTATTAATTTTTTCCACAAAATTGGATTCCTGGGCTCACTGTGCGCCCCTAGAAAAAAATTACCCCTCCCGACAAAGAGACTTGAACGAAACATAAACCAATTATTTCTGTAATTATATAATTAGATATAAATAAAAAAAAACATTCAAAGTGCCACTAGAGGCCTCTAGGGGTGTAGCCGCTAGTACCAGATATTGAAAGAGGAAAAAGTTTTCCTTTAAAAATGTTTTTGTGTTTGTACCGAAGGATCTCGCTAACCGCTGAGCCGATCGGTTTCTCCTTAACAGGGAAGCTTCTCATAGACCCTGGGAAGGTTTTTGGGGAGGGTACCACCACCCTCCCAAGAGAAATCACAACAAATCGAATTTTTTTCCCTCGAATAGAGACTCCTACGTACCATTGCAAAGTATCGTAGCCATTTGATAGAGACTCCTTCGCAACATTGCAAGGTATCGTATTATTTTTTTATAATAACACTAAACATTTAAAGTGCCACTAGAGGCCTCTAGGAGCGTAGCCGCTAGTATATATATAAAACAATATAATTAAGTAAAACTAAGTCTGTCTGTTTGTGAATAATTCTTTTCAAGAAAAATTTCTACTTGAAATAAATTAAGATTTATTTTTGTAAATACATATTTTATATAAATTATTAATAAATTTAAGATTCTTATTTGTTTAATTTTAAAACATACCCAACCAACATTAATCCAGAACTTTTTTTGTCTACTTCTTTTTTCTTTTTCCTCATATTATATACCCCTATAGCGGTATACAATTTTGCTGTTAGAAGAAGTGAGTCAGTCAGTGAGTGGATGGGATACTCATAGAGAAGCTACACATGTAAAAAATCATCCTACTACCTTTCACCTACACAAATTTAATGTTTCCAAAGAGCATTACAGACCAACGAACAGAGTGAGTTGGGGGCTAGTTCAAGTTATAAAGGACATGTGCAAAAAGTAAATCCAGGGTTTTTCCTCTATCTATCTATCCGCCTATCCATCTATCTATCTATACATCAATCCTCTCTATCTAACTGGCCTAACTGACAATTAATTCAGTATAAAGGCAGAATTATCACCAAACCTCGAATCAGCTTATCCCAGTTTATACAATGCTTACTCACACACCCACACACATACGCTTAATTATACCTACACTCCAAAACACACACAATTACAATCCAACACACACAAACGCCCCAACCTTCAATTATATATGTACAAACAAACAAAAAAGGTTGAAATCTGTGAATCACATTTATATTAAAACTTGGTGAGTTACGAAAAAAGAAACTAGAAAAATACGTGATTCAACGTCATGTGTGACGTCATAAAAATCCATCTCTATTTTCTTTTCTTGTAATTCACCAAGTTTTCATATAAATATAATTTAAAGATTTCAACTTATTTAGATTGTTTGTACATATATAAGGGTATAAGCTTTCTCTGATTCAACATCAGTTTTGTTATTTCTGCGATTATGAGAACATTTAGCTTTGTGAGTATACTAGTTGCTTTGCCCCTAGCTTTTATTAAAGAGAATGGAAGGTTATAAAAATAGCATAAAACCAACCTAAAACATTTATAAACTTTCTTCAAAGTGCAACCCAAATGACATGCCTGTGTGTCTGTCTAAAGTAATTGAGGGGGGGAATACCCTTGTTTTATATATGATTATCATTTGGCCATTAATTACATGTTTTACTAAATTTAGGTTTGTTTGATGTTGTATGTTGGAGGCAGCTTATCCTGCAATAGCGTTGTCTATCCTTCTTATTATGCAAGTATGTGAAAAATTTATTTTAATTAAATTATACACAACGTATGCCCTAACTATGCAATGGAAGCCCTTATTTTCCCTCCCCCTTTGGAAAAAGGGGGAGGGTATTTTCAAAAATTTTCTATGAAATAGAAAGATATTTTTAAAATGATTACTAAATAAGCTGTTTTAGTATCTTAGGTCGCAAAAAAGATCTTTCTTGTAAGCATTTTTCACAAAGTTATGGCTATATACATGATTGAACATATAAAAAACATACAGTCTTTATATCCTTATACTAAAGTAACAGGATGTCTGTGTGTTTGTACTAAGGGATCTTGCTAACCGCTGAACCTATCGGGTTTTCCTTAACAGGGTAGCTTCTCATAGGTCCCGGAAAGGTTTATAACTATTTTGGGGAGGGTACCACCACCCTCCCAAGAGAAATCGCTCCTAGGAAAAAACTCCAAAAAAATTTTTTAACTAAAATAAAAAAAAATTACCTTTTCTTTTAAAATCTAAAATAATAAATTTGGTTATAAAATTCGACTCTCCTCTCCTCAAGTGCCCCTAGAGGCCTCTAGGGGCGTAGCCGCTAGTCCTAATAATAAAGTAACAGGATGTCTCTTTGTCTGTTTGTGTGTACCAAAGGATCTCACTAGCCGCTGAACTGATCGGGCTATCCTTAACACGGTAGCTTCTTATAGATTCTGGGAAGGTTTATTATTATTTTGGGGGAGGATACCACCACCTTCCCAAGAAAATCACAAAAAAATCAAATTTTTTACGCAGAGATATTTCTATGCAACATAGATAGGTATTGTAGAGACTTCAACGCAACTTAGTTAGGTATGGTAGAGACTTAAATAAAAAAAAACATGTAAAGTGCCACTAGAAGACTCTAGGGGCCTTGCTGCTAGTATAAATATAATTTAAACAACAAAATATGTACTATAAATTCAATATTTTTATATCTAGGAAGGACCAGTCTTACAAAGGCAGCAGGGTTTAATGGTAACACAGATACAGTTAGGACTCTTTTAGAACATGGAGCTAATGTCAATACTAAGACTAGCTGGGGTGAGTTACATTCTATCATTGTCACATATATCTCTATCGATTTATCTCTGTGTTATAACTATTACCCTAAACAAGGATGACAACATCCATAAAAGTGAAGCAATGAAACGGTAGGACAAACAGACATTAACACTTCACGGTTGGACCCTCAGATGTCAAAACTTTATTTTAGTGTTTGGCCAAAATGACTTAGCAATTGTATCTGTAAGTACGTCTAATAACACCCTTTGCTATTTTTAAAATCCTAGAAAATTTTTTTTGCAAGAAAATTGCATAAATTCGCAACCTTTTTTAGAACCACTACATAACTCAAGTTTTAAAACTTTTTATATAAAATCCTTTTTACAAAAAATATCAATAATTACTTAAAATTAAACCTGATAGAAAAAAAATCGCATTACACGTGTTAATTTGCAGGTTTTAGGTCTTTTTTTGAGGAAAGTATAACTTCCACATTTTTGACAATAATTATATTTTTTTAACATTTTAAAGTAAAATATAATAAAACCTAAACGATTTTTCTTGAATTATCAGTTGAAAATTTCATCAAACATGCAATTTAAGTGATGAAAATTTAATAAAATAATTTTTTGAATGTTTGGAATTACCAATTTTCTACATTTAAAACAAAATGTTAACAAAATTTAAAAACATTTTAACATATAACTTCAAAAATCAATAACATTTTATAAAAAGATGTTTCAAAAAATAAATCATTAAAAGGTATTAAAATGCATTTGAAATTCTTTAAAATTAAAACGTGAACATCTTTTTACACTGTATTCTGTTTAATAGAGTTTAAATGACATGATTAGTGAATGAAATATTTCCTAAACTCATTAAGCCTTTTTGTGACTATATTAAAAATAATTTATTTTGTTTTATATTGTTTTTTTATTCAAATATTTGACAAAATTTTCCCTACGTCAATAAAATAAAGTCAGTTTTTTACTGTTTCCAGGTTTTTCTTTATAATTATAACAATTAAATATAATATAAATCTTCATTATCTTTTATTTGAATTATCATACACATTAAAATGTAAAGTATAAGCTAGAATAGCACTTTTTTCAACGAATATTTTAATGACATTATATCAAAATAATTCCTCTTAAATATCACACAACATATGATTGGGAAGTATAGCCATTTCTTGGAGGTATAATATTTACAAAAATACCATTAATTCTGTTTTTATCAGAAGTTAAAAAAATTGAACAATTCTAAAACAATGGTTGGCTGTCTAGATATTGAGTACACTAAGAGTACGGCTCTGTTCTATTGAAATAACATTGCAAAAAGAGGGGTTCTGAAAGTAATCTACCTAATTTTTTTTTTAAAGAACCAACAAGTACTGTCAGTATCTTTTTTCTTGTAATCTAGCAGACAATCAAATCATAACACAATTTTCATGATAAAATATTCAGGTTTCTACTTCACATTTTAAAAAATATACTGATCAATAAAATGTTCAAAATTTTACTTTGTACTAATTGAAAAAATATGTTGTAATTCTTATTTTAAAGTTACATTTTTATCCCTGACAAAATCATAGACGACTTTTAAAGGCATCTTATCTAAACCTTTTGAAGAAAAACTTAAAAACGTTAATTAAGTATGAAAACTATTTTCTTCGATTTTTCTGAAGTTATTATCGCATTCTATGGTTTTTTTATTATCATTTACTTATATCGAAAGTGCCAAACATTGTACCCTAACTTATTCATTTAATAAAAAACCAACCGTGACTTGTTTAGTGTCAGAAATGAATAATCAGAATATATATGTATAAGAGTCGAAGCAAAATTGTAAGTGAATTTGTTGTAAAACTGCTTGATACAGAATAATGTTTATGGACATACTTACATCTTTAGGACTTGATTATAGAGTTGCTTCGCTTATGATATTGTACTTTGTTGTCGCAGGAATCAGTATACCAAAAATCAGACCAATCGGATAATTAGATTACATAAAAATTTGTTGTGAAAAAAGTAAAAAATCGACATGTTTAAAATGGACGTACGGACATTCTGGTAATGATTATAGAGTTGCTACGCTTTCTAAATCGTACCTAACTACTACTGGAATCACCATGCAAAGTTTGAAATCGATAGGACAATTCTAACATGCCTAAATTAACGAAAAAAGCTATCCATTACGGACGGACGTACGGACGGACCGACCCTAATTATAGAAAAGCTTTGCTTTAAAAAACAAAATACATTTTCAAATCCAATATTTTTATATCTAGGAAGGACCAGTCTTATAAAGGCAGTACAGATTGGTAACACAGATACAGTTAGGATTCTTTTAGAACATGGAGCTGATATCAATACACAGGATGAAAGCGGTAAGTTACATATTATTATTGTCACAATATTTATCTATTCATCCATATATATATCTATAAACATTTATCTCTGTGTATATAATTTCTATAGCTGTAATCTAAACCATCCTTATACTAAAGTAACAGGATGTTTGTCTGTGTGTCTGTACCAAAAGATCTTGCTAACTGCTGAACCGATCAGGTTCTTCTTAACAGGGTAGCTTCTCATAGGTCTCGGGAAAGTTTATAACTATTTTGGGGGACGGTACCACCACCCTCCCAAGAGAAATCACAAGAAAAATGGAAATATTCCTGCCGCATAGTGTCGCTAGCGTAGTGGCGCTGCTTAGAGACATGAATTTAACAGCTGATTGACAATATACAAATTATTTCTCAAATTAGATATTCAAAATAAAATAAAAAAATTAAATGCCACTAGAGGCCTCTAGGGGCGTAGCCGCTAGTTAAATATATTTTAATATCCAATATTTCTATATCAGGAGAGACCAGTCTTATTACACAATGACTCTGAAAGGAAATTGACAACTTATTCATACGTACTGTACTAAATCAATCATTACTTGGACTAATTTAACCAAATTAGGTTTTTTTAGGTTTTTGATAATTCATACAACCCCCTTAAGTAATTCATTACAATAAAATACAATTTTAAAATTTATTTACTGTGTAAATATGCATAAATATGACGTTTTTACTGACAATTATGTTGATTTTTACTCAAAGCATTTTTCTTGTGTACAATAAAATGATTATAACTTTCGTTCTATTTAAGATAAATTGATAAAATAAAAAGTACATTCAATTTTATTAATCTGAAAAGTCACTTATTGATTTTAAGAAATAATATACCCCTTTGAGTGGGGGAGGGGGGGGGGCGTTGAGTATCGTAATAAGAAACTAATGTAAATTTCTTTTCTACGGTGGGTTTTAATGATTCATATAGCAGCCAAACTGTTTTAGGCAATACCCATTTGTCTGTCTGTCCCTCTGTCTGTCTGTCCTTTTGTCTGTCTGTCCCACCACTTGTCTGTCTATCTGTCTAACTGCCTCTCTTTTGGATTTCAATGAATCATCTAGCATAGCCTAATTGTAATTTGTTAATGCCTCAAACACCCTCTGTTACTATTTACCTGTCCCTCTGTCTGTCTGTCTGTCCGTCTGTCTGTCTGTCCCTCTGTCTGTCTGATCATACACAGGTTCTCTATTGGATTTTATCTAATTAATTGTCTATTTTAGTAAAACTTTGATAATTCTTCTTGCCCGTCTGTCTGTCTATCTGCTGAGTTTCTACCCTCCTTGGTCTAACAGACTTATTCACTTAATTTATAAAAAATTAGATTTAACTAATAATAATATGGTGGTATCTTGTACCAAGAGATACACAAATAACCTTGTGTTGAAAAAAACAAATAAAAAATGATTCAATTTCTTTTAGGAAGAAAAGTATAATACATGTTCCTTTAATCTCTTTGTACATCAAAAATATTTTTCAAATTTATAATATCAGGTTATATTCCATTAATTTATTAACAACTAAATTTTTTGACACCCCACTTATGACTTTTAACAGCCCCCTTTAACTAAAATCAAGGGCGTTTTTATTAAGATTTTACCAAAACTACTTTACATAAGAAATTTATTACATTTTTAAATTGTTTTTATAAAAAGAGGATTAGGATATATCTCCCTCCCAACATTTACTTTAAAAACTATTGTAAAATATATTAAAAGTTATAAACATATATCTATAAAGATCATTAAAGGAATTAACTCAAGTTTAAGGGGGCGGGGGGGGCTTAATGCAACCATCGCGTAATCAATGCACAAATTGCACTTAGAATTCGAATTTCGTTACAAAACTTGGCATGAGTAATCCTTGGTACATCTATTTTCCCAAAATGGAACAAAAAATTGGAAAAGTAACGGCTAACAGCTGGCGGCTCAGTCATTTAGCCGTTTTTGGGCTATATTCAGGGCGAAACTATCATTAATTGCATAGGAATCAACTTTTTGAAACATATTTTTGCTTTAAATATCCATTTTTAAAATTTCTTGTACCAGCTGCTAGATCTGGCTAAAAATGGCTGGGAGCGGCTAAGAGTATGAAGAGTATATAGGGCTTGTGACATGTCTAGGGGTAGGTTTTTATTGGTACTGAGCTCAAAAATACTACTATAAATAGTGGGGGTCCATCCATTTGGCAGCTGGGACTGTTACACAAACTGTTAAAAACCTACCTAGAGACATGTCACAAGCCCTATCTACTCATTCTACTCTTGGCCGCTCCCAGCTGAGCTGCGGCCATTAGCAAGCTGCCAAATGAATTTTTTGTGGTATTTTTGAGCTCAGCACCCATAAATACCTACCCTTAGATACATCAAAAGCCCTATCTACTTATCATACTCTTGGCCACTCCCAGCTGTTTTCAGCCAGTTCTAGCTGGGAAGTTGGTGTTACTGAAAATTAAAATATGGTTATTGGTATAATTTAACATACATTAAAGCAAAAGTATGTTTTTGAAAAAACCTACCCTAGACATGTCACATCTTCCAAATTTAAAATTGCATACATAAATAATACAATATTTGAGGCCATAATTTACTATAAATATGAACACTATCTGTGTAAAAACTTTGAGGGAAACCCCAAATAAAATTAATGGTCTTCTTATCAATAAAGTGGGGTTTGGTGCTGGAAGGTGAGCAAAATTTATATATATTGAGCTAAAATTTTGTAACTGCCTGTTCCAGTAGTTACTACATCTAAAAGAAAAACAAAATTAAATTTTTTTTTTAAGTTAGGTAAGAAAAACTGCAAAAATGGAATTTGACTTTGCAGATTTCTTGCTACACCTTCATATGTTATAATTGAGACTGCTCCATTTTTTTGGTAAATTTCAGGTTTATAATTACATACTAGAATTGAAATTTTGTAAAAATCTTTAAAATTGAGATCACACAAAAGAACTAAAAAAAACATTCTTTTAGCAGATTTCAAAAACTTTGAAGTGCTTGTAAGGTCACAATTATTGCATCACAGAAAAAAATATTTAGAATGGGTCATTTTTTTGCTTAAATCAACCACATTTTTACTGGGGGCAAAATTTTTTTCTAAATTTTTCCATGGTGGGATGATTTAATCTACAATATATACTTTTGGCTGTTGACAGCTGTTCTCAGCCATTTTTGGCAGTTTTCAGCTGTTATGACAGCGAAATCTAGAAATTAAAAAAGTGTTTTTAGTAATATGTCCATGACATAAAGTTATAATGTTAATTCAGAAAAGTTTAATTCCATGGAAATGTTCAATTTTTTATATCCTTATTAGCCATTACCCAGCTGCCACTATTTTGGTAGCTCAACACCCATTAAAACCTATCCCTAATGGATGATTCCTACGTAATTATTGCTGGATTTGCCCTGAAAATAGCCCAAAAATGGCTAAACAGCCATTAGCCATTACTTTTCCAACTTTTTGTTCCATTTTGGGAAAAAAGATCTACCAAGGATTACTCATGCCAAGTTTTGTAATGAAACTCGAATCTAGGTGCCATTTGTGCATTGATTACGTGATGGTTGCCTTAACCCCCCCCCCCCCTAAGCTTAACTTTTTGTTAAATTTTGAAAAACAGACCTACTAAGGATTACACATGCCAATTTTCATAACAAAATTTGGATTAATTGATTATGGGATGGTTGCATTAACTCCCCCCCCCCCCCTACATATGTATGAGAGTTTCCTCATGTCTCAATTTACTAATTAAAAGTTGTACAGTACAGTTGTACAGAATATTGCAAGATTTTTTTAGTAAAGTCTGGTAATTAATTTACCTAAAAATAGATAGCATAGAATTATCTGAATCAGTGACTTGCTTAAATACACCCCCATCCCCACTTTATTTTAAGGGGTGTAAATTTATTTCCTTTACACCCGCTTGGAATTTATAGAGGGGTGTATCTGAGGGTGTAGGCTCTTGTCAAGAGGGTGGACATGGGTAGACACCTAGGGAGGTGTATCCATCCCCCTTAATTTTACAAGGGTGGTGTAAACAACCCCTACACCAACCTTTTGCACGCCTTTGATCTTAACTATACTTTCAGAGAACATAAAGTTGTAAATTCAGTAACTATTCTACAAAAATTATCTTTCTAAATTGATATATGATTTTCAGGGTAATCTCCGGTGGACTAAACATTAAAATTTTATGGAAAAAAAGATATCTTTAGAACATGCATGTCTTGAAATTATCCCCCCTTTGTACTCAATACGCATTTTTAATTCTAAGTGTGTCAATTTTGCGTTTAAAGATACCCTTAGTTTAAGCTTTAATTTCTCCAAAAAATGATGAAAAAAGATAAATTTTTTTTTGATAAAATGATAAAAGTATATGTAAAATGAAATAACAAGCAAAAAAAATTACAAAATTACGGTAAATAGAACGAAAATTAGAGCGTTTTGTATGCCTTATAAAATGCGTATTTCTCATGAAAATTGTAACGATTTAGTGTGTTGAGTAAAATATTTACAAACTTCCCGCTTTTATAGGTAGCTAGAGTCCTTGTGATTAAGGCAGCACGAAATCGTGAAATAGATATAGTTAAGATTCTTTTACAACATGGAGCTGATGTCAACTCCAAAAGTAAAAAAGGTAAGTTACTTAATATCTTTGTCAAATTATCTGTAAGATTTTTCTATGATTATTTTTTAAAATGGTGATATTTTTGTGTTTTTTTTTGCAGGAATTTCTTAATCAGACAGGCCAATCATAATAAAAAAATTTAACACTCTTTAACTTTTTAAAAACTATTCGTATTTTATGATGTATTCTATGATTTATGCATATTTACTTTCCTCTTCTTTCATTAAATGAACAAATTATTATTAATATTAACACTAATTGTATCTAGGTAGAACAGCACTTGATACAGCACTAGAACAACCCGATTCGGTCTTATATAACATCAGTAGAGCAGGAGTAGTAAAATTACTGAGAGCAAATGGTGAGCTTTTTATAGATTTCCTACACTATATAAAAACTATTATCTTTTTCTTAGTCCCTTTCATTGATCCTCAACCCTGTAGAACCCTAACCTGTATTGATCTGTCCATGTAAGGCTCTTCAAACTCCCACTTCTATAAAGAAAGTTTAATTGCATCTCACAATAATTTGATGACTATTGTATAACTCTTTAATCAAAAGTAACAGTATACATGTCTGTGTGTACTAAATGATCTTGCTAACTACTGAACTGTTATGTTCTCCTTTTCAATGTAGCTTCTCATTGGTAAGATTTGGGAAGGTCTTTATCAATTTTGGATGATGGTGCCACTACCCTTCCAAGAAAAATCGCCAATAGATTTTTTTAATGTGAAGGATCAACTCCTCCTAACCCCTTTTTTTAAAAAAAAAAAGACAAGTTCCCCTTGTGGCCTCTTGGGGTGTTACAACAAGTATTTAATAATGTTTAAATGTAAAGTGAATGTTTTTGATTTAAAGTTTAAAAAACTGTGTTTAATTTGATTAATGTATCATATGATCATATTTAGTCATAAAATAATCAATAAAAATCAAGAAAATGTCAAATATTTTTTTTTTTTCATTATCAACTTTTTCTTGTTAGTAAGAATTGAATAAAAAAAGTTTGTTAACAGGATTTTTAAGGACAGACAGACAAACCTACATCCCTTTCTCTTTTATTTAAACAGTTATCCTAATTTCAGTTAATATTTTAGGAGCTAAGAGAGGAAAGGAAATTTTGTAAAGTTTTAAAAGCGCTTAAAGGTAAAATATTTTATAGTTATTTTGAAAGCAGCAATTTAATCATTTTTATCTAAAAACTTTCCTAAATTATGGATAATTATTAAATACAAAAATAAGTAGTTAGGGCAATGACGCCCAACCTTTTTTAAAAACCTTTTATGAGACATTTAAGTTTCAAATGTTTAAAAATGATTATTTCAACAAATTATGCCTTGAAAACCGTTTTTTTCTAAAGGCCTTATTTTTGAAGATTTATGTTTTGAAGGTGGTGAAAAAAATGCGCATTTTTTTAAAATTTAAATTGCGCGGCTTGTGTTAATAGTAGGGAAATCTTATGCATACCGTTAGAATTGTCAAAACTCTAGTTTTTGGAAATTAAGTACCATTTTTGTAGTTTTGGAGAACTCAGCCGCGCAATTTGAATTTTAAAGTGCTTTTTTGCACAACCTTTAAATCCATAAATCTTCAAAAATAAGGCCTTTGGAAAAACCGGTTTTTAAGGCATAATTTGTTGAGATAATAATTTTTAAGTATTTGAAACGTAAATGTCCCATAACAGGTTTTCTAAATATAAAAAGTATTTTATACAATTGTTTTTTTTTTCTATGCATAATTGAATTTTTTTTATCATTTCTCTTGAATGACCCTGTAGTAACTAAAAGTTTTTCATTTCAGAATTACTTTAGATGATTGGATTCTACTACGTACCTGCTTCCTTTTTATTTAAAAATAATTGTATTTTTGTAAATAAATTATTGTGGATTGATTTTTAATAAAAGAATATTTACTGTTGTTTCTCATATGATTTTAATCTTATTTTTAAACTTATTTGTTACATTGACTGTCTGTTTCATTTCTTGAAGAGTTATATTTTACAAACTTATCTATTACACAAAGTAGCTTGATGTCTGTCCGTCTGTCCCTTAAGATCTCGGTAACCACTGAACCGATTGGATTCTACTCTTCAGGGTATATATCTATTGGTCCTGTGGTGGTTTTAAGCTATTTTCATGGGGGTGGGCCACCCCCAACCCCCCAAAAAATGAAAATCCCCCCCCCCCTCAAACAAAAAATAAGCCTCTAGTGTTTTTATAATGAGAAGTTTTCTATGGTCTAAAAAGTTCTTTATGTAGTTTTGTTATTATCAGGCCCCTCGCCTACTAATTTTAATGCTGTTAAAGCCAAATATTGACAAAAATTACCCTTTATGTACATTACAATTAGTGGTTGAAATGTTTAGACACTTAACTTAATGGACCAATTGAAATTCAATAAAAGTTACACAAGTTTTTAAGTCACTGAATAATAGGATGTTATAAAAAAAACTTTGGGGACAAGTATAATAAACATCCCACTGTTTCCTCCCTGGGGAAATTGTAGATTCACTTATTCTACATATGTATGTCAGTTTGAAGGGATACAATGAGAGCTATGTACTTTGTAAACAAAGGCAATTATAGTTATGTGTCTGTGCATAAACGGACATTAGAGTAAAACCATAGAGGGGTAGGGAACCTTCAGGATCCTGTGACAACTTTCAATTGGGTATTTGAAAATTAACTAATAGTATCAGAAATATTAACACAGTCAAGTCGCGCATAAAAGAGCAGGAAGAAATTTGCTAGCGGACGAAAAAAATTCACAACAGGGGTATCTAGGTAGGTAATACATCTATATTTATAGATTTATTTGACGTATAAGCTAATAATCTGACAGAAAAATAAGATATGGATAGCTGCGCTGCAAGTTTTAAGGACGAACCCCAAACTGTCCCAGTTTTGAGCAAGACGATTCCAGTTACGTCATATACATTTCGGGAAAGAAAAAAGGAAGGGGGGAAGAGAAAAGGGAAGAGATTTCTTCCCCCTTCCCTTTTTATATGACGTCACAGGATCGTCTTGCTCAAAACTGGGACAGTTTGGGGTTCGTCGTTATAAACAATCCAAAATATCATGATTGAGTTACATACATACATGACTAGACTAGGTTTCAATAAAGTACGGTGTTACCTTAGACATGTGTACTGGTAACTTAGCTTTTAACAAGGATAAGAACATACATAATTAGTCAAGCAAAAAAATATGAATGGGAACACGGAAAAGAAGATTATAAGAGCACTCGTTAAATTCAAGAATATTTATTGGAGAAAAATCACGAAACCTTTTTTAATTATTTTTATATTATTGGTTTAGCCTAATTGTAACAAAAACAAGGATGACAACATCCATAAAAGCGAAGCTCTGAAATGGAAGGACAAACGAACATTAACACTTGTAGATTGTCAGAACTGAATTAGCAGAATATTAATGCATCAGTACAAACAATATTTTAAGAAAATTTGTTGCAAAAGTGCATAAATAGATGATACTGTTTAAGGACATACTTACATTTTTGGGACTTGTTTATAGAGATACTTCGCTTATAACATTGTACCTTGTTGTAATAGTAATCAGTTTTCAAAAAATCAGAAGAATCGGATAATTTTAACTTACAAAAATTTGTTGTCAAAAAAGTTAAAAATCGACATGTTTAAAATGGACGTACGGACATTCTGGTATTGTTTATAGAGTTGCTACGCTTTCTAAATTGTACCTTACTACTATAGAAATCATCATGCAAAGTTTGGAATCGATAGGACAATTCTAACCTGTTTAAATTAACGAAAAGAGCTAACTCTCTGTGACGGACGGACGTACGGACGGACCGACCCTAATTATAGAAAAGCTTCGCTTTTAAAATATTCGCCACATATGTTGAATAGCAGGTGAGAAAATCACATTTCCCTAGCGTTGCAAACTGACTGATGCACTGACGGATAGACAAAGTGAATTATATAGTAGCTTCGCTACAAAAATTGACTCAAGAGTGTAAAACCCAAAATATTGATCTCATTTTTACAGAAAAAAAATCTGGGATTTCCAAAGATTGTGGTAAACCATTTAACTTTGAGTAATTTCATTTTTTCAATAATAATGACTAAAGACAAGTATACAAGGGGACTCTGAATTCTAAAATATTTTTTGGCTAAAAAACTTTGGGTATCCATATTTTTTCTATTTATTGATAGTATTATCAAACCTTTCCACAAATACATCTATCATACAAAATGTTTAGTTTAATTGGGGGTGTTCATAAATTTGTTGTACATTGTCCTATCCCTAAAGAAACTTGGTTAGATAGATAGAGGGATAGATAGATAGATAGATAGATAGATAGATAGATAGATAGATAGATAGATAGATAGATAGATAGATAGATAGATAGATAGATAGATAGATAGATAGATAGATAGATAGATAGATAGATAGATAGATAGATAGATAGATAAATAGATAGATAGATAGATAGATAGATAGATAGATAGATAGATAGATAGATAGATAGATAGATAGATACATAGATACATAGATAGATAGATAAACAGACAAAGTTGTTTGATGTTAGGTGTGAACCGCATTCCATTGAGAAAATATTATTATCATTTTTTTTTACACAATAGATTGTAACACAGAAATTTACAACTGTCTACATTTGGCCAATAAATAAGAGTATAATTTCTTGGAGCAGCACACACAACTACTTTATGCTACCACTTATTAACTCACTTTAACCGTTTGACCCTCAATGATCCTGTGCTTCATTACTTATGGATGTCGTCATTCCTTTTCATTATAAACTTACAAGCTCACTGTAACTGCGCTATACTAAATATTTATATCGACTTTGATTTTTGAAAGCGAAGCTTTTCTATTATTAGGGTCGGTCCGTCCGTACGTCCTATTTTCGCTAATTTAGGCATGTTAGAATTGTCCTATCGATTTCAAACATTTTAAACATGTTGGGTTTTTTTCCTTTTTTTAAACAACGAATTTTTATGTGATCTAATTAATCAGATTTTTGGTATATTGATTCCTGGGACAAGGAAGCATAATGTTATAAGCGAAGCAACTCTATAATCAAGTCCTAAAAATGTAAGTATGTCCATAAACATTATTCTGTATCCTGCAGTTTTTCAACAAATTTACATACAATTTTGCTTCGACTCTTATACATCTAAATTCTGATTATTCAGTTCTGACACTATACAAGTGTTAATTCCGTTTGTCCTGCCGTTTCAGTGCTTCGCTTTTATGGATGTTGTCATCCTTATTTTCTAAAGTTCTACCGTTTTCTAGATCTTACTAGACAGATACTCACACGTAGATGTAAATAGTAAAGTGTATGTTATGGCAATGGTTTCTGAACACAAGAAAGCAAAGGTGGTACTTTCCTACAAAGTGTCTGCTGAGCACTGATAAACTCCCCCTTCCCCTCAACCTATCTTTCCACAAAAAGCTTGTTAACCCCCCCCCCCCCTTTCATCTATTATTGAATTAAATTGAAAATAAGGTGGGGGGAGCTTTTTTTCTGTGCCTAAACCATGCGGGGTACCCTAACCCCGCGAGTTACTCAGTACCTAACCTGACATAAAGTAATAAACAAATCATTAAACCCCCCCTCCTTTCTTGTTTTAATTTTTTTAGATATTTAAATACGTGGGGGGGGGGGAGTGTTTACTGTGCACAACAAGGTACTTTGTGTGAAAGCTAGGCTAGGCGCCAGGCGCTTAACACAGTCCGATGCTTGAAAAAAAAATAAAAAGTTGACAACTACAAATAGAACTGAAAAACTTATCACACAAAATACCCTTTTCAACTTTGATACCCCCTCCCCTATCCTCTTATTTTTAAATAAATTGAAAATAGAAGGGGGGGGGATAGTTTTCCATTAGTTTTTTATTTGTCAGGTTAGGTTAGGTTATATTGGGAACTAGGTTAGAATACTTTAGGTATAGGCCCTGCAGGGTTAGAGGATCCCACAGAGGCGGGTCATTAGTCAGTAAAAATTTCACTTACCACTGAACTTATTAAGTGTTAAATTTTAGGTAAGCTTTGTATAGCTCCCAGAATAGCTTTATGTATTTTTTTCGATTTAGAGTCTTGTGGTCTTTTTCTGTTCCTCTTCTCCTAAGATGAATGGTGGGGATTCCAATAGTCTTTTATATTAAAACTATTGGATGCATCCCTAGCATATAGTGACTCTCTAATGTATAAAAGTGGTACAGAAGAGAAGAAAAATAGCCTAAAACCATCCTTAAATCCTAAATCTAAAAATAAAATATCTTAAAACATATCCGTGATTAATGTCATGCTTCTCTGAAATATGTAAGAAATTCGGTTCAGCGGTTATCAAGATCCTTCGCTACAGACAATAAAGACATACTGCTTTATAAAATAGGATGCTAACTTTCTACACTATATAGACTAATATAACTTTCCAGAAAATTATGGAATAATCGGTGCCAAATTGTTTTACTTTCATGAACCAAAAAGGAACGGGATATTGTACTGTTTATTACCCTAGTCCCCAACGTTTTATATTACTGTCTTCTTACTAGTTGACTTAGCAACTTTGGGGACTTTCATTGGTTGGTTCATTAAGTTATCCCTTAGATCCCTGTCCATGAAGGCACATACACTTTTTGAGAAGAGAAAAAAATAATTAAGGATCGAACTTATTGGAATGTGAACTTTTTTACTATTTACTCATCTTTTGTGCAACCCCCTCCAAAATATTTGGAGGTTGGGGGAGAAATAGAGAAAGTGCAAATGGTACTAGAGAAAAAAGGCGCGGGGGGAATTTTTTGGCAATAATTGTCCAAAGTCAAAGCAATTGCCACAGGGCATTTGTACATAGCTTTTTTACGCAAAGTTTTTCTACAGACTTCGATGTCTGTCTGTATGTCCGTCCGTCCGTCCATCTGTCCGTCTGCTTGTCCGTTTGTCCGTCTGCTTGTCCATCCGTCCGTCTGCTTGTCCGTCCGTCCGTCTGCTTGTCCATCCGTCCGTCTGCTTGTCCGTCCGTCCGTCTGCTTGTCCGTCCGTCCGTCTGTCTGAAGCTTAAGATCTCAGTAACCATTGAACCGATTGGGCTCTAATCTTGGAATATACCTACAGTCAATATTTTTTTTCCTTGGAATGATATTGCAGTAACTTTATAAAAGATAGCTAAATAACAATTCATAACTAAAAAATCATTTTATCATATTAAATTGATAGGAATTGCACTTTCCTTTTCATCTTTTCTTCCCCAAATAAGAGTAATACAACTTAAAAAGGAAAGCATTTTCCTTTTTGTCTGCTATTTTGATAAACAATGGAATAAAATATCAAATAACAGGAATAAATGTATGAAGAACAAAGGATTGAAATATATTTCTGTAAGATTACAATATTTGAGGAAAGCTAACTCATACTACAAAATCGCTAAAATAAAAAAAAATTAAAGATTTACTTAATAATTATTCCTGGTTACTTCATAAACAATATTCTACATTCAATACTATTTTTTGTGAAATTATTTTTTTGTATTTAGTATCATTTTTATGAAAGTTGTTGAATATGAGAAGAAATGTAGAACACATTTTTACCTACAATTATGAACAAACTGAAAAATAAACGATTTTCATGTTAGCAAGATAAATTGACAACAATTCTTCCCTTGTTAACCCTTACAGATCGGGCCCCAATTCCCACCTTAATAGATCGGGGGGGGGGGGCTCTTTGAGCCCCCCCCTCTATCTCGGCTCCTGGTACAGATAAAGACGTAAAATTTTTTTCTGGTGGTTCATGTGTAGTTTTAGAGAAAATTACTTTTTCTAGTCATAGCAGTCAGACCGCTCCTTAGCCGCTTTTTAGCGGCCAGCCGCTAAATTTTAAAACAGCTGTAGAGCGGCCAATTTTGCAGCTAGGATGACCAAATTTTAGGACGAACTTTTATTTTTCATAACAAAAAAATTACTTTTTCTGATCATCGCCGAAAAACGGCAAATAACGGAAACCGCCATTTTCGGCGGTTACGGCGGTAAAACGGCGGTTGGCGGCGCAAATTAATATTTTTATCTGTTTATTATTGCTCAAGGATTTACCAAAAAAAATTATAGGTCTCTAGCTGTAATAGAAGCCACGATATTCATGATATATGTCTGTAGTAAAAGCCGGACAAAAATCGGTCATAAAGTCGGTCAGGGAGCGGTCAAACGGTCATAACACCACTTTTCTCAGATGGTCATTGATATCTAAGTATTTACCAAAAAAATTTTAGGTTTCTACCTTATACACAAAAGTCATAATGTAGAAATTAAGATTTATTTAAAATTTTTTCTAATTTTTTTTGCTACCCAACCGACTTTGACTGGACACCACGACCGACACAGACCAGATATCCTAATAAAATCAACTCTTGCTGACGTATAATTACTAAACTTAAAAAGTCATGAAGTTACAGCTCTCCATCTTACCTATAAAAAAAATGAGATTAAAAAAACTAGAGGGGGGGGCTCTTTGAGCCCCCCCCCCCGATCTGTAAGGGTTAATATTGTGTTAACCTTAACATAGGCTTTCCAAACAAATGGGAATTTTGAAAAGAAAAATATTTAGAAAACAAAGTAATATGACAGAAAATATTTACAGTGGCGTGCGAACCGAAGGGGGCATTTGGGGCAATCGCCCCCCCCTAGCGACCAAAACGCCCCCCCCTGCCCCCCCCTAGCCACCGCCCCCCCTGCCCCCCCCTAAATGTTGAAAAATGCCCCATTTTGCCCCCCCCTGGTCAATAAAAATGCCCCTTTTTGCCCCCTACCCTACAAAAAGCAAAACTATCCCAGTTTCAAAAAAAAAGATCAAGAAATACTCCAAAAAAAAATTTTTGGCGCTTCGCGCCAAACAGACAGTTACTATTCATTTAACCTTACTAAATTTTTTAATTAGTGTAGAAATTAGGTTATAATCTTTTTTCACTGAACATAACAAACCAGGTAATAGGAAGTATTTTATTTTGTATAATATAAACTTTTTACCAAAGAAATTTTGTACATCCCCAATGATGATACACAAAATCACAAACCCTTATTTGGATTACAATTAGTGGATGAAATGTATGGAAACTCGACTTAATTAACCAACCAATCAAAATTCCATTAAAGTCCCCAAAGTTGTTGAGCCAACGAATAAGAAAATTTTTTATGAAATATTGGGGACTAGTGTAATAAATAGCCCAAAAACCCCTCCCTCCCTGCATATTTGAAGAAAAAAATTTGCGCTTCGCACCCTTCCAAACGGTTTCTGCTTTTTATCACATTGCATTGTATATTGTGTTTTTATTTCTTTAAAAACATGTGTAAACAACAAATATTTAATCAAAAAGTTATTTTATATAAAAAATAAACAGCGTTGATATTTATATAAGCCTTTTTCTCAACACTGTATGTCTGTCTAAATGAATAACTATATATGATGTCATTTTATTTTCAGGATAAGTTTATCATTTTTTTTGTGTACATACCCTTACAAAAAGACATGTTTTTTTTATGGCAATTTTCATTAAAAACCATTAAAACTAACTACACTCTATATTCCTAACCTGATCAAATACGCCACTCTTGTTGTCTTTAATTGATTTTAGTTCAAAGGGGGAGTAAATATTTTAGGTGCGCTTCACGCACCGCCCTTATAAATCCTTGGAAACACCACTTAATCAAAAATTAACAGAGTTTTAAAGTGCCATTTAAAGAGGGTAGGATATGTTGATATAACTTTTTAGCTTCTCTATAATTCACTATGGCTGTCAGTACGTAATGCTAAGGGGGAAATGTGATTTTTTCAACTGCAATTAAAGATAGAAGGCTAAAACTTAATGTTAACATTCCCATCATTATGGAGTATAATTAACTATTAAAAATTCATGGAGGTTGGACTGCTTTTCAGGACGTTTTTGGCTATTTTTGTATCTTTTAAATTTCAGGTATAGTCCCTTTTGTGACATTGCCTCTTAAGGTGCATTTCGTCGTATTTTCACAGTAGCTTTTCACCTATTTATAGCTCCTGCGGGGCCATTTGCCTAACCCTGCAGGGAAATCACCTGACCTAACTTAACCTAGAATAACCTTTTAAAAGCTACTATGAAAATACGACGAAATGCCCCTTAAGAGGCGTTGCCACAAAAGAGACTATACCCTATATTTCTAAGAGATTTTTATATCTGTAGATGAAAGGACAAGTAATTTTTTTGTGGATTATAATATTTAAAAAAATAAAATTTCTCGCTGATTCGAGCATCCAGTATGTAATTTACTTTGACTGTCATCACACAACATACAGGAAAAAGGATTTGTGACTTTTTCTACCTAAAATATATATTTATTTCAACAGATGCTCTTTAAATTTACTTGTCTGTATTTTTATTCATGATTTTTGTGCTTTGCTACTTAAAGATGTTGTCATCCTTGTTGTCATACAATAAATAAATATTTTTAATCAGTTTTACATATTAGGTTAATTTTTGGTAAATTATTTCCAAAATGAGTGTTTTTATCTCCCCCCCAAAAAAATTTTTTTTAATGAGGTTATTCATCCTTCCTGCTGAGATTTTATAACATCCCCTTCCACCCATAAAAAAATGTTTTGTGGTATTTGGGGGGGGGGGGGAGGTTAAATTATCTTCTGTACTTTTTTTTCAAAGATGCTTTCTAGCTCCCTTCCCTTCGGTCATTGCAGGGTGGGGAGAAGGGATGGGGGAGAAGAGATGGGGGGGGGGGAAAGATGTGGGATATAAATGGGAAAAAGGGATGGGGAAGAAGGGATAAGAACTAGAAGGCCCATAATCAAATAATCCCACCCCTTAAAACGCCCTTATTTAAATTTAGTATATATAATCAAAATGCCCCCCCCTAAAGCAAAGTGCCCCCCCGGGGCACTTTGATTTAGGGGGGGGCAAAATTTTACAAAATCTTCAAAATGCCCCCCCCTAGACAAAGTGCTTCGCACGCCACTGAATATTTAAAGATTTAAAATGGATAAAAAGAATAGTTCTTTATATAAATTGACCATAAATTAAATGAATTAGCAAATATACAGACATAAAAAAAAGTTGGGGGGATAAAATAATAGTTATAAAACTTGCCACGACCTATGAGAAGCTACTTACTTTGAAAAGAAAAAAATATATCTGTCGAGCTGTTATGGATATCCTTTTTTTAAAAATTGGCAGAAATCACAAAATAAAAGATCAATATGTCACACACTCTTTGACGTATTAGCGTATATGCACAAATCATAGAAAAGATTCGCTTTGGAAAAACCGCGACCTTGAAAAATTAACAGTTTGAATTATTTTCTAAAATGTAATTTACATTTTGATGTGTGTAAATTTACCAAAAATTCAATTTAGACATTTATGTTTGTCTGTCTGCATAGCAAGGACGTCTAAGGGGGGGGAGGGTAAAGTGGTGATTCCCCCCCCCCCCAAACGAATTTTGGAATGAAATTTTTCATTTTATTTAGGAGGGGGTAATTACCCCCCCCCCCCCGAACAATCTTTTTGGGGGGAAATACCCCCCCCCCAAAAAAAAAAAAAAAATAATCCCTAACAAAAATTTTTGGACGCCCCTGCTGCATAGCATTTTATTTGCAGATTGGACGACATAATTTTGTTTTTCAGGGAATTATTTCAATATTTTTTTTCATTGTTTTGTAGTAAAGCTACTCTATAATTCTCTTTGTCTATCAGTTCATCTGTAATGCTATTGGGAAAATATGATTTTCTCAGTTGCTATTAAAGATATACAGCTGAAGTTTTCAAAGAAGATTCTCTATATCAATGAGCATTAAGTAAATAATTTACTTTGTCCATCGGTCTGTCAGTTATTCTAAAAAATATAAAAGTATGTGAGAAAGGTTTTGTGATTATTTTCTCTAATATATTTCTTTACTTGATTTTAACAAATCATCAAATACTCTTCAAATCTTCTGGTGCTTCGCTACTTATGGCTGTTGTTATCCTTGTGTATTATTAAATTAATTCCTTACTTATATTTATTGCAAATGTTATAGTTGTTGTCATCCTTGTTTTTAGTAGCGAAGCTACTCTATAATTCACTATGTCCGTCCGTCCGTCTGCCCGTAATTAATGAATTGTGATTTTCTCGGCTCCTATTCAAGATAGACAGCTGAAATTTTTAGAGAAGATTCCCACTATATATGCCCATCTAATATATACATTGTTTTGTCCGTCTGTTTGTTATTTGGGGTGCTAAATCGATTCCTAGTTTTTACGTTTTCGTTATTTTCTCAATTCCTTTTCAAAACAAAGTTAAGGGCTGAAATTTTCAGGGATTAATTAATTTTATAATCTACATATTTCCACCAAGCTTTATTAATATTTTTTTTTTAATTGGGGTGCTAGATCGATTCCTAGATTTTTTAGGTTTTCATGGTTTTCTCAATTCCTATTTAGGATTGACGGTTGAAATTATCAGGGATTGAATATGCTCATGTTTTACATATTTCCATCAAGTTTCATTAAGATTTGTCTATTATTTGCGGTGCTAGATCGATTCCTAGATTTTTAAGTTTTCATGATTATGAGGTTGCGTGATTTTAAAGGTGTGATGATTTCCCTATTTTACCAATATTAATATTTATTATATGACACAGCTTTATAGTATTTTTTTCCTGATATACAATCATAATTTTTGGGCTTCGCTACTTATGGATGTTGTCATCCTTGTTTTCTCTTAAAATATTAGGAAAAAACGGATCATGGAAAGAAAACGACGTAGCGGGTTTCGTCGTATTTTTACAGTAGCTTTTCTCCTATTTCTAGCCCCTGCGGAGGAGCTTTAATCCTGCGGGGCTATCATAAGTATTTATTTATCTAACCTAACCTAACCCTCTACTTCGTTTTCTTTCCATGATCCGGAAAATATTGTTGTGGGTATTTCTGAGCAGTGTGGCGTAAACAGCAATTTACCAGGGGGTTGTGAAACTACAAGGGAGTGAGAAAAGGGGAAGATCTGTGTTTCAAATTTCAAATTTTAAGGTGGGTATTGACACCCCCGGTATACCGCTGCTTTTGAGTAACCTTAGTCCATTATATTTTGGGTAGAGGTGAGGTCTGGTAAAACCCGCCAAAATAGATATTCTACATTGTCCTTTATATCCCTGATATTGCTAGAGTGGCCTTTCTATAACCCCCCCCCCCCTCTCCCCCCTCAAATCAATCACATTACCCCCTTCTTCAAGCAAAGCGCATATTAATATTAGATCCTATAGCCATAATTTTACAAGCGTCGCAATTAAATTACATATGTAAAATTAAACAAACTAACTGTTAAATATAAAGAGCAAGGGAGCTGTAGAATCCCCCTCCCCCCCCCTCCTGTCATCCTCCTTTCCCCTTCAACTTCTTGAAGAAGAATAATAATATGTATGATGAAGACTGATGATAGGGAGATACAAACGCTAGCATAATAAAGGGGAATGGGGGCAGAGAAAGGGGTGCAGTGGTTCTTGATGCATAAGGGCGCCGGATTTTTTTTAGATTTATCCGCATTATTCATGGTAGGCCAATTTATTGTCCGATTTTGTACAGAATGTATTTTGTACATATGGATTTTTACAAATGTTTTTTTGATATCCAAATACTAAATAAAAAAAAACATATTTTAATTCACCTTTTAGAAGAATTATTTTGATCAAGCTTAAAAATTGCTAGACAAAGCTTTTGTGAGCTAAAAGAGTTTTTTTGTATCAATTAGCTGAAGAGTAAGAAATATTTGACTTTATGAAGGATAGTTGAAATAATACTAATAAAATGAAATAGTAATAATATATATAAATCTTTATTTTTGTAAGATAATTTTTTCTCTTGTAGATTTATTCTGGCATTACAAAAAACCTATAAAAAACTTTAAAAATACTTGATTTTTGTTACTTTTAAAATCTCCGCCCACTTTTTCCCGCCCTAATAACTATTGATTAAATATATATAGTTATCATGGATTTATTCTTTTCGAACTGAGTTTTTAAATTGCATATAGACGAAAACTGTGATTCATATTAAAAAATACACTTATCCAATTACGTAACCGCTGAACCGATTTGATTCGCCTTTACACTGAATCTTTTGGGTCATGGAAAGAAAACGAAGTTGCGGGTTTCATCGTATTTTCACAGTAGCTTTTGAAAGGTTATTTTAGGTTAGGTTAAGTAAATGTTAATAATTGCCCCACAGGGCTAGAGACAAAAGCTACTGTGAAAATACGACGAAACCCGCAACTTTGTTTTCTTTCCATGATCCAATCTTTCATAGGTCCTGAATTGGTTTTAGGCTATTTTTAGCTCCATCATATCCCCAGACACCCTAGATACTAGGGGCGCAGCCGCTTGTACTTATCTATGTGAAAAGTTTTGGAACGGATCTTAGGACGCACATACGGCACCCTTGTCTTGACTACTGATTGTGTATAATACGCTGGACATTAGAATAAGTTTAGTCAAGATTTACCCACCAAGGAGTCAAGGTCACGTACGTTAGTACGTTGCTCAGTTATGTTTCTGTGTGTGTGTGTGTGTGTAAGTGTTGCTTCGTGAAGTGAATATTTATTCAGCTGAAGAGTGAGAAATACCCAGTGAAGTGTTTTGTTTAGTAGCGAAGCTACTCTATATTTGTAACTTGAATTTTTCGTTTGCTGTTTAAGATAGATGGCTGAATTTTTGTGCTAATATTCTGCTTGCCAATGAGCATCTACAATACAACTCACATTATCCGTCAGTCGTCCTGTAATGCTCTAGAGGTCTAGATTTATTTGTACTTCTCTGGAGTTTTAGCGGTTCCAGGACAAACGCAGGAGTCCCTAACAATGAGTGGACAAACGCAGGAGTGTTAAAATATTAATTTAAGTGAGTATTTCTATACGGGTTAGGTTAAGTTAAGATATGAATATACAAATATGCCCCCCTTCAGGGGTTAGGCATTTTAAAAACCTAAGATATGGTTTAAATTAGGTTAGGTTAAGTGTCCACTCCTGTGTTTGTCCACTCCGACGTTTGGGACTCCTGCGTTTGTCCTAGGACCGTTTTAGCTGTTCGTATGACCACTTTTTGAGCATGTACTCTTCAACTTACTGTCTGTTTGTCTATTATGACTGCCCAATTATATTTATAAGCTTCGCTACTTATGGATGGCGTCTTCCTTGTTTGTTAGTTTTTTTGGGTTAGGTTGGTCGTCAGTGTCAATTCTCTGCAATGCACAGGTCAAAACTTCAATATATCATGTACTAGCGGCTACACACCTAGAGGCCTATAGGGCCGGGCATTAAAAGCTCGACCGCCCCATTTTTATTTGCAGTTTTAAAAAGATAAATATTTTTATAAAGCAATTGTATTCATATAACTCGATATGAGCGTATCAACCCCCTGCCCCAAGAATTTATATTAAAGAGTATAAAATTTTAGGAATGGCCCTCTAAATTTCACGTCATTAATGTGTAATTTCTATTTAATTTACATAAACATTAGATAAAGAAATACTTCTCTAATATTGTTACTTAACAATATTTTTTACATTTTTTAATTGAAAGAAAAAAATTTATTCAATATCTTTTCTATTCACAATTTTGAGGTAATTATCTTATTCACTTATGCATAAAGAAATATTTTTTATAATAGAAACTAATTATTAAATACTTTAGTTATTATGTCATTTTTAGAAACGCAGTTAATTACTCTATAATCAAGGATGACAACATCCATAAAAGTGAAACTCTGAAATGACATACTAACTATTGTATGACTTGATTCTAGAGATGATTCGTTTTAAAAATGTACCTTGTTGTTATAGGAATTATTATTTCAAAATCAGATTATTAGAAGAATAATATCAGATAAAAAAAATGTTGCTAAATAGTTTAAAAAGAATGTTTTAAATGGACGTATAGACTTTCTGGCAACTATTATAGTGTTCCTACGCTTCTTAAATCGTATTAATTTCAGTGGCGTACGCAGGGTGTTGCCTAAGGGTTGTAAACCCTGAGTTGATTAGAGGTGTAAGCGGTTCTTACCCATTTAATTTTCTAAGATGTGTTGATACTTCCAAAACATCTAGCTCTTTCTAAATTAATTGTCTTTTTAAACCAACATCTCAACATGCCTTTCAGTAATTTCGGCTGATTTGTATTTAATTGTTTTCAGACAATTTTATTGTTACATGGTTTTAGACTATTTTCTGTTCTTTAGAATATAGAGCCCCTTTTAATAGGGACCCATTCGCTACATTTTATAAAGTAGTAGGTTTATTACCTTTAATTTGAATACCTAACCGATTGAGTACTCCATTTTAGAAGGCTTTTCAAGACGTCTGTTTTTTTTTATTTTAAGGCAATATCAATTGCATCTAACTATACATATCAAAAATAATTCTTTTTACCCAAACCCATTTTAGATACCTAGCTCAAAATGCCAGTTGACATACGAAGACGTCGGCTGCGTCGAGATGACGACGATCAAACCACATCAAAAAACAACCACGATCATAGTGATAACTTAGAAAATACTGATTATAGTGAAGTTACTACTCAACCACCTAGTGTAGATACTGATGCTGCAACTACACTTGCAGATAAAGTGACTATTTCAAAAGTTAGACCATATCCTGTGGCCGCCAACAATCAAAATGGGATGTTGATTTTATTGTTATTTTGTATTAAAAGTCCTTTGGATCTGGAGTAGTATATGGTAAAAAATTCCTGGAATAGATTATCTCTAAAACTCTTAAGGTTGCTAATGACTAAACAGCTGAATGTATATAATATTCAGTAATATGGGTGTCACCAAACAAAGAAGGCCTACAAACAACCTAGTATAGCCAATCCTATTATATAGAGTAGTAAGCTTTTTGTCTGTAGTTATTGATCTTGCAAAACGCTGAACTGATATGGTTCTTCTCTACAGCGAAGTTTTTTATAGGTCCAGGGTAGGTTTACAACTAAATACTTTGGGGGTGGGTATCCTTAACCTTTCAAGATAAACCTCCCCTGGAAAAAAAACACCCTCTCCCCTTTAAAACTAGAAATGAAAATGGAGGGGGGAGGGGGAACTCCTTCCACTTTAAGTGCCCCTAGAGGATTCTAGAGTCCTCACTAATGCAGATATATCAAAGCACACATAATTGCGCGAAAAAGACTAATTTTATATGTGCGTTTTTTACAGGCGATAGTGCTCTTTGCATGATTGAATCTTGGCTATTCCATATTATTTATATGCCTTATTATCATGATTATAACAAAGTGCGGGAAAAGATGTATATTCAGCCGTTATGTAGCTAAGAGCCTTTACAGTTTCAGGAATATTTTACTTAACGTTGCCTATCCCTCCCACCAATATTTTTACAAAGATATTAATGGAGTTGTATAAAGGTATCGTTAATAAGTACCTTAATAACAAGGGTGTTATATTTCTTATATTTATGTTATCATCCGAATCATATGATATAAAATTGTTAGGTTTTACTGTTTTTCCGTCAAGAACCTCTCAAACCGATTGAGTACTCTACGTTTAAGGGAAACTTCACAAAAATCTTTAGATGGTTTTAGGCTAATTTATTTTTATGCCTTTAAATGGATTTATGCTATTTTCTGTACCTTCTATCATCCCACCTAAAATTAAGAGCCGCTAAGTGCGCAACCACTAGAATTGCCAAAAATATTGTTAGGTAAGGGTGAAGTGTAATTTCATGATGAACAAAAAAACCTTTTGATATTTTTTTGTATTTAAAATAAAATATAATCTTACACCCTAAATATAGAGTAGCCTTGCTAATCAAAACAATAAAATCAACACACAAAATAATTTGGCAGAATTCTTCCCGGTGACTGAAAAATCTGGTGCAGCATCTCACACTGAGCTAGACAATCAATCAATCAACTTTGATGTTGACAATAGCGCGGCATCTCGCAGTGAGCTAGACAATCAATCAATCAACAGTGACAAAGAAGTGCACCTAGATAATACAAATGATATTATTGTTGATACAATTCACAATTCAACTATTCATCAAAACACTAGGAAAGAGTTGAACAAATGATATAATAGAGGTAATTTAGACTATTAACAACTTATTTTTGTTGTCTTTTACTTAGATTTCTTTCCATAATTATAAATCTAACTACTTCAATATAATATAAATTGCTAAAAACCTAATCGGTCTAACACTTTCGGAGATATTACAGGACTCACATAATATACTAACAGGGGTATACATTCTGAAATCCCTGTTTAAAGGGGGAAAGGGGATAAAAAATTATGTGGGAGGAGGAAAAAATAAAGAGTATTAAAAACATTTTTTCCCATCCTTCGTAAAAACTCATGGGTGGGGGGGGGGGGGAATTAAATATTTTGCAGCTGGGGAAAAAAATTAATCTTGTGGAGAATATACAACCCTGTAGACTTACTTTAAAAGCAATTTGTCTAATAGTTACATATTTGAAAGAAGTCCATTAATTATATTTTATTCTTCAATACCATTTTTGTGGTTCCACATTCAAGGATTTTTAACAGTAAAGCATTTCTTTGTAAGAGTCATGTCCATTAGTTCTACTCAGGCATCTAAAGGGATAAGACAATGGCTGATAAAAAGACGTACATCCTCAATCATGATACACAAAATTTCTACTTCTGTAGATTATAATTAGTGGTTGAAACATTTGGACAATAAACTTAATGATTAAACCAATAAAGATTACCTGATTAAAAGTCTCTAAAGTTTTTAAGACTAAGAATAAGAAAACAGTATTATAAAACTTGTGGGACTGGAGTAATAAACAGCCCAAAGTCCGCTCCTTTAGTTCTACCGTAGGTTAGATTTTCTTATTTTTTGTATGCATTGTTATAAATGTGACAAAAAATCAATTCTTTTGACTAAGTAGGAAAAAATAGACTTGGAAACTAAGAGGAGGGGAGTATATTATTACCACCCTCCCCTCCCACATAGGAAAAAACATTCCAAATATTCTAATATTAAGCTTTTGGGAAAGAACAAATCTATTAATGTAATTGTCTGTATTAATAGAGCAACTACTCAAAAAATTCATTTAGGGTAAATTATTGTAGCATCCTTTTTTATACTTTGCTCTTTAGCATTGAGTTTTTCATTTTCCACCAATAATGTTTTTGGCTCAATAGTAGCTGAGTATCCAAGAATTTCCCAGTAGTAGCTGAGTATCCACGCATATTTCCCTAGAGTAGTTGAATATCCACACTTTTCCCCTCTGGTAGTTGAAAATCCACAATAGTTTTAAAAGCAAATCTCTTACACGATGCGATAAATAACTATTTAAATTGTATATCTCCTATGCTGCGCTTCTACTTAACATAAATGTCCTTGTCGTATTCTAAAACATGTTATTGTGAGAAATTATATATTGTTAAAATGGATATATTTCTACATGGATGTTTCACCAGATTTTCATGTTCCCTAATAAAGTGAAACTTGCAGCGGGCTAAGGTAACAATACCCCCCATACACCTCCTCCCCTTCTACTTGATGAACGAACTAATTAATAAATGAAATCCATATTAGTAACCTTTTATCCTCTGTCAATATATCCATGTGTTCTACATCAATTGTTGTTAAAAATGAATCGGATTCTTAAAATAACGGAAATGGTATCAATGACATTGATCTAAATAACTATGTAAGAGTACATATTTGTTCTGGGATCTAAAGGGATATGACAAGGGCCGATAATTTTATGTACATCCACAAATGTACCCTTTCTGTAGTTTAAAGTTAGTGGTTAAAAAGTGTGAACACTTAACTTAAGTCCAAAAGATGTTAAGCCAACAAATAAGAAAACGTTATTATAAAACTTTGGGGACTGGTGTAATAAACAGCTCAATAGCCCCTCCTTCTTTTTTTCGGAAGCTTCACATAGGTTTTATGATGGTTTAAAGCTATTTTTACCCCCTTTAAATGCAGAGCCCCTAGATGCTAGGGCGCAGTTCTAGTAATACTTAAACAGCAAAAGTGATTTTGTTAAATGTAAAACTGCGATACTTTTAGTACTTTTTGTGTTTTACACTAGTTTTTATGTTATTTTAGCTATATAAATTATTTAAATTACTGTTACTATATTTAAGGGAAAAGGGCTTATATTTCATTATTATTTTTTTGTACAACTCTTACACAAATTATAGTGAAAACTTTACACACATAAACTCCGCGCCCAAAATTACTGACCTACACCAAGGGGTTAACCATATGCAGGGGGGCAATGGCCTGTCCCCCGCTGAGGGGGCCAAGTCCCCCTCCCCCACCAACACGATAACAACCGCTGCAACCGCCGCCCCAACTACTGGACACAGCAACAACTTGAGCCAACTTCCTCAACAGTCCAAGGTAATCTTGTTTACTCGAGTCAGAGATATGGATATGGTATCTAAGAAATGATCTACCTCCCATTCCCCAAGCCCAATTCAAACTCCACCTTTGGTTTCTAATAAATATTATAAAGAATAAAGGGGTGGAAGCAGGGAGTAAGGGAGGGGACAATGGATCGAATATTCAATTTTTAGGAGTCTCAGACTTTGGGGACTGGCTTAAAGGGAACATGCAAGAATTTAGCAGTTTCTAACCAATCTTGGGGACCAATTATGAATGACGTCACGCAAAATCATGCATAATCTCGCGGCAAACTAGCGCGTCAACAAAAAGATAAACAATAACAAGCAGACAGAATATTTTGATTTTAAAAAATTATTTTGTAAATTGAATCATTACATTTTTTATATCTAATTCTTGTTTAATGTAAATGCATTCCGATTAGTGCGTTGTATAAAGAAATTATATTAAGATTATTAGTTATTATGAGCAAAGCCTTCCTATAATTAGGTCCCGCACATTTGTACGTCCGTAACGGTTAGCTCTTTTCGTTACTTTAGACATGTTAGATGTTTCTTATTGATTTAATGTAAAGGCAAAAGTTTTTTGTCTTTAGCTTAATATTTCTGTAATTAATGATCCGATAAATTTCAAAATTTTAAGGAAAATTTACGAAGTCCTGAGTTGTTCAAGGTTTGTTTATCATTAAAATCTCAAGATGGTGTTATTTTATTTTTCTGTCCTGGATGCTAGGAGCACAGCTACCAGTTATCCTAAGATATGTTACTTAAACCTTAAGATCTTTAAAATTAAGATGTACTTATGTTCTCAACTATTTTATTTATGTAGTATGAAATTTTGACGCAAGGTATCTCATTTTTATTTCGTTAAATGAAATAACTTGAGTTAAAAGTTCTGTAGGAAGGTAATTGTTTTAGTAAGTTTTGTAATATAATTATTTAAAGGCTTTTTCATGTCTAAGCTTTTTAATAAATACAATAAAAAAATTTGGGTAAAAGATGTTGTAAAAGTAAAATGGTATGTTTCCTTAATTTTCCGAAGTTTAGATAATAACAATTATGGAAATGAATTGGAAACAAGGGTTTTGATCTCTAGAATCAAAGGCTTCTAGTAAAGCATCAGCTTAAGGATGGTGCATTTCGAATTAAAAACAATTCAAAAAGTCAAAAATTTCCACTAAAGGTTGCTATATTGCAAATACTTGTTTTATCTGGAAATATCTGGGTTTTCAACCTTAAAGGGCCACAACTATAAAATTGAATTAACTGCCCATTGTCCCCTCCCTTACTCCCTGGGTGGAAGTTAACCCAATCACTTAATTAATTTTTCAAAGTGAAAACACAAAACTAATTTTTAGTAGTTAGATTATATATTAGAATTGCACACTCTAATTGTTTCAATGAAGTAAATAATATTTATAAGGAAAACTTTTGTTTTGCTGACAGAAAAATTTGAAGCAAAAACGAATAGTAATGCATAACAGATTTAAGCTCAAAATCAATTATAATACTCATATTATAAAATGTCTTCAACTCTAAATCATTGACTGTTCTACTTAATATCTAAAGGAATAAAGCAATGGTCGAAAAATTGATGTATATCCCCAATGATAATACATAAAATTACCCCTTCTTTAGATTACAATTTAAGGAAGACACTTAATTTAATCAGAATTCACTAAAAGTCCCCAAAATTGTTAAGCCAATGAATAAGAAAACATTATTATAAAACTTTGGGGACTAGTGTAGTAAACAGCCCTCTCTCTGACTAAATGTTTTATAGAAAAGTATTACCTACAGCTGAACTTTAAGTATACTCTACTTGCTTATTACATACTTGGTGGATTTTTATAAAAATAACCAAAAAAAACCCAAAAAGCTTGACATCTAAAACTGTTTTCCCTGGAAAAAAATGAGAGTTTTGTTGTTTTATTTATTTAATGTTTGTTTAAAATAACACTTATTTCTCAAAAAATAGGGCACTTCTATAATAGATTAGGGTATATTACTCATTTAAACTTCATTAAAATTTTGTTTTCCGTTAAAAAAACAGCTAAATATACACATATTAGATGCCGATCTAGTATTTTTTTATTCATGGTAAATAATTGCTAAAAATTGATAAGCTTTTGTTGTTTTGTTGGACTAATATCATACATTACATACCTATACATATGTATTTCATTTAAACTTGAATGCATGTACCATAAATAGAATAGGGTTCTAGTATGTAGGACTAATGGATTTATTATTACTTGGATGTTGCACCAGATTTTGGTTTACTTTAATAGGATGAAACTAGTAGCTGGTTAAAATCACGATTCATGATATGCGTATTTGGTGTCAGCTTATACCAACAACGATATTGATTCCATAAAAAAAATCACGAAACCTATACGCTTTTTTCATCTGTCTTTGGGGGGCTACATATAGTAGAATTGACGACCTCTCCATCTGCCCCCCCCCAAAAAAAAAAAAATATTATTTTAGATTTATTTCGCTTGTTGGCTATAACTTATTCCTGACTTAGTGTATTTGTTTGTTTTTAAAACGTTGACTCCCTTTTTAATATATTTTAAATTTGATGGTTTTTTTTAACTACCTATTCATGAATATAACTATACGAACTTAAGTCAATGTATTTAAATAAATTTTGTAAAGCAAATATTTTAGCGATTTTAAAATTAAACTCTATTGATAACCCATTTTACCTATGATCATTTTTATAAAAAGATAGGGGGGGGGGGTTGAATTTTATATCACATTTGTCCAAACTACGCATTTTTTATGAAAACTTTTAAATATTGGCATTAACGGACGTTTTTAATGGATTTATTAAGCTTTTCTTATAAAATGCTTTAAAAATTAAATCAAACCCTAATTTTATCCAACTTTCTGTTCTGATTTTCAAAAATTTTGTTCCATAAAGATCTTTAGATTTTTATTTGATCCACAATCAAATTCTTCATACATTTTAATATCTTCTTATGCAATAACTTTATGCATGTACAGAGCAAAATTAGCTACAAGACCCTTCTTCTACAGCTCAGTATGGGGCCTATTATTACTATTTAGCCGGGGGCAAGGCAACTCTAAACATAAACATTATTTCATAACAAATTGAGGGTAAAAAATTTTTAACAAAGAAAATTGACTTTTGCGCATTTATCATTAGAAATTAAAATCTACAATTTGAGATTGGTATTCTTGAAATTAATTTAAGTTAATGGATATATTATTACTTGGATGTTGCTCCAGATTTTTATGAAGTGAGGCTCGCAACTAGCTAAAGAAAAGATATCCCCCATCCAATCCCCTTTACCCCATCCCCTCCCCTTCTACTGGATGAACGAACTGGCCAATAATGTAGTCTATATTAGTTAAAATCTTAAGTTAAAATGGCGCCAATTTTTTCCCTGTCAATATATCCACGTATATCCTATACCTATCCATTAGAAAGACATAGTTTCATCATTGCATTTCAATAAGTAAAATGATTTGATGTAAGATCTCAGAAACTTCTAGTCCGACTGGTACCCCAAATTCATAGAGGCTCTGTTATGATTCTAAAATTTGTTGTAGGAAACTCCATTTTCACACAAAAAATGTAAATACCCCCTCCTAAATAGTTGGGGTAATTTTTATATGGGGGGGGGGGGGGAATCACCCCTTTAGGACATCCTTGCAGAAACTCCTGAGGTGGATTCTTAAAAAAAAATTGGCCCCACTAATCGCTTAGTGGTGCAAAATTGTTTTCGTGAAAAATCCTCCAAAATCACATAAAAAATCGACAAAAATTAAATAAAATCTTATGTTAATAACCCTTCTATGATTTTGTTTAATTTTTTGTAGATTTTTAATGTGATTTGGTGGATTTTTCACGAAAACAATTTTGCCCCACTAAGCGATTAGTGGGGCAAATTTATTTTGGGAATCTACCTCTGAATTGGGCTTTAACCCTGTTGTGCTCTAACCCTGTGGGACTACCCAGTACCCAATATAACCTAACCAAACATAATAAAGAAACAAACTAAAAATTATCACCAACATTGTTTAACTTTTTTTCCCAATGAATTTCTGTATCTATATTTTACTCCTTGTTTGATATATCATTTTTCTTTTCTTTTACAATAAACAAGTTTCTAGGTAATCAAATAAAATTTTTTAAAGTTTAAATAAGGATGACAACCAGTAATCTAATCTAAGAAGTAAAGTAATCTAAATAAGTAAGAATTTTCGTACAATATTTCAGTGTCCTATCTTTTAATACAACAGCTGAGAAAAACTATATTTTTATAAAATTAAAAGTATATCAGAGCAGTAACGATAGACAGACTGACAAAGTGAATTAAAGAGTATATGTGTACTAGTTAGTAAGAACAAATTGACAAAAAAAACATCTATCTAAAATGAGGAACATACATTTCTCGTATTCATTCTAATATCTGGTGGATTAGAACGAAAATTTTTTGTCTAGCATCGTATCATATCCAGTTTTCTACGAACAAAAAATGTACACTCATAAGATTAAAATTTTTTTTTTTAGCACATGCCTTCGGCATCTCGGGGCTAAGCTGTTTATAATACGATGCTAGAAATAACTATTCTTCTACAAAAAAATTATTTCCTCTTAGAGTTATCATACAGACTGACGGACAAACTGGCGGACTAAGTAGACTATATACATGATCCTCATGAATATAGGGAATCTTCTCAAAAAAAATTCAGACGTCTAATCTTCAATAGCAGACGAGAAAATCACGTTATCCCTTAATAGAAGTAGCTGATAGACATACATTTCTAATTATGAAGCAGCTTCGCTCACGTAAAGAATAACAGTTAAGGGATTAAAAATCATTATTAAGATAATTGACTAGCAGCTGCGCTTCTAGAATACATCTTTTTAAAAAGTACATGTGTTATATAGAACCTAGAACTTTCTAGTTTATCTAAGTAAGAATATTTTATAACACCTACTTATATAAGAATAGCTTTAGGTAATAGAAAAACATCTTATAACACCACCATAAATCATTACACAGCTTTCACCATTTTGCTCAACGAATGTTTTTTTTAAAGCGAAGCTTTCTATAATTATGGTCGGCCCAACCGTTCGTAACGGATAGATCTTTTCGTTAATTTATACATCTTAGAATTGTCCTATCGATTTCAAACTTTGCATGATGATTCCTATTACAGTTAGGTACGATAAAGGAAGCGTAGCAACTCTATAAATGTCAAAAGTACATATGTCCATTTAAAACATTAAAATAAAAATTCCTTGAACTGCAAGTCTCAATTTTTTAATTAAAGCATCTCTATAATTAAATCCTGATAATAAAAGCATGTCTTATGTCAATACATACTTTAAGACTTCACACTTTTTAAATTTCTTTATTTCATGTTTTATGAATTGTTTTATGGATATTGTCACTCTTGTAGCAATCGCCTCTAGATGTTTAATGGTACGATGTAATGGTGTTTCTTTTGCAATAGTATTGCTTACCAATCGATATGTTTTTACTTGGATGTTGCACAATATTTTCATAAACTCTGATAATGGGATACTTGTAGCTGGCTAAAAAAAGGATAACCGTATCCACCCCCATAACCCCATCCTCTCCCCTCCTACTGCATGAACGAAAATTGAAGTCCATATTAGCAAGTATAATTATGCCATAAGAAGGTTTTTCTGGAATTGGGGGAAATGTAAAGATTTATTTCAAATGCCATTGCCCCCTCTCTCTCTATGTTAAGAAGACAATAACAATGATCTAATCATTTTCTAGTTTTCAAGAATGTTTCATAAAAGGTCTTGCATCAGATCAGTTAAATGTTTATCCTGCTTTTAGAGTTGCATAAAGCATTTATCGAGATCTTAAGGGACAGACAGATGGACGAACGGAAGAACCCGACAGACAGACAAACTGTGTACTACTTTGTAATACACAAATGGTCGCGACCCTAGTACCTAGCGGCTCTGTTTTAAAAGGGATAGAGGGTGCTAGAAAAATAGCTTAAATCCTCCCAAGACTTAGATAGCCTATAACCATCCCAAGACCTAAATTGCCTAAAACCATCCCAGGGCCAATTGAGAAATCTATCGGTTCTATATAAGTTATTGAAATCTTAAGTTTCAGGCAAAAAACCTTGCTACTTTATATAACAAGTACCGAGTTGTATTGAAACCATCTTGCCCTTACAATTGTATGATATTTTAATTGGAATTTTAAGAGGAGAAAGAGGAAAATGGCCATAAATAACTATTAAACTAACCCATACAATTATAAAATCATTTCAACAAGGACCGAACGGTAAAAATTGGGCGTAGTTAGTTAAAGAAATGGATATAGATCATACGTGGATTTTATGATAAGAGAAAATTTTCAATTTAGCTTGCTAACAAGAATATCACTTATTGGTCAGTTCGTTCATCTAGTAGGAGGGGAGGGTGGGATGTGAAATTGGTGGCTGGGGGGATCGTTTTTATTAGCCAGCCACAAGTTTCACTTTGTTTGAATATATGTTAGATATAAGTAACAATATTGATTAGTTGAATAGATTAGATTGAAACTAAAAACTACTTAATTTTAGTTATAATTATACATTGTTGCTGACTTAAGCAAATGGAGATTTTAAATGAATCATAGAGAAGTTGCTTTTCTTATGTCACAAGGATGACAATATTCAAAAGTAGCAAAGCCGAAATAAATCATGGATGGACAGACAAACGGTTAAAGGGAATCATAGAGTGAAGTTCATAAAAAAGGGGGGAAATAATGTGTGATTATTAAGTTTTAAAAAAATTAATACATTTCTCTTTTTTAGCATGACTAACAGTCTGACGGACAAAGTAAAACATGTTTTTTCTGGAAGCTCTATATCAAATAGCAGACCGGAAATTCATATTTATCCAATAGCACGCTTTACTAACCGGACAGTCAAAGTTAATTAAATAGTAGCTACGCTACTAAAAACATTTATGTATCTGTGGCTACAGCAACCTTTAGTGAAAAGGCCTAAAAATCACGCCATAGTCGTAACATAGACAAGTATTCCGTAATTTCATTCCATTTTAATCATGTATTGATTTTGTTCATGTAAGAATTTTTAAAACACATACGAATTTTCTGTTAGTTGTTTATGAATTGAAATAAACTGTCTTTAAGTTTTCTTACAAAAAAAGTAAAAAGGTAAAATAGTTTTTCTTTGAAGGCAAAATTCCTATTTTTTAGGTCAGGGAAGGCTCTTATAACTATTTTGGGGGAGGGTACGTTATGATTTTTTAATTTTTACTTTTTTCAAATTAAAACTAGAATTTAAATTATGTCTAGGGTCTAATCCACCCCCCCCCCCCTCCCCCTCAAGAGACCAAGGGGGATTGCCGTAAGTTTATTTAGATTCCAATATAACGCTCTATATAAGTCCATATCACTGGCCATAGTATCAATATTAAAAGTACAGAATTTTTTTATCACGTCTAGGGGCAAAGCCCCTAGAGGCTAGGGGCGAAGCCGCTAGTATTATATAAAAGAGTAAGCATTTTTTGTCTGTACTGAAGGATCTTGCTAACCGCTGAACCTACTTAGTTCTCATTTTCAAGGAATCTTCAAATATGTCTCAGGATGGTTTTAGGCTATTTTATTTCCGGATTAATGTCTTGGGATTGTTTTAGGCCAATTTTTGCCATTTCCTAGCTCTTGAAATACAGAGCCCCCAGATGCATGGGGCGCAGCCTCTAGTCTATTATATAAAAGAGTAAAGCTTTTTTTTGGGTTGGCCGGTAAAATCTCGACAACCACTGAATTGTCTGTATTCTCCATTATAGGGAAGCTTTAAATAGGTCCCGGGATGGGTTAAGGTATTAAAATGGCTTTAACACATTAAAGAAAAACGAGGAAGTGTATTTACGCCCCCTCCCCCCTTCAACAAAAAAATAGGGGAAAAGCCATGTACAATTTGAAGATGTCTTATTTAATATCAAATTTTCCAATTTTTAATGTTACGTAATGTTAAAAATTATAAATATTATACCATGACGCCTCAATCTTGTATCTTTTAAAACCAGGGAGGGGGAAGAGGACAATTGCAAATTAATATTCCACATCACTTTTCCCCCTAACACTTAGTAGCCTCCAGAAAAATTTTAAATTGGAGTGAAATATAATTTATCGTTCATTGTCATTTCCCTGTGTCAATGATTATGTACCTTTCTAAATAGAACGTACTCAAAAATACTCTTGCTCTAGAGTTAATATGATATAAATCTAGGCCTACCATCATTGAAGCAGCGAAGCAACTCTTTTTTTTAATTAGCGCCTGTTTGTCTATTGTTAAAAAAAAAAACTTTTTACCTTTGCTTATTCCTTATTGTTTAGCTACTCTATAATTAACTTTGTCTTACCTTCTAATAGTAGGGGGGAAATTTGATTTACTCAGCTTCTATTTAAGATAGAGTGCGGAAATTTTTAGTATTTATATTTATATATACTCTAACGTCCAAAGTTGCTTATGTTTATTGGCAAAGGCATTCCTCTATTACTCACTATTAGTATTAGTGTAACATGCCAGACATAGCCTTAGTAGGTGCTAGTTTTAATGTCTCTAGTACGACGCGATGTGGGCCATACTCATACCTGACATTTTATTTATCTATCCCTTTACAGCTATACCTGCTTAATTTCATGCAACTATCCCTTTACAGCTATACTTGCTTTATTTCATGCAACTATCCCTTTACAGCTATACTTGCTTTATTTCATGCAACTATCCCTTTACAGCTATACTTGCTTTTTTTTCATGCAACTATCCCTTTACAGCTATACTTGCTTTTTTTCATGCAACTATCCCTTTACAGCTATACTTGCTTTTTTTTCATGCAACTATCCCTTTACAGCTATACTTGCTTTTTTTTCATGCAACTATCCCTTTACAGCTATACTTGCTTTTTTTCATGCAACTATCCCTTTACAGCTATACTTGCTTTTTTTTCATGCAACTATCCCTTTACAGCTTTACTTGCTTTTTTTCATGCAACTATCCCTTTACAGCTATACTTGCTTTTTTTTCATGCAACTAACTATCCCTTTACAACTATACCAGCTTTATTTCAAGTTAGGTTTACTTATCTGAATTGCAGTTTGAGTAAGGCTAAATTATGGTTACAAGATATTTGCAGGGAGGGGGGGGGGGGGTGGACATTGGACTAGTTTCCAAAGTTTATATTAACGTTTTCTTATTCGTCGGCTTGATAACTTTAGGGACTTTAAATGAATTTTGATTGGTTGGATCATCAAGTGTTCAATTGTTTCGACCACTAATTGTAATATTCAGAAGGGGAAACTTTGTGCATCATCTTTGGGGAAAGTTATCAATTTGTCGGCCCTTTAGATCCCTGATAAATTTGCTTGGTTTAAAATATCTAATTCGGTTGATACTAGATAAATGCAGGCTTAACTAAATAATATGATTTTATTGCAGGTATGTACTATCTAGTTTGAAAGCTGCGTCTCTAGTCAGCAGGGATAAGTAATAGGATCTTTTTCTGTCTGTCTCTACCGATTTTGATGACCTCTTAACCGAAATGGTTCACATTAACAATGTAGCTTCTTATAGGTCATGGGAAGGTTTATAACTATTTAAGGAGAAGGTACCACCACCCTCTAAAAAGAAATTGCTCTAGAAAAAAAAAATTAAGGACCGCCAAGCGAGCCACTGGCGTACAGACATTAGTAGAAAAATAAAAAATATTTTTTTCTCAACTTATATATTTTTAAAGAAAACATTTAAAGTCCCTCTATAGGCCTCTAGGGGCGTAGCCGTTAGTTGCTGATAACATATCATAAAGCAAGAGTGTAAGGGAAGGGTGGAAAGAGGGGGGGGGGCTGGCTAGATAAGTACTGTATTAAGCTTTACTAGTCTTTTTATAACCATGGACTATATATTATATTGTTGTTACTTTAATACTTATGGCCATAATTAGATTTCCAGAATAGCTTTGAAACCGATTAATATCCGCTAGATCAGAACCGGTTCTCAGCTGTACTGAAAAATCATGTATTGCATAGTATTACAGAGAATTTTCCACGAATATTAAATTAAAAATCATAAAATAATTTATCATATTATCCGCAGAAAGCTGTCCATAAAAAGAAAATAACCGGGTATAGTCCCTTTCGTGACATCGCACCTTAAGGGGCGATTCTTCGTATTTTTCACAGTAGGTTTTCTCCTATTTCTATCCTTTGCGGGGGGCTCTAACCCTGCAGGGCCAATTACCTAACCCCGTGGGGCAATCACCTAACCCAACATAACCTAACCTAACTTAAAATAACCTAAAAAAAGTCCTTTTAAAAATACGACAAATCGCCCCTTAAGATGCGATGTCACGAAAGGGACTATTCCCAAATAACCATTATATTATTCAAAAGACAAAAGCTTGGTGTTGCTTCGCTTCTTATAGTTTTTGTTCCATAATTATTATGTATCAATCAAAAATTCATTTGTTTAGTAATAAACAAAAAGTTAGTAATTCTTCAGGGAAGTAGGGGACATTTGATTGTTTATTACACTAGTCCCCAAAGTCGTATAATAAAGTTTTCTTTTTTGGTGGCCTAACAATTTGGGGACTTAAATTTAATTTTGATTGGTTGGTTGGTTCATTAAGTTGAGTGTCCAAACGTTTCAACCACTAATTGAATCCTTAATGATTTTCATTACCCCCGGCAAAACCCTGTAATCGCCACTGTTTGTAAAAATTAAACAAAAATAGATAACTTTTTAATATGAGAAGTTTTTTTTACCTCGCCTTAATTCATTTAGAAGCTAATATTTATATAGCATTAGTAAAAAACTCTATTCTCTAAATCCTTTATCCCTGCAAATAAATTTTGATTTACAGTCCTTTGTCTTAGGTTTTTATTTAGATTAGTTATTTAGGGAAAATTTGATCATTAACCATTCACAATAACAAGGATATGCATCTACTAAAGATGCACAGAAATGCTCATAGAAAATTAACAGTATCTTTGGCAGAAAGACCTAAATGCAGATATAGTTCTTCTTTTCAATAACGCTTCTTTTAGGTTCAGTAAAGGTCTATAACTACTTGTGGGTAGGTCTCCTCCCTCCAAATAGAAATCGCCTCTGGAAAAATCTCTTACAAAAAAGTGGGTTCATGTGCCCCTAGAGGCTAATAGGGGCGAAGCCGTTAGCAATGAATATAGAAGCAATGATAGCAATAAGTAATTCATTATTTTAGACACAAAAAAAAACTAAAAAAAAATGAAAATAGGGACCGACCATAAGCTAATATATATAAAGTAGTTCCACTACTAAAAATACATACAAAATACTTAAAATATTTGCCCCCAGGACGAAATTAAGATTTTATATCTAGTTCATTTAACTATGAACTTTAAAACATTTTATTTATGGCTTTGGATTGACCATTAATTGTAGATTTGTTGATATAATTAAAATGTATTCAGCTGGGGAGGTCTTTTTAAATGTTTTTTCAGGCCCTATATAAATCTCAAAGGGGGGGGGGCGAAAGTGACACTTTTTGAAACCAAAACTAAGAGTCAACATAGGAACTCGACTAAAAAAAGGGTTACAGGTCTGAGATTTTGCATGGCAGTTGCTTTATAGGGGTACAATATGGAACTGTGAAGAAACGGCGGCGCAACCGCCAAAACCGCCGTTTCCCGCCGTAATTTTTGTTGCCTTTTCTCGGCGGTTTTCGGCGGTTGCGCCGCCGTTTCTTCACAGTTCCATATTGTACCCCTATAAAGCAACTGCCATGCAAAATGTCAGACCTGTAACTCTTTTTTTAGTTGAGTTCCTTTGACTTTTAGTTTTGGTTTCAAAAAGTGTCACTTTCGCCCCCCCCCCTTTTAAGAAAAAAATTAAGTAGACTAATCGGACGATTATATCATGCTATAATAGAAATAAAGGTTACAAGTTTTCTTCCCAAATCCAATAAAGTTAAAATGATTCCCATTTCTTCATTAAGGGAACATTTGAATTTATATTACTTTTCTACTAGCACCAAAGTTACAAAACTACGTTATCTTATTCGTTAGCTCAAAAACTTTGAGAAGTTATATTGAGAAAAAAAAATTTCAATCCTCAGATCCTCCTTTCTTGACAAACCTTGACAAACTATATCGTATACATCTAACACAAAGTAGAACGATGTCTGTTTGTTTGTCTGTCTGTTTGTTTGTATGTTTGTTTGTAGCGAAGGATCTCGCTAACCGCTGATCCGATCGGGTTCTCCTTTTACAAGGTAGCTTCTCATAGGTCCCGGGAAGGTTTATAACTATTTTTTGGGGGATGGGTACCCCTAACCCCCCAAAAAAAATGAAAAATCCCTCCCACAAATTTTTTTTCTTTTTAAAACTAAAGTTAAAATAGTGGGGTCGACTACCCCCGGCCCCCCCCCCCCCCTCAAAAAAAAATTCCATTCCCAAAAAAAATATTTTTTAAAGTTTCTTTAAAATCTAAAACACGAAAAATTAGTTTTATCAAACCTCTTGGGGCAAAGCCCCTAGAGGCTAGGGGCGAAACCGCTAGTATTTAGAATTGGAATAAGAATTTGAAAAGAATTTTGAAGTTCCCTTCCAATATTAAATTTTTTGGGGGATGTGAGTGGAAGTTTCCGAAACCTTAAACTTCAGACAAAAAAAAACTTACTGCTTTATATAATAGGACAGTCTATTAAGGCTTCAGCCGGCCTCTTTTACATTTAGTATTCAAGAAAAAATGTCCGTTGCTATTTGTATCGTTTAAATCAGTCTGACCACTATCATACTATTACAAAGGCCATGGGTAGGGGGGGGGGGGGGGGGGGGGACCGACAGGTGCATGTACCCTGTCGACCCTCCTTTTTCAGTTTTAATTTTTAAATGAAAAGTTAATAAAAAAGTTTGAATCTTTTATTGCCTACTTACCATATATAAAAGTAACAGGATGTCTGTGTGTGATTATCTGTAGCAATGTATGGGTCTGGGTAAGTTTATAGCTATTTTGGGGGAAAGTACCAAATTTTTTCTCTCTTAAATTAAAAAAAAAAATTAAAATGTGGGTTAGTCGACCTTCTTCCCCCCTCCCACTTCAAGTGCCACTAGGGACAAATCCGCTAAAATTTGTTAAGAGTCTTTCTTTAACGTACTGGTCAAGCAACATGTACAGTTCTTTTTCAGAAACAACTGTTTAATTTACAGTTTCCAAAAATTTTTGGGTATATTTGGGATTTCTTTCAATATTTTTAAACTGATTTTATTAAATTTTTAACAAAAACTTACATTTGAGACAATTTCAGACTAGAACTTTACAGTTTAGTTTAATTTCAAATATATATTATTTTTAGACATCATGCTGTTAAAAGGGGTAGTTTCACGAAATGCATTTGAACTTAATTTAGTGAACCGCATATTCTATCCTGGTTAAATGGTTAAACTACATTTATATGCTATACAATGAATTTATATAAATATATTATATTGTAGAAGGTCCATTATAGGAAGCTAAATTAACGACTAATTTCACCCTGTCAATATATCTACGTATATCCTATATCCATTCTTATGCATCTATCATTGGAGCGTTGAAAATTCCCTTTCTAACCCAATGACAGACAGACATTGTAAGTTATAGAGTAGCTTCAATATTTCAAACAAAGAAATATAAATTTGTTGCAGAATTTGTTTCTGTGCTTGCCTCAAATTAAATTGGTAGAAACCTTTGTAAAAGTTAATAGCTCCTAGGGAGGGAGGGAACATGGGGCTGTTTATTACACTAGTACCTAAAGTTTTATTATGATGTTTTGGTATATGTTGACTTTTATTGATTTTGATTGGTTGGTTCATTTAGTTGACTGTCCAAGAGTTTCAACCACTAATTGTAATCTTTAAAAGAAATTATCATCGGAACGGTATACAAAATTTATCTGCCAATGTCTTATCCCTTTGGATCCCTGAATAGCTGCCGCCCAACACTGATTGCCTATAATTTACCATTGGCAAAAGTAATAGAAATTAGAGCAATTGTATGAGATGGTTAATAACAATAGTATCATAGGAAAACCTGAAATTGAAATATAACTACGACCCATCCACATTAATGTAAGACAGAAAGAACAAACTCCCCCTTCCCAACTCCTTATTTTAAAAAAAATGAATTTTTTTACTTTAGGTCAGTTTAGTTTAGGTTATATTGGGTATTGGTTAGCCCAGAAGAGTTATAGCACCGCAGGTATAGGCCCCGCAGAAGTTAGGCATATGGAGAGAAAAAAATCCCCTCCCCCCCCCCCTCTCCTTTATTTTCAATTAATCTTTAAGATAAAGGGGGGAGTTCAGTGCTGGAGTAGGTACTTTAAATAAAAGCACCAACATTTTGCTATATGTTATTCTTTTGTCTGTCCCCTTTCTTCCAGGCAAATATTAAAGATGATTTTCTCATTGTGCAAGTAACTCTAATTCTCTAATCTCTATTGCATTGACAAGTGTATAAGCAATGGCTATTTGTTAAAAATTAAGAATTGACCAGTTTTATGATATTTTGTACACCATTTCTTTGTTAGTAATGGCGGTGCACAATGACTTTTGCATTTTTCAATTTGTTACCATGCAGCTCCGCCCCTTGCCTCAAGGGGGATTCATAGCAAATTTGATAGACTATCTTAGTCAGAGATCTAAAGAGATAAGACAATGGCCGATAACTTTATGTACACCTACAATACTAAAGTAAAACTTAATATTATTTTTTTTTTGAATAGCTAAACTCAAAGATCGACACTTATAGGAAAAAATAGAGGATTGAAATAAGCTTTTTGTTGCATATATTTGATAGATCTTTTAAGATATCGATCTTCCCTAAGTTAAAAAAGAATACAAAAAAGCAAGATTGTGGATTTTCGGATTAAAACTTTCAAATTTGGTTAAATTCTGTTTAATCAGATTTTAGCTGCCAGTTTTAAAAATAAGCTACAAATACGATTTTGTTCAACATCATTGGTAAAAATGATAAACCAACACACGAAACTGATAAAAAAGATTTGCTATTAAAATTGTCTGAATTTTATATTCTTTTATGTTTTTATCTCGTAAATTCTTTATATATTTAAGAATTACAGCTTTAATATAACTTACAGTGGTATCCCACAAAGTATCCTGGTGAGCACTTATATCTTCCTCCCCCTCAATATTGGTAAATATAAATGAGGGGGAGGTTACATTGGTACACTGCAGGGTTAGGGCCCCCTTAGGGGTTAGGCAAATAAAATACTACCCCCACTCGGCCCCTTTAATTAAAGGGGTAGTTTCACAAAATTTGAACTTAATTTAGTGAACCGCATATTTTTTGCTAGTTAATGGGTTAAACTATATTTATATGGCATATTTTTGAAAGAATTTCAAATTTCTACCACGTAGTTTTTAAAATATCAATATCGTCTTTTTAAATTGCATATATCACAAAAAGACGATTTTTAAGTCTTGTTATTTTCAAAACTACGTGGTAGAAAATTGAAATTCTTTCAAATATGCGGCTCACTAAATTAAGTTCAAATGCATTTCGTGAAACTTCCCCTTTATTTTAAAATTAGTTAGGGAGGGGTATTATTAGTGCTTAACTGGCCAATTGTGTGAAAGCACCTATTATCATTTGAGTTAGCAATATTTAAAACATTGGATCTACTGCAGTTCACGGTCAAACGGCTGAACGTACAGATCATGCCCGCACACTGTTTTAAGCGGCATAAGAAGGCCTAGAAATAATCTGGAATAGCCATAAATCAATTATGCATAATTATCTCGCAGTGCAAAGAAATGCGCGAAAAAGACCTATTTTACGCGTTTTTCTTCAGTGAAGCTTTCCCTGTGCATAATTGGATCTTTGCTATTCCAGATTAGTTGTAGGCCTTCTTATGCCGCTTAAAATGATGTGCGGGTATAATCTGTACGTTCAGCCGTTTGGCAGCTAGCAGCCTTTAAAATTCATAGATTTTTGGAAATATTGCTTACCAGCAATATATCACCGTGAACTGCAGTATATCCAAAACATTTAAACATTACTACTTTTCCTAACATAGCTGCGCTACTATATAACAATTGAAATAATTATCCCTGTTGTAGCAAAAATATTAAAATAATGCAAATATTTTTGCATAAACAAATTGCAACTTCAAATCTAGACATTTTGTTAAGTATAATATTAATATAAGAAACAAAGGACGTATTATTCATAGATTTTAATTAATTTGAATAAGATATATTCCTTTCTCGTATTCATTCGAATCCGGTGGATAGGAACCGGTTCTCATCCATGCGAAAAAACTATTTCTAGCATCGTATTATATCCAGCTTTCTACGAATATAAAAATATACAATCATAAGATTAAAACCAGTTTTTTTAGCCGGTGCCTTCGGCACCTCGGGGCTAAAAAACTAGTTCTAATCTCATAATTGTACATTCTATATCCGCGGAAAGCCGTTTATAATACGATGCGAGAAATAACTATTACACTATTGGTACCCCAACCCAGTCCCATTTAATTTAAAAATATTGAAAATAAGGAAGTGGGGGAGGGTAGTAAGGTTATTTATGGGGTATTAAGTAGCCCCGCAGGATAAGACATAAAGAAAATAAAAATCTTCCCCTTATCTAATTTATTTCGCTTCTAGCCTTTAGGGGCTTTGCCCCAAGAGGTGATAAAAAAAATTAAGGCGAAATTCGTTAAAGGACCAAGGAAATCTTAAGCAATAAGGGGTTTGGTTTTTGGGGGATTGGGGGTGTCCCACCCCCCAAGAAAATAGCTTAAAACCACCACAGGACCAATAGGTATATACCCTGAAGAGTAGAATCCGATCGGTTCAGTGGTTACCGAGATCTTAAGGGACAGACAGACAGACAGACGGACAGACAGACATCGTTCTACTTTGTATTATAGATTACTGGATTGATACACACTAAAGCCTTATTTTCACAATGACAGATATTTATTAAAAAGAGTTATGATTCAAATAGATTAAAATAACACCTTTATTACATAGCTTTTATTTGAATAAACAAGTATGAACATGGAGCGAATATACTTTACAATTTACTTTTTCAAAGTGGTCGGTCTGTGTGTCTGTAATGTTCTAGTTAGCATTTAATTTTAAAAAAGAGTAATTTATCTGATATACAGCTTGTGCAGATTCTTTAACTAATAGTGGCTTCGCCCCTAGCCTCTAGGGGCTTTGCCCCAAGACGTTTGATTAACCTATTTTTGTGTTATTTAGATTTAAAAAGAAAAGGTAAAAAAATATATTTTTTGGGGGGGGGCGAGGGGTATTTTGTGAGGGTTGGGGGTGTCCCACCCCCCAAGAAAATAGCTTAAAACCATCACAGGACCAGTAGGTACATTCCCTGAAGAATAGAGCCCAATCGGTTTAGTGGTTACTCAGATCTTAAGCGACAGACAGACGGACGGACAGACAGACATCGTACTACTTTGTATTATAGATATGTACATCTATCCTATAACCTACTTGGTCCGTCGATCCGTTTTCCTTCAATTCTTTTAATTCTTGTTTGTAAAAAATATCATAGCTTTGCTACTTTTGAACATATCTATCCTTGTATTTGTACAAATAACATAAGAAGAACCTGTCATACAAAAAATTATTAAAAGCCTTTAAAGTATGCCAAGCCTCTAAAATAATCTTTTTATTATTGTTTTTTTTGTCTCTGTGTTTGTTCTCAGGGATCTAAAGGGATAAGACAATGGCCGATAAATTGATGTGAATCTCCAATGTTGATACAAAAAAATACCCTTCCTGTAGATTACAATTAAGTGGTTGATACAGTTGGACACTCAACTTTAACCAATCAAAATTCAATTAAAGTCCCTAACAAATAAGAAAACGTTAATTTGAAACACTAGGGACTAGTGTAATAAACAGTCCAATGTCCCCTTCCTCCCTGTCTACTACAATCTCTGTACGTACGTATAACATAAAAAGTTATTGCGTAGTTACGCACGTTTCATAATTTTAGGTAGCGCAACTACTATATATTCTACGTCGCGTCCGTACGTTCATGGTATTTATAATAAGTGTAGACGTACATACATTATTTTCATGATTAAAAGTAACAAGATGTCTATCTGTGTGTCTGTCTATCTGTATGTTTGTTCTGAAGAATTTCGTTAAGCGATGTAGTTGTCTTCTACAGTGAAGCTTCTCATAGGTCCATGGAAGGTTTATAACTATTTTGGGAGAGGGTAACTCCACCCTTCCAAAAGGAAATTTCTCTGGAAAAATATACCTCCAACCTTTTTCTTTTAAACCTAAAATTTAAAGTGGATGAACGACTCTGCATTTTCCCCTATGCGTAGCTGCTGGTAAATAATAATTTTCTCTAACTCTACTGAATACACCTTTTAGTTTTTTTTATATGATGGATGCTATCATTCTTGTTTTATTGTATAAATAAAATCCTAATAATAACACGATGACATTTAATTTTTGCATTGAATAGGTTATTACATAGTAATAACACACAATCGGCTTATCCAGGGTTTTAACGGATTTTTCAACCGTAGAAAAAAGAACTATTTTCGTATGTTATTTAATTTTGTTCTTATTCATTAATCTTTTGTTATTAAAAAAAAAAACTCGACACTAGAAAGAATTTAGGGATCTAATGGGATAACACAATGGTCGATAAATTGATGTACATCCCCAATGAAGATACATAAAGCTAACCCTTCTGTAGATTACAATTAGAGACTAAAATGTTTGGAAAGTAGACGCTAAATTTGAAGTACCAACTAATAAAAATTCAGTAAGTTGTTAGGACCACAAATAAAAAAAAAACATTATAAAACATTGGGGACCAGTGTGATAAACAGCCCTATGTCCCTTCCTTCAATAAAAAGAATTACCTGAGCTGGATGTTTAAATCATAATAATGGTGCGCTAAATCACCCCGCGCACCATTGAAATGATTTAAAGATCCAGCTCAGTTATGTTAAAAACATAACTTATTCCTTTAAATAAATTACTGAAAATTTAGAAATAACTAATCCCATATTTCCCTGTATTGAAGTTATAAATAGAATAACGGATTCTATTTGATGTTACAAAATGTTCTCAAAGGAGGATGACAACATCCATGAAAGTGAAGCTCTAAAATCAATCGGTGGGACAAACGAACATTAACACTTGTAGTAGAGTGTCAAAACTTAATTAGCAGAAAACTAACATATTTAAAACTTTATTACAGGGATTATTTGGTTTTCATTGTACCTTGTTTTCATATAAATCATTTTAAATAAAATAAAATACTTTAATTGAACCCACGGAATAATACAGAATAATACAATTTCTTCGCTTTCTAAAACTTATATAAGTGTAATTAACGATAAGAGCTACACGTTAAGGAGGCACAGACCTGCCCTAATTATAGAAAAGCGTCGGGTTTACCCATAACTTGCTTGAAACGCACTCTCATCCCCCTCTCTCAATCTTTGTAAAGTTTTGTATGCATTTTTACCTTTCCCATAAAAAAGTACCTTAAAATCAAAACCTAGGTGGTTTATTTTGTGTGGTCAAATGCAATTTCAAAGTGATATTGCCAAAAATGTTTGCTTATTTTAATTACGCAATGTTTATTTTATTTTGTTGTTGAATTATTCATATTGTTTCATAATGTTTCTTCCTATTTGATATATGATCTTCTTATCACTAGAGGCCTCTAAGGAGGGTGGGGGTACCCTTCCACAAAATAGTTTTAGCTTTCCCAGGACCTTTAGTTTTACGCTAAGGCCAGGTTTTTAAAAGCGAAGCTTTTCTATAATTAGGGTCGGTCCGTCCGTACGTCCGTCCGTAACGGATAGCTTTTTTCGTTAATTTAGGCATGTTAGAATTGTCCTATCGATTTCAAACTTTGTATGGTGAATCCTTTAGTAGTTAGGTACGATTTAGAAAGCATAGCAACTCTATAATCATTACCAGAATGTCCGTATGTCCATTTTAAACATGTTGATTTTTTTACTTTTTTAACAACAAATTTTTATGTGATCTAATTATCCGTTTGATCTGATTTTTGGTATATTGATTCCTGGAACAACAAAGAACAATATTATAAGCGAAGCAACTCTATAATCAAGTTCTAATAATATAAGTATGTCCATAAACATTATCCTGTATCCAGCAGTTTTTCAACAAATTTACTTGCAATTTTGGTTTGACTCTTATACATTTATATTCTGATTATTCAGTTCGGACACTATACAAGTGTTAATGTTCGTTTGTCCTTCCATTTCAGAGCTTCGCTTTTATGGATGTTGTCATCCTTGTTTAAAGAGAAATTAAAGCACGCCCGATAGTTTAGAGATATATAATTTTGTTTACCTTTTTCGCAAGTCAAAACAATATTTATTTTCTATTTAAATGGATTTTGACTGGCAAAAAAGTAAAAGGTATTATAGCTATGGACTTGTATTGAATTTTCATTGGTTGGTTCATTTGGTATCCAACGGTGCAAACACTACAGAAGAAGTAATTTAGTTTCTCATCATTGGGGATTTACATAAATTTATCGGCCATTGTCTTATCCCTTTAGATCCCTGTTAGTTTTGCTACTTACAAAATAAATTCAACATTTTAATTAAGTTTAAATAAGGGGGGGTTTTTAATGCAACCATCTCGTAATCAATGTATAAATGGCACGTAAAATTCGAATTTTGATCTGAAATTTTGCATGAGTAATCCTTGGTAGGTCTATTTTCCCTAAATCGAAAAAAAAAGTTGAAAAAGTAACGGCTAACGGCTCAGCCGTTTAGCCGTTTTTTTGGCTATTTTTAGTGCAAATTTGTCATAAATTACGTAGAAATCAATTTTTTGAAACATATTTTTGCTTTAAATCATGTGAAATGATACAAAAAAACATTTTTTAGATTTCTAGTACCAGCAACTACCGGCTAGAACCGTTTGAAAACGTTTTGGATCGGAAAAGAGCATTATGTGGAGAGAGGTTTCGTGATGGATTTCGCTTGAAAATACCCAACAAATGGCTAAACTAATGCACCGCCAGCCGTTAGCCGCTACTTTTCCAATTTTTTGTTCGATTTAGGGAAAATAGACCTACCAAGGATTACTCATGAAAAAATTCAGATAGAAATTCGAATTCTAAGTGCCATTAAACCCCCCCCCCCCCCTTTTGTTTACCTTTTTTGCAAGTCTAAACAATATCTCTTTTCTATTCAAATGGATTTTGACGTATTATAGCAATGGACTTGTATTGAATTTTCATTGGTTGGTTCATTTGGTATCCAACGGTGCAACCACTACAGAAGGAGTAATTTAGTTTCTCATCATTAGGGATTTACATAAATTATCGGTCATTGTCTTATCCCTTTAGATCCCTGTTAGTTTTGCTACTTACAAAATAAATTCAACATTTTAATTAAGTTTAAATAATTTGCATATGAAAAACAAGGATGACTAATACCATAAGTAACGAAGCACAAAGAAATTATAGATGGATAAACGCACAAAGTTAGCTATAGGGCAGATGTTCAGTGTACAGAGAGATGTACAGAGAGAGAGAGAGACTTTGAAATTATATAAAATCACGACAGTTAAAAAAAATAAACATCAACGCCTATTATAGCATGACCGTTACGACAGGCTGACAGGCTGCTTTTTGGTAAGGGATATCTTCACAAAAGAATCAGCATTATAGCAACCATGAAAATCACATTTTCCTTATAGCATTACTGATGGACTGACAAAGTGAATTATAGAGTAGCTTTACTACTAAAAAAAGTTTATGTGAATAACTCTATTGATGCGCAACTTTTATGGAACTCAACGGTAGAATGAATTTTTGAAAATTAATTGATTTTTTTCAAATTCTTCTAAAAACAGCTTAAAACCTGCCAAACTTGTAAGAATGATTTTATGGAAAATTGTGTTTTTCGGTGTAGACCATAAAGGCAAATTAGTTTAAGAGAATAGTTAATTATCACATCGCATTTTAAACAGCTTTCCGTGGATATTAAAATTAAAAATTATATGATTAAAACTAGTTTAAAACCCGAGGGGCCGGAATCTCATGCTAACGAAACTATTGTTAATTTTACTATTTTTATTGTGATATTCGTGGAAAATTGTCTAAAATTCGATACTGTACATGATTTTTCAGTATAGCTGAGAACTTGTTCTAAAAAATATGTATACCGATGTTTGCTTATTGTTCGTTTGTATCTCCAAATTCTATCAAGACATTGATGTCCTCCTAAAGGGGGCTAAATCTAAAGGGATAGGACAATGGAGGATAAATTGATGTACATACTCAATGATGACAAATAACCCCTTTTGTAGATCAAAATTATTGGTGGAAAAGTTTGGACTCTGCTAGTTTGGAATCAACCAAATCAAGATTTAATGTAAGTTCCCAAAGTTTTAAAAGTCAACAAATGACTTTGGGTACCAACATAATTAACGGTCCATTGTCGTGATGGTCACAGAGATCCAGTCGGGTGATCTTAACTGACATACAAAAAAACTTACTACTTTACCAGCTGCTATTAGATGTAGTCAAGTCAATATCTTTTATTTACAGTAAAAAAAAACTTTTGAAAAATCAATAAATATATTCAAAATTGTATGTATTATTGTGAGAATTATTCACCACATTCATAAATTGTTGTTCCTGATAATTTAAACAAGAATAACAAATCCCAAAAATGCACAAAGACCGCATAGTCAACCCTCCCCCCTCCCCTCCTTTATTTTAATTAAATTGAAAATATGGGAGATGTAATTTTTCGTTATATTGGGTGAAAGAGAAGTCCTGCAGGGTTAGGGTCCTCCATTGCATTGGAACATAAAGGGCAAAGCCCCCTTCCTATAATTTCAATTTTTTAACAGGGGGGGGGGGGATTCATGAACGCCTGGCATTTTTAGGGAAAACGCCACAAGGCAATAAGTTGTCTTTAAAGGACGCCTGCAAGAAATACCACGCTTTAACTGCTGAAAGACTGCCACAAGTAGACCCAATACCCGAAATTTAAAGCCTTCAGCTTCAATAACAAAAAAGTTCTAGGCAAAATAGCATTTTATGTACAATGAAATTTTGAAAGATTTACAATGCTTATAAAAGAAAAAAACAATATTAAATTACGTCGCCTAGACACAAAATTATGACTTTATCTTTGTCAGAAACTTAGATTGCAGGTAACTGATTACATTTTTACAATAAAAACACCACATCTCATAGTCAAAATCCATGAAAAAAATTCGATTTAAATTGCATTTTTAAACGAAAATCAAACGGAAACAAAGGGGGAAACTAAGACAAGCTCAGCTGTGATTGGTTGTTTAGCTGATTCAACCTTCTGATTGGCTACAGTACAATCGGTACAACGCAAGTTAAACTTAATTTTTTTTACTGATTTTGAATATAAAAATGGGTATTTTTATCGTAAAAATATAATTAGTTACTGGTTGCCTAAATTTATGACAAAAATAAGCTTATAATTTTGTTTCTAGGCCACGTAGTTTAATTTCAAAATTTCTAACATTAGCACTGCAATTCTTTCAAAATTTTCATTGTATATAAAATGTCATTTTAAAATGCCTAGAACTTTTTTGTTATAGAAGATGAAGGCTTCAAATTTGGGGTATTTGGTCTACTTGTGGCAGTCTTTCAGCAGTTAAAGCGTGGTATTTCTTGCAGGCTTCCTTTAAGGTGTAAGTTTCAATATTACTCACTATGCCATAAAATTATACCTACCTGCTGACGGTTTAAAAAGCGTGTAAAAATATTATAATCAATTAAAAACGTACTGCAATTAAAGGGTCTTCAAATTTTTATGTAGTTTATTATCAAGTATTAACTCAGTATAACGCAGAAATGCGTATGTAATAGACAGATAGCACATATCAGCTGACGCAAAAATGCGTAAGTATTAAATAGATTAGGCATCAGCTGTCTGCATTGACGCATAAATGCGTACACGATAGAGTTACTGTTGCTCGTATATCAGTGTTTATTTGTTTACGCTAAAAAAAAGACCAAAATTTTTGCCAATTAAAATAAATCAAATTAGGTTTGTTAAGTTAGATTTCATACCGATGGGTTAGGTAGGTCGTTATTATCTTGGATGTTGCACCAGATTTTTTATGTACTTTGATGCAGTATTACTCGCAGCTGGCTAAAATATACTACCCTTACCCCCTTTCTTCCTTCTGGATGAACGAATTGGCCAATAATTTAGGTATTATCATTCTAAATTGACTAATAATTTTCCACGGTCAATGTATCCACATTTATCTTAAATCCATTATCATATCAATATTCTCGCTATTTTATAAAAAAAAAATACCTTATCATAAGAACTCGACTAAGAATGTGCTATTAAACTAGATTGTATATTTCAACCGCCCTCACAGCCCCCCCCCCCCCCCAATCATGGATTAAAGAAACTGTGTTACTAATAAAAATAAAATACAGGGAAAGGAATAAAGATTTAGAAATTTTTTTATTTGACTTTGACGGATTTGTTATTAAAAACTAAAATTCTCATTTAATGAACAACAACATACCAAAAGACATTTTGTTATGTATTCAAGCAGTGGCGTGCTATTGAGGGTTGTAGACAACCCCCCTAAATTAAAATTGGGAAATCGCCATGCACACCATTGTATTAAAGTTTATCATTATTTTCTTGACATTGCTGTACTACTCATTGTTCTTGTTTTCCTATTGCTTTCCCTTGTCCGTGCAGGAACCCTCTTTTTTTTTTAAGTGGAACGCTTATAATCGACATATTATTACTTGGATGTTGCACCAGATTTTCATGCATTTCAATAAAAAAAATGCTGGCTAAAATAACCAAACCCTTTTATCCCATCACCCCCCCCCCCCCTCCTACTGGATGAACGCACTGACCAATAAAGGATAATGTTAGGAAGCTAGCTAAATTGGATGCAAATATTTCCCTGTCAATATATCCATTTATATATATATCCATTACGCGTATTCACTTTACTTTGACGTCTCTCTAGTTGCTTGGTCAGTTCAGAACTTGATTTCAATAAATGCAAACAGCTGACATCAAATATGTTACAATAGTTATATTTCCAGTATGGCTTTCAATCCGATTAATATGCGGTGGATTAGAATCGGTTCTTAGCCATAACGAACAATCATGTATAAAGTCGTAATAAAGACAATTACGAATAGTAAAATATAAATAATTTTTTAGTTCAGACCTTCGGCCACTTTTGGCTACTAAAAAATGGTTTTAATCTTATAATATTTCATTGTAATATCCGCGGAAAGCAGTCTATGATACAAAGTGATTTAGTAACTATTTTCTATTTCTATATTTCAGTTTAGTTGTTAGCGGGATCTTAACATACAGACAAAAACTTTTGGTTTAACTAATATTACAAAGCTAAACTTATCAAATACCCCCCCCCCCCCCTCCAAAAAAAGGAGAATTTCATAAAAAGCTTGGACGGGAAATTAATTATTTTTATTTATTTCAGACTGAACTACCGTACCTGAACGAGAGACTGGCGCAAGCACTTTCTCAACACATTACTGGTGAAATTAATGACAGACCAACCGACAGATTCGATAGTGAAAAATCCGCCGAAAAAGACAGTGAAAAATCCGCCGAATTTGATGGTGAAAAATCCGCTGATGGCGAAGATTACCTAGAATCTGCAAGTGAATCTGAACTTATTTCTGATATTTTTAGTGATGATTCAGTAAATGAAAACGTTAAAAGCACAGATGTAAGTGATTCCAACGATAACTTTGCCATCGTTAAAGATAGTGATTTTGAAAATACTATTGATAGTTCTGTTGATGAAATGAGCTTAACATCTGATGGTTCTGATGTTTCGGCTGATGGTTTTACAGAAAATGATGAGGAGAATTTAGATGCACAAGAAAGGTAAAAACTTCAACTTTAAATAGCTTAAAACCACCCAAAACTTCTACCTAAATATGAAATAGCCTAAAACCATCCTGTGACTTACGTGAAGTACGCCTAAAAAAATTGATTTTAAATATTTGTATAATGTGAGAGATTCTTGCTTTCTCCCAGCTGGCTAATAGAAAGTAACCCCATTATTTCCCCCTTTACGACTTTACCCCATCCAAATATCTTAGGACTATATTAGCAACCTACATTAACGACAAAAATTCCCCTACAAGTAAATTGAAAATAGAAGGAAGATATTGTTGTTGTAGTTTTGCTTAATCCCTGTGGGTGGCTCAAACCCTGCGGGGCTAACATATACTCAACATAACCTAACCTAACTTAAGTAAAACACCAGAATATTGTCCAACAGGCACGGCATTAACTGAAAATTGATCAGGATTTTAAAATCCGAATTAAAATACAATCAAAATCAAATCCTGAGCTGGATCTTTAAATCATATTAGTGGTGAGCCGGATAGGGGTGAGCCAGAGGTGATCTGGAGCTGAGGTGGGCCAAACACTAAATGAGTGTAACTGCCGCGCCACTGGGTGCGCCGGTTCGCCTATGCCATTTTGATTTAAAGATTGATATAAGGTGCGCCGATCTGGACCATTTCTGGCGCGCCCTGATCTGGCGCACCACTATATGATTTAAAGATCCAGCTCTGTTCAAGATTGTTCCTGTTATATAACTAACTATTGTTATATAATTAATGATTATAAAAACAGGATTATTATGAACAATGTAATTTACACAGTAGTTAAACAAGAACATCAATACACGTTGGGGAAAACTAATTAAAGGTTCCGTTTGTTTGGAAGCTAGCTCCATTTGAAGTAATGTGGTATATTCCCTTTCGTGACAACTCCTCTTAAGGGGCGTTTCATCGTATTTTCACAGTAGCTTTTGATAGGTTATTTTAGGTTAGGTTATGTTAAGTTAGGTTAGAGCCCCCCCGCTGGGGATAGAAATAGGAGAAAATCTACTATGAAAATGCGGCAAAACGCCCCTTAAGAGGCGTTTCCACGAAAAGAACTATACCCTTTTAAATGAGCCATGATCCATTAAAATTTTAATAATAATGCATTTTGGAAAACCGGTGTATTAGTCATCAATTGTTGAAAATCCTGAAATATTTATTTTAGTATTAAACTCCACATAATGAGATATTGATAATTAATTTCTGACATAAATAAGTGGGTTGAACCAATGTTTTTATTTAATAAAAAAGAAACAAGCAGTAGAAAAACAAATTCCAATCTTAAAAAGTTAGAGAGTGACTGTGCTCTATAGTAAGAATGATTGTTTAAATATTTATTTTACAGTTAAGGTATCATTCTGATAATAATCTTATTATTATATATTTTTCTCAGTGTTATCATTCAATAGATATAATTATTTGATGGGATAAAACATCATAGCATTTAGTATACCCAGTTTTGTCTTAGTTTTAGAATAAATTATGGAATATAGCTTTTACATTTTGTTTGACATTGACAACACCCTTTTCTTTACTTTAATCTGTCAGTTTATCTGTGATGTTATGCCATTAACCTTTTATGTAAAATACATTTCTATTACTTAACTCAAAAGCAAAGCTTAGAACAAAATGTCCGTATGTATGTCTGTCTTCTTTTTATAAGTAGGAGGCATAGATTTCCAATGAAGGTATTTGTACTTTTATCATTAATTGATATGTTTGTCCATTGTTTATTATTTAAGAATCCTTTTTCCTATTGGTTTGCGGGTGTGTTTCTTTATGCATGGTTGTACTAGGACAGGCACTAACATTCTGCAATTTAGATGTATTTCATAATTTAAAGTGCAATGGTTGATAAGAATATAAATAGGACAGGATGTAAATATCTCACCCCCTTCCCCCCCCCCCCCGCCTATTTTTCAACATTTTACAAATTTTTAAGTATGGAAGGAGGGGGAGGGGGATTTAACCCGCAAATTTTTGGCGAGTATATGATCGCTTACGAAAATTTTAAACTAATCAAATAAAATCTGTAAATAAATATCTCTGTTGTGTGAGAAAAATTACAGTATTGTTCATATTCTAATGATGTAATATAATCTTGTTTCATAAGCATTATGTTCATGTCATACAACCATTCAGTTCAAATTGCGTCTGCAGTATACTAAGGATGACAACATCCATAAAAGCGAAACTCTGAAATCAATCAAACGGTAGAATAAAAAGTTAAAACATAATAAGCTGAATATAAATTGAAAATACATTTATAAAATTATTGTTAAAAAGTTTTTAAAAATCTGCACGTTTTAAATGTTTTATTTTTGTAACGATTATAAAGTTGCTACGCTTTAGAAATCGTACCTAAATGTCACACGAAGCATCATCCAAAGTTTGAAATCGATAGGATAATTCTAAATTACCTAAATTATTGAACAGAGCTAACAGTTACGACCTGAAGGACGGTCAGACCATAATCATAGAAAAACTTTGTTTTTAACAAATAAATGTACACATTTGAAGTTTCGCTACTTTTGATTAATATTCTTAAAGAAACACTTAATTGATAACTATGTTATTAAATCCATCTCTGATCACATTTGAGGACAGTTATTCTGAGCTGGATCTTTAAATCATTTCAATGGTGCGCCAAATCGGGGTGAGCCAACTTTCTACCAATGAGAGCACAGCATTTTACGAAATACCGCGCTGTGATTGGCTGAAATTCGACGCACCCCGATTTGGCGCACCATTGAAATGATTTAAAGATCCAGCTCAGATATTTTATTAAATACTAGCGATTTCGCGCTGGAGAGAGTCGAGAAGGGGGGGGGGAGTCGGCCCTCCCTACTTTCTATGAATAAAAGTATTAGGAATGGTTAGCTTCTCATAGGTCCTGTTTATAGGGTTTTTAACTATTTCGTAGATGTAAACTTAGAAAAAATTTCCCTCTCCAAAAAAAACTTTTTCTTTTTCTTTTGCAAACTAAAATTTAGATGGGGCGGGAATGAAGTGACCTGTCCCTGTGTGGTTATGATAAACTAACTAACTGTCTTCATGTTGTCGCACCTTAATATTTGTATGGGATACAGAGGTAGGACAATCAACATTAAATTAACTTTCCCTCTTTTTTCATATTTTTAAAAAATTTCCTGTTGCATTTAAATATTGAAAGGAAGGAGGGGGTATTTTTAAGTGTTTGAGCCAACGAATAAGATTATATAAGAGGTTAAAAAACATTTTGTACTCATGTAATTTACATTTTAATGTGTCCTCCCTCCAAAGACGTCCAAGTGTTTATGGGGAGAGGGGGGGCGGGGGACAAAACAACCCGCCCTTTCCACCACTTGGACGTCTATGCCTCCCTCTCTGACAAATAATTTTCTTCAAAATAAAATGTTTCTCTATCTCTGACAATTATATGCAAAATTTAAGTCAATTACGTTCAAAGGGGGGTGGGGGGAAGTATAAAGGGTTGTCTTCCCCCCCCCCCCCCGCCCCTCACATAAAATAGGCACTCTTAAATTAATTTTTGGAAATACATTTTATTAACCCCCTTCCGAACGTCTGTAAATCCTCACTCATCTAACCCCTCCACCCCCAAAAAAAATAGACAGCTTGGAAGTCCTTGATTAAAGTATAATTTTATTTTTTGTTTTTAGGGAACCAGAAAATGATTACAGCGATTATGCAGATGTTTTAGACCTCGGCGACAGAGGGCAAAGCGCAAAACGCGTGAACAATGATTATGCGGATTACGCGGACATTTTGGATTTTGGAAACGGCCAGGATGATTACAGTAAGTACTTAGTTTTCTTCTAATGTAGCTACGCTCTGATAATATTTGTCGACATAGACGTCCAAGGGTGGGGGGTAAGGGGGTGTTTACCCATCTTAAAACATTTGAAACCACTCATTTTACTTTATCAAATTTTTTTAAATACATTACATTACCCCTTAAAACATTTTAAAAACCCATTTTCCTTTCTAATTTTAAAGGAACTTTTATAGAGTGGGGGTTACCCTCCCCAAAACTAGTTATTAATATTCCCTGGACCTATAAATAATTGCAATTTAAAGGAGCATTACATCGGTCAACTTACAGACAGACAGACATTCTGTTTCTTTTCTATGATAATTATGATTTTAGTGGCAGGGGGAGAAAGACTAGCAAAAATGATAGAAGAGTCACAATCAAAGGATATTCTTCCAGATGAGGTAAGTTAGAAACGTCTTATTAATTTGAAACTTGGTATTCTTTTTAAGTTTGAGTAGTGTAGAAACTCGCAAATGGGCTCTAGTTTATTGGGGAAGGAGAGTAAAAACATAGCCTAAAACCACCACACAAAACATTAATCCAAAAAAAACGTTCCTTGAATACTATTCCGGGACTTGTGTAAAAATACCCTAAAATAGATAATTGAATAGATTTCGTTTTAGTAGGGTCTCAGTTTTCTCATTTGTTATTCGAGATAGAGAGCTTTAATTTTCATTAAAAATGCCTTTGGCTTATTCCTATCTATTCTATACAATATACATTCTCACATAAACGACCTCTTAAATAGTGGATGTAAATATTCTTTTTTTCTCCCCGAGATAGTCATTTTTTTCCCCCGAGGTAGTCATTTTTTTCCCTGAGGTAGTCATTTTTTTCCCTGGTATCATTTTTATCCCTGAGGTAGTCATTTTTTCCCCCGAGCATGGCAACCGGTGAACAGATTCTCAGTTCTTGCACGACTGAAGTTCCCATGTCTATACAGTCATATTTATATGAAAATCTGAGAAAATATTTTTAGAAGATTTTTGAATTTTTATTGAAGATTTAAAAGTTTTTTTGAAGATTTTTGAATTTTTATTAATTACTAAAAGAAAGCATAATTACCTCTGGGAAAAAAATGACTACATCGGGAAAAAAATAAAAATTAAAAACCAAAATTAAACCACATTTTAGCATAAAAATGAGTTTTGTTTAAATGAGAATGATATTCCTATCCCGTTTTTTGTTTAGGAATGAATATTTTTTGCCCGAGGGAATAGATGATGGAGCGATAGCTCATCATTTATTCCTAAACAAAAACTGGATAGGAATACCCCATAAGTCCGTCTTTCTGTTGTTCATGCTTCAAATGACTTAAAACCTTATTTTTTGATTGTTTTGTCATTTTAACAGCTCTTTGACTCACTTTTTCTGTTTCTCCATCCATGGATTTTTTGTGCCTGGCTACTTATGGATATTTTGATCCTTGTTTTGTTTTCAGGAATATTATGAGTATGATTATGAAGATGGAACCATCAAAATCCCCTTCAATTATTCCGGCTTGCAGGTTTTTATTTTTATTTTGACTTGTTCTATTTTTCCTGTCTTTTTCAAAGTTTGCATAATGATTCATTTATTAGATATGTACAATTTAGAAAGAGTAATATTAAATATCGACTTTAACCATGGTGACTTTGAGCTTTTTTCAATATTTATAAGTATGATAATATTATCATGTTATTTTTTTAATTCTTATGTAGATTAGGTAAATTTTAAAAGCATCTTTAAAATCAAGGCATAATAAGTATGTCCTATATTTACACAGTTTGCAAGAAATTTTCATACCATTTTGTTTAGACTTTTATGTTAATCTGCATATTAAGTGCTGACAATCTATAAGTGTCTATCCCACCGTCTTGTTTTTAAAGCCTTGCTTTTATGTATTTTGTCCTATTTGTTTTATATGATACTATCCAATTTTCTACTATTTTTTATTCCTGGGATGATTATTTACAATTTTATTAGTGAAGCTTCTATTTAATCAAATGAATGTAAGTCTTGACTAAGTTTGTAATATTTTTAGTCAAATGGATTAACTAGTATGCCAAGATCCTGGGACGCGAAAGTTGCCTTTCTTGAACAGGTAAGCCTCCTTTTTTTAGGCTATTCTCTTCAAGGTTTCTAGCCCTTCCTTCCCCCCCCCCCCCACACCTTATTTTGAAATAAGGGTGAGGGGGTTAGGTAGTTTCTTAATGTGTTTCTCGTTTTCTTTGGTTAGGTAAGGTCAGGTAAAGGGTGGCCCGCAGAGTTATGGCCCCCCACATTGGTTAGGCAGAAAAAAACTTCCCCTTTCCCCTTTTTCAATTTATTTCAAGGGGTAGGTATTTTTTCCTATTGTTATATTCGATTTAAATGTCTATTCATCAATCCATATATGTTTAGGTTGGTATGAGATTATATATGGTGGTGCCAGCAATGATTGGTGGAGTCCTAATGGGTATTTTCTGCTGGCTTTTAACAATTTTGGCAATCAGGTATAGAAAAAATTTCCAGGTAGGGAGGGGGCATTGGGCTGTTTATTACATTAGGCCCCAAAAAATTTTAATGACGCTTTCTTATTCTTTGGTTTAACAACTTAAGAGATTTTTCAAAAATTTTAAAGGGGTAATTTTGTGTATCATCAATGGGGATTTAAATCAATTAATCAGCCATTGATTCATCCCTTTAGATCCCTGATAATGTGACATTATTTTAGATCCTATGGTGCTATGAAGACAAAAATATTTGGTCCCTCAAAAGGAAGACAAGAATATAAGTTAGAGAAAATTGAGGGGCACTCGTAAGTCAATTTTCTTAATTATTAAATTCTTAAAATTGTCTGTACATGGAACAACTTGTAATGCAAAAAAACTTCATATTTAAATAATTAAATATCTACATTATAAATTTATTTTCAAAAATAACGAAAATATGTTAAATAGTATTTTTAGCAGGTAATCAATTAATCTTAGCCTTTTTATGAAATGATAATATTCTGATTGTATTTCTTTTTCAGACTACCAGTGCGCGGCGAAAAACGGCGGGATTCTGATCGTCGCAAGCAACCACCGCCGGGCGGCGGAGACTTATTCACATCCTTCAGTGAGAAATCTCCCTCGCCGCTGGCTCAATTATCGCCGCCCTGCTACATTCCCGAGCCCGATTACGGCCACGAGAATCCCGCCTACGAAAGCAATGAAAATGCGCCGCCTAGCGGCGTAATTCACAACGATATTCTGTTCCATCAGCAACACTCGGACAGTTACAACGACAGTGGTGATGACGTCAGACTGAGCACTAAAAAGCCCGCCAATTCTATCGACGCCATTTTGGATGAGGAGCAAAGAAAGGAGGGAATTGTGGATACAGATTTGTCTGATGATTTGAGATCATTAAAATCCACAACTAGCTCTTCTAGTGGCATCGGCAATAGTGACAAGGGAAGTTTTGATCTATCCGAGACAAAATCGGGCATTATTAATGATATTGGCTCTCTAGAAGGTGGAAATGAATTAAGCCACGGACATAAAACTAAAGATACACATGTGAGTTTGGTTGATATTAGGATAAAAGAAAAATCAAGTGTTGGTCGAAGGAATAGTGACTAAAAAACTATTTTATTATATTTTATATTTTCATATATATTTTTATGTACCTATATGTCTTTGAATTATCTATATGTAAACAAATAAACTTTATTGCATTTATATTATATTAATTCTATTAAAATTTCCTAATTTGATATTGTTTTTTTCCCCTCAATTAAAAAAGGATTTAGTTCAGTTCACGGTAGAATGTTGTTGGGAATGATTATCTTCAAAAATCTATTAAATTTGAAAGCTACTAGCTGCCAAACGGTTGTATGATATACAGGGTGGGGCAAATAAGACCGGACAAACTTTAAACGGCCATAGCGCCAAAACTCTTTGACCAATCAGGACGTTTGACCACACTATAAAAAGCTTAGGTAATGACCTTTTAGCACAATAAAATCTTTGGACGAATATGGACGTGTACAACGAGCTGGCCGCGCATATGTCCAACAAGGCAGATTCCAAATGCGCCGGTGGCTTAAACTGGATTCTCGACTAGGGCCTACTAAATCTGACCTCAGCCCATCTGTAGGTGATGTAGAGTTTTGTAACTTGTTGGGATACTGTTAGATGCATAAGTAAGACACTAGAAAAGACTAGAGCTCTCTATCTGAAATGGCTTGGCCGTAGTACTCCAGCAAAGTGAAACGGGGCAGATTTTGAGATGTAAAAAACGTCAAAAACCGTGAAAATTTCTCGGTTCTTGACTTCAGGGAACCATATTGAACTTAAAAACAATAAAACAATAAAAACAACCCTAGCTGAAACTTCATGCCAATTCCAAAAAGGTAAAGAACGTCATTCTAGCTCAACTGTGGACCAAATAAGATCCTCCGTGTATAAGGGTAGCTTGATAGTTTGGCGAATTTGGATCCTGCAGTTACTCACGTTCCTAAGGAAATGTGGCCTCCCAGCAGCCTGATCTTAATTCAATGGACTTTTGGGCCTGGGGCTACTTTGAAGCATGCACCAATAGACGTGCTCATACCACAAAGACTTCCCTCATTGCCAATATCAAGGAGAACTACGCCAGCTTGGACAGGTACACTTTGACCTGGACCTGCCGGCGTTTGAGGAGGCGGGTAGAGGCGGTGATTAAGGCTGGCAGCGATTTTATTGAATAATCTAATAGTCATATATCTATTTTGCTTGCCAGTTTTTAAAATTCAATAAAATCTTTAAAATTGACGATTTTATGTTCATTTTTTTAGAAGTTAGAATTTGTCCGGTCTTATTTGCCCCACCCTGTATATAGTTATATGTTATATTTCCGCGCATAGTTATAAGCTGCATGAAAAGGCCTTACAGTTTATTTTTAATAGCCAAGATCCTTTGATGCACAGGGAATGCTTTGCTGGAGAAAGCTCGCGTAAAATAAGTCTATTTCGCACATTTGTGTGCGCTGCAAGATAACTGTGCGTTCACAGATAAGGAATCTCGACCACAAAGATTTTTTTATCCAATCTTGACAAGTGAGGTATTTTTGGAAAGAGGAATATACATAGAAAACGCCTATGTAAATTAGAAAATCCGCAGAAATCATATTTGCAAGTTATTTGCAAAAATCTGCAATGTTAATTTGCAAAATTAATTTCATGCCCTAAACGACTGATTTAGAAAAAAATCTTTTTATGAAATGTGATTATCTATAAGTTTAGAACATACTTAAGGCAAACAAATTTCTTTAGTGTTACTTTTTTCACCTTATATATGAAAAAAGCAGTTTCTCATAATTTATGATAAAAAAGGTATAGGAACAAAAAATATTTTTTTTCTTGATGTAAACACAATAATTGGCATAAAATCTATCATCCTAAATGTAAAAATCAAGACATTTTTGCAAAGTATGAAAATCTAAAGAAAATAGTTCTTTTTGATTTTGATATACATATCAGATAAGTGTATATAAAATTAGTGATCAAAAACTATAAAACAAGTTATAACTTTTTTCAACCCTATCATTGATTAAAATGCACTTTTAGGTTTACTCATTAACAAAGTTGCACATAAAAACTCTTTTTATTAAGTTATTAAACAAAGTAAATTCAAATCAACAATTAGGCGTTTTTTATAATGCAGTAGACCATTTTGTAGTTGTTTTTTTGGCATTTATTTTGTTTAATTACTTCATAAAAAGAGTTTTTATGCACTGCTTCAGTAATTCTTAAACCTATAAGTGCAATTTAATCAATGACAGTGTTGAAAAAACTTAGAACATGTTTTATAGTTTTTGATCACTAATTTTATATACATTTATCTGATATGTATATCAAAAGCAAAAAGAACTATTTTCTTTAGATTTTCATACTTTGCAAAAATGTCTTGGTTACTTTTTGCACTATATTGACTCTAAAAAGGATTCTATACCTGATTTTTACATTTAGGATGATATATTTTATGCTAATTATTGTGTTTACATCAAGAAAAAACATATTTTTTGTTCCTATACCTTTTTTTATCATAAAATGTGAGAAACTACTTTTTTCATATATAAGGTTAAAAAAGTAACACTAAAGAAATTTTTTTTGCCTTAAGTATGTTCTAAACTTATAGATAAACACATTTCATAAAAAGATTTTTTCTAAATCAGTCATTTAGGGCATGAAATTAATTTAGCAAATTAAAATTGCAGATTTTTGCAAATAACTTGCAAATATGATTTCTGCGGATTTTCTAATTTACATAGGCGTTTTCTATGTATATTCCTCTTAAAAATACCTCACTTGTCAAGATTGGATAAAAATTTCTTTGTGGTCGAGATTCCATAACTGTGCGTTATTGAGTAAAGGCTATTTCTGATTATTTGTAGGCTTTAATATGTTTGTTAAAATTTGTACTACCATATATAGGATTAGCCTTCATTAAGGAACAATTTGCTGTGAAATGCACAGGATCCTATAATGTAAAATGCAAAATTTACTTTCACCAAAATAATTTATTTTTCAAGAATATCATAATAGAATACTTTATATGCTTCAGAACTTGTTTGAATTGGGATCCAACTGAAATAATTGATATTAGTGCTGGGGTGGGCATATGGTTTTGCCAGAGAGGTACGCGAGGCGTCCACGAAAAGTCTACCCCTCCCTTAAACCAAAATCTAGGATTCGTGTAATACAGAAATGAATATAAATATGTTGTATACTGTGAAAGATTCCTGCATTCCCTGATAAAATTTAACCACTTTCCCTACCATGGAGGAACGTAATGGCCATATTTGAGTACTATATTAGAATAAAGGTACTAAGAAAGAGAGGTAATGTCTGATTGAGCCAAAACATACATTTAATCTCATTGGTCGAAATTGTGTACACATTTTGTTACGAACGTATGTTTTTTTTTCATTTCATACATAGATAAAAGTCAGCTGTAAACAGTATATTTTCTTAGTAGAAAGCTTTGCGGATTCAGACTTAATTGCCCAAAAATTTTAAATTTCGTCTTAAATTTGAAAGCTTCAAACAGAGGTGGATTCGCATAAAAAAATTTACAAAGACTAAATAAAATCTTAAAAGAGTTATTAACATATGATTTTGTTTATTTTTGGAGACTTTTAATGTGCTTTTGGATGATTTTTCATAATTAATTTTGCCTCAATATCGAGTAGCGAGTCTATCAATTTCTAAGAATCCACATCAACTTGAGTCGAAAGTAAACAATACTTTTGTCTGCTAGAAATGTTCCTTCTTAGATTTGACGAAAAAGGGGTTCAGAATATGCTTCTATTCTTATATTTCTATTTCTATTAGCTAACTTAACATTATAAATCATCATTTTTTAAATGGGCGCAAGGACTTTTTGGTATAATTATAGAGCTGCTACGCTTTCAGGAATTATTATTTAAAATTTGTAGCGAAACACAAAAAAATCATGTATGGGAATACAAACAAGAGCACTAATGATTTGTTAAAATCAAGAATAATAATATATTGGAGAAAATAATCACGAAACATTTCTCATGTATTATTATTATTTTATTATTTATATCTTGTAGCATGACTGACGGACAAAGTAAATTACATACTGGATGCTCATTGGTATAAGGAATGGATCTACTGCAGTTCACGGTAAAGTATTGCTGGTAACGAATGAATTTTAAAGGCTGCTAGCTGCCAAACGTCTGAACGTACAGATCATGCCCGCACACTGTTTTAAGCGGCATAAGAAGACCTACAAAAAATCTGGAATAGCCATAAATAAATAATGCGTAATTATGTCGCAAAAATGCGCGATAAGGGCCTATTTTACGCGTTTTTTCTTCAGTGAATCTCTCCCTGTGCATCATTGGATCTTGGCTATTCCAGATTATTTGTAGGCCTTCGTATACTGCTTAAAATTGTGTGCGGGAATGATCTGTACGTTCAGCCGTTTGGCAGCTAGCAGCTTTTAAAATTCATAGATTTTTGGCAATATTCGTTACCATCAATATTTTACCGTGAACTGCAGTAGATCCTATGGAATCTTCACACACACAAAATCATATTTCCCCCATAAAGTACAGACGGACTGACAAAAGTGAATTATAGAGTAGCTTCGCTACTAAAAATACCTTGATTTCGGACTGTCTGGATCAAAGGGTAGCGGAATTCTAACTCCTTTAACAATTTAAATATTGGTGTCTTATCAAGCACTGAAATCCCCCACTCCACCCCCCCCCCTTTATTTCTGAGGGATAGGTGATGGAAATTCAACCCCTCCCCCTTTTTATCTCGACTTGGGTTTTTATTATTTAACTAAGTTATGAAAATAGGTATTTACATTAGAAGATCATCTATAGATGCAATTAGCGACAATATCTATTTACAATCGAGTGGGTTGGGAGTGTCCCACTACTCAGAAAAAAGCTTAAAACCACCGCATGACCAATGTCTATAATTCCTGAGAATGTGAGAAAGGTAAGAACGTTACCAAGATCTTAAGCTCCAGACAGACAGATATCATTCTTTTTGCATTGAAGATAAAAATTAGGTATGAGGTATAAACAACTAGCGAAATAAATTTAAAATAATATTTTAGGGGTAGATGAAAGGTCATCAATTTTAACAAGTGTTGGTCCCCAACAACAGCTGAAATTATTGCGATAGGTTTCGTGATTTTATTCGAATTAATTTCGTTGTTGATAAGAATAGATAGAAATATAAGTTAACCTGAGGTTAGGTGGAGAAAATGAATCCCTTTCTTTTTATCCCAAACAATCTATGGACAAAAGTAAAATGATTAACTATTTGATCAATTCCAGGTTCTTGGCCCGAAGGTTTAAAGGACCGGGCCATTAAAACTGAAATGTTTTTATGATTTTTTATGTGATCTATAATGTGATACGATGCACGATTTTTCCACCGGTTCAAGACCAGCGGTTATTGTTAGGTTACTGGAAACCTTTTTTTTTCGGAAATAATTGTGCATTATGTTCGAATTCATATTGTAATTTTAATCTACAGAAGGGATAGTTTTGTGTATCATCTTTGGGGATTAGAAACAAGATAATAGATTGGCTGTAGACTTGAGTAGCTGCGCTTCTGTGTCGAGACATACTTACCTCCCAAGCTCTTCCCACTGCAAAGGAGACCTAAAGATAACAATGTTTTTAGTAACAAGATCTATGTCTGTGTGTGTGTATCGAAGGATCTCGCTAACCACTGAACCGATATGATAAAGCAATATATTTTGCCGCAAGGAATATAATTGTTGTCTGGGGCACATAAAATTGAGGGTGTCATATCAGATTGTTTATAGGATAAAACTGAATAATTAAAACAAAATATACCTTTTTAAAAGTCCGTCCGTACGTCTGTAACGGATAGCTTTTTTCATTAATTTAGGCATGTTAGAATTGTCCTATCGATTTCAAACTTTGCATGCTGATTCCTGTAGTAGTAAGGTACGATTTTGAAAGCGTAGCAATTCTATAATCGTTACTAGAATGTCCGTATGTCCATTTTAAACATGTTGATTTTCAACTTTTTTAACAACAAAATTTGTATCAGATAAAATTATCCGATTGATCTGATTTTTTAAATCTGATTCCTAGGACAACAAAGTACAATATTATAAGCGAAGAATCTCTATAATCAAGTCTTAAAAATGTAAGTATGTCCATAAACATTATCCTGTATCTAGCAGTTTTTCCACAAATTTACTTCTAATTTTTCTTTGACTCATATTTATTTACAATTTGTTTACATTTTATATTCTGATTATTCAGTTCTGACACTATACAAGTGTTAATGTCTGTTTGTCCTACCGTTTCAGTGCTTCGCTTTTATGGATGTTGTCATCCTTGTTTTACTACTTGTGCTTGCACCCCATATAGAGGCTTTCTTTAGAATATAGGAAAACCAACCCAAGTCTTATTTTGAAAATAAATTAGCTTAAAACTCTTTCCGGACCTAAGTAAAGCTTTCCTAAAATAAAGAACTCAGACAGCTCAATTATATTGTTAACCTTAAGTTCTGACGGAAAAACCTTGCCACTTTATCTAATAGAAAACTTGAAAACTAACATATTTTAAAGTGTTTCTAAATTTTTTTTTAAAAATCACGAAATAAAAGTGCAAATAATAAAAATTTAATTAGAATTAAATACTGAATTTAAATCAGATGGTAAGACAAACAAACATTAACACCTGAAGAGTGTTAGATTTTAATAGGCTAATTATGAATTAATAAAAATCTAAATTAATTGTATATAAAGTCTAAGGACAGTCTTACATATTTAGAACTAGATTTTAGTTATGATCCGCTTTTAATAATGTACCTTTTAGTTCTAGGAATCATTATTAAAAAATCAGATGAATAGGATAATTATGCCATACAATTATTGTTATTAAAGTAGGTAAAAAATTAGCATATTTATAATGGACAATGGACATACTGACTTTCTGGTAATGAGTATAGAGTTTACGCTGTTTGAATTGTACCTAACTTGACAAAAGAATCATCAGAAAATTGATGATAAAAGGTAGCCGTTAAAGACGAACCCTAAATAGATAAACTTAGCTTTTAACAACTGAAGAATGAAATGTTTTGTTTGTGCAAGGTTTTGTGATTTTTATTTACCTTGTTTGTGCAAGGTTTCGTGATTTTTATTTACCTTGTTTACCTTATTAGAAGATATGTTGACACAAGTGAGGTCACCAGCCTAGAATAGTTATGTATTGCATCGTATTATAGACAGCTTTCTGCAGATATTAACATGAAGAATTAAACAAGTTTTGTTAGATCTGACGGTCCGAAGGCCCGTATCAACAGAACTGGAATTTATGATTTTTCATTTTCAAATTCGTAGAACATTGTCTGTATTGCGATTCTAGATAAAAATAAATGGATAAGACAATGTCCGATTAATTGTTTTACATCCCCAATGATTCCTCTTCATGTATAATATATAACAATTGGTGGTACGTTGTAACATTTTAATAAAAATTCGATAAAAGTCCTTATATTTGTTAGGCCAACGAATTAGAAATCATTGTCCCCTTCCTTCCTGAATATTCCTCCAAATTGTATTACCTTTGGAATAAGCTGCTTCGTCCCTGAAAAATATAAGTTTATATATATTTTTTTAAACTGGATTCTTCTAATAACTTTTCATTTTACTATCTGCGGAAAGCTGCGATGCGATGCGACATACCTGTTAGATATGGTAGAAAGTTTTCAGATTTAACTCTACTTTGAAGATCTACAAAACCAGATATCTAAAGGAATAAATAATTACTAGAGACAATAAAAATATTGAATTTAAAAGCATAATTTTTCTTAAAATAGTAAAAGTTTAAGAAAACAAGAATGACTAATTAAAACTGCAATGAGGCTTTTCCAATATGGCTTCGAAACCGTTTAATATCCGCTGGACTAGAACCAGTTCTAATCCTTATGGAAAAATCATGTTTAACATCGTTTTACAGACAATTTTCAACAAATAGGTAAAAAACCATAAAATAATACCAGTTTTATTAACATGGACCTTAGTCCTCACGGGGCAAACAAAATTGATTTTAATCTTATATTTTTCATTTTATTAACCGCAGAAAGATGTATATAACTCGATACATAGTTATTAACTAGGTGTCCAGAATTATAGACGGACAAAAAAGAAACCCTGTTGAGTAATCACGCTACATTAAAATTACTGTGTCCCTACTTGAGCTCGGCATCCGCGACTAAGCCTCAAATTTAAACCTACTTGTGTACAACAAAAGAATTTTGAAAAGATAGATTGTCTGCTTAGGAACAGTTTCAGACATAAAGCTGAATTTTAAAGTTGTAATATGACGATTTCACTGAGGCTTACAAGCGGCTGACGCACGGCTGCCGAGCCCTGGTTCTTACCTCCTTTCCTCCAGACTTGATAGAAATATACAGTAGAACTTCAGAGTGGGAGGTAAACTTCTTTTGTAAAAGCTAAAATGTTATAACAATGGATATATTATAATTTAGATCTTATACCAGATTTTTTTGTTGTCTTATAAAGTGAAACACCCAGCGGGCTAAAATAACTATTCCCCCCTTCCGCCCAAATTACATCATCTCCTCACATCCTACTGACCAATAAACGAGTTCCATGTTAGCAACCTACAGTAAGACCCACGAAAAAGTATCTTTTAGGGTTTACAACCCTTATTTCTCAATGTATCATCAAAAAATAGCATATATCCGTGTTCTCTGTATATTTCCACACAAGCATACATAAAAAATTTTAATTTTACTTCCATTAACACCGGAGATTTTGAGAGCTAAAGTTTTGAAAAAGTGACTGAGGAAAATAATTTTTTTTGTTTCTCAAAATTTTTGGATAGTTATATTATGTCTTTCTGGTAACTGGAGAATGATATACAAAGAAAAACAAGTTAACTAATTATTTCTTTTTTATTCCAACAAAAAATATCAATTTTTAATAGCAAAAAGTACTTCTGAATGAATTGATAATTTGCAAATTTCAGGCTATTTTCTTACCCTTATTTATAAAAAGGATTAATTATGACAGTTGCTCCGCCCCCTTTTCTGACATCTCAATCACTTAATAGGGGGTTAATTAAGCTTTTTAGACTAAAAAATCATTATGTTGTAATTTTATTTTCTTTATAACTTTTTCGTTATTAAAGTTAGGATAATTAAACAAAAACAATTTTCCTGCTATATTCATAAAGATTTATTTGGTTTTTTAATCTAAAACAAATTTGCCTAATAAGTGAGTTTTTCAAAATATCATTAAACTAAAAAACTCAAAAATTATGTAAAAAAATGCTTTTTACTCAAAGCCTAAATTTTTTATTTCATTTTTGTATAAAGTTTCTGCTAGTAACAAAAATAATAGGATTTCTATCTTAATTTTGCTCAGTCACTTTTTCAAAACTTTAGCTCTAAAAATCTCCGGTGTTAATGGAGGTAAAATTAAAATTTTTATATATACTTCTGTGGAAATGTATAAAGAACAAGGATATATGCTATTTTTGATGATACATTAAGAAATAAGGACTGTTGTATACCCTAAAAGATACTTGGGTCTTACTGTAAATTAACTACAATTTTCCCCTGTCATAATATCCCCGAATATTCTACATCCATTGTTATAACAAAGTTTTTAAATAAGAAGGATGACAAAATTAAATAGGATAGCTAAAAAAAAACATTTGGATGTCTTTTTGAAAAAAGGCATATAGTTTTTACAGCTTCCACTTGTTGAAATATTTCTAAAATTGTATTCTTTTTTTGGCCCGTGGAACATCCAAAACAGCAGTCTCCAGTTGTTCGGCTAGCAGAATTATAGAAAAATAATTTCTGTGCAGTAATTGGATGTATGTCTAGTCTATCTGTCTTGATGAAGGTATCCAAAAGGAATAAGCCAGTGGCAGAAAAATTAGTAAATATAGTAAATTTTAATGAACCAACCAATCAAACTTAAATAATAGTCCCCAAATTTGTTAAGTTAACGAATAAGAAAATGTTATAATAAAACTTTGGGGACTAGTCAATTGTCCCATCCCTTACTGCACTTAAAGTAAGTAAAAAGTTTTCGTGTTATTCAAATACATTTATGAATATAATAGAGGGAATTTACAAAAGTCAATAATTAAATTAAAAGCTTTTTTTCCCCTCAATGAAATAAACAATGAACTTTTAGTGTTTAATATACAGTTTAGTGCCCGAATTACCGGTCCAACAAAACTGGTAATAAATTTATAATTCTTATTTTAATAATAGAAAATTTGCTATAATACGTAGCTATACATGAACTTTCAGTATGGCATAGAACCGGTTATAATCCATCGAATATTAATTGTTTTCTAAGCCATACTGCAACAAGGATGACAACATCCATAAAAGCGAAGCACTGAAACGGTAGGACAAACGGACATTAACACTTGTATAGTTTCAGAACTGAATAATCCTAATATAAATGTATAAGAGTCAAAGCAAAATTGTGAGTAAATTTGTTAAAAAACTGCTTGATACAGGATAATGTTTATGTTTTTAGGACTTGATTATAGAGTTGCTTCGTTTATTACATTATACTTTGTTGTCCCAGGAATCAATATACCAAAAATCAGATCAATCGGATAATTAGATCACATAAAAATTTGATGTTAAAAAAGTAAAAAAATCATCATGTTTAAAATGGACGTACGGACATTTTGGTAATGATTATAGAGCTGCTACGCTTTCTAAATCGTACCTAACTGCTAAAGGAATCACCATGCAAAATCGATAGGACAATTCTAACATGCCTAAATTAACGAAAAAAGCTATCCGTTACGGACGGACGGACGGACCGACCGACCCTAATTATAGAAAAGCTTCGCTTTTAAATATAAAAAAATACCTTTTGTAGTGGCGATATTTTGGCGGTGTTCTCCTCGCTAGAAAATTAACAAGAACAATTATGTTTAATACCCAGGACGGAATTAATACCATAAAAAAACCTAGTTTTTACCACTTTTACGGTAAAATTTTACCAGCCTATACGATTTAAAAGGTGGTAAAATTTTACCGTAATCGTGGTAAAAACACTTTTAGTGGTACTCCGAGACGCTTTTTACCATCGATTTTTACCACAATTATCGGTAAAATTTTACCAGATTTCCGGTAAAATATTACCATTTTAGGACGCAAATTTATACCAGATTTTGACCAATTTTTACCACTTTTTTGGTAAAATTTACCAGAAATTTGCGGTAAATTTTACCAAAAAAGTGGTAAAACTGTTCAACACCTGGTAATATTTTTGCCCTAAACTGGTAAAATTTTACCAGAAATAGGGTAAATATGGTAAAAATTTACCAATAATTGTGGTAAAAACGGGTGGTAAAAATCACGAGAAAGTGGTAAAAAACGACCTTAATTATAGAAAAACCTCGCTTGTACACAAAACGCAAAAATAAAAAAAAAATTGTTTTCATTATTAACTTTATTGATTGAAACACTTAAACATATTTTTTTACATAATGATTTACATAGGTACGATAGCGCGATACTATATAGGTATATATTCACAGAAATTTTCTTAATTAGTCTATAATTCTAGACGTGGTTTAAATGACCAAATATTACATAGTTTTACAGATAATATAACTGCATGTTTAATCGGTTTAAGCTGAGAAATTAACACAAATATACATAGGTTTTAATTGCTGAGATCTGGATTCTAATTGTACTTTATACTAGAACATTTTTATACAAGAAAAATATATTACGAAGTTACTTTCCATTATTAAATTTTCAAAAATTTTGCTATATAGGAATAGCGGTTTCAAATATAATATTATATGAATATTTTCATCGTCAGAACAAAACTGTCAAACTGTCATATAGATTAATGTACGTACAAATTAAAGGTGGTTAAACATATTTTTGACTCAAGATATCTTGATATATATCACTTTTTTATCACAAATAGTTTATATATGATCTGACTGGAAGGACTATTATACATCAGCTTACTTTTGTCCTTCTTTTCTTTGTTTTTGCCTCTTGTGAAAGAAGACGCGGCAGTCTGGGCACATATAGGTGCATTCGATGAGTCTCGTGTTCAATGGCAGCTCGCTTCGGGGACTGCGTCCATGGGCGCAGGTCTTGATTTTCCCCGGTGTTGCACTTCTTTTGCGCCTACTCAGTTTTGATGCTGGAGGGGGTGGTTCAAACATCTCCTGCTCATCATCTGACACCCCATACACTGAAATTAAAATATTTTTTAAAATTACTTTTTTTTACAAAAAAATACTTCAATTTTACAATAGTTTTTTTTTCTAGCCTAACCTAACCTAGTGTATTAATAGAAAGAGTAATATTTCTAGTTTTAACCTAGCCTAGCCTAGCCTAGCCTATTCTAACCTAACCTAACCTAACCTAACCTAACCTAACCTAACCTAACCTAACCTAACCTAACCTAACCTAACCTAACCTAACCTAACCTAACCTAGTGTAATAATACAATGTAGTACAGAAATGTTTCACTATATGCTTTGGGCACAGTCGCTAGTATAAATATTGTACTATACCTGGGCTTTTTGGTCCTGGATTCTTTATGTTCTCATAAATTATATCAAAATCCGGTTGGTCTTTCATCCTGAAATTAAACAATCTATACTACAAAGTAAAACGATTTTTGTTTGTATGTAGCGAAGGATCTTGTTAACCGCTGAACCGATCGGGTTCTTCTCATAGGTACCGGCAAGGGAAGGGAGTGGCAAAAGAAACTTTAAGGATATACTTCATATTAGAGGGTTTAGCGTACAGAAAAATCATTTACAACACAGTCGCCAGGATAAAGTAGTAAAAACTATTTTTAAAAAATCTTACTTTGCTGGTGTTTCCATAACAGTGACTTCCTTAACCTCGTTCTCATCCGAATTTTCTGGAGAGCCAGCTGCAGCTGTTTTGTTCCTGAATTAAACAATATATATATAATAATTTATTTAAATTAAGTAGTTAACTTTTTGGTTCCACATTTACCCCTTCCACCTTACCCAGCTAGAGGCGTACTTGCTAGTACTCGCTTTTAATAAATAAAGGAACACGTTGAATTTGTCTTTACAGAAAAATCATTTACAACACTGTCGCCCGGATAAAGTATGAAAAAATAATATTAAAAGAAATATCTTACTTTGCTTCTCCTTCCATAACAGAGGCTTGTCCGACCTTCTGGTCATCCTTTTGTGCCGCCGGACATTTCTCGGATTGCTCCCTGAATTAAGCAATCATATTATTATTAAATAGTAAACTTTTTATGGTCCACATTTACCACTCCCACCTTACCCCTAGAGGCATACTTGCTATAGTTTTGTAATATATAAAGGTGAATTTGTCTGTACCGAAAAATCATTTACAACACAGTCGCCCGGATAAAGTATGAAAAAAGATTATTTAAAGAAACTAGTGGCTACGCCCCTAGAAACCTCTAGGGGCACTTAAGGTTGGAAGGGGAAAAATCAACATCTTCCCATTTTCAATTTCATTTTCAGAAGAGTAAAAATATTTTTTGGGGGAGGGGGTGAAGACACCCTGCACAAAAATAGTTTAAAACCTTTCCAGGACCTATAAGAAGCTTCACTTTAAAGGAGAACAATATCGGTTTAGCGGTTATCCTTCGGGACAGACAAAAAACGCTTACTACTTTATATAATAGGATATCTTACTTTGCTTCTCCTTCCATAACAGAGGCTTGTCCGACCTTCTGATCATCATTTTGTGCCGCCGGACATTTCTCGGATTGCTCCCTGAATTAAGCAATCATATTATTATTAAATAGTAAACTTTTTATGGTCCACATTTACCACTCCCACCTTACCCCTAGAGGCATACTTGCTATAGTTTTGTAATATATAAAGGTGAATTTGTCTGTACCGAAAAATCATTTACAACACAGTCGCCCGGATAAAGTATGAAAAAAGATTATTTAAAGAAACTAGTGGCTACGCCCCTAGAAACCTCTAGGGGCACTTAAGGTTGGAAGGGGAAAAATCAACATCTTCCCATTTTCAATTTCATTTTCAGAAGAGTAAAAATATTTTTTGGGGGAGGGGGTGAAGACACCCTGCACAAAAATAGTTTAAAACCTTTCCAGGACCTATAAGAAGCTTCACTTTAAAGGAGAACAATATCGGTTTAGCGGTTATCCTTCGGGACAGACAAAAAACGCTTACTACTTTATATAATAGGATATCTTACTTTGCTTCTCCTTCCATAACAGAGGCTTGTCCGACCTTCTGATCATCATTTTGTGCCGCCGGACATTTCTCGGATTGCTCCCTGAATTAAGCAATCATATTATTATTAAATAGTAAACTTTTTATGGTCCACATTTACCACTCCCACCTTACCCCTAGAGGCATACTTGCTATAGTTTTGTAATATATAAAGGTGAATTTGTCTGTACCGAAAAATCATTTACAACACAGTCGCCCGGATAAAGTATGAAAAAAGATTATTAAAAGAAACTAGTGGCTACGCCCCTAGAAACCTCTAGGGGCACTTAAGGTTGGAAGGGGAAAAATCTACATCTTCCCATTTTCAATTTCAGTTTCAGAAGAGTAAAAATATTTTTTGGGGGAGGGGGTGAAGACACCCTGCACAAAAATAGTTTAAAACCTTTCTAGGACCTATAAGAAGCTTCACTTTAAAGGAGAACAATATCGGTTTAGCGGTTATCCTTCGGGACAGACAAAAAACGCTTACTACTTTATATAACAGGATATCTTACTTTGCTTCTCCTTCCATAACAGAGGCTTGTCCGACCTTCTGGTCATCATTTTGTGCCGCCGGACATTTCTCGGATTGCTCCCTGAATTAAGCAATCATATTATTATTAAATAGTAAACTTTTTATGGTCCACATTTACCACTCCCACCTTACCCCTAGAGGCATACTTGCTATAGTTTTGTAATATATAAAGGTGAATTTGTCTGTACCGAAAAATCATTTACAACACAGTCGCCCGGATAAAGTATGAAAAAAGATTATTAAAAGAAACTAGTGGCTACGCCCCTAGAAACCTCTAGGGGCACTTAAGGTTGGAAGGGGAAAAATCAACATCTTCCCATTTTCAATTTCAGTTTCAGAAGAGTAAAAATATTTTTTGGGGAAGGGGGTGAAGACACCCTGCACAAAAATAGTTTAAAACCTTTCCAGGACCTATAAGAAGCTTCACTTTAAAGGAGTACAATATCGGTTTAGCGGTTATCCTTCGGGACAAACAAAAAACGCTTACTACTTTATATAATAGGATATCTTACTTTGCTTCTCCTTCCATAACAGAGGCTTGTCCGACCTTCTGGTCATCCTTTTGTGCCGCCGGACATCTCTTGGATTGCTCCCTGAATTAAGCAATCATATTATAATTAAATAGTAAACTTTTTTTTTGGTCCACATTTACCCCTCCCACCTTACCCCTAGAGGCATACTTGCTAGTTTTGTAATATATAAAGGTGAATTTGTCTGTACCGAAAAATCATTTACAACACAGTCGCCCGGATTAAATACCAAAAAAAGAAGTGAAAAAAATTTCTTACTTTGTTTGTGTTTCCAAACAAGCGATCTCCTCTTCCAAAGAAGCAATTTTTTGCTTTGCTGCCCTAAGGTCTTGTTTTATTTTCTGCATTGTCTCCCATCCATCGTCGTCCCTGAAAAATAAAAAAAAATAATACTAAAGTAACAGGATGTCCGTGTTTATGTACCGAAGGATCTCGATAACCACTGAACAGATCGGGTTCTTCTCATAGGTACCGGCAAGGGAAGGGAGTGGCAAAAGAAACTTTAAGAGATATACTTCATATTAGAGGGTTTAGCGTAGCTGCTAATTTGAAATATCAGGGGTGTATATCCTATATGGGATCCCCTGTTCAGGTGGTGGGGGGAAAATAACTAAAATATGTGTGGTAGGACCAAAAATTTTAGTTCTTTCAATATTTCTCCATTTCCGTCCCTACTTGGTGAGATAAAAATAGGTGGGAAAAAAATACAAAATTTTGTACCACGGGAACAAAATAAATCTTGTGCGTAATGTACACCCCTGAATGAAACTATAATTATTCGCCATAACAATAATGTTTATCCTACTCTTTTCAATCCGGCTACTACCACCTTCCGAACAGAAATAGAATGGTAACAAAAATAAATAAACTTACGTAGTGCAATCCAAAGTTAGGTTCAAATCTTCTGTATCAGACGATTTAGGAGGGGTATCAGGCAGGTCATCCAGCTTAGCAGGCAGCTCAGGCTCAGACACACTCATTTCGTTCTTCTGTTTTTCGCTATCACTGAAATATATAAATATATATTATATATCCCAGGTAATCGGACCTTTGCCCAAAGAAGTAATTACCAAAAAATATGTAATATGTATTTATGTAATTATGTTGTGATGGATTGTCGAATCCGATTCGATGAATGGTTACCAAAATATAGCTAGGGACGGACGGACGGACAGACAGACAGACAGACATCATTCTACTTCGTTTTATACATATTAAAATATTACTCACCCACTTGTGGTTTCCGGCTTCTGTTCTTCGTGCTGTTCGTCTCTCTCTAAGTCGGCTGCTGCTGTGGCTGTCATGTCGGACATTCTATATTAAATTTGAAAAGAAACAAATTATCACTGGTATTAAATTTTCATTAATAAATGTCCAAAAAACTGACGTAGGGAATTTTAATATAATAGGGTGGCCAGCAAGATCACATATTGGTATATCTTATATTGTAAACAAGTATATAGACAAATTTAACATTTACAAAAAGTTTATACAAATTTGAAACGTTCTCTTTTTTAATTACAGCACATAAACATTACGCATTTTACCATGGAAATCTACCACCGTATTAATTAAAACATTCCCTACGATAACTGTCATATATATAATATTTTTATACAAAATTAAACAAATATATAAAATTAACAAAAGCTAGTTCTGAATACTTTTTTTCCTTAGTTTAGGGGGTAAACTACAACTGCTATATACTGAATTACAAAAAATGCGACAGATTATACAACAAAAAATTTTCAGTTTAAGCTCTTAACTTTAAGCTCATTAAACTTAATTGGTGGAAAGGGGTAGTTTCACAAAATGCATTTGAACTTAATTTTGTGAATTGCATATTTTTCTTTGTTAAGATGGTAAAAGTACGTGGTAGAAAATTTAACTTTCTTCAAATTTATGCCATATAAATAGAGTTTAAACACATTTAAACAGGTTCAAATATACGGTTCACTAAATTAACTTCAAATGCATTTTGGGAAAAGACTCCTTTCTAGATATTATAAAAAAAAATTGAAGATGAAACTTATGAAATCAAAAAAAATTACATATAAATATATATATACGTAAAGTCCTGGAATTATTGGGATTGACTGCGACCTATAATCAGGTCTTCGTCTTGTTCTTCGTCTTGTTCTTCGTCTTGTTCTTCGTCTTGTTCTTCGTCTTGTTCTTCGTTTTCAGACGAAAGTTCCGACGGATAATACTTGTCTCCATTCTGCCAGGGATGTATATTCTACATGGATCGGATGTATAATATTTTTTCCAAGTCTGCTCAGGGATGTATATTATATTTCATTAAATATAAATAGATGGAGGTAAGAAAAAAAGGTAATAATTAAGAAAACTGAAAACATTTGTAAATTTTAAAAATTTTTAGCCGTGGACAAACAATATTTCTTGTGCAGAATATACACCCCTTTCCCGAATCAGCTGTAATGTAGCTGCCAAAGATACCGTAATTGTTTATGTTTTGAGAACATTGTTGAGAACTTGCTCTCTGTGGTGGTCTGGAGCTTGATCTTTTCTTCTTCTCTAACTCATCATCTTCAGGCCTGTGTCCCTGTTCCCACAATCTTTGCTTCTTCATGTTGTCCTTTACTCGTTTGTTGGCATCTCTTCTTGTCCAAGCCTCACCACGCTGGCCGAAATCGGGCAAATGTGTATTTGTTCTGTTCAACATTTGCTGCAGCTTAATTTGGTTAGGTTGCTCACTGAGTTGACTATTACTACAACCTTGCTCTGGACTGAGTTGACTATAACTACAACCTGGTTCTGGGTTTACGTCTTCATCAGGATTTGATGTGCCTGCGCTTTCAGCATATTCCCGGCTTGAATTAATTTGTGCTCTGCTCGTGCTTGCTCTGCTCTGGTTTCTGTACAACACCGCATCAATTTGATTCGTTGATGGAAATGTTGTTTGTTTTCTGGGACGTTTAGGAGCTTCTTTGGTAGGCTTTGGCTTTTGGGCCACTTTTGCTTTTGGCCTGCGTTCTTCTTCTTCTTCTTCACTACTACTACTACTGCCAGTTCCAGTGTCTGGGTCTGATTGATGACCTTCATCTGTATCATCACTCTCTGGTGCTTCTTCTTTGATGTCAGAAAGTAATTCACCTTCTTCTCCATCTTTTTTCCACTTTGCTTTTTCTCCTACAAAGAAATAAAAAATGTTAAAGCAAATGTACATAATTGTAGCTTCAATATTATTTCCATACCTATATGAACATTAGTTACTATTAATCAGATTCAAATGAAAACAAGCAATATTTTTTACCCTATATTAATATGCCAATCAAAGATAAAAGGGGGAATTTTGCATTGGCAGTTGCTTTATAGGGGTACAATATGGAACTGTGAAGAAACGGCGTCGCCACCGCCGAGAACCGCCAATAAAAGCCCCAAAAAAGTGTCACTTTCGCCCACCCCCCCCCCCCCATTTATTACATTAAGACCTGTAACTTACCGTCAATGTTGATGAGTTCTAAAATTTCCATTTGGTTGTATATAGAAACATTTGAGCCTACTGCAACAACCTCATAATGACCCGTGTGGTTGTGAATTATAATGGCAAGTTTGGGTAATATTATTCCACATGGATGTATCCGAATTTCCTTACTTGCATTGCCGTCATTCTTGCCCTCATTGTCCTCAACCTCCACAATTTCGTCACTCTGGTTTCCGTCATCTTCGTTATCCACCTCGAATGATGGTTCATTGTCCAGCTGTAAACTTTTCTTGGTTTTTGCTTCGGCTTCCAATGCGGTTTGCCTTCGCTCCCGGTTCTTTGGAATGATCGCCACATCATCTAAATAATTATTATAGTCATTATTTCAAATAGTATAAATGTTACCCAACCCCCCCCCCCCCCCCCCCTCCAAGGAAATAGCTTAAAATCACCGCAGGACCAATACACAGAAGAGTAGAATCCGATCTCCAGGATACAATTAATACCATAAAAAACCTAGTTTTTACCACTTTTATGGTAAAATTTTACCAGCCTATACGATTTAAAAGGTGGTAAAATTTTACCGTAACCTCGATCGATTCAGTGGTTACTGAGATCTTAAGCTTCTGACGGCCGGACAGACATTAAGCTACTTAGTATTATAGATAGCGGCTGCGCCCATACAAATTTTAGCCTAAAACCCTGTCAGGGCCTGTACGAAGTTTCCCTTAAAACAAAATTAATCCACAGGGTTTTTATCTAAGACTACTTCTCAACTAAAATATTAATAAACTTAAATTTAGGTGATACAGTTCCTACGTTTTTCAAACTATAAATAACAATACCTTCGGCATCCTCATCATTCTCATCACTGCTGCTTTCCTCCACGACACTTGTTGCCTTTCCAGTCACCTGTCTCTCGTTACTGTTGCCTGTAAATAATTAATTTATACATTAATTTTATACGTTTCCAAACAAAAAGCAAGTACTGAAAACATTTTTTCCACCCCCCCACCCCCCCTACTTGGTTGAAAAAAAAATTTTAAAAGGAAATGTGTTGTAGGAGGGATAGAATAAATAAATCATAGAGTTCTTTAAATATTTTTCAATTTTCCCCCTACTTGGTGAAAAAAAACTAGGGGGGGGGGGGAAGAAAAATTTTAAAAAAATTAGTAGCAGAGGAAAAAAAATCTTGTGCAGTATATACACAATACGAGGAAAGATAAAACTTATAAATAATAATTAATGTTCAACAAATATGTACCTGTGATTGAATTATTTCGTCCATAAAATTCTTTCTGTCTTTGCAGTGGTGGAAAGTTTGGTGGTTGTTCATCATCTTGCATTGGGACTGTATCATCAAGATTTCCCACATTTTGGCCCTCATCGTCTGTTTCAGAAATAATTATCTTCTTCGACTTTTTCGAGCCCTTTCCATGCTTCTTCCTTTTGGAGCTTGTGATGTTTTTAAATACATTTACTTTGGGTTTATTATTGGACTGGCTGTTGACAATTGGATCTTCATATAACCTACGTGGCTTTACTGGGTGCTTTACTGGTTCTGGAGTTACTGCTGGATTCTCCGCGGGTGGTATGGGTAAGTCATTCCCAATCTGATCATCATTTGAATTCATTTCAACGTCGTCGCCTCCGTCATCAATTACAAGCTCCTCACCATTGTTGCTTTCTTCATCAGCAATGTTTTCCATACCATTTTCTTCAACAGCATTGCCTTCAGCTTCATTGTCTTCAACAGCATTGTCTTCACCATCAGTGGATACATCAGCAGTGGAATCATCAGCAGTGGAATCATCAGCAGTGGAATCATCAGCAGTGCAATCATCAGCAGTGGATTCATCAGCAGCATTCATCTTTCTATTTCTTGAAATTCTAGTTGCTTTCTCACTGGCATTGTGAATCTTTGTCTGTTCTTCACTCATTTCTGGTTTCAAATTGGTTGTGGCGTACGAATAATACATTACAGCTCTTTGTATAACCTTCTTATTACTATGGACTGTCTTGAAAAATTGCTTGGGGTTCTTTGCCATGTCTGCATAATTTTTGATCTGAAATGAATTTCTCGACCTGTCATTGTTTATTCTCAAGTAAATCGGGTTCTTTCCTTGAACTTCGTGGGGTAAGCAACCCATTGAGTGGGCACCTAACATGTGGTAAAATTTCTTGTCTTCGGCTGTAACACCTGGTGTTGAAGTTGTGATTGTCTTCGGTTTAATACGCCGCTTAATTCTTTGTATCTCTGCAGGGGCCAGATAAAATTCACACATCTGTAAGGCTGATCGTTTCTGTGCCTTTTCCTTCTTGTCTTTCTTGTCTTTCTTGTCTTTCTTGTCTTTCTTGCCTTTCTTATTGCTTGTCTCCTTCCTTGGCTTGATTTCAAAAACCTGTTCATACGTGTAGTTTGGGGTTGACAATGCGCGTTCTTGTTTTCGCGTTACCAGCCCTCGAAATAGCCTCCAGCAGACAGGATCCTCATTAGCAAGCATATAATCTTCGGCCCTCTTCTTATTTTCACAAAAACCAGTCGCGTCCTCTTTAAAAGTGTGTTCGAAATTGCGCAAGAACCTAGATAAAAAAAGGGTTTATATCAAAACAGTCTCAATATATAACATATAACATATATCAAGAAAAGATGAACTAAAAGTCTTGCCACATAAAAAAATACATGGTACAAAATTGAAATTCTTTGAAACATATGCCATAGAAATGTAGTTTAACAATTTAACAAGAATACAATATGCAGTTAACATTTCGTGAAACTACTTTTTTAACTAAAGAACATTGAAATGCATTTTGTAAAACTACCACTTTCACATTTAATAGACGCGGAATAGATGCGATAAATAATTGAATTACCTACAAGCTTGTATGTGGTTCCTCACTAGAAAAAGGTCGCTTGAAGACACATAGGTTCCTGTTCTCCACAAATTTGGTGGGATAGCTTCATGTAGGTACGTCTCGTTAAGCACTAACTTACAATGATCCAAGAAACGTTCCACTGAAATAATAATGAAATTTTCAATTAACTCTGCATAGGTACATGTTTATTATTGTACCAGGGGTGTATATTCTGCACAAGATTTATTTTCACAAATAAAATATATATATAAAAAGATTATTGTACATGGTCACCTGCTAGCAAGAATAGGAATGCCCCTTTTATTCGGTTTATTTCCCTTGCCCCCACCTCCCTTCTCCCTGTTTTAAACGTTTTCTCATCATGTCAAATTTACAAAATAATATTTACTTACCAGTTTCGTCATCAATAACTTCCGGAGCAGTCCAAAAGGCAGCTGTGATGCGGGCGTCAAAGGTGAACTGCTCGAACACGACATACGTGAAGGTTATGATGTCTCGGCATACTTTCAGTAAGGTTTGCCAGCCTATATCCACTTTCCGTGAGTCTTCGAAATTTTGGATGAAAAAGATAATTTCTTCTCTTCTCATATAACCATCTTTTTCCAAGGGGTCATGGTTCTTTATTCTTTCTCTGTAAAAATCTGGTGAGAAAATCTGGTCCACGACAACATCCTGATTCTCACTAGGCCCTTTATTCGCCTCCTCCTCATCAAGCTCATCCACATTGGTCAGTCTTCTTAGATCAGTCACCAAGGTTTCCACAATTTGGCCGGTTTTCTTCATTTCTGTTTTCAGGGTTTTAGTATTTTCAGCCATATCTCTTGATACACTGTCTTGCAGGTCTTTGATTTCATTCTTCACTAACTCATGGTTTGTGGACGTTTTGTTTACCAAGTTTCTGATGGACGCATTAATGGGCTCTAGTTGATTTTTCATTTGTGAGGTCAAGAAAGTACGTAGCTGCTGAAATTGGTTCTGAATTTGGTTCATAACGGCCCCGGTGAACAAATCCTTAAAATGAAACATATTAAACCACATATTTTCAAGTCTTGGTATTTTAAAAACTACGTGGTAGAAAAGAAGACTATCCACAAACAAGAGCAAGTGATCCTAAGCATCTTCCATCATTTTTGGACTTTGACAAACAAAAAAACTTGGTAAAATTTGACCAACTTTTTGGTAAAAATTGACAAGGTAAATTTTTAGGCTAAGTCCAGATTTTTGGACTTTGACCAAAAAATCAACTTGGTAAAATTTGACCAACTTGTTTGTAAAAATTTACAAGGTAAATTTTTATTGGTCAATGTTTACCAAAAATTTAGTCAAATCTTACAAGTTATTTTTTCCAGGCTAAGTCGATATATATCCTAAATAATTGTAATTTGTATCCTCTGGATGACAAAATGAAATAAAAATAATACCTCGCTTTCTTCCATCTCACCAGAAGGGCCAGATGATCCCTGGGGTCGTGATGACTGGGACTGGGATCGTGATGATGTTGCAGGAGGAACTACAACTCTCGCGGTCCGTTGACTCGCGGAGTGGTGCCGTGCCCGTGGAGATGGAGGTGGGGTAATATTTATTGGCCTCATTGGAGATGTTGAGGTTCTAGTTGTGTTCTAAAAATAATATAGATAATTATTGTAAAGCATTACTTACCGAGGATTATAGTTTTAAACAACACCGGCATTATCCTAATTTTTTTCTTCTATTTTTTAAAACTTTACCCTCCCCCCCCCCCCTCTCCCGACAAAATGACTGTGTTAGGTTAGGCTAGGTTAAGTTATATGGTTAGAGGGACCCAATTTGTTCAACGGTTAACGAGATTTGTTGGTACAAACCCACAAACAGACATCATGTTAGTAAGTTTAGTTTAACAACAAAACACCAACAAACCAAAAACCGATAACAATAAAACTTAAAACCCTACCTTTGCTGTTGTACCTTTGCCACCTCCAGTAGATTTGTTGCTTCCAGTTTTGGCACTTGGAGCTTTGGCACTTCCACCTCTGGCACCATTAGGTTTGCCACCTCCAGTAGGCTTGTTGTTCTAAAACAAGAAATAATTGTTGTATTTACAATGCATAAAAAGATATTAGATAGCAGTGGCTACGCCCCTAGAATTTTAATTACTAATATCAAATGTTAAACACACTGTGGAAAATTAATAAATAATTATACTTGGTCAATAATCTTTTGTGGTCTGTTAAGCATGAACCGATAAGGTTTTCCTTTCGATCCGGTAACATGCGAATTTATAAGTTTTTTTGAGCGAAGGGTAGCAGCAATTTGTACAATAGTAAATTAGGCCTTAAATATAATTTTTACCTTTACAGAACTAGCACTCTTTCCAGTCCTCGTCATTTTGGGATCTAGCTTGATCAATTGCCAGTCGAAATTACGCTGTTGGATCCAGGTCGTTGGCATGGGCAATTTGCATAGTTTTAAATCTGAAATGTGTAGACAGAAATTAAAATTTTATGTAAAATTAAATTAAATTGCAAACATGTACTCTTTCAAATTACAGACTAGACTTATAACACTTTAACTTCATACCCATCGATGGCCAAAAAGGTAGGGTTTTGCTAAATTTAGTTGAAATGCCTTTTTTAAAATTAGCTATAAAAAATAATTTTAATGAAAAAAATATTTTAAAGTACATTTCACATAAATTCCAAATAAAGAGGGAAGGGCCTTCAGTTGAATTTTACAACATTTTACATACATATTATAACAAAAGGGGGGGGGGGGGGGGAAGTGACACTTTTTGAAACCAAAACTAAAAGTCAAAGGAACTGAACTAAAGAAACAGTTACAGATCTGTCATTTTGCATGGCAGTTGTTTTATAAGGGTACAATATGGAACTTTTAGTTTTGGTTTCAAAAAGTGTCATTTCCCCCCCCCCCCTTTCTCTGCTTTCAATGTACAAAATTAAATTCCGATAGGAATTACGATGGAGACATCTTGATGCAACAGGTGTACGGAGATATGTGCTACTCTGTACTTCAGTAGGTTGGAGGCTAGTTGTGTTGGAGGATGGCTATAGTCTTCGGGATCGTCAGTCTTGCCTACTCCTAATACCAGGGGTGTATATTTTCAGTGTTTAAAACCATAAAACTTAATTCATATTTCCTAGACCCCCCCTCCCCCCTTTACCACACTCTCCTCCTGGCATGATAAGAGAATTACAAATAAATTGTGGTAGGTTAAAAAGGAATTAGATGAAATGTATAGTTCATGAAATATTTCTATACAACAATTAATCATGTGCAAAATATACACCCCTACCTATTCTTCTGGAATCTTCAGGAAAGGTGTATGCCGGAAAAAATGTCCTCACTTTGTGGACCAACCATACTGTTTTATCACGACGGCAGTCTGGGACAAAGTAGAGGTCTTGGCAGTCTGTATAGAATTGATTTCTTTCGAACTTTCGTTTGTTGGCATTCCTTTTTCCCCTGACAGCCAGCTTTTCATTTATGTACGGTTTCACTGTGTGAAATATCAACAATCTAAATATGTCATTTATGTCATTAATGGCTGTTAAACGGAAAGGTATGTTGCTGGTGAAATCGTTATAGCTTAAGTGTTTGATCAGCAATACACGGAAAGAAAGTTATGTTACATTTTTAAAAATTACATTAAAATTTGTAAAGAGTGGGGGGGGGGGGGAGAAGTGACACTTCTTGAAACCAAAACTAAAAGTCAAAGGAACTCAACTAAAAAAAAATAGTATTACCTGTTTGAAACCTCTTTAAGGCCAAAATTATATCCTCGGATGTAAGTTGCAATCACATGATTGGCACTTTCGAAAGCATAACAACTGAACGCCATGGATGGTCCAAATCGGCGGACATGTTCCGGCATATGGTAAAGCATGTGAGTATTGTAACTCAAGCACGATTCGCCGTACATCTCCGCCAATTTTGAGTTCAGGACCATTATCATGGTCTTGAGCTCAGCCACACAATCAGTTGTTATATGCTCTTCGAGACAGCGCAATATGTGGAATAAAAACTTGCATATCAGACGTTGTTCATCTTTAAGATTTGCCAACTGGAAAAAAAAACATTGTAATAATTTAAGGGAAAACTAGCTCTTTCGCCCCTAGCCTCTAGGGGCTTCGCCCTATATACTTATTGGAAGTCCACCCTCCTCAATAGAAATATATATATAATATAGCACACGTGCGCAAATTTAAAAAGAATGTTATTGCTATACAATATAATGAAACTGAAATAAGCTTTAAATTCTAAAAAGATTATAATATGGTAAAAACCTACCTCTGCATAAAATATCATATGGTAAAAGCCCAGTACTTTGAATTCAGAACTTTTCAAATTGAGGGCTAGCTTCTTCTCTGTCAGGCGCATGATGGACGTACGGGGAACGCGATCAAAATCGCCAACAAGCTTCAATTGATCGTTGATTTCATCTATAATTGGAGTTACTGCAGTTCATGGTAAAATATGGGTGATAAGGAGAAAATTTTCAAAATTTAAGTTCTTTAAACTTTTCAAACTAACACTCTTTTAAGCGGCATAACAAGGCGTACAAATAATGTGTAATAGATATAAATCTAAAAATGCAGAATTTTATCGCAGTGCCGAGAAATGCGCGAAGAAAACACCTATTTTACGCGTCATTTCTTTAGTCAAATGCAGTACATCCCTGTAATTCTCTCCATTTGAACTAAGTCTTCTTCTTCCAATTCTGGATAACTATTACGTCCTTTCTTCAGGTACGTCATCACTTTCTTTACATAGCCCAGGTGCAACGCGTGCATCGGATCACTGGGGGTATCTTGTATTAAATCCAAGCTCGGGTCAAGCTCAGAAAAACTGGTTTTCATGTTCTGATTATTTTCCTCTAACTTGCGGAATTTCTCGTCAGACCTCGGCGTACCCATATTTTGACTGTCACTGGGGTAAAATACATTCATTGATTCGAACAATACCAAGTTCTTTTGACGGAGATAAGTCTGTGAAAAAGCCATCCCTGGAAGGTCACAGTGTGGGCATCCATTTTTTGATCCATGGCCAAGAATGCCGAATACATCGGCTCTCGCAACGGCATCGTGGATGATGGTTCTACATTGAAAGGTATGTCCAGGTAATCCTTCTTGAATTAGTTTGTTGATGAATCGGGTAACATTATCCAGAAAGTTGTAACTGTAGGGACGCCTCCTCGTCTTCTCAAATATGCTGACTGGCAATATAACACTGAAATCCTTGTTGAAGAATAACCTGAAATAATAAAGAAGAATTAATAATAATAGCATTTAATACCTTAGACTTAAAATTGTAGTTACTGATTTATAAAACGTAAAGGCTGGTAAAATTTTACCGTAAAAGTGGTAAAAACTAGGTTTACTTATGGTATTAATTAAGTCCTGGTATACAGTAAGACAGATTTTTATATATGTATGCAATAGAAAAAAGTATCAATTGTAAACTTAGTTTTCTTTCTTATTTCTTTATTGAATGGTTTCCTAAACTTTTGCTTTAAAAATCTGGGCTGTCAATTGATGTAAAACAAATATTTTGATATCCTTTGAAATATAGGGTGCCAATCCTAAAAAATATTTTTTCGAGGGTCATGCTGTATATGAAAAGAACTTTATCCCAACCCAACCCTTTCAAATCCACAATATATTAATTACTTACCTAATCCAGACAGTATAATAGGAGATATGAGATCCCTGAGCTGCTTTCACTCCGTCGCCCGAGATGTCAAAAGTTATATGATCATCAACGGCCTGTTGTCCATTCAACCGTTTAAAGTCTGTGATGGCGTCTTGGAGGATCTCATAGGTAGGGAATCTGGAAAAAGAAATATATTTTTAACTAATAATAGCTTATAATATTGTTCTCAAGTTGTTGCAGGAAGCAATATACCAAAGAATGATCAAACTGATAATTAGAACACTTGAAAGTTTGTTGTTAAAAAAGGAGAAAAATCGACATGTTTAAAATGGACGTACGGAAATTCTGGTAATGATTATAGAAATGCTACGCTTTCTAAATCGTATATAAACATACCTGCACTCAATCAGTGAACCAGGAGCATTTGTAGGATTATATTTGTTTTCTTTGATTTCAACTTTGTATTTGGGTTTGAATAATGTATTATATGACGGAAATTTGAAAATACACGAGCGTTTCAGAATTGCCAGGATGATTCTAACTTTGTTGTGAGAGATGGGGTTGTCTAGAACACAAACGCTTCTGAAATCATTAACAATTTCTTTCTCAAGTTCTGTAAGATGTTTGAAGGGATCCCCGTCATGATCGCCATCAGGTTCGCCATCAGGTTCGTCATCAGGGTCATCGTCATCATCTGGGTCAAAATCATCTTCAGGTATATCAAACAATTCGACGTGTTCCCAGTCCTCGGCATCTTGAATGCTGTCATTGTCTGCATCATTATTATCGTTGGTATTATTGTTGTTAATATTGTCTACAACAATATTAATGTAGTTTGTTTCTTCAGGATTGTTATTTAATCGCTCCAAAACTTGGTTTGCGTAGCATTGATAACATATACTTTCGGTTTCCTTTGTGAAGTTGGTATTGCAGCCTGTACAAACTTTACCTAAAAAAATACGATGTTAAACATGGTGTTTTATAGTTATAAACCTTCCCGGGACCTATGTGAAGGTACCCTGTAAAGGAGAACCCAATCGGTTCAGCGGTTAGCAAGATCCTTTTGAACAGACACACAGACATCCTGTTACTTTAGTATAAGGATAATGCCGTAAAGAAAAACTAGTCAAATTAGAAAGTTAAAAAATTAAAAATTCCAGAAAAAGTAGATAAATGTAGAGAGTGGGTGAAGGTGGGTTAGGTTAAGGGATCCCATGTAGAATATACACCCCTGGAACAAGGATATCTTGAGACAAACTTAACTAACGTTTGATCAAACCAATTGTTTGAAATTTAGATTGAAAGGAAAATAAAAAACAAAAATTGGGAGACAATGTTTGTGGGAATTTGGACAAACAAACAACAAACAGACAGACCGACATCGTTCTACTTTATATTACAGATATTGTAGGTTACCTTTTGACGATGCAGTTTCGTTCTCATATTCCACATCCATCAAATCCTCCTGCTGTTCTTCTTCTAGTAATGGCTGACTGTCTTCACTTTGTGGAGGTTTCTTGCGCCATTTTCTGTTTCTCGTTGCATTACAGAAGAGTTTTCTTATGGACCTCAGTTTATGCTGCAACTGGAAAAAGATTACATAATTAGTGAATTACTTATTTAAAATAATATAGGGGAGTTGTTATGGATCGTTATTTGGGCAAGCTACACGTGTCAATTGATTACAGTACATATGACTATACTGGTGTAAGAGCAAGCATGTTTATAGTGCGCTGACTGCAAGTGAAAAATAGAAATTAAAGTCGAGCATAGATTATACTTTAAGTACAGTAATGAAAAGTAAGGTCTCATCTTAAATATGTAGAAATAATTAGTTGTAAAAAGTCACCTGTACATTTTTCGTCTTATCTCCACTTCTTATACGCTTCAGTAGAGCTTTAGAGAGTGTACCAATCAAATTGTCTCCCATTGCAATAACGTCTAACAGGGGTGTATAGGTAACTCCTGAAATAAGAAGTATATGTTATAATCAGGGATGTATATTCTGCATGGGATCCCCTGCTCAGGGGGGGGGGGGGTGGAAATAAAAAATAAGTGGTTGGAGGAAAAAAAAATGTAAAAATTAAGAAAACTGAAAACATTTTTTCCATTTCCCCCCCCCCCCCTCCTTGGTGAAAAAAAACTAAAGAAATGTGTGGTAGGAGGGATAAAATAAATGAAGTATAGAGTTCTTTAAATATTTTTCTATTTCCCCCCCTACTTTTTCAGAAAAATCAAGGGGGGGAAAAAAATAAAAAAATTTGTAGCAGGGGAAAAAAAATAAATCTTGTGCAGAATATACACCCCTGGTTATAATAATAAGGTTATTACTTGTTTACATATAACGAAAGAAGGAGAAAGTAAAAAAGGGGGGGGGGGGGAGTGACACTTTTTGAAACCAAAATTAAATGTCAAAGGAACTCACAAAATAAAGAGTTAGAGTTACAAACAAGAAAATACCCTTATTTATTCTTTGATTGTCTATAAAATTAATTAAACTTACCTATCAAAATTGTGATCCAATTATACATACGTCATCCAGCGTTGGTCTGACATTTTTTTACTTTGAAAAAAATAACTATATACAATATATACATAAAATTTTGTTTGTTCCAGTCCTGACCTGGATAATACCTATATAAATTTCCTGCCTTCCCTGAAAAGCCGACGAACGCATATATAATCGAGCCCCACTGGTCGTGACTTTTGCAGAATTCTGCAGTTGCATGGAGTTTTATTATAACAACAATGTTGAACCCAGAAAATTTGTTAATTTGCTATAAAATAAATAATAATAAATAATAAAAAACAACATAACAAAAATATCAAAAAACAAAAACAAAAAATAAAACATATCAATTAAGATCTCCTAGAGAGCTATAGCCAGAAGCTTAAAAAACTGTACACGTGCATACGTAATCGTCGGCTTTAGGGGTAAATAATGTTTATTAATGTTTATATGCAGGAAATTATATATCTGCACGACCAGTGGGGCTCGATCACTGTCACCATGGGTACTTAATTATAAAATATATGGGCGCTGCAATCAAAGAGAGGTTAACGTAAATGTTCTGAAAGAACAAATTGATGTTATCCTCTTAGGAAATACCCCCCCCCCCTAGAAAAACGGCCCCTGGCCTCTACCTAGCCGTATAACTTAACCTAGCCTAACCTAACCCAGCAATTTAGTTTGGGGGGGGGGGGGGGGATGGGGAGTTAAATAATACAAACAAAATTTTCTAAGAGGATAACGCCACAAATTACAATTAAAATTCGCTTTCAGCATGGATATCCGGAGGCTGGATGAAATCGCCGGCGGCGAGCTCGGCTTCTCCTAGCTTCTCCTTTCTCTTCCCTGAAAGGAAAGAACATTGAATTAAAAATGAGAAAACTAAAGCGTTTTTTAATGAAGAAACTCAAAGAATTCTGAAACATTTTTTGGTTAAAAACAATTTTTTCCCCTGCTACAAAAGACAACTAGCCATGAACAAGAGCATGTGATTTGAAGCAACTTCCATCATTGATCCACTTATTTCTTTTTTCCCCCTCCCCTCCCCCCCCCCCCGGAGCAGAATATACACCCCTGCAATAATTTCGTAGTTTTTACCTTGTTACTCTGGGTTTTATTTAGAAAAAAGGGCTGACGTTGGTGAGGAAAGGTGCACAGTCGGCTTCATGGTCAATGACACGTCTCTCGGTATCATCCAGGCGGGGTCTCTCGTTCTCGTAGAGATTCTCGGGCATAGGTTCAATCTTCTTTAAGTGTGTCTCTACCCAACCGTGATGGTATAAGAGTTTTACTATTTCAACAGCGTCATCAATGCCACATGATTCTTCTTGAACTCGAATATTTAGCTTGGAGAAGAGTCTCAACATCCTAACCATGAGGGCGTCCCATCTGTCATGCAGCTCGTGGTATTGGTATGGATCCATCCTAATTTGAGGAATGATTATTTTGTTTGTCTTGTTTATTTTTGGGAGGGGTGTGATTAATGTTTTTTAACTTTCCGGTATTTTATTTGTCCTTAAACAAGGGGGGGGGGGAGAAGGCCTGGAGCTCCGGAACCTGGAGGCCTATCCAAAAAATATTAAAACTTGGGAAAATTCATCATATAAGAATGATTTTATCCCTAATAACCTATACTCTCAGTCCAAAGATAAAGCCTATACTCCCTGTTTACGCAAATGTGTCAAAACTTCCCCCCCCCCCCCCCCTATTTATTTAGAACAAATTTTGTAGCAGGAGAAAAAAAATAAATCTTATACAGCTAATATACACCCATACCTGTTATTATGATGTACGCGTACCCAGGTGATTAACTTGAATAGCCTGTTATTCAGAACTATCTGAAAAGGTAGAATATTTAAGAAATAAAAAATTACAAAATAAAAATAGCTCGTATTCATTCGAATCCGGTGGATAGGAACAGGTGTTCTCATTCATACGCCAAAAAACTAGGTAACTAGCATATCGTATTATATGCATGGTTTTCTACGAATATAAAAATCTAAAAGCATAAGATTAAAAACAGTTATTTTTAGCCAGTGCCTCCGGCACCTCTGGGCCAAAAAAGTAGTTTCATTCTTATAATTGTACTCCTATATTTGCGACAATCCGTTTATACTACGGTGCAAGACATATATTTATTAATTTTACATTTAAAAAAGTCCTGTATATTACGTAAGCTAAAAAGAGTCCCAAAAATGGGAGAAAAAACGAATACGAAGAATATTTTAGAAAGAATTTTCAATAATTAATGATAAAATTTGAATTATAAAACAGAATGATACATATTAACGTCTTAATTCACTGTAATTTCACTAAAAATGATTACTAAAATACAAAAATGCACCGTAGTCATATAGTCCAGTTGAATTATTGCGCCGATGGAAAGTTACGGTTGCCAACATACAGATTGAATAGGTGGCAAAACACTTTGCAAGACAGTTATATTTTTAATCGTAAAATTGCAACGAATAATAACATTTCATGAATTATATAAGTTATGCAGTTTTAATTAATTAACCGGTAAAATATTAAAATGATATTATATACATAAGGTGTTTTTTAAAGTTTGGCAACTTTGTCCAGCACGTTGATTTTATCATCTGAAAACAGGGTTACGAAAGTTAAATAAATGTAAATTTTTTTTAATGTGAATGTAATATATTTTTGGCAATGACTTAAATGAAATATCATCGATAAAATATAAAAAAATATATTGCAATGGATATAAAAGAAATATTTTTCAATATAAAGTTGTATACCTGTACAGAGCATGTGCATGAATGCCGCTATACCGATTGAAAACTATTGTAAACAATGAGTGTTATAGTTCAAGTCTCTTAGAGAAAATACGTGTTATATCCAAGTATGATTGACAGGAGATGGTCCATGTCACAAGATTTATATGAATGTCAGTTAAGAACTCCTAGAGAGCTATATATTCAGAAGTTTAAAAAAGTACTTGTCTACCAGTCTTGGCTGTTAGTGTTGATATATGGACCCTGCAATCAAAGAGATGATAGTCAGATGTTTAAAAAAGTACGTGTCCACCTTCAGTCTTGGCTGTTAGTATATGGACCCTGCAATCAAAGAGTGGTTTGCGTAAAAGTAAGTGTTTAAATAATTTTAATATAAAAACATTAATAATATAGGACCTTGAGCGTACGGTTTTAGGCTGCCTTCGATTAACGGTTTAAGTTTTACTAGCGGCTATGCCCCTTAGAAGCCTCTAGGGGCACTTAAAGTAGGAAGAGAAAAGTCGAGGCCTCATCCTATTTTTAATTTGAGTTTCAGCTATAGATTAAAATAAATAAAAAGCTTCGTTGTAAAAGAGAACAATATTAATATATATAATAGGATAATTGTTTTAAGCCTTTTTTAAACCTTTTTGATTTGATCTAAGAAACACTTTTTATCCTATTCTTAATATTAAATAATCCGGGTTTAATATATATGAATGTAAGAAATATTAATAAATTATATTTAAATTGAATATTGTTTTTCAGGTTCAGCAACACTGATTCATCAGAAATAACTATTTGGGCGCTGCAATTAAAGAAGGGCTCACTTAGTAGTAAGTTTTAAATAATGTAATAAAAAAATCAATATAATTTAGGACCTTACGCATGGTTTTAAGCTACTTCGATAAACTGTTTGTTTTATAATTTTTTAAACCTTTTTGATATATGATATAAGAACGACTTTTTATCCTATTCTTAATATTTAAAGTATTCTACTATTAATATATATAAATAATAATAGAAATATTAACAAATTATATTTCAATTAATATTGTTTTTCAGACTTAACCAGGAATCAGATTCGTGAGAAAATATATGGGCGCTGCAATTAGTGAATGGTTTACATAGAAGTAAGTGTTAAAATAATTTTAATAAGAACATGGATATTTTAGGCCATGTTATTAAGACTATCCTTTAACGAAACCTTTTTAATTCAACCTTGCTACGAAGCCTTGTGTGATACCGGTAGAGTGTTTGAGTTCTTAGGGAACCACACTAATTACATAATATTATCTTGAGTTAGACAGGTTTTATAAGCTGTAAACAGACTAATACAATTAGATATGTCATTATCTTTAAATTATTTATTATAATTTATATAATAGCACCTTTGAAATAAGCTCATATTATATCCAACCTATATTCGCCCTTTAAGGTTTATGATTGTTTTAAGCGTAACGAAGTTTTATACCCTTAATAGAAAGATATTATAAGATGTGTTTTATGTAAAATAATATTAAAAATATATATAAATTATATTTCAATTAATATTCTTTTTCAGGTTTAGCTTCGCACACAGCTGGGTGTATTCTCTGATTATAAGCTGACCGCAATTCGACCGTGGAACATTTCTTAAGCACCAACATGAAGCTGTTGCCATCAGAAATTCATCCGTTAAAAGTAAGTGTTTAATTATTTGTAATAAAAGATAGTTGGAATAATCCTACACGCAACTACGGCAACACCTCGGCCCCAAAAGGTAGTTTCCATGTATACAAGCATAACAAATATGAAGTTAATATACACAGACACACATCGAACTACCTTTATGAAACTGTATACTAAATTATATTAACAATTAAGCTATTATTAAATTTATTAGATAGATATTAAACTGGTTAGACAAAAGTTAATACATAAAAATAATGTACTAGATAGGTAGCTATTTAAAATTAGATTTTACTACTTTATATTATTGAAACAGTACATTCAGGATATTATTAAAATCTAAACAGCATTACATTCATCCTCGTGCATGTTTACTTCGTGAAGAACAGCTGCCAGTTCGGCAGCCTGGGCAGCGGCGGGCAGCAGAGGGGAAGGACGGCAGCGATTAAGATGTGTAGTAATCCATCCATGTTGATATAACCTCTTACAAACCTCCCTCTGGATCTCGACATTGTCAGTTCTGGCTCTAATCTCTAGACTCTCTCTTAGTACTAACATACGACTATTTAATTCATACCATAACTCCAAATTCCCGTTATAAGACATTCTTAGTTTCTCTCAGTCTGGTTATGTATTGATAACTGAATTAAACTTTCTCTAATAAGCAGGCACATACACAAGCTGTATCTACTTTCTCCATGAAATTTTCCCAAAACCGTTAACTTTCCTTTTTGTAAGGCCTTTTTGATTTGTTAATCCTTTAATTGCTTAATTTAAAAATGAATATTCTTTTTCAGGATTTTGGAGTTGAACCAGTTTTGAAGTACGTGGAGCTTTGCAGTTCCATGGAGAACAACGAGAGTTCCATCTCAACATGTAACAGTCACAGATTATACAAAAAATTTCATTATTTATTATAACGACAATGTTGAACCGAGAAAATATGTTAAAATATGTTAGTCAGTTAAAATTAACAAATAATTTACAGAACGATACTAATAAGTTTTATTATGACGATCAATGTTGAACAGAGAATATTCTGTTAGTCAGTTAAAATTAACTTAAATAAAGCGTATTGATTACAATCAGTGTTTATTATGACGACAATGTTGACACCTAACATTCCACAGCTAAAATTCTAAAAAATATTAACTTTAACATATAAAGCGTATTGATTACAATCCGCCCAATCGGTGTTTATTAATTAAGTTCTACTCGAGAGCTCCAAACATTCCACAAGCTAAAATTCTAAAAAATGTTATTTACAGAAACGATACTAGTAAGTTTTGTAGTTTCAGTATTGACCTGGATAATATCTATATGACCTGTTATGTTATAATATGAAATAAATTCTAAATAAAATCATTATCATCATTATATTTTATTTGCGATTTTTATCATTAAGTAGAAGGATGTTTGTTTGGAAAAATCTGGACTTAGCCTAAAAATTTACCTAAAAATATTGACAAGAATTTAATTAACAAGTAAGAATGGAAAAACCTACCTTAAATACTGGAGATCTTGAGGCAAGTATAAACTTGTGCACTTTTAATTTGGAGGTACTAGTTTCTATCAAACAATCAGTAAACTCTGGATCCTCAAAACAATTCTCCAGGTCACCAGAGAGACAGGATACTGCACTTTCAGGTCCAGGTTTTATAACTTCCAGCCAAATAGTCAGAGTACCTCCAGGTAGGAGACTTGCCTGATTGTTCTTCAGTACATTAATCTCCATAAAAGCAGCATTACAATTTACCTCTCCAGGTGGCACTGTTATCAATCGACATTTAGGCATCAGTAGTAGACTGTTGTTATCTTGGATGCCAATCTTTTGTAGTTTCAGTATTGACCTGGATAATATCTATATGACCTGTTATGTTATAATATGAAATAAATTCTAAATAAAATCATTATCATCATATTTTATTAATTTCATATTCCATATAACGAAAGCAAATAGTGCTGAGTAAAAGGATGCTTTGTTTGGAAAGTATTAGGTCTGAATATTTCCTCATTATATTTTATTTGCGATGTTTATCATTAAGTAGAAGGATGTTTGTTTGGAAAAATCTGGACTTAGCCAAAAAATTTACCTTGTCAATTTTTACCAAAAAGTTGGTCAAATTTTACCAAGTTTTTTTTTTTGGCAGAGTCCAAAAATCTGGACTTAGCCTAAAAATTTACCTTGTCAATTTTTACCAAAAAGTTGGTCAAATTTTACCAAGTTTTTTTTTTGGCAAAGTCCAAAAATTTGGACTTAGCCTAAAAATTTACCTTGTCAATTTTTACCAAAAAGTTGGTCAAATTTTACCAATTTTTTTTTTTTGGCAAAGTCCAAAAATTTGGACTTAGCCTAAAAATTTACCTTGTCAATTTTTACCAAAAAGTTGGTCAAATTTTACCAAGTTTTTTTTTTTGGCAAAGTCCAAAAATTTGGACTTAGCCTAAAAATTTACCTTGTCAATTTTTACCAAAAAGTTGGTCAAATTTTACCAAGTTTTTTTTTTTGGCAAAGTCCAAAAATTTGGACTTAGCCTAAAAAAATACCTTGTCAAATTTTACCAACTTTTTGGTAAAAATTGACCAAATTGTGTTTTTTTGTCTAAGTCCGAAAATTCGGACTTAACCTGAAAAATAGAGTTGTAAAATTGACCACATTTTTGGTAAAACTTCCAAAAGTGGTAAAATTGAAAAAAAAAAAAAAAATTTAAATTTAGGCTTCATTGTATAAAAGTCATTATTTTAAAGTACTACAACTGATTATGAAGAGCTGTTTTTTATTTAAAACACAAAAAACGGGTTTTTTTGTTTCGTCAAATTTTACAAAAAAAATGGTAAAATTTGACTAATTTTTTGGCTAAAATTTTTGCTGGTAAAATTTACCACGAAACTGGTATATTATACCAGGTTGACCAGCTTTACCACTTTTCTGGTAAAACGAGTTTTTTTTCTGGTATTTCGTAGAACCTGGGTAGTAGCAAAATTATTATTATTAAACCAGAAAAAAAGAAATAATATAGAGATTAATCTAGTCCAAACTTTAGAGCATCAGTACTAGCAGTTATTTAAGTTCATTAATTTTGGAGATATTAGATCCCAGAAATATTTTACCGTAAAATATTAGTATTTTAATACAGAAAACAGAGAGGAAAGGGCATAATGAACACATATACTTGTGCATTTAAATGTATTTGCTCATTATATCCCGGTTAACACACATTTACTTGGCATAAGTAACCTTTGAGAAGCACACATTTGTTAAGTTAAGTTTTTCCTTTTTTTTTATAAATGTTCAAAGAGTATAAGACAAAAGTAGAGGCACGAACAACTATATAGTAGCTTCGCTACTGTAAAATATTTAATTTCTGTCCATTATGTTTTGAACATGTTAATATGTTTACCTCTTTGTCTGCTTTGTCTTCCTACAGCATTTAGTTTGAATATTTTGATTACAGTTTGATTTTTTAGTAGGGGCGTACAAGTAGAGGGGTAAATAACTTATTACTCACCCCCACCCCCATCCAAATATTAAGAAAATTTTCTAAATTTACACACCAAATGTTAACCCTAAGTTGAATAGTAGGGGTGTAAATGTATAAATATTACACTCCAACAAATAGTAATTTTGTGACGACAATGGAAAATATTGATTATGTAGAGGATGGACCACCAACAGGACACTAAAAAAGAACCCCTCATGTGGTCTATAATACACCCCTCTAAAGCTCCCTACCTCCTACCACCCCCCCCCCCCCTCCCCTTCGATTTTGATATACGGATGGGTTTCATAACTCGTAAGAAGGTGTCATAATTTTCGTGTGCGGCCTAGACAAACCCCGTGCACGCCTCTGATGACAACTAACAACTTTTAGAGTAGCTACTCTAACATTAGAAATATATCAAATTCCTGTTACTAATACTCTTCTCAGCAGCTAAAAAACACAGGTAATTAATATTGGAATAAATTATGGGTTTTCTACCGGCTACGCCCATAAAGTCCTCTATGGTTACTTGCATATTCAATTTTATTTTTTAAAAGTAAAATAAATTTTTTTTAAGGAATGATTTTTTTTCGGACGCCAAAACCCTTCCCCCAAATAGTTATAATGCTTCCCAGAACCTAGAAGAAGCTATATTGTAAAGAAGAACCGGTTAGCAGTACAGACAGACAGACACAAACAGATCCTGTTACTTTTATATAGAAATTTACCTCTTTCTTCCTTTCCTTGATCAAATAACTGTCTACTCAAAGTTCCAGATGATCTAAAAACATTTACCAACTAAAAAAAGGGGTATAGTCCCTTTCGTAATATCGCACCTTATGGGTCGATTCTTCGTATTTTTAACAGTAGCTTTTCTCCTATTTCTAGCCCCTGCGGGGCCAATTACCTAACCCTGTAGGGCAATCACCTAACCCTATATAACCTAACCTAACCTAAAATAACCTATAAAATTAAAAAAAACGACGAATCGCCCCTTATGGGATTATGTTACGAAATGGAATATTCCCAAAAAAAGTTGTTTTAAAGCGAAGCTTTTCTGTAATTGGGGTCACAAACAGTGAGCTCTTTTCGTTAATTCAAACTGGTTACAATTGTCCTTTAGATTCCAAACTTTGCATGGTGATTCCTGTGGTGAAAACAAATTTCAAAAAACGCGCGGCTAGAGCTAACTACACATGAAAGAACAAACTTCTTTGTAGAAAATATATTTCGCTTTATTCAAGCCTTCTCAATTCTATAAAATTATAACCATATTTGCAAAAATTATTAAGAAAACAACAAGCTTCATACTAGTTAAAATTAATATAAGTTTAACAAAAAACAAGTTAAAAATATTAAGTACTTTGAAAAAAAGAATTTTTAAAACAAAATAAAATCCAAATCTTTTTACTTTGAAATATGGTGTACCTAATTGTTTGAAAGTTTATGTACAACCGAATTATTTATTGTAAAGGAAGGGGGGGGGGGGGTGGAGAAGGGAAAACAAATTTTTATGTGATAAATTATCCGATTGATATGATTTTTTTGGATACTGATTTCTAGTACCATAAAATACAATGTTATAAGCGAAGCATCTGTATAATTGAGTCCTAAAAATATCAGTATGTTCTTAAACAATATTCTGTATTTAAGAAGTTTTTCAACAAATTTATTTACAATTTGTTTTGATTTTATATTCTGATTATTCAGTTATGAAACTCTACTTTTGTTAATGTTCGTTTGTCCTACCGTTTCAGAGATTCGCTTTTATGGATGTTGTCATCCTTGTCTTTTCTTAAATTCAGCCATTTTTTTGTGGGAGCTCCACTCAATTTTTTTTCCAAAATATCCATCAAAGCAAAATATCAGACGGTTGGACAAACTATATAGAGTGTCAGAACTTTATCAGCAAAATACAAACCTTAATTTTAAACAAAATTGTATATAAATTTGTACAGAATTCTGTTTAAGGCCATACCTACATTATTTTTAGGATTTGATTATAGAGATGCTTTAATTGCCTATAATACGAAACATTATTTTTCAGTAGGGCTAAGAACCAGTTCTAATCCAGCAGATAATAATCAGTTTCAAAGCCATTCTGAAAACAGTTTTACCTATATCCAAGTTCCACCAAGGCTCTGGCATATTCTAACTCTCCAAGATACCTAAAGTTTTAAAAAGTGTACATTTTCTACATTTAGGGTAGGATTGACCGTTCATTTGTAAAGAAATGCAAGAGGATATCGCTAACTGGCATGGTCCTCCTTTACAGTGTAGCTTCTTATAAGGCCATGTAAGGTTTATAACTAATTAAGGTATCACTCTCCTAATTTATATCGCCCCTAGAAAGAAAAAGGTCCAACCCCAACAAAAAAATTTTAAAACTAAAATAGTGAGGCTACTTTATAATTCACTTTGTCTGTCCATCAGTCAGTCCGTAACGCTTTTGGGGAAATGTGATTTCCTCGAATGCTATTTAAGAAAATCACAGTGAAGATTTCGATGTCCTGTGCGCATCTGGTCTATACATCGTTTTGTCCGTTTGTCTGTCGTTCATTTTTCCAAAGACACAAAAACATTTTATTAGATTTCTTTATTTTTCACTCTTTCAAATGTTTCATGACGACTGAACATCTGCTTTATAACTCACTTTGTCTGTTTGTACATACTTTAGGATGTTGCCATCCTTGTTTTAAGAGTTACTTACATATTATCATCTTCTGTTACGAGGCTGTCCAGGTAATCTTCATAATTTTCAAACTAAAACAATTAATATTGATATACTCGATATATCATTACTTGGATGTTGCACCAGATTGTGTTATTGTGTTTTAGAGACTTGCAATGCAATGTCCATCAATAATTCTAGCATAGGTAAGGAGTAATTTGAGGTGCATCAATTTATTAGTTCATTGCAGGTATAAGGTATAACCAACAAGGGAAATAAATCTAAAATAATAATTGGGGGGCAAATGGACAGGTCGTCAATTTTACGATGTGTTGCCCCCCAACGACAGCTGAAAAACACGTATAGGTTTCGTGATTTTTTTCCGAATTAATTTCGTTATTGGTATAAGCTGAGTTCATTGCATTGTCTTATCCCTTAAGATTCCTAAGATTATTAACGCATGTTTGACCATAGCATCGTGTTTAATTCTTATCAAAGTTATTTTCGACAAAGCACAAAATGTGTTAAAATTGTGTCAAAAATGATCCACGTGACCTAATAAAATGAAGGAGATGAGAGGAGAAGTGGGTAAGAAAACCCATAAAAAAGAGATGGATAATCCCTCATTTTTATTACGTCACCTGGAACATTTTTGACACAATTTTAACACAATTTGGGCTTTGTCTTAATTTCAAAAAAGTTAAGTAAGAAATTTACGATGACAATACTCAATAACTGCGTGTTGCCTCGTTTTCGTGGAGGTAAGTTTTCTATATTTTAAGTTTTATTACCGCTGAATAATTAACAATCACCTGTAAAAACTCTTTGCACGCCACTCGGTTAATAAAAAATAGTTTTTTGACTGTTGGGTGTTACTTAACATGCTAATAAACAGTGGTTTAAATAAGAGATCTATAGTATAGATGTATATATTATACAGACAACTACCTCCCTTCAATTTTCAAAGACCTCTTTCGTCTGCTTCTAAATCATTTTCTGCTACTTGGCTGTGTAATATAAGCGATACCATTGGTTGATTTTCAATGACCCAATAGTAGGGTTGCATAAGACGGTTGCGATGGGGAGATACAGTTATTTAACCCTTTCTCCCTCTAGTGTTTAAATAACAAGGATTACGGCAACCATAAGCTAGTAACGAAGGACGAAAAATTCTAGAAGTAAATACTGACAAAGTTTTTTAAAGAGCAGATTTTTAGATGTCTAAAGAATTATTTTTTTTTTGGGGGGGGGGGTAAATCACGAAACCTTTCAATTTAGTACTTTTAATAGTGGCATGGAAAATAAAATTTCCCCCATAACGTAAAGGACGGACGGATAGACACAGTAATTGGTTCTAAAAATTAATAATTATACCTGATCAAAGAATGCCATAATTTTATAAAACTTGGCATATCTGAAATCAACAACAAAAAAATGTATTTAGATTCAATATTTATGGATTGATTTATCATTACTTCGATCTTACAACAGCATTTGATGTTCCTTAACAAAGTGAACCTTGTAGCAGACTAACATAATGATCTAACTTTGCATGATGATTCATGAAACAGTTATATACTATTATAATAAAGCGTATCAACTATAAAATTACTAGAAAGCCCTGACGTAAAAGCCCTGTAAAAATGTTGAAAAAAATACAACATATTGTTTAAAGTCATATTTACAAATTAAGGTCTTTTTTTATGAGATACCTCGCTTATTGTTCCTTGTACCTTGTTGTTCTAGGAATTATTATTCAAAAAATCAGATGAAGAGGATAATTATATCAAACAAAAAAATTTTAAAAATCAGCATTTTTAAAAGGGATGTACGGACTTTCTGATAATGATTATAGAGCTGCTTAGCTTTATAAATCGTACCTAAATATTACATGAAAGACCAATTCTAACAAGACAATTCTTACATGCCCAAATTGACTATCCGTTAAGGTCAAACATACGGATGGACCGACCCTAATTTTAGAAAAGATTGGCTAAAAAATTAGAATAACGCCAAAAAATGAAAAATAATTTTTCCACAAAATATTTGTAAAATGTTTCTATTATGAATAGAAAACAACTACGGACTTAATGCAAAACTAATTTACCCACCATTCTAGTAGCATCACGGTTTTACCCAGTAGACCAACAGTTACACACCCCCTCCCCCCCCGCCCACCTTCTTCTAATTCTTACTATTTCATTTGGTTACACGACAAACGCAGGAGTCCCAAACGTCGGAGTGGACAAACGCTGGAGTGTTAAAATATTAATTTAAGTAAGTATTTCTATACAGGTTAGGTTAGGTTAAGATATGAATATACAAATAAGCCCCCCCGCAGGGGTTAGGCATTTAAAAAACCTAAAACATAGTTTAAAATAGGTTAGGTTAGGTTAAGGGTCCACTCCTCCGTTTGTCCACTCCTCCGTTTGGGACTTCTGCGTTTGTCCTAGTACCTTTTATTTCCTGAAACGGATCATGTAGAATAAACGTTGATATTATGACAAGGGAAAAATAGTCGTCGATTTAGGTTGCTAACAAGAATTAGGTTATATAACATCCAACATCCAACAAACTCTTTGATTGCATGACCATTATCTGGAAGTCTAAACCGTGCATGGTAAAAAGTTGCTCAAGTTTTTGGGCCAAGAAATTCTCCCTTTTCTATTATTGTCGCGCATTTGACATAGCAGCAGTAGAGACCCGGTTTTGGTTGCAGGATTCGATGGGTGAACACTAACGATTTACAGGATTAAGCCCCCAACTTTTTACAGGAAAAAACATTTACTTCACTTCCTATTATTTACCCTTTTTGTACCCCCCTTCACCCCTCCCATGCAGAAGAATAAGTTTTAGCGCATTTTTTACAGAAATGGACACGTATTCTGGATAATATAATTTACTTGAAATATAACCAAACCAACCTTATTTAAAGGTAAACGTATGTATGTATGTCTGTGTTTGTATCTGCAGATTAGTATCTCGTTAACTGCTAGAAAGAAATAGTTCTTATTTATAGTGATTGGAATCTTCTTTGATGTCCTGGGAAGGTTTAAAACTATAACTAAAATTAAACTCTCCCAAGTGTAATCGTTCCTGGAAAAAAAACCTTTCCTTATTCATCTGCAAGTTTTTGCAAACTTTTGCTTTTATGGATGTTGTCATCCTTGTTTTTTTTCTATGTATTACTCATTTGTTTCAGAAAGAGAGAGGGGACAATGGGCAGTTTGTTACACTAGTCCCCAAAGTTTATAATAACATTTTCGAAAAGTTGATTGTTCAAACGTTTCAAACACTGATATTATTCTACAGGAGGGGTAATTTTGTGTATCATCATTGAGGTTGTACATCAATTTATCGACCATTGTCTTATGCCTTTTTGTTAAATATTATAATTGTCCATTTTTCAGAATTTTTTCGAGGTGAGAAATAAAACAACAAAATTAAGTTAATGGCGTATTACAGGGGGGACTAGGGACTAGTTTTATAATTATGTACATAAAAAATCTGAAGCATTTTGATATATGATGCTGATACAAAAAAATACTCCTTCCATAAATTACAATTAGTGGTTCAAATGTTTGGACACTGAACGTGAAATGAAACGATCAATCAAGATTCAATAAAAGTCATATATAAGTTGTTAAGCCAACGAATAAGAAAACTTTAATATAAAACTTTAGGGGCCCGTGTAATAAACAGCCCAATGCCCTCTCCTTCCCTGATGAGACCTTCCACTAAAATAATTGGGGACCGGCAATTTTTACATTCGTCAAATTTATCTACCTTTGTTTTTTTTATATTCAAGATATGCCCTTAAACACTTTATTATAATGAAACCATAAATAGAAGGGATAATGAAAATTTTTATTAATGTTTTGTTAAAATTGTAGAAGTTACTAGGGATAAAGTGGTAAAATATTTGAAAATAAATGCAGATGGTTAAAGTCCCTCCACAGATTTTGACGGCATACGATAGAATAACCAATGAGAGGCCAGCATTAATTTTACCATTTGTCCATTACAGTGTATACTGGCCTCTCATTGGCTATTCCATCGTATGACGTCATAATCTGTGGAGGTACTTTATTCATCTTCAAAAAGTTAACTCTTCCTCTTGACACAATATAAGTGTGAAATTTTGTCTTTGGTAGCATGTACGAGTAACTTATCTATTATTTATGAAAGCAAAGTTGAAAAGCCTTGTGAGAACCTTTTGATTCCACGACCTTTGTCTCTAAATTTTACCTTGTATGGTGATAAGTGGGTCGGTTTATGACATTCCAAATTTTTATTATGGAGGGAAAAAATATTTTTTCTGATTCCATTTCTCCTCTGTTTTGGAGAAAACTAATCTAAATTCTCTGCATTAAAGTAATGGACCTTTACATAATTTCTGAACTAAAATTTCTTTGTTTTTATTTAGGTAAACTTTTCAGTGACATTGGGCTGTTTATTATACCAGTTTGGACTTTTAATGAATTTTAGGGACTTAAAGTTTGAAATTTGAATCTTTTGGTTCATTAAGTCGAGTGTCCAAACACTAATTACAACTATCAATTGTAATCTTCTGTTTCATCATTTATCAGCCATTGTCTTATCCCTTTAAATCCCTGTAAACTTTTTTAGTTGTTTAGGGTTCGAAACTTCACTCAATCAACGTTCATAAGTTAAAACCTTTAAAATTATACCAACTGCTGCTATATCAGATCCGTGTTATAAATAGTATAAATTACAGGGAGAATGTTTTGGCCCTTTAAAAGGTATAATTTGCACAGTTGGGACGTTGAGCTAACAAAACATGATTTAATCTTATCATTTTTCATATTAATATCCGCGAAAAACGATGCGAAATTAACTGATACTTTGAATTTTTGAAATTTTTGCTAAATAAAAGTTTCCGTTTGTGTAGGGATCTATTAAATAAAGGAAAATGAAGTAATTATAAAAGCTATGATACAAACACCTTCATCAAAACATGGATCTAAAGAGACAATACAATGCCCGATAAATTGATGTATATCCCAAATGATTTAAAAATTCTGTAGATTTAATCAGTTGTTGGCACTTAACTTAATGACCCAATTAATTAAGATTCATTAAAAGTCCCCAAAGTTGTTCAGCTAACGAAATAAAAATATTATAAAAAAAACTTTGGGGACTAGTGTAATAAACAGTCCAATGTCCCCTTCCTCCCTTTCATAAAAAATATTTAGAGGACAAGGTCAATTTTGTCCAAAAGTATCACAGCTAATATTAACAGGAATTTTTAATCCTTTTATGAAAATAACCGGATGTATATCTGTGCAAGTGTGTGTGTGTTTCTGTCTGTGGATCGGACACAACCCAATCTTTCCCGATTTTGTATAATTTTTGAGGAACACGATTCCAGTGACGTCATATTTTTCTTTCCCGAAAAAGGGAAGGGGGAAAGAAAAAAAGAGATGGGAGAAAAGGGGGTTTTCCCCATCTCTTTTGATGAGATTTTCTTCCCCCCTTCCCTTTTTCGGGAAAGAAAAATATGACGTCACTGGAATCGTGTTCCTCAAAAATTATACAAAATCGGGAAAGATTGGGTTGTGTCTGTGGGTCGCCTAACAGATATCGTAGAAAATACTGACCCTCTCCCATTCCAACAAGAAAAAATACCTTTTAAAACTATAGTTGAAAAGGGGGGTACTTTTGATGATATAAAATTAAACCTAAAAAAGAACCAAATATATAAATCCTTTCCCCATAGTCGTATCTCTTTGTCCTTGCTATGTATGCAATAATTTATGCAAACAAAATGACAAATTAATACTGCAATGCATTGCAAGATGTTTTGACGACAAAAATGAGCAAATTCTATACAAAACAAGGATGACAACATTCATAAATAGCTCACATATATGATAAAAACAAGCAGACAGAATTTAGCAAGGATGACATCAAACATGAAAGCAAAGCACTGAAATAAAACAGTAGATTAAATGAACATGAACACAAGTGGAATGTCAAAACTTAAGCAGAACATTGATTCAAATGTATAAACAAAGTTATATATAACATGCTGCAAAATGGATTCTAACCGTGACGTAAGGACATACAGATTCTTATTATAGAAAAGCTTCGCTTTTTCAAATCAGTTTAAGAGTAGAAGTTCATTATTTGTAAAAAAATCTTTTACAAATTTACAAAAAATACTGACACAATACAATCTGTCCCGATTTGTATTACTTTTGCGGAACATTTTTCCAGTTACGTCATATTTTTCTTCCCGAAAAAGGGAAGGGGGGAAGAAAATCTCTTCAAAAGAGATGGGGAAAACCCCCTTTTCTCCCATCTCTTTTTTCTTCCCCCCTTCCCTTTTTTCTTTCCCCCTTTCCTTTTTCGGGAAAGAAAATATGACGTAACTGGAAAAATGTTCCGCAAAAGTAATTCAAAATCGGGACAGATTGTATTGTGTCAAAAATACTAAATCTTTTTATTAAGCGGATTTATAAGGGACGGGGGATTAGGAAACTTGCAAACTGGTTTTGGTGATTTCAATTAATCAATTAAACTTACTTCCTTTATTTTTCCTAAAATTTACTTAGGCTTATACACAGAACTAGTGGATGAAGTGAAAACTATATACTTTTTTTTATAAAATAGTTTAATAAACTTGCGTGCGAAGCCATACCTTAGTTAACGAGTAGATTAGGTTGGTCACCCTATGTAGAGTAGAAATTGTTACCCTGTAGAGTAGAAATGTTTGGACACCCTGTACAGTGTACAGATGGTCACACTGTACAGTGTAGATAGTTGGCCAGGGGCGTCCAAGCTTTTTTTTTGGGGGGGGGGGTAAAAAATTTTAGGGGGGGGGGTAATTCGTGTTTGGGGGGGGTAAAATGGCGCGCGAAGCGCGCCGAAATTTTTTTTTACCCCCCCCAAAATTTTTACCCCGGGGGTAAAATTTGATTGGGGGGGGTAATTACCCCCCCTAAAGTCTGTTGGGGGGGGTAAATACTCCCCCCAAATCTGTTGGGGGGGGGTAATTACCCCCCCCAAACTAATTTACCCCGGGGGTAAAATTTTTGGGGGGGGTAATTTAATTATGTAAAAAAAGCACCTACCTAATCTATTAAGTTAATAAGTACTATCCTATAACATAAAGTAGTAAGTAAGGTTTATTTGACTATAGCTTCAGATTTCATTACTTTTAATACTGAGTTCTCCTTTTTAGGAAAGCTTCACATAGATCCCATGATGGTTCCACACTATTATAGGTCAATCCTTTGAGTGGTTTTAGGCTATTTTTCTCCTCCCTTTTTACCCTTTAGAAAACACGAGTTCTTAGATGCTAAGGGCGCCACTACTATTCAAATATATAGTAGTATCTCATTCTTTAGAACATAAAAATACAATAATTAACTCACTAACCAATGAACCAATATGATTATACTTTAAAGTGAAGCGTCTTATAGGTCCTGGTAAGTTTTATAACTAGTTTTGAGACACCCTGACACCCTCCCAAAAGAAATCGCCTATAGAAATTCTTTTTCATTATTGAAATATTTAATTTAGTTAGGTATCTATTTTATGGAATCTTCAGTGCTTTACAATTACATCATAGGACCCCCCCCCAAAAAAAAATTTTCAGTAAAATTTTTTTTTAAGAACATTCAATTTGGGGAGGGTAAATACCCCCCCCCCCAAAATTTTTTTAAAGAACATTTATTTTGGGGGGGGTAATTACCCCCCCCAAAATCGTTTGGGGGGGTAAATACCCCCCCCAAAATCGTTGGGGGTGCCTACGGCACCCCCAAGGTAGGGGTAATTTTTTTTTGGGGGGGGTATTGTTCAAAAAATTTTGGGGGTGCCTACGGCACCCCCAAAATCGTTTGGGGGTGCCAAATGGCCCATTACCCCCCCCCTTGGACGCCTATGTAGTTGGCCACCCTATGTAGAGTAGAGATTGTTACCCTGTAGAGTAGAAATGTTTGGACACCCTGTACAGTGTAGAGATGGTCACACTGTACAGTGTAGATAGTTGGCCACCCTGTGTAGAGTAGAGATTGTTACCCTGTAGAGTAGAAATGTTTGGACACCCTGTACAGTGTAGAGATGGTCACACTGTACAGTGTAGATAGTTGGCCACCCTGTGTAGAGTAGAGATGGTTACCCTTTAGAGTAGAAATGTTTGGACACCCTGTACAGTGTAGAGATGGTCACACTGTACAGTGTAGATAGTTGGTCACCCTGTGTAGAATAGAGATTGTTACCCTGTAGAGTAGAAATGTTTGGACACCCTGTACAGTGTAGAGATGGTCACACTGTACAGTGTAGATAGTTGGCCACCCTGTGTAGAGTAGAGATGTTACCCTGTAGAGTAGAAATGTTTGGACACCCTGTACAGTGTAGAGATGGTCACACTGTACAGTGTAGATAGTTGGCCACCCTGTGTAGAGTAGAGATGTTATCCTGTAGAGTAGAAATGTTTGGACACCCTGTACAGTGTAGAGATGGTCACACTGTACAGTGTAGATAGTTGGCCACCCTGTGTAGAGTAGAGATGTTACTCTGTAGAGTAGAAATGTTTGGACACCCTGTACAGTGTAGAGATGGTCACACTGTACAGTTTAGATAGTTGGCCATCCTGTGTAGAGTAGAGATGTTATCCTGTAGAGTGGAAATGTTTGGACACCCTGTACAGTGTACAGATGGTCACACTGTACAGTGTAGATAGTTGGCCACCCTGTGTAGAGTAGAGATGGTTACCCTGTAGAGTAGAAATGTTTGGACACCCTGTACAGTGTAGAGATGGTCACACCGTACAGTGTAGATAGTTGGCCACTCTATGTAGAGTAGAGATGGTTACCCTGTAGAGTAGAAATGTTTGGACACCCTGTACAGTGTAGAGATGGTCACACTGTACAGTGTAGATAGTTGGCCACCCTGTTTAGAGTAGAGATGGTTACCCTGTTGTAGAGTAGAAATGTTTGGACACCCTGTACAGTGTAGATAGTGGTTTTTCTCTTTGTGCAACGCCAGCCAGTGACGGAATTAGAAAATCAACGGAGCATTTCAACCCCCCCCCCCCACGCCCCCCCCCCCCCAGAGACAGAGTACATACATTCAATAATTGTAATCTTATATTTTACAAATTTTCTTTTGTGTTTTCGTTTTGATAGCAACTTGTCAAAAACCATATATCCTTATTAATGGGAAATCCCCTAAACTAACAAACTCGTGGTATATTCTTATATAAAAGTAACAGGATGTTTGTCTGTCTGTGTGTCTGTACTGAAGGATCTCGCTAACCGCTGAACCGATCGGGTTTTTCTTAACAGGGTATATTCTTACAAGTCCCGGGAAGGTTTTCAACTATTTTAGGGGAGGGTACCACCACCCTCCCAAGAGAAATCACAAAATATCAAAAAAATTTACTTTTCTTGATTTTAGAAAGAGAGTTCAACGCAAACATAAACGTCAAACTCAACATAGACATATTTTGAATATATAAAAAAAACACTTAAAGTGCCACTAGTAGAGGCCTCTAGGGGGTGTAGCCGCTAGTAAATAATATTGCAGGAAGTCTGTCCCTGTTAATTATAAGTGTTCATATTTTGTAACAAAAATGTTTCTAAGTAAGAAAAATTGTATACGTAAGTAGCAGAGCAGCAATAACAATATAGTATTTGAAATGTGATGAAATTGAGATTTCCCAAATATTTTGTCTGATACTATGGCTCTCAGCTGTACAGAAAAATCATGTATACCATTGTATTACAGACAATTTTCCACAAATATCAATATAAAGTAATAAAATTTGTTAGGCAAGGCCTACTGTCCCTAGAAGCTAATAAGTCTAGTTTTAATTCTTTAACTTTTTATTTAAATATTCGCTGAAAGCAGCGTTAACAAGCTTGCGACATCTATTATAAAAAAAACAGCACATTGTAACTGGACAGTAAGTAAAAAAATCTTACAGTCCAATAATACTTTATAAAGACGTTTCACAAGACCTAAAAATATTCAGAGAAAGTTTTGAAATATTTGTTGGTTTGAAGGGACATATTTTCATTACGAAAGTATTATGAACAGGTAGCTGTAATATTCAAGCTAAGAACAACTGATAAATTTATTATCAATTGTTTTTTTGACAGTTTTTCATGATTATTGAAAAATTTTACAAGTTACTTCCTTCCAATAGACATACTATATCTAGATTACGCTTCTGACCCGATTTTTCATCAAATCTTAAAAGGAACATTATTAGCAGACAATAGTATTGTTTACTTTCGACTCAAGCTGAGGTGGATTCTTTAAAACATTTTATCAGGGTATGCAATAATCTTTTACAATATTCACATATTCTATAAAATAAGAGAATGGTTAGAAATTTACTTACAACCTAAATACACTGTGTAATCCTATTAAGAAAGAAATAAACTTTATGTTATGGTATACTTTAAGTTCAAAGAATATTGTCTTAAAAATTACTGAAACATTTCTCTCATTTGAACAAGGATAATGATATAAGTGAGAAGGGTTCCAGTTAGGGCAACAAGAAGTCCTCTATTCACATCATAAAATCCTTCAGCAGACAAGGGGCCAATCAGTTGGAACTTGAATATAACAGACATCAGTTCAGGCCTGCTAGAATCAGACATTGCCACATAAACAGTCCTAAAAAAAGAAAAAAACTTTACTAAAGGGTGTGCAAAAAAAATGCGGACATTTTTAAAATTGAAATTGCGCGGCTTGTGTTAATAGTAGAAAATTCTTATGCATATCGTTAGAACCGTTATGAACTCTAGTTTTTGAAAATATAAGAACGAATCCTGTGCTACGTATAGTTAGGGAGCTACGTGGTGAAATGTTCCTATTGCCTTAAAACTTAACTTGCGAGTAAATTATAAAATATCAAAGTATAAAAAGATTGAATAAAAAAATTGCAAAACAAGTTTATTTTTTATTTTTAAACAATGAATTCAAGAAAAATTATAAAATTAACTAATTTATTAACAAACTAACAACAAACAAAGAAGTTAACAAACTATCAACAAACAAAGAAGTAATGAATAACTAATAATCATTTTTAAAGATTTGATCTCCATTTTTCTGTATTATGGCCTTTGCTCTTGCTGGTATAGAATGAATAAGCTTTTTGCACAAATCTTTGTCAGCATCAATTTCTTTCCAGGCGGAAATTATTTCCTTTCGTAGATCCTTAAGTGTATTTGTATTTTAAGGAATGAAGATCTTGTTTGTCTTGTAAGATTATTCCATACCTGGGATACAGATCCACTTTTCAAAAATTGTCTAACCTCTCTTATGCTTGCTCCAGGGTACTTATTCATAAAAGTTCCAATCTCAACTTTTATTTGATACCTTGTTGAAGGATCCATTGTAAAAGAATGGTTTCAGTACAAATATTTGTAGATTTTTTCATATTCAATTAGAAGATTTGTATGACAAATAAATACAAATATTTAAAAAGCTTTAAAAATAGGTTTATTTTTTTTCAATATTTTTTTTAATTTTCTGGTTTACTCGCAATTCAAGTTTTAAGGCAATAGGAACATTTCACCACGTAGCTTCCTAACTATACGTAGCACAGGATTCGTTCTTATATTTCCAAAAACTAGAGTTCATAACGGTTCTAACGATATGCATAAGAATTTTCTACTATTAACACAAGCCGCGCAATTTCAATTTTAAAAATGTCCGCATTTTTTTTTGCACACCCTTTATAATAATTTATGTCATTAAACTTCTAAGTATAATTAAAATGGTTGTATCAATTACCTTTTTCAATAATAAACATTATTGAAAACAATTCTTACCACATGTTTTCTATGAGATTGAGCCTAGCTTGATCAGCTTCATCTGATGCTAAGCCAAGATAAACTAATAACAATAGAAAAACCATGCACCAAAAAATATTGCAAGAATCAAGAAAAAGATGATATTTTCCAAAGCTGTTGATAGAAATAAAGATAAAAAATATTGAGGCTATGGTAATTAGAGTAAACATTAGAAACAATCCAAAACTGACAGATTCTTTAGTTTGTTTATACAATTTTAATAAGTTGTTGCATATATTTGCACATTTCTTGTCATCAGATTCTTTACATTCATCCATATCAGGCACAGCATCTATCATTTGAATCTTACTGTCTCTCAGACAACATCCAAAGAAGAAGAGGTGTGAGAACATCAACAATATTGCAATAATGTAACAGATAGCAGTAGATAAATAAATAATTTTCTGTAGTCCAAAATCTTTCTGATCATCGCTTACAAAAGCGTTAGTCATATAACCAAAGGTAGTCACAATCATCATGAAAATTATAACAAATAACAGCTTTGGCCAAACTGGACCTAAAAAAGTCAATTAAAAAGTTGGTAATTTATTTCTTTTACAAATGATTAGACTTCAATAAAGATAAAAATTACAACATACCCCTTAAATCTTGTTTTCTGAGAGTGTCAGAATAGCTACTCTGTAAATTAAAATTGAGATAAGGACAGATAGCTCCAATGCAGAAGAATACTATGTCAGCAAAAGATTCAAAGATAGCAGTTGCACTTAATCCTCGTGTATCACTTTTAGTCTCTGTAAAAAAAAAAAATTAGGATTAGATTCAGTAAGATTGTCTTATTATTCTCATGCTCATATTAATTAATTCCTCCCCTTCAAAATTGTTGAAATCTTAAACTTGTACAAAGTTACTGAAAAATACAATTCATTTGTGTAAATCAATGATATTAGTATTTTTAGATATTCTCTTTTTTATCAGTAATTATACCTGAAAGATAAGTTTGAAGAGAAATCAATGTGATTGCTAGGCTAGAAAACAATGCAGTTATAACATTGACAATGTGCATTTGAACTCTAGTGGTTGGGATGATTCCGATACAGGTCAATACTTTAAGTATTGCAGCATACATGTTTAACTCTTTGTATAGTGGTTTCACAGCAATGTTAATACATTTACTGTAAATGGTTTAGTTGAATTGTTTGCTGTGCAAATATTTATTTAACAATGATGACAACATCCATAACAGAAAAATCTAAAATTAGAAGGATTGACAAATGAGCAATACCTCTTGTAGAGTGTCAGAACCTTATAAATAGGTGATATATTCATTCATAAGCTTAGACAAAATTGTATTTATATTTCTTGCAAAATGCTTAATATAGATTATAGTTTAAAGGAACCCTGCAAGAAATACACCACTTTAACTGCTGAAAGACTGCCACAAGTAGACCCAATACCTAAAATTTGAAGCCTCCAGCTTCAATAACAAAAAAGTTACAGACATTAAAAAATTATTTTTTTATTACAGTGAAAATTTTGAAAGATTTTCATTGCTCATGATAGAAATTTCAATATCAAATTATGTTGTCTAGAAGCAAAATTAAAAGCTTATATTCGTCAGAAACTTAGGACGCCAGTAACTGATAACATTTTTACAATAAAAACACCCCTTTTCATAGTCATAATCTCTTTTAAAAATTCAGTTTAAATTACATTTGTAAGCGTAAAATCATAATGGGAAAAAATGAAATTATTGTAAGTAATACAGATGCTCAGCTGTGATTGGTTTTTTAGCGGACTGTGGACTCAGCCTTCTGATTGGCTAGAAATCCTAAAGGCTGGCATTCTCGACTACAGTGCTCTCATTTCAATGCAAATTAAACTGAATTTTTTTGAATGGTTTTGACTATAAGAAGGGCGTTTTTATTGTAAAAATGTTATCAGTTACTGGCACCCAAAGTTTCTGACAAAAATAAGCTTACTATTTTCTTTCTATTTTAATAATGAAATTTTTATTATTAGCAATGAAAAACATTCAAAATTTTCATAATACTAAAAATATCATTTTGAAATGTCTATAACTTTTTTGTTATTGAAGCTGGAGGCTTCAAATTTTAGGTATTGGGTCTTCTCGTGGCAGTCTTTAAGTAGTTAAAGCAGTATTCTTCTTGCAGGGTTCCTTTAAAGATAACATTGCTTATGACTTTGTACCTTGTTTTTCTCGGAATCAATATTACAAAAATCAGATCAATAGAATAATTATATCATCCAAAAAACTGTTGTAAAAAAGGTTAAAATCAGCATGCTTGAAATAGACATGTTGACTTTCTGCTAACAATTGTAGAGTTGCTATGCTTCCCTAATTGTTATAGTAATCATTGTGCAAGGACAATAGATTTGCTATGACAATTCTAACATGTCATAATTAATCACAAGAGCACATGGCAGATGGACTGAGTCTAATTATAGAAGAGTTTTGCTTTTAATAAGCAGTAAATCAAGGGTAAGTAGTGAAATTAGAAAATTCATTATTCTACTTGTATTCAGAATGTTTAGAATAAGTTTGAATCAAAACTAAAAGAAAACAAATCAATTTATTTTTAGTAAAAAAGAGTATATGTAAAAAATGCATTAAAAAAAGTTTTTTATTTTCATTTTTAGGTTATTGATAATTGTATTGGTTTTCATGGTAAGTAAACAATGAGCTTTATTTTTGGGACCTTAATTAGAACTGTGTTTACTTAACATTTTTGTGTAACAAAAATTATCAAATAGGCATAAAATTTAAACTTTATAAATATAAAAAAAAAATTTAGATTAGAATTTGCTTCATTGCCAAATTATTCTTAATTTTCCACGTATAAAAAAATTAGGATAAAACTTTTCAGGGATGTTTTGTATCAGCTCTCTGTGTTCTGAATAATTCAATTGTGAAATTGTAATAATTATAGCTAATGTATATTCAAAACTAGCTGCTACTACCCTAGAGGCCTCTTAGGACACTTAAGATTGTGGAAGGTTGAATTCTATAGCCCCCCCCCATTTTTTTGTAATAGTTTTTAAAGAAAAAGAAAAAAATCAAGGGGTTTTTTCTGTTTTCTCAGGGTGATTTCTCTTGGCTTTGTGGTACCATCCCCCAAAATAGTTATAAAAATCCCAGGACCTATGAGAAGCTACATTGTAAAGGAATATTATATTATTTCAGCAGTTAGCAAGACCCTTTTTACAGACAGGCACAAAGACAGAAACAGATTCTGCTACTTTTATTGAAGAATGATATTTGGAATTTGGATGAATTAATTTTTCACTTCATAGCATTATTTTGTCAAAAACGCAAATTATATTCAACTGAAGGTTGCTTCCTTGCATGTCTTAATTAGAGATTTATTTCGGAGTGGTCGGAAGAGGGGGAGGTGCGACGCGAAGAGTGGAAAGGAGTGAGAAATGGTTGTACGGGAGGGTGGGAAAAAATCGTTAGGAGGGGGGGGGGGGGAGATTCCCATGGTTAAATAATTTCTGTAGTAAGAACAAAACATAGATCATATGTTAGTTAAATTCAACAATTTACAGTTTTTATTTGGAAATTTTTTATTTTCTGTGAAAAGCCCCCAAAGAAAATTTGAAAACATGAAAAGATTTGAAATAAAAAGTCGTCTTGAGGTGATTTGATTTTTTTTTGGAGAATTGTTGTGTTGTAATACAAGCGAAACTATAATTCTACGTTTTTAAAAGCGAAGCTTTTCTACAAATAGGGTAGGTCCGTCCGTCCGTATGTCTGAGACGGATAACTTTTTTTTTAATTTAGATATGTTAGAATTGTCCTATTGATTTCAAACTTTGCATGGTGATTCCTTTAGTAGTTAGGAACGATTTAGAAAGGGTAGCAACTCTATAAAACTCTATAATCATTGCCAAAATGTCTGTACGTCCATTTTAAATATTTTTTTCTCTCACTTTTTTAACAATAAATTTTAAGCAGTTTTTCAACAAATTTACTTACAATTTTGCTTCGACTCTTACATTTATATTCTGAATATTCAGTTCTTACACTATACAAGTGTTAGTGTCCGTTTGTTCTACTGTTTCAGTGCTTCGCTTTTATGGATGTTGTCATCCTTGTTTGTCCTAAAAGTCCGTACAGACAACTGGTGGTACTAATTAAAGATATATAGATAATCTAAGCAGCGTAGCGTATATATAACTGACCAACAGTCAATCAATGAAAAAAATTACTTTAGTTTTATGTCTAACTTTCTAAAAGAAATTTAAAATTTGATAGTTCTTGCCAAATACTTTTTTTTTACTGTTTAATACATTACTAAGCTTTTCAGAAAAGAAGTAGTATGTATTAAAAGACAATTTCTGTATGCTATTGAAAATGGTATTGTAGAATTTGATTTTATAAAAATAATATATTTCTGCAAAGCTTTTCTATGTTGATTTTTACACCTTTGTGGACGTAATCATACTATTGCTGAAATACTGATTTCTTGGACAACAAATAATCAAAGCATCTCTGTAATCAAGTATGTTCTAAAACAGTATTCGGCAAGTAGGAAGTTTTGCAACAAATTTATTTGCAATTTTGTTTGGACTTATATGTATTCTGCTCAATCTTTTTCAGTTCTGACACACTCTACAATTGTTAATGTTCGTTTGTTCTAACGTTTCAGAGATTCGCTTTTTTTGGATGTTGTTATCCTTGTTTATTTATAAACAATACATATAATAGTCACATAGATTATAGGTTATAAGAAGAGCGATACATGATTTTTCAGTATGGCTTTTATTATTAAAACCGGTTCTAATCCAGCAGATATTAATTGGTTTTTAAGTCATACTGGAAACTGTATTAAATAATTTTAGGAGAAAGGAATTCAAACAGATCTAGCAGATATCATAACAGGGTAAAATTATTTCTTATACTGGCGAAGCTACTCTACAAGTTGTGTAGATCTGTATTATGGCACCCTAAAAATGTTTAGGGGTTTGGATTACTTATCAATATGAATATTTTTGAAGACTGCATATATTTTTTTAGCTTAGAGTAACGGACATACTGTGCCTTTTTAGGTTGCTCATGGATCTCGTCAGTTCGTTTATCCAGTAGGAGGGTAGGAGATGGGTTAAAGGGGGTGGATGGGGGGATTATCGTTATTTTAGCCAGCTGCAGCAGAGTACCAAAAAATCTGGTGCAATATCCAAGTAAAAATATATCGATTGTTTCAGACTAGCAGATACCCAACTTCTTCCAACCACTGATTCTTTTTCAAACGGGTCCCTAAGTTTAGGTAAAATTTTCTCACATTTGAATTTGTTATTGAAGCAAACATTTTCAAAAATTCTTTTATAATCCATCTAGGATGTTTGTCTGTCTGTCTGTAGCTTTAACCGCTGGACCGATATGGTTCAACTTTCTAATTTTTGATGTAGGCACTGTTACACTCCCAAGAGAAACTGGCCCTGAAAAAAATACTACTTCTGTTGGGACCCTAACCCTGCAGGGCTACCTATTACCAAATAAAACCTAACCTAACCTGAGGTGGATTCTTTAAAAAAATTTGCCCCACTAATTGCTTAGTTGGGCAAAATTGTTTTCGTAAAAAATCCACCAAAACCACATTAAAATCTACAAAAATTAAACAAAATCATAGAAGGGTTATGAACATAAGATTTATTTAATTTTTGTAGATTTTTAATGTGATTTTGGGTGGATTTTTTACGAAAACACTTTTGCCCCACTAAGTGATTAGTGGGGCAAATTTTTTTAAAGAATCCACCTCTGATCTAAAATTATAAACAAAAAACTACCCCTTACCTACCCCTTATTTTCAACTACGTAAGGGGGGGGGGGGTTCATTGATCAACAGGATACTTTGTGTAAAGCGCCAAACTTCAGTTTATGTTGTTGTGAAAGCATCAGAGCCCAGAGGCTTTTGTCTTTTGGCCTTCCAAATAATTTCCTATTCCATTGCACTATCCCTGATTCTAATATAGATATGGGCGACAGTATAGACAATATAGAGCGGGAATCTGAAGGGGATCAAGACTCTGTACTAAATACTCTTATAAAAGGTAATCTTTTATCTTATATAAAAGCAACAGGAAGTCTAAATATTATCATATTTATCTGACTTTTTAGGCCTTTTTGAAAAAAAAACACATCTAGGGCTCACTTCTTCCACCAATTCAAAAATTTCTTCAATTCTCTTTCGTCATTTGTATGGTCTTAGGGACATTTGAAATGATGGTCGTCAAAAAGTATGCCTGTCTGGTAATTTGTTGGATATGATTGTTGATAGAGGCACTACACATTAGAGTAAAACACTAGAGGGGGAAGGGGTTAAATAACTGTATCTTCCCATCGCAGTGTCCTTGTTCCGACCTTTAATTGGGCCATTGAAATTCAACCAATGGTGTCGCTTATATTAACACAACTAAGTAGCAGATAACATTTTGGTAGCAGACAAAAAAAGGTCATTAAAAATGGAAGGGAGGAAGTTATCTGTATTTATATCTATACTATAGATCTGTTCACTACAAATAACTAGAGACACACTCTCTAAATCAGCCAATAAGAAGCTTGAATTCATTTCTCACGGTTGACGGATTATGGGGTTAGTTTGACTATCTAGATATACCTATTTATTGTTTTTTTTTTAATATTTGAGCTGAATTCTTAAAAGAAACCAGTATTAAATATATTAAATATAATAGGGCTTGGAAGATGGCTATTCTTGTTAAATTATGATACCTAGAAAAACAAGGTACAATGTTATAAGCGATGCATCTCTAGAAGTCCTAAAACAAAGACTTAAAAAATCAAATTTTGGCACTCTGAAAAGTGTTAATGCAATTAAAAGATATATTTGAGACATTCTCAATTTTCTAATTTCATTAGGAGCGCGAAGAATGGAGCAAATCAAGCGCCAGTTAATTGTACAAAGAGGAAGTATAGTTGCTGCCCTGAAGCACGTGGCACAGGCCAGGAGTGTTCAGTCAGGTATAATTGACGCAAGTGCCACTTGGTGGTAAAAAAGAAAACTAAATTTATTTCACTATAGCTTATATTAAATACGATGTCTGTCTATCTGTAGTTTGAGGTCTCCCTGAACCAATGTGGTTGTCCTGTACAGTAAAGTATTGGAAAGTTTAATAATATTTTTGGGGGAGAATCATTAAAAAAAAAAGTGACTAAAAAGCTGTTCCAAATCAGTCGGATGTTATATAATTCTCAAAAATGCACCTTAATGTTGGGAATGTTGAAAAGAAAAATGAGAGGACTTGCTTTAATAACATCTAAATAAATCTCATTTCCCTGCACCCATACAGTTACGGACTGACTGACTGACCTATGGACAGACAAGGTGAATCAAAAATAAATTATTTGATAGAATTATGTTTAGATGATCAGAGTAGTTCCTTGAGTAAGACTGGGACAAGTTTCAATTCAGAGAGGGACAGAGCCCTCGCAAGCTTTCATACAAGTCTTAAGGTAACAAGTTTTAATTCAGAGAGGGACAGGGCACTGGCAAGCTTTCATACAAATCTTAAGGTAACAAGTTTTAATTCAGAGTGGGATAGGGCACTAGCAAGCTTTCATACAAGTCTTAAGGTAACAAGTTTTAATTCAGAGAGGGACAGGGCACTGGCAAGCTTTCATACAAGTCTTAAGGTAACAAGTTTTAATTCAGAGATGGACAGGGCACTGGCAAGCTTTCATACAAGTCTGAAGGTAACAAGTTTTAATTCAGAGAGGGACAGAGCCCTCGCAAGCTTTCATACAAGTCTTAAGGTAACAAGTTTTAATTCAGAGAGGGACAGAGCCCTCGCAAGCTTTCATACAAGTCTGAAGGTAATAAGTTTTAATTCAGAGAGGGACAGGGCACAGACAAGCTTTCATACAAGTCTTAAGGTAACACCACCACAAAACATAATTTTCCTTAAAATAAAATAACAAGATCTACGTATGTCTGTCTGAACCAACAGATCTCATTAACCAATAGGGTTCTCCTTCACAATGTCCTTACTTTTCCTTCTGTAGGTTCTGGGAGGATTTATAATACTTTCAATGTTTGATTTGATAACTCTTTTGAATTTTATTCTTATATAAAAGTAACAGAATGCTTGTCAGTACGAAAGTACCTAAGGATCTCGATAAACGCTGAACCGATAAGATTCTCCTTTACAGTGAAGCTTCTCATAGATTTAGGGAAGGTTTATAACTATTTTGGGGGAGCTGAGGAAAGATAACGTCCCCCCCAAAAAATTTGTTTTTCTATTTCTTTTTAAAACTAAAATTTAAAGTGGATTGTCAATCCTGTGTAGGCATTTAGATGTGTAGCCGCAAGTTTTCAATAATATATTTAGGTTTGTCCTATGTGTGAGGCCAGATTTCCAGTGGATGTCTCAAGTGATGACTTTGAACAACATGTTCTGCAGCATTTCAGGTAATTCTTATATAATAGTATGGTAAGCCGAGCGTTCTCGGCCCACAGGGTAACGAGTTCGAGTTCAACGAGCCCTAGCCTTGAATTATTCTACCAAAACAAACTAGCAGGATTTAGTCATACAGAAATTATATATTTAACTGAATAATATTTACAAGCAATGTTTACTATATATATACAACAGATTATAACAATGGTTAGGTTTGAAGGGGGTGTGGGACGCTAGGGCTTAGCTCCCGGCGGTAGACAGGCTGTGGGGGCAGCGGTGGTAAAAGGGGAGGCAGCGCCTCCCGGTTGTATAATCGTGTGAGGGGCGCGTGATAGCTGCATGTTTGAGTCCCTCCCCACATTTAGGCAGGCCAGTTTGACCGCTAGATAGCGGGGTCAACATCGGTCATGAGATAGATGGTGATATAATAAGATTAGTGCAGAGGGTTTGTTATGATAAGTCACAGCGTAGCAACTCTGTAAACTGCCTGTCCGTCTGGTTGTCGTATTACCACAACCTCCCCTTCAAGGGTTGCGTGGCTCTCGAGCCACCAGGCCTTGAACCTGGGGATACGACAACCTATGTCTGCGCAGGACAGGCTCTTCCTGGGGCACAGCTCGATGGAGGACAGCTCGGGCTACACAGGCTCCACGGGACACTCGTTGCTCGGTCTGGCTGTGGTTGGATATCAGCATTGTCAGCTCCTGGTTGGCTTCTAGACGGGGGTTGGCGACGGCTAAGCCCCGGCGCTGGAAATTTTGCCTCGTCTGCAGGACTAGCTCTGCCTCAGCGGGTAGCTGGACACGGAGGCCTAGGCTAACTCTGGTGGTTCCCAAGGGGGGAATGACGATGGCTGAAGGCGCATAAAGTTCCATGGGGGCGCCTGCTTGATTCAGGTTGCTTGGCCTCCTAGCTCCTACCCGGATAGGGATGGCTGTCATCAACAGGGGGCACATGGCTTCAGCTTCGTCCTCTGGGGCGGCCTCTTCCATTGCAGTAGCTGCTTCTCCTCCTACAGGCTCGCTGCTGGCCGGCAGGTGCTCCATGTCTGTATCAGGATTCCAGATGGCATCTCTGGGTGGCTCTGGAGCTGGCGGCGGCGGCGGTGGTTCGTTGGGTTGCCCCTGCAGGTTCTCTTCTACTGGGTCACGATCCTGGCCGCTGGGCTGTGGGGCGGCTGCGGCCGGCTGGTGCACTGGGAACTGTCCTGGGTCGCTAGCTGCGGGCGCCGCCGCTCCAACCGGCAGCTCGGTGGCATCCTCGTCGCCGTCCACGTCGACTTGAATGTCTGCTGGAATCTGGTGGGCAGTCACATCTCCAGTGTATTTGCGCAGTCGGCCTACATGCGCGGTAACTTCCGAGATCCTGGCTATTGGAGAGGCAGGTTTGATGACATAATGGACGTCTGTAGCTTTCCTCACTACCTTCCAGGGGCCAGTCCATCTCTTGGTAATCTTGGCTGCCTTCCCTGGCACCAGGCGGGGGGCCAGGTACCAGACCAAGTCTCCAACCTCATACTTGGCCGTGCCTTCGTAGGCTGCCGCGCTCCTCCGGATGGCTCCCTCCTCCTTCTGCTGGATGGCATCATACACTGCATGGTAACGTTGCAGGAGAGCTTGGACGTTGGCTGGAACCGAGGCATATTCTGTTTCTGGCAGCCGGAGCACCATGTCCACCGGAAGCTTGGCCTCTCTCCCAAAGAAGGCCAGGAACGGGGTCACGCCGGTAGATCTGCAGGCCTTGGTGTTGTAGGCGAATGCAATGGCAGGCAAGTGGGGCTCCCAGTTGTTGTCGTCTCTGTCTAAGAACAGACGCATGCCTGTATTGAGCGTCCGATGAAACCTTTCCACTCGGTTGGACTGCGGGTTGTAGGGTGGTGGATGTGTCAGGCCAATCTCAAGCCTGGAGGCCAGTTCCTGGAATACCTGGCCGGTGAACTCCATCCCATTATCGGAGTGGATCTTCAGGGGGCATCCGAACGTGGCCAGGTGGCGGTGCAGCAGGGCTTCAGCCACCGTGAGGGTGCGCTTGTTGGGGATGGCGTAGAGGCTGACAAACCGGCTGAACCCATCTTGACAGGTGAGGATGTAGCGGTTCCCAGCTGGGGTCTCTGGCAGCGGCCCCACCAGGTCGATGAACAGGACTTGCTGTGGATACCCCTGGCGGGAGGGTACATGTATCCCTTGCTTCAACCTTTCCTTGGTAACCTTCTGGACACATTCAGGACAAGTCTGAACCATCAGGCGGACGTCACGGGCCAGGTTGGGCCACCAGAAGTGCATGGCAACGCGGGCGATAGTCGCGTCCATCCCAAAGTGCCCGGCCATGGGGGTCCCATGGGCTAGAAAGAACGCGTCCTGCTGGAGGGCCGAAGGCAGCAGGTATCTTGTCCGTTCCCCTGTCAGGGTCTGGTCAGTGGTGGTGAGGCAGCCATGCTCGTCAAGTCGCGCTGGCCGTTGGCATGTTGGCGTCCTCCCGGCGGCTGAGGGCGTCAGCGTTGGTGTTCGGGGTGCCAGGACGGTGGCAGACAGTAAAATCTAGGGCCGCTAGCTCCTCTTGCCAGCGGGCCACCATCCCTGTGGATGTGTTCAGCGACTTCATCTGCAACAAGGCTGAGGAATCAGTGTTGATCTGGAAGCTGCGGTAGGACAAGATGCCGTGGAATTTCCGGATTCCATACATAATGGCGGCCATCTCTCCCTTCCAGGACGGGTAGCGAGTCTCGGGGTCGGTTGTCTTGCGCCCCACGGCGGCAATCAGCCTCTCCTTGCCGTCCTGGCATTGACTCAGAATGGCAGAGATGGCGCGGCTGCTGAAATCTGTGGTGAGCTGGAATACTGCTGGCAAGTCAAACCTGGGCGGCGCTCGGATGGGGGCTTGACGGAACTTGTCCTTGAGTTGCAGCAGCTGGGCTTCCATCTCAGGTGTCCAGGCTAGGGTCTTGGCCGTCTTCTGCCGATTCATCTCGTAGGTGAGGTCGGCATACTCTGGGATGAACAGGCGGTAGTATCCAAAGAACCCCAGAAGCGCCAGCAAATCTTTGGGGGTGCTGGGGGCCGGCCAGTCTAGGATACGGTCAATATAATCCTCTTGCATGGCTATCCCCTCACGGCTGAGGGTGTGGCCCAGATAATCCACCTTGGCTCGGAACAGCTTGGTCTTGGCTGGCTTGAGGCGGATTCCTCCCCTGCGGTGGGCCTCCAAAACCTCCCGGAGCCTAGCCAGGTGGGCCCAGGTATCCTGGTGGAAGGTCAGGACGTCGTCAAGGTATGACTGGAGGTTGGCTGTGCCTAAGGGGTTTAGGACCCCTGCAATAAATCTGGAATAGACAGATGGTGCCGTAGCCAGGCCAAAGGGCATCCTTTTCCATTGATACAAGCCCCTGGGGGTGGTGAAGGCGGTGCAGGGCCGGCTGTCCTCAGACACACGGATGGTGTAGTATGCGGCCACCGCGTCTAGGGCACTGTAGACGCGGTGCCCTCCAGCTCGTTCTACCAGCTGCTGGATCCTGGGCAGAGGGTAGCTATCCAGCTCCAGGCACTTGTTGAGGGCTCTGTAGTCGACGGCCCAGCGGGTGCTCCCGTCCTTCTTCTTGATGGGCACCAAAGGGCTGCTCCAGGCGGAGTCTGACGGCTCTATGACCCCCTCCTGTAGCCAAGTGTCCAATTGTTTCTCCAGCTCAGCCTCCTGCCGCGGGTTCAGATCCCTAAATCTCTGGCGGATCGGCTGGGTCCCTGGCTTGAGGCGCAGCTGCAGCTCGACTACATCTGTGCAGCCGGGGGTAGAGTTGGAGAAGACGTCCCTGTACTCTGATAACATGGTCCAAACCTCCTTTTTGAGCAAGGGATCCTTGCGCAGGAACTCGTTGTCTTCCATCTCAAGGGCCTCCCACAACTCCTGCATGTCTGGGGGCTCAACAGGCTCTTGGAACGAGTGGAGACTCGGGGGAGGCTTATCAGAAACCTCTAAAATGTCAGGCTTGACCAGCTCCCCTGCCACTGGGAGGCCAGCGTCCAGCAGGAGGGGCGTCTCCCCTTCATTTACCACCAGCACTCGGAACACAGTGGCGGATCCAGGCCTGTGGGCATACAGGCCTTCTGGGATGACAAGATCCTCCCCAAACCTCTGTTCTGGGGCAGCTAGTTGGATGGCATCCTTGGTGCGGTGGCCTACTAACTCAACAGGGACCGCCATGACACCGCGGCCAGGCAAGACCACCCGCTTGGCCGTGCGAAGTTGGGGTGGCTGGCCGTCAGTTGGAGTGACAGCGCTTAGCCTATACGTGGCTGGTGCGGGGTCAGCTTCGGCTCCGGGACCCACCGGCCGCGACTTGACGGGCTCGGCCTCGGGAGGGGCTGACGTGTCGGAGCCAGGTGTGGCTCCGAGGGCGTCCGGCCACGATTTGACGGGCTCGGCGCTGGGAGAGGCCGAGGCGCTGGGTCCAGCCTGGGCTCCGTGGGCGTCCGGCCGCGACTTGACGGGCTCGGCGCTAGGAGAGGCTGAGGCAGCGGAGCCATGCGTGGCTCCGGAGGCGGCCGGCCACGACTTGACGGGCACGGCGCCGGGAGAGGCTGATTCCTGGGAGTTGAGTGTGGCTCCGGGTGCATCAGACCGCGACTTGACGGGTCTGGACTCGGACTTGGCTGGTTGACTGGCTGGGGGTCCCAGGTAGAGGGGGCCAGGTGGACACGGCTGGCCGTTGATAAAGGTGTCGGCGGAGAAGATTGGTTCTGGAGGGCTGGCAATTTCAGGGAACGTTGTTGGCAGGTTCTCCCGCGGCACCTTGGGCACTGGGGGCAACCCCATGGCTAGCAGGTTGGCCCCCCTATGGGCGTTGAGCGCAGTATCCACCCAGTGCGTGCCCCTCATAGCTCAACTCTCTCTCGGCTGTCTCCCGGTCAATGGGGACGCCACGGAGTGGGATAAACTCCCCACGCACCCACAAGCAAGGTGGTTGCATGTCGAAACAGAGCCTAGTTCCGAACTCCTTGAGAAAATACCCTCCTAGGTTCAGAGGGTGTGAGAGGTTCCGGACCACAGTCACGTGGTAAAGATGGAGTATAAGGGTGTGTGAGACTGCCATATATAATTCTTTCAATTTTCCTATTACCTGGAGGGGCTGGCCTTCCTCGTTAGCTTCGAATCACTAGAGCTTATTAATTATCACTGGGTCAACAATTTTATATTTCTTTTTATCACTTGGTTGACATTTATACACACTTATGTGTTGTTATCACTAGGAGCTCTAGGTGTGATTCTGGAAGCACTGGCAGCAGGGAATGTCCGTCCTGCAAGGTTCAGAGGGGTGACGGCGGTAGGGAATGACCCGTCCTACAGCGCCGCTGGTTCGAATCCCGAAAATGGCGGCAGGGAATGGCCCGTCCTACAGCGCCTCGGGTTCGAATCCTGGAAGGCAGCGGCAGGGAATGTCCCGTCCTGCCGTGCCTGTGGCTCAAAATCTGCTATCCGTCGCAGTGGTAGGGCTTACTTGTGTGCTGAGGCTTCGCAGCCACACATTGCCTTCTCAAGGAGACCAGCACCCAGCTGTCTGTCTCGTAGGTTTGGCCTAGGTGTCCTGGGGCTTGTCCCAGCTACACTTGCCAATTTAGACTCAGTTCTGTAGCCGTCTGAGCTAAATTATCCGATTACCGTGGCTGCGCACCTAGCGCTACTCCTACACGGTACAGAAAAAGCGTCTTAACTGGCGCTTTTAGCAGGCTAAATCTGCTTGCCGTAGGCCAGAGGCCCACATATTGCGTTCAAAATGATGGAAATTCGACCTAAAAAGGCCGTCTCACGGGTCAGTTGGCTTCTCAGTTGGCGGCTGATTGTCCCCTTACTTGCCAAAGGGTCCAATCAGAGGTAGAATAGGCTAGTTTCTGTAAGGCTCGATTGAAACACGCTGACACCAAGTTATGGTAAGCCGAGCGTTCTCGGCCCACAGGGTAACGAGTTCGAGTTCAACGAGCCCTAGCCTTGAATTATTCTACCAAAACAAACTAGCAGGATTTAGTCATACAGAAATTATATATTTAACTGAATAATATTTACAAGCAATGTTTACTATATATATACAACAGATTATAACAATGGTTAGGTTTGAAGGGGGTGTGGGACGCTAGGGCTTAGCTCCCGGCGGTAGACAGGCTGTGGGGGCAGCGGTGGTAAAAGGGGAGGCAGCGCCTCCCGGTTGTATAATCGCGTGAGGGGCGCGTGATAGCTGCATGTTTGAGTCCCTCCCCACATTTAGGCAGGCCAGTTTGACCGCTAGATAGCGGGGTCAACATCGGTCATGAGATAGATGGTGATATAATAAGATTAGTGCAGAGGGTTTGTTATGATAAGTCACAGCGTAGCAACTCTGTAAACTGCCTGTCCGTCTGGTTGTCGTATTACCACAATAGTATTAGGATGTTTCTGAGTCTATCTGTCTGTCTGTTTATTAGAGAAATCTACCCTAAAATAAGGGCCAACCCCATCCCTCCCACCCCCAAAAAAAACTGTTATGCCTATTTGAAAAAAAAGAAATATAGTTTTCACTTCTTCCACCATTTTAAAAATATTTGTCAATGCTTTCTCATCATTTGTATGGCCTTTGGGATATCTAAAACGATGGTCACCAATTAGTTTGTCTGTCTGTTTGACTGTCTGATTGTCTGTCTGTCTTAATCAATCAAGGATACAATGGCGTCCGCATTCTGTTATTTGTATGTCCGTACGTCTGTCTAAGTAAGTATAATTTGAAATCCATTTGTTTTATTTCAGCTATGAGAGTGATGGAGATACACTTCAGTATTACAGCAGTGGAGATGGTCTTTGAATCTTTAAATCAGAACTCAATATCATTATAGTTTTATAAAAGTAACAGGATGTTTATGTTTCTGTGTGTGTCTGTCTGTCTGTCTATACCAAGGATTTTGGTAACCGCTGAACCGATTTGGTTCTTAGTTGCATGCAGTGTAGCTACTCATAGGTCCCGGGAAGGTTTATAACTATTTTGGGGAAGGGTACCGCCACCCTCTCAAATGAAATCGCCCCTACAAGAAAATGACATTCCAAAATTTTGTTTTGCCTTTTTTAAAGCTAAAATTGAAATTGTAAAATATATATAATTTTATATCTTTAGAGGAACATTTCAAATCATAAAACTCTAATTTGCATAAAATTTTCTATAAAAAAAATCTAGACAATCTTTATAGATGAAATATTTCTCTCTTATAACTTTTACATTTCAATGCTTTCATCTGAAAGAAAACTTAAGCCAAATAACTTCTTCCAAATACTATAATATGATAACCTTGTATAAAAATGTACCTAATCTAATAAGCCAATTTGATATTTGTGTAATATGTATAATGTATTTCGATGGTTTTCTAAAAAGTGAAGTAATTCTGAAAAAAAATATACCTAAAAATTGTTATTTTTGTATTTACATTTTTCATATTTTTATTTGCGGGTCTAATAGTGTAAAAAATCTTTGTAATAATTGTTTTACAAAATGAAATGAATTTATAATAAATTTATCTTATAAATATGTTTAATTCTTTAATCTTAAAATGTTAATTTTTCGCCCCTATAGCCTCTTAGTGCTTCGCCAAACCATCGAGGGATGGAATTCAACCCTTGGAATCATTTAGTACGTACAGAAGGACCACAGACAGACTTTTATGACAAAAGGAGGACTAGTATGTCGTAAATTGAGGAAATCAAATGTCGTCTTCAATATATGTGTTTTAGGACACATCGTCTTCTATTAAAAAATAATTCAATAATTTTAAAAAAAGGACACTCCTCTTTGTATTTTTTTCAACAAGGATAACAACATCCATAGAAGCAAAGCTCTACAGTCAGAAGGAACAATAACTCTTATAGTGTGACAGAATGAAATATGTACATATTTTTTTGCAAAATTAATTCAAATAGCAATCAACAAAAGAATAGCAATCCATCAATAACGAATTATTTATATTAAGTAATAAAAAACTAATTTATGTTATAAACTAAGAATAGTAAATATTTGGAGTGTCCTTGCAATCTCCTTTCTTTTAGAAATTTTAGGAATATTGGTGCTAAAAAGAAAATCTAATCCTTGCTAAATAGTTTAGATACTGAAAAAGTTATTATTGTGTTGACTTGACAGAATTTAAGTTAATTATAGAAGAGAGAAAAGTGTTTTGAAAAAAATCTGAATCATTAGATCTCTTAATTAATTTCTAGACTAATATGTTTTTGCTTTTAAAAAAGCTTTTTCTGGACATTTAAAAATGATATCCATTTCATACAAAATAATAGTAGGACTTGTAAATAATCCCATCCCTACATTAGAAGACATGAAATCATCATATTCTAATATTTACATATGATTTTTTTTATAATTTTACATTTACATTGCATGGACTATGTGATTTGAAATGTCGTCTTAAGAAAATAAAAATCTTTATAAATAAAATCAAGGTTCTATTTTATACATTTTTTTTATTATTTCATTACCTATAGAATTATTTTTGGGATATTCATTTATAGGACAATTTTTAATAATTGAACCTTAAACTTGAAAAGATCTACCACTCCCTTTCTTTCAATTTTATTTAAGGATCGGTCTTTTGAAGAAAGCACACAGCTGTCTCTTATGGTTATCCACAAGTCATAAAAAATATTAATAATGTTAAGTTTGAATCAATTTTAAAGTTTCTTTAACGCTCACAATATCTCAAGTACGTTTTAAAAATATTTATAATTGTATAAAAATAAATAAAAATCTACTCATATAATCTGGCAACCGCGACTAAAAGGGTAGGGAAGTGGCTGACAGACCAGCCGTCAGTTTGTAGAAATATTTTTAATTTAAGTTAATTTTAGTATATAAATATAAAAAAAATGTTTTGTCTTTTAACCATAAAAAAATTAAGCTTCTAAAATATACTTTTATCCAATTAACATTTGAAAATGTTTAAAAATTGTAAAAATTAAATGATTCTTTAAAAAGTTGTTGTTTCTGTTGTATTATTTACAGTATCTATCTTTCTACCTGCCTTCCTAGGGAGTGGCATAAATGGCTGCCTAGCTTGCCTACAGGGTTAGGGCACACACACACTCACGCACACTGAATAGCCTGGGCACACACGCAAACACTCACACACGCTGAATAGCCTAGGCACACACACACCGCTAGTGGTGCGGGTGTGTATTAGTAATAGCTTCCTAAGCAAAGGGGATAAATACAATAGAGGAAATGAAAATTTTATTTCCGTTCGCTACGTTTTTACCTTATTTTGGTGAAAATATATGGTAAAAGTGCATTTTTTCTGGATTTTTTTAGTGATTTTCATGATCATTTCATGTCATTTTCTATACGTAAGTATAAAATCAGTATTTAATTAAATAATAATTTACAGATTTAATGATAAACTAGTTTTTTTAATTAATGATTAAATCATACTATTTAATATTTAAGAATTAAATGAAGTTAAAACTATTTAATGTTTTTAAGTTGTTATTCTTTGTTTAAGTTAAATATAGATGTTCTTTGAAGTTTATTTTAACAAAAATTTTGCCAAAATAAGCGACCGGCCCTTATCTTATAAATCTAAAAAACTGTTTCTTTACCTATATAAATCTGTTGTAAAATTGCGTGAATACATGATACTGTTTGAAGACATACTGCCCAAATGGTACTTATTTGTTAGAGGAATCATCATGCACAGTTTGATTTCCTTAGAACACATCTAACATACTTTAATTAACGATTAATAGCTATCCGTTACGTACGGACCAACCTTAAAAATACGAAAGTATCTCTTTTAATAATATTTTTTTTTGTATAAATGCCTAGGTAATATTTTTAACTCATATGTCAACTTGTGGCTAGGGATAGGTATCTAAAATGAATTAAAACCCCAAAGTTGTCGAGCCAACTAATAAGAAAACGTTATTGCAAATCTTTAGGGACAACATAGTGTACGTAATTAACAGCCCAATGTCCCCTTCCTCTCTGAATTGTTAGATACGTATCTAAACGAATTATAAAATAAATATTTTGATATTTTCAATTAAATCCAATTTGTGCTCTAAAACAGTAGATTTAGGGTATTTTTCTGTTCATAACAGTCCGTACGTATAGCTTATTTTTATTGTCATTTATGTAAATTGCAGGAAAATGAATTTGTCTTCTCTCATTATTTTCATAGATATTTACATATATTTTGAAGATTTTGGGGGTGTTGTATATTATTTGCTATTGTATAAAAACCCTGTATCTCTAAACATACAGGCTTATTTAGTTGATGTTTTGAAATTAATGTGAATTTTAAACAAATTAAAGCATTTTAGAATTGTATTTAAAGCCTTTTTAATGACCGTCAATATTTTATACCTATCTTTTTGTTACTGTAACATTATTAGCCTTTTAATTGCCCATTGTTTACTTTGCGATTTGTTCATTGTATGTCTTTTTGTATTGTTTTATTGCTTAAAGATAAGAAAAACAATAGGTAGCTATATTTGCATAAATATGTCCTACAACATTCTTTCTCTCCAACTTTACTATCAGCTAAAGACATAATTGCATGCCGATACTTTGGGAGAAGATTCGTCCATTGTCCAATCCTTGGTTTTCTAGGTTGTATAAGTATTGTTAAAAAGGGGAAAAAGTAGGTATTTTAAGAATGCATCAATTTAACATTTTTTAGTCCTTAAAAAGTATAAATTAAAGAATATTTCGTGCCCTACGATAAACTATCCCTTTAAACTAAGATAATAATTTACCTACCTACCTAAAAAATAAATTTTTTTTGAATATTTCCCCCAAATCCATCTGTTTAGCATAATGAATACAAAACACATAACAAGACAGAAAACTCTGGACCCAAATGTCCCAAATGATGAGCTTTATGGCAAATAAAAAGGTTTAGCAATAAAATGAAATGATAATGCTTTTTAGAGCCAGGGATATAAGGGATAAGGCTTTTTAATTTTTATGCTTTATATTTCAAACAAGCTTGATTGTTGAGATGCTTCGCTTATAACATTGTACTTTGTTGTAATAGGAATGAATATCACATAAAAAGTTGTTGCAAAAAGGTCAAAAATCAACAAATGGACGTAGGGACATTCTGGTAACAATTATAGAGTCGCTACGCTTTTTAAATCGTACCTAACGACATCAGGAATCACTATGCTAAGTTTGGAATCGATAGGACAGTTCTAACATGCCTAAATTAACGATATGAAATATCCTTCTAATTCTATATCCCTGAAATTTCGTTTAATAATGCCAGCATGATGTTGATTACACTAAAACATGTTTTCCAACACTTGTTTTCTGTGTGTGTGTTTGTTTGTGTGTGTGTGTCTGTGTGTGTGTGTGTGAGTCGAGCAAAGATAAAACAAATAATAATTCTAGTTTTGTTTATTTTACATCAGAAAAGAATAAACAATGAACAACACTTTTTATATATTTTGGTCCTCTTAGTCAGATGACATTATGCTGTAAATAGAAGTACTATTTAAAATTTTAAAATTTGTTTTTGTAAGAAAACTATAGGGGTATAAAGGAATAAGACAATGGCCGATATATTATTGTACATCCCCAATGAAGTTACACTAAATTACCCATTCTGTAGATTACAATCAGTGGTTGAAACGTTTGGACATTCAACTTAATCAAAATTCACCAAAAGTCCACAAAGTCAACAAATAAGAAAACGTTATTATGAAACTTTAGGGACGTGTGTAATAAACTGCCCATTGTCCCCCTTTTCTCTGGAAAACTACCGATCTTTAAAGATTATTTTAGATTGGTAGGTAATTTTTTTTTCTGTAGCTTCTTTCTTTAGGAAGTTTAAGTCTTCAATAACAGCAGGAACTAATACTAAGATGCTCTTGAAAGTTGACCATTTTTAGACCGAACAATTACGAGATCCTATAGATAAATTTTTATTCCATTGGACTAGTAATGCATCCATTTTTTTAAAATTGCAATTGACAATTCTTTAAAAAAAATAAGTTTACAAAGAAAACATGATTCATATTATATGTTGCAGTTGTTTTATTGGATTTAGGGTTATCACAATAGGAAATAAATTAATATTTCCTCCAATTTCTTATGGGAAATACTAGAATTTATAGTTTGTAATTATTAGGGGGATGAAAGAGTTGTAGATTAATTTCACTGACATTATCCTTTCCCTATCTCACTGCTGAGTTGTCATAAAAATTGTTTATGTGATGAGATGATCTAAGCTGCTGGAGAAAGGCACACACACACGCACACACACACACAAACACACACGCACACACACACACACACACACGCACGCACGCACACACACACACACACACACTCACACTCACATACTCATAATACACATGTGTTTTCTACGTTTATTCAAAAAAGATAAAATTTATATAACTAAAGTATCGAAAGAAAATATTTATTAGCTCCCGCCCCAGGGTTTTGGATCCGCATTGATTTTATGCGGATCCGGATCCTCAAAATTTGGTCAGTGCTGATCCGGATCCGGATCCTACTGGATCCGGATCCGGATCTTTGACAATAAAAATAAAATCACCAAATTTTTCAAAAAAATTTTATTCTTTAGTTCGAAGTCAAAAATACTTTTAATTTTCAAGTCTGAACCTAAACCTTAAAGATTGGCTCTCATCAAGAGAATGTCTGAGATTTTTTATAAATTTAGGTAGATTTTTCCATTTTTCCGCATTTTTTGGAGTCTAAGGATCCGGATCCGCATTTTTTTTGCGGATCCGGATCCGGATCCTTGGACTCAAAATATGCGGATCCTTGCGGATCCGGATCCGGATCCGAAACCCTGTCCCGCCCCAAGCATCCAGAGGATGTATAAAAAGCAACCTCACTACTTAACTTTTTAGTGATATTAAATGTACACAAGGCTCGTTTTAAAGTTTTAAAAGTCGAACATTATATTGATTAAGTATTTGATTTATATTTTTTACTTAAATAAACTTAATTGTTATTTTTTTGTATAAAAATTTGTTGCTACTTTACATATTACCGTTTTGGAAGAACTATTCATATGTTTGTTTTCTGCTCATATGTGCACTTGCGCCAAAAAAACCCTCCTTCATATGTAGAATTTAGGTCTAAAAATCATTTTTTAAATGTGCAAAAATTAAGTTTAAATAATCTAAATTGCATTTTTTCTATATCCCAATGTATAAAGTAGTAAGTTTTTTTTGTCAAGATCTTGTTTTTCACTGAACCGATTAAATCCTCCATTTTAGGGAAGCTTCAAATAGGTCTCGGAATGGTTTTTGGCTTTCTTAATGCTATTTGGCTACTAAACTCTAGGTCCGCAACCGTTTATATGTTTAAAATGCAAATCTAAATAAAAGTAAAACAAAATCATAAGACTTAAACATTGTTGTAATATTAATCTTATGTTTCTTTAAAAAAAACTTAAAAGTTGATAAGATATGATAATAAGATAAGATAAATTAATTTTCAGGTTATGATAAGAATTTTATAGAAAAGGGAAAGTTCAACTTCAGAAAAACTTTTCTGTACCTTTATTTAGTACTCGCGGTTATGCCCCTAGAGGCCTCTAGGGGGCGCGTTAAATGTTAATGTCAGCTGTTTGGCTGCTAGGTGGGGTTGATTAATTTTTTCGATTTTTCTTTGAGGGGGGGGAGTACCCTCCCTCAAAATAGCTATAAGCCTTCTCATGAAGCTATACTGTAAAGGACATCCATATCGGTTCAGCGGTTACAAGATCCTTCGTTACACACACACACAGTCAGATATCCTTTTACTTTATAATAAGGAACGCTTTTCTGAGCTTAGTTTTGCTAAAGCATGTCTTGATCGATATCAATAAAGCAAAAACTGTTTTTTTTAGTTAAGTGAAAAGTTCAGGGTAATATCGCCGCTCCCGCCGCCCGCCGCCGTTTTCCGCCGCCACCAAAAAAAAAATTTTTATTGCATTTCTCGCCGAATTAGGCAATTTGGAATCATTTGAGACCATGTTATTTTTTTCAAAAATTTTTCCCCTTACAATCAACCCTGCGGGGGGACTTAGTCATTTTTTTCAAATTCTCGTTTATGAAGGTATATCTTAAATACAGTATGCTACTCCCTTAGTTTTAGAGATAATTGGATGAAATCTTTTTGATTGTGTCACTAATTACCCCAACTATTGGTATCTTTCCAAAAATACAGCGGCGGGACCGCCGCTCCCGCTGCCCGCCGCCGTTTTCCGCCGCCACAAAAAAAAAAATTATTGCATTTCTCGCCGAATTAGGCAATTTGGAATCATTTGAGCCCATGTTATTTTTTTCAAAAATTTTTTCCCTTACAAGCACCCCTGCTTCTCGTTTATGAACGTATATCTTAAATTCAGTGCTACTCCTGTGCTTTTAAAGATATTGAAACAAAATCTTTTTAGGTAGGTCAGTAAAAAAATATTTGAAAATATTTGAATAAAAAATGGCGGCGGGACCGCCGCTCCCGCCGTCCGCCGCCGTTTTCCGCCGCCACCAAAAAAAAAATTTTATTGCATTTCTCGCCGAATTAGGCAATTTGGAATAATATGAGACCAAGTTATTTTTTTCAGTTTAAACCACTAATCATAATCTTCAGAAGTGGTAATTTTGTGTATTACCATTGGGGATAGACATAAATTGTCTTTTCCCTGTAGATCCCTGCATATTTCGTCCCTGAGATTTTATTTAAGCCTCATTGCACATTGATATTAAAGATATATTACGTATATTTTCTGAGAAGTTAATGGGAAATGGTCAAAAGAGAAATTTGCTTAATTTTTAAACATCTAAAATATTTATAAGATTAAACCTTTTCCTTACGTTATGTGTAAAGTTCTGCCTTTGTTAGCTGGTAATATTGGGATAAAAAGGATTCAATGTAGATGGATTTAACTTTTACTGTCCTGTCCCTCCGAAATCATTATATTAAAGTATCAGGATTTCTATCTTTTAGTATCTTTTTAATGTTTGAACTAATCGCTTCACAATTATTTTCTAGTTTTGGATAGGTTTTAGGCTATTTGAAAGAAGGATACAAAATCCACTTCTTTTAAATATGGCCCCGGGCAAAATATTTTCCACATATCTGTGGGTTAAGCCCCGAGATGTTATGAGCGAAGCCATTAGGTTGAAAATAGAATCCCTTGTAAGAAATGTTTATCTTATATCTATAAATGGAAAGAATATAACACACTAAGTAAGGAATACTGTTTATAAAAAAAATTTAAATAGAATTTGTCCTTTTAAAGTAAATATACCCAAATCCCTTGCTTTTGGATAGGTTTAGAAACTTAAAATTGCTACTTATATTAAAAGTGATTTTTACAAAAATGATATTTTCTACAATTTTCTATAAGTTAGGTTATACTGGGTACTGACTAGTCCCACAGGGTTTAGGCCCTTCGTAGGGGTTAGACATAGAAAAAACTACTAAAAAAATTGTAAATAATTCTATGTACCCCTTGTTGTGTTATCTATTTTATTTTTCATAAAACATATCCCTTTCAAGGCAGGCCTTTATTTGGAAATGTACAAGATTTGTTTATTTAACTTGATTTAGATTACTTTTCTTAATGGGACATATTTAGGCATTCATTAGTGTTTTATCTGACTTTTTAATTAACATTTAATATAGATTTATTTTAGTATCTTCAGTTTAGATGTGATTTAGGCTGTGAGATTCGAACCTATTACGTATCCCAAAACGAACTAGTATTGAAATCATAAAGAATAAACTTACCTAAAATATAGCTAATAATAAGAATCTCAGTTTTTTTTTATAAAATATGCAAAAATGTATGAAATTAAAATTCTTTTGATAGTAAAACTAGTATTAGAATTATATAATCTTATTATCTTACGTCATCGTATTAGTTAACCAAGAACATTTTCTTGCTTAGTAGCGAACTTGAACTACGAACATACGAAATACAAGTAACTTAATTTTTAATAGCGAGGCTTTTCTATAATTAGGGTAGGTCCTTCCGTGACGGATAGCTTTTTCGTTAATTTAGGCATGTTATAATTGTCCTATCGATTTCAAATTTTGCATGGTAACTCCTGCAGTAGTAAGATATAATTTAGAAAGCAACTCTATAATCGTTACCAGAATGTCCGTACGTCCATTTCTACATGTTGATTTTTTTTCTCACTTTTTAACAACAAACTTTTATATGATCGCATTATTCGATTGATCTGAATTTTGGTATACTGATTCCTGAGACAACAAAGTACAATATCATAAGCGAAGCAACTCTATGATACAGTCCTAAAAATGTAAGTATGTCCTTAAACATTATCCTACATCAAGCAATTTTTAAACAAATTTACTTACAATTTTTCTTCGACTCTTCTACATTTATATTCTCATTATTCAGTTCTGACACTATACAGTGTTAATGCCCTTTTGTCCTACCGTTTCAGAGTGTTGCTTTTGGTCATCCTTGTTAAATAAAGGTTATATAAGACGAATTTTTATAAAAGTTATAGGTTAACTTTGCAATAAAACATGTTTTAAAATGTAGTTTTATCTAGTCTATTCTATGAAAATTATAAACACTGATAAATCTTAATTGAATTTAGCCATTGAATGAATTGTTCAGGGGGGAGGGGAAATAGAAGATAAATTAACTTTCTTAAAATTTTTGTTGGTACAATTCTGTTATTGGAAGCTTGTTAACGGTGAGAGAAAGGTTTGATTTTATACTAAAAAGATGTTTTCCCATTAAGTCCCATGTGAGAGGGGGTGGGGGGGTAGCTGTTTTGATCCAACTTGAAAATAAGGGGGTACAGTGCTCGACAGACTCTTAAAGGGAAAGCACGGATTAAAACTTTTGAATTATGCCTCCTATCCCTTTTAATGAATGGTGCAGTTGGAATTTTTTGCATCATCCGCATACAGACTCACAGCTCAAGGTGTGGTCGCATTTAGGGAGGGAGGGGACATTGGACTGTTAATTACCCTAGTTCCCAAAGTTTCATAATAACGTTTTCTTATTCGTTGGCTTAACAACTGTGGGGGCTTATATTGAATTTTGATTGGTTGGCTTATTAAGTTAAGTGTTTCTACAACTAATTTTAATCTACAGAAGAAGTAATACTGTTTATCATCATTGGGGATGTATATCAATTTATCGGCCATTTTTAAACATTTAATAAAAGTACCTAAAATTGTCAAGCCAACGAATGATCAAACTTATTTATAAACATTGAGAACCAGTAAAACTTCGAGTCCAATGTCTCCTCCCTCCTTTAACTTGATAATATTATAATTTGCCATTTTGCTAAAGTTATGAAGTTGTTTAATAGTTACAAGAATACATAATTAAATATTGTTCTGGTTTTAAGAACAGGAAATTTCATTCATATACTCAAAATCTTCAGTGAAAGAGGGGACATTGGGCTGTTTATTACAATAGTCCCAAATTTTTATATTAACGTTTTCTTATTCGTTGGCTTAAAAACTAAGAATTTTTAAAATTTTGATTGGTTGATTCATAAATTAAGTGTTCAAACGTTTCAACTACTAGTTGTAATCTAAAGAAGGGGTATTTTTGTGTATAATCAATGGGGATGTACATTTATTAATCGGCCATTGTCTTATCCCTGTAGATCCCTGATAGTTTATCTGTCATTTCCCTGCTGCATTTTAATCCTTTAATAGCCTTTGTTTTTAAAAACAAAGTGTAATTTTAGCCTACAATTCTCAAATTATTTCATCTTAATATAGTAAAGTACATTATTTTTATTAGTTTTTGAAGAATTTTAGCACTTAAAATAAGAAAAAATGAGAAAAAAAACAAATTAAGTGACAATTGACATTTAATAAGTAGTGTGAAAATCAAAGTTGTGCCAATACGAATTGATTCGTTTGTTGGCAGTTTTTAGAGTCGTCAAATATATTAATCTTAATAGAATTACAGCTAAAACAAGCCTATTTTTGGCCTGTTAAATTTCATTTTTATAGACCCAACTTTATATATATAGGCCCGGTTCAAAGAGGGGATGTGGCTTTTACTGAATTCAAAGTCTTTATTAAGGTAGTTTCACAGTAGATTTCCAGTCCGTTTAGGCCTTTGTCGGTTGTGTGAATCTGAATTTATAGGAATTGCTTCTAGTGTTACTATACGAGAAACCAGTTTCAGAGGCCGAAACGAGAGAGAGAGAGGGGGGGGGGGGGGGGGAGACAGTTAAAGGGAATGGGCGGTAAAAAATAAAGGGAAGTGAGAGTTGTAAAAGAAAGGAAGTGGGACATTTAAAGGGACTGAGAGAGGAAGTAAGTGTGTGTGTGTGTGTGTATGAATGAGGGGAAGGGGGGGGGGGGAGTTGTGCAGACTTTAAATGAAGGAACTTTCAAAGTAACACTAACACACTCCTTTAGCCTTATAGCTATTTCTAAGCCTTGTAATAGCAGCTTATTTTACTTAACTTCCCCCCCCACCCTCAATCTTCCCTTTATATTCTCCACTTTTCTAGCTAGTTGAATATTTTCTATTACAAGTAACAAGATATGTTATAATAATCATATAGCTCTAGTGATAATATATATTAAATAATATTGATTTTGTGATAATAAAACAAGTGTTGATAAAATAAAGTAAGCTACATATGTTAGTACATGGTGATAAAAGATGTACAAATCAAGTGACTTTCTTTTAATCTATCTATCTATCTATCTGTTGAAGTGTATTTGTACGTGATCTACATAAAAAATGTGAATTTTAGTGAGCTTGTCTGTATTAGTTAATAGGGAATTCCATAATTTGGGTTTATTTTCATTTTTGTTGCATTTCCTAGCCAGGGATCTTAGGTGATAAGACAATGGCCGTTAAATTTATTTACATCCTCAATGATGACCACAAAATAACTTCTTCTGTTAAGTAGGTACAATTAGTGGTTGAATTATTTGGACACACAACTTAATGAACTAACCAGTCAAAATTCAATTAAAGTTGTAAAGCCCACGAATAAGGAAACGATAATACAAAACTTTGGGGATTAGTGTAATAAACAGCCCTATGTTCCTCCCCTCCCATCTTTGCTTTTATGCACTTAGTTCAAATGTTAAAAACTGACATAATATCAGTTCAAATATAGTAAAGTTGACATTAAACCTACAAAAAATGTAAATAATAAATGTTTTATTGTCTCTACCTATTTTGTTTGATAATTAGATGTACATTTCATAATATTTATCTAAAATTTTTGTATAGTCTGCTTTTCCCCTCCTACATGTTAATATTGGCATATGGAATACCCCTTTAATCCTTATATAAATATACCTACTCAATATATGTCTATATAAGAATAACTTGCTCACTGAGATGCCTACTAATGCCAGAACAGGGAAAATATTCTTGAAAAAAATCCTGAATCATATTAGATAAAATTGAAATCTCTTAACTAATAACCAACGGTTTTATAATGCACAAGCAGCTACGTCCCTAGCATTTAGGGGATAGAAAAATAGCATAAAATTATTTCTAGCGTTCAACAAAATGGCACAAAACCTTCACAGAATCTATATGAAGCTTGCCTTAAACAGAGAACCCAATAGGTTTAGTAGTATTGGCCTCTTAAGCTTCAGACAAATTTTTTTTTACATAATAGGCTTTCTTTCTTGGGCCAGTGCTTAAATCTTTATTAATTTTCAGTATGTATTTCTCTACCCATTAGCTAATGCAGGCTTCTAATGAATTGGGGAAGAATCTAGGCTTTCTATTTTAGATATGGTAGCCTTACAATAAAGTTAATATTCTTTTTACTCAATTTTGTTATAAATGATAAAGATAGTTTGCTTAAATGCTTAAATGAATTACATTTATTAATTTTAAATCAGTGGCGAGCAAACTTGTTTTAAAATAAAATGTTATAAATATTTTGCGGATTTTAGAATTTTTGTAAGAACACCTGTATTAATGCAACTTAACCGGCGTGCGCGCGTGGGGACTAGCCGTGCCGACAGCATGTCTTCTGACCTTTATACCTGTTATTTTTATTTGCAAATACACTTAAGCAACTGACTGGCGACAAATAGCGTGCAAATAAATGACCTTAAAGTAAAAGTCTTTTTTAGGTTAAGATTTTGGTAACTGCTTAACCGATTGAGTTCTCCAGTTTATGGAAGCTTCGCCTAGGTGCTAGGAAGGTTTTAGACTAACTTTATATTTAGATTTAAGTCTTCGTAAAGTTTTATAGCATATTTCAGCCCTTTCCTTATTTATTTGGGGAGGGGGGGGGGGGTGGATTGTGTTATTAAGGGAGAGGTCATTTTCTAGTAAATCCCGTAAAGGTGTGTGTTATAAGGCCTAAAAATAGTAGTAGAACGATAAGGTGCTCTATATATTTGTATTTCCTATTGAATAGAACAATAGGGAAGAAATTTTTTTTTTTTTTTTTTTGATAACCGTACCTGGAATATCTGAAATTTCTATCAAACGCTTTGTTTGGCTCAAACTGACACAAATAAAAAAAATATAATTATAATAAATCAACCTGTAAAGAATGACTTATTCCTTTGTTTAATGGTATAGATTGTTCTTAACCTTTACCTTGTACCTATAGAAAACATTATTATTATAATTATATTTTTTTTTAATTTTTGTCAGTTTGAGCCAAACAAAGCGTTTGATAGAAATTTCGTATTTTTTTTAGATAATCCAGGTACGGTTATCAAAAAAAAAAAAAAAATTTCCCTATTGTTCTATTCAATAGGGAATACATATATCTAGAGCACCTTATCGTTCTACTACTATTTTTAGGCCTTATAACACACACCTTTACGGGATTTACTAGAAAATGACCTCTCCCTTTTATAACAAAAGGTACATTTTTTTTTGGATATCCTACAAATGCAAACTTGATTTTGTTACATAATCAAACAGGAAAAATAAATATGATTTCTATTTGAGCTTCTGTTAAAGTTGAAATTTTACAAAAGGGGACTTCTAACTTTTATAAAATACTTTATATTTCAACTAGTGGCTACGCCCTTAGAAGCCTCTAGGGACACTTAGGTGGGGGGTTGTTGGAGATATCTAACCCTAAAATTTCCTAGACCTATAAGAAGCTTTATTGTAAAAGGATATTAAAATTAGGATTAAAACCAGTTTTGTTAGCCCTGAGGGGCCAAAGGCTTTGACTAACTAAACTGGTATTAATTTAATGATTTTTATTTTAGTATTCGTTGAAAATTGTATGTAATGCAATGCTATACCTACATGATTTTTTAGTATGGCTGAGAACTGGTTCTATTCCAGCGGATATTTATTGGTTTCGAATCCATACTGGAAAACTTGTTACAGAGAAGCTTTTTTTTTATATATATAAATGGCCAACACCCTTTCCAACCTAACAAACTAAATCACACAATTTATATTCTATTAAGTACATGGATAAATCTTCTAAAAAACTTAAATTTTTGGAAACTCTTTTTTCCCTTTTCAAAATACTATCGGTTGCACCCCTAACATTTAAGGAGCTCTGTATTTTAAATGGTTAGATAAAGAAAGAAAATAGACTAAAATCACCTTAAGCCTTTAATTTAGAAATAAAATAGCTTTGAACCTTCCTGGGACCAATATAAGGATCCCATTAAAAGATGAACTCCATCGATACAAATCTCAAGCTGCTTATAAAAAAACCTTTACTACTTTAATTGGAAAGATAAGTCACCTAAAATACCTAATAATATTTTACTTATTGGCATACTATAAATGTTATCTAAAGAGAAAGGTGGAGTCATATTATTGTAAAATATACTGCTGCTTTTACAATAAGGCAGTAAGCATTATAGTTTTTTTTAGATAAAATATTCCATTTCGTGTATTTATTTACTTTGGGAGTGTCAGTGGGTATAATGTATATAGTTTTTGGTAATTGAAAATGATAAGCTAATTCAAAACTTAACACTTAGCAGGAATTGGACAATGTGCTAAAATATAATATTCCCTGCAATTATAAAGAGCAAAATTTTGCTTTTCATGGCTTGTAGATCAAGGCCCTAGCTAACTGGTTTAATTTGATGATTTTTATTTAAATATTCGTGCATAATTGTCTTTTAATACGATGTTATACATGAATTTTCAGCATGGCTGAGAAACTGTTCTAATCCAACGGATATTAATCGGCTTCGAAGCTTTACTGGAAAAATAAATAATCAATTTGTTTTTGAAATGTTTTAAATTTCGTCAAGAAATACCTAAGAAAGTTAAAGTTAATGATTTATATTTCTAAAATATCTGCTCTACTAAAAAGAAACTACATAAGTCAATACTAACCCTTAATAAAATATAATTAAACTTGCAATTTATTGGGCAAATGTCCTTATTTTAGTGAATATTTAATGACAACAAAAAACCATGTTTAAATTTGTTTTACAACTCCGTATATTTTATTGGTGAAATAGTGAATAATAAAGTAGGTTTGCCCAGGGAATGATGGGGACTTTGGGCTGTTTATTACACTAGTCCCCAAAGTCTTATTCGCTGGCTCAACAACCCTTGGGACTTTTTATTGACTTTTGATTGGTAAGTGGATTTAGTTAAGTGTCCAAACATTTTAACCGCTAATTGTAATCTACATAAGGGGGTACTTTTGTGTATCATCATTGTGAATGTATATAAATTTATCGGTCATTGTCTTCTGAGGTTTACCCTAGGTCTAACAGTCACTTGCATAAATTGACTGAAACATTTCATTGGCTGATAACAATGTGACTTTATGTTCTTGTGAATATTCTTCAAATTTTTTACCCACCTTATTAATTTTAGCAATTCTCTCAGGGATAAGACAATGGCTGATAAATTGATATACATCCCCAATGATGATACACTTCTGTATATTACAATTATTTGTTAAAATGTTTGAACAATTAAATAAATGAACAAACAAATTTAATAAAAGCCCCCAATGTTGACTTTGGGGACTAGTGTAATAAACAGTCCAATGACCCCGCCCTCCCGGCATTTAAATTCATGAAACTGTTTGTTTTTATTTTAATTGTAAAACATTCTATTTAGGTACAATTTTCTATTAATGATTAATGAGATATATTATAATATTCATTTAACCTTGTGGTTAATTGAGTAATACATAGATAGGTTACTAATAGATAAATTATGCCTTTAAAACTACCAAATATTTTTCTTGGTACTTTAGTCTTTATTCTTATTTTTAAAAACTTTTCTTTCAAACAGACTTTAAAATGTATTCATATCAAGGGATCTAAAGGTATAAGACAATGACCGATAAATTGATGTACATCCCAAATGGTGATACACAAAATTACCCCTTCTGTAGATTACAATTAGTGGTTGAAATGTTTGGACACTAAAAAACCAAACCAATCAAAATTCTAATAATGTCCCCAAAGTTGTTAAGCCAACAAATAAGGAAACGTTATTATAAAACTTTGGAGACTAGTTTAATAAACAGCGCATTGTCCCCTCCCTCCCTCGGTAATAACACTTAATATGTGTGACCAATTCTCATTATTTATGCTTATTAAAGTTCTACATATAAAAATATTCTACATGTATGTATTCTAAAATTGCTAAAATAATATTAATGTTTTTTTCAAGTGTAAGATTTTGTATTTGATTGCCGTAAATATTGAGATTGGGCCTTTGGTCCACAGGGCCAACAAATAAGGAATTAAATCTACATATTTTCATGTACGTATCTACGGCCAACTAACTATACTGTATATATTTGAAAGCTATTACCTTTTTATCCAACGATGTTTGACATAAAAAGTTGTCTGAAAACTTTTTAGACACAATGTTGTATTTTTATCGTTTTTCCAACTTGCTTTTTAAGTTTTCTTATTATAGATTTAGGATATAGGTTATAGTGAATAGTTCTTTAACACATCGTTTTATAAACAGATTTCTGTTGACAGAAAAATGTACAAATATAAGATTAAAACCAGCTTTTTAGCCCTGAGATGCCGAAGGCACGGTCTAACAAAACTTCGTTTTTAAATATATTCATGGATATAATACGATACCTACTATGCATTATTTTTTAGTATGGCTTAGAAACGGTTCTAATCCAGCGGATATTAATCGGTTTCGAAGCCATATCTATTGTAAAATTTTTATTTATTGATTTGTTGGCAATGCTTGTTTAGATTTGATGTTGTTAGTATGTTATTGTTGCGCTACTTATGAATTTAATTGCCCTTGCTTGGCCTTTAAAATTCTTATAAACTATAGCTGGTTTCATACTTGTTAAAAGTGAAGCTTTTCTATACACGGTTGGTTTTTTATTAAATGAATAAGTTAGGGTACAATGTTTGGCACTTTCGATATAAGTAAATGATAATAAAAAAAACATAGAATGCGATAATAACTTCAGAAAAATCGAAGAAAATAGTTTTCATACTTAATTAACGTTTTTAAGTTTTTCTTCAAAAAGTTTAGATAAGATGCCTTTAAAAGTCGTCTATGATTTTGTCAGGAATAAAAATGTAACTTTAAAATAAGAATTACAACATATTTTCTCAATTAGTACAAAGTAAATTTTTGAACATTTTATTGATCAGTATATTTTTTAAAATGTGAAGTAGAAACCTGAATATTTTATCATGAAAATTGTGTTATGATTTGATTGTCTGCTAGATTACAAGAAAAAAGATACTGACAGTACTTGTTGGTTCTTTAAAAAAAATTAGGTAGATTACTTTCAGAACCCCTCTTTTTGCAACGTTATTTCAATAGAACAGAGCCGTAGTCTTAGTGTACTCAATATCTAGACAGCCAACCATTGTTTTAGAATTTTAGATAAAAACAGAATTAATGGTATTTTTGTAAATATTATACCTCCAAGAAATGGCTATACTTCCCAATCATATGTTGTGTGATATTTAAAAGGAATTATTTTGATATAATGTCATTAAAATATTCGTTGAAAAAAGTGCTATTCTAGCTTATACTTTACATTTTAATGTGTATGATAATTCAAATAAAAGATAATGAAGATTTATATTATATTTAATTGTTATAATTATAAAGAAAAACCTGGAAACAGTAAAAAACTGACTTTTTTTATTGACGTAGGGAAAATTTTGTCAAATATTTGAATAAAAAAACAATATAAAACAAAATAAATTATTTTTAATATAGTCACAAAAAAGGCTTAATGAGTTTAGGAAATATTTCATTTACTAATCATGTCATTTAAACTCTATTACACAGAATACAGTGTAAAAAGATGTTCTCGTTTTAATTTTCAGTAATTTCAAATGCATTTTAATACCTTTTAATGATTTATTTTTTGAAACATCTTTTTTATAAAATGTTATTGATTTTTGAAGTTATATGTTAAAATGTTTTTAAATTTTGTTAACATTTTGTTTTAAATGTAGAAAATTGGTAATTCTAAACATTCAAAAAATGATTTTATTAAATTTTCATTACTTAAATTGCATGTTTGATGAAATTTTCAACTGATAATTCAAGAAAAATCGTTTAAGTTTTATTATATTTTACTTTGAAATGTTAAAAAAATATAATTATTGTCAAAAATGTGGAAGTTATACTTTCCTCAAAAAAAGACCTAAAACATGCAAATTAACACGTGTAATGAGATTTTTTTTCTTTCAGGTTTAATTTTAAGTAATTATTGATATTTTTTGTAAAAAGGATTTTATATAAAAAGTTTTAAAACTCGAGTTATGTAGTGGTTCTAAAAAAGGTTGCGAATTTATGCAATTTTCTTGCAAAAAAAATTTTCTATGATTTTAAAAATAGCAAAGGGTGTTATTAGACGTACTTACAGATACAATTGCTAAGTCATTTTGGCCAAACACTAAAATAAAGTTTTTACATCTGAGGGTCCAACCGTGTATAATTAGGGTCGGTCCGTCCGTACTTTCGTATGTCCGTAACGGATAGCTCTTTTTGTTAATTTAGGCATGTTAGAATTGTCCTATCGATTTCAAACTTTGCATGATTACTATAGGAGTTAGGTACGAGTTAGAAAGCGAAGCAACTCTATAATCGTTACCAGAAAGTCCGTACGTCCATTTTAAACATGTTAAACATTTTGAACAACAAATTTTTATAAAATTATCCGCTTGGTCTGATTTTTGAAATACTGATTTCTCAGACAACAAAGTACATTGTTATAAGTGAAGGATCTCTATAATCAAGTCTTAAAAGTGTAAGTACGTCCTTAAACAATATCCTGTATTCGCAACATATCTACTTACAATTTTGTTTCGTACGACTTTATTACATTTATATTTTGATAATTCAGTTCTGACACTTTACAAGTTTTAATGTTTATTTGTCCTACCGTTTTTAAAGCTTCGCTTTTATGGATGTTGTCATCCTTGTTTTTATTGATTTCAGACAGATAAGTAAAAACTAGTAATCCAATGAATGTATACATTATTAGCATGGATAAAAAAGGATAAGACAATGGACAAAAAATTGATGTATATCCCCAATGATGATACACAATATTATCCTTTCTGTAAATTACAAATAGTGGTTGATTCGTTTGGTCACTCAACTTAATAAACCAATCAAATAAAAATTTAATAAAAGTCCCCAAAGTAGTTGGGCTAATGAATAAGAAAATATTACAATAAAACTTTGGTGACCAGTGTAATAAACAGTCCTATGGCCCCTCCCTCCCTGAAATTTATCCATTCAAATTTGGATAGTTTAGTTATGGCGCGGTTTTTATTGAGATTCAAACCTATCTCCTAGTTACGAAGAGCTACAGTTTCGGCCCGTTAAAGGGATAGGACAACTGAAGCTATATTTATATCCTATCTAAAACCCTTTCGTTTCGTTAATCCATATCACTGCTTAAGTGTAGCACGATGCACAAAATACCCATTTTTTGGAAGACCAATACTCAGATTCATTTTGTTGTACATTTTCTTATCAGATTATATGAAGTAATAATTTTTCTATCTGTAGCTTATGAATTTGATAACTACTAAACCGATTGAGTTCTCTTATTTGGAGAAGCTTAGATCCTGGGATTGGGTTTTAGGCTATTTTCTGCCATTCCGTCCACTTCCATTATAGATTTCTTATATGCTAATTTAATTTTATAGATTTTGTTAATACAAAATGGACAAAAAAACAGCTCAAAAATTGGTCTTCCTTTTTATACAGCACACAATAGGCTGTGTCTCAAAAATCTTTTTCTACTTTGGTGGTATAAGGTTAAGGTGCTTAAAAGTATCTTGCAAAAAGATTTTTATTTCCTAGCCAATAAGAAAGTATTTTCATAAGAAATGCATGGTTAGCCAAGAACCCACCCTTACCCCCTTATAATGTAATGAAATAATTTGAAAATAATGAGGGCGGCAAATTTTTCATTTGTTTATTACTTTTTCAATTAATTTTAAAATTAAGGGATTCACTTTGGAAGAAATCAGCTTTTTTTTGTATCACCACTTACAATATTTTCACCAAATTCTTGAATAGTGCATATCTTTTTTTTTTAACAAAAAAAATGTTTTTGAACAATATTTTTTGGCACAAATTGTTCACGCTCTTATTTAGACTTACAACATAATTTGGCATATTTCTCTATATTTGGGCATACATGTTTTATATCAGGGAGTGATGGGATATTGGGATATTTATTACATTAGTCTTATAATAACATTTTCTTATTCGTTGACTAGATAACCTTGTGGACTTTTATTGAATGATTTGTTGGTTTCAACCACTAATTGTGATATACAGATGGGGTAATTTTGTGTACCATAATTTGGGATGTACATCAATTTATCGTCCATTGTTTTATCCCTTTAGATCTCTGGTATTATATACCCTTTTAAGTAATTTGATAGTTTAAAGGGAAAGGTATTGAGTAATGAAATTTAAAAGGTTGCTACAAATTGAATATAAAGCATACAATTGTTTAAATCCATCACCCCCCTCTCCCACTTAAAAAGAATTGTCCTTTCAATTTTATATCTACTCGTGGATATGCCCCTAGAGGCCTCTAGGAGCAATTTAGGTTGTTATAAACCTTCTCAGGATCTATAAGAATCTCCACTGGAAAGGAAAAACCTATCGTTTTAGCGGTTAACATATTTTGTAAGTTTATTCTTATTTCTGTTAAAAGAAACCTAATACATGGACTCATTAAAAAAAAACTGCATAAAAAGATTGAATAAAGAAAACTTTTGTAGAACTTTTAATGCAACACATTGTATATTTTTTCAATCTTAAACAAGATTTAAAAGTTTGCAAAGAAGCGAAACTATAAATAAAAGGGTTATTATCCTAAAATTTAGGCCATTTTACCATTTGCAGGGAGCACGGGAAAATTGGACTGTAAGTTACACTGGTACCCAAAGTTTTGTAAAGTTATTTTATTTATTGATTTTTTGTACTGCTATATAATTTTTATTGATTGGCTTGAGACTAGTATTGTCCAAACCTGTAAACCACTAGGTTTTATCCAATGAAAGTGTAATTTTGTTGATCATAATTATGGATGTACATCAATTGTAATATCCATTTTCTTATCCCTTAAGATCTCTAGGATTTAGTCATCCTAGAATTTTTCTATTCTATAATATAAAGTAATAAGCTTTTTTTGTCTGTAGCGAAGGATCTCGCTAACCGCTGAACCGATGTGGTTTTTTTTTACAGTGAAGACTCTTATAGGCTCTTTGATGGTTTTAGGCTATTTACTTTTTAAAAAATAAGTCTGGGTATTTTTCTGCCCTATAGAATATAGAGCCCCTAGATGCTAGGGTCGCAGCCGCTAGTTAAATAATAATTCACTAGTACGTTATTACTCATATCATATGAAAAATACCTTTGTACTTTCCTATGACATCAGCAAGCTGTTTATCAATTTCAAAACGTTTAAAAACAAGGATGTCTAAAGCCATAAAAAAGATCAAATCAGATAAAAATTCATTAATAATTTGTTGTAAAATTGATAGATACTTTGTTTTATATTGCCTTTTCGTCCTAGGAATAATCATTCAAAAAATTAAGATAATATTTTTTTGTATAGGTATTATAAAAAGTCGATGTCAAATTAGCCCCCACAAAAAAAAACTCCAAATAGGCGTACAGTACATACTATTTGGTAATGTATATAGAGTTGCTACGCTGCGCTTTCTACTAAACAAGAGTATTATTTATCATTATTAAAACCCTTTAGTTTTGATTAAGTATTTGAGAACACGTATTTAATTTCAATCAGAATAAATATTTTAGATGGAATTTGAGCTTGCTTTCCATTTTCATACATTCATATTAATGTTATGTACATTGCATATAGTAATGAATTATAGGGATCTAAAGGGATAAGACAATGGCTGATAAAATGATGTACATCTTCTATGATGATAACAAAAATAACCCCTTCTGAAGATTACAATAAGTGGTTGAAACGTTTGGACACTCAACTTAATGAACCATCCAATACAAATTCAATTAAAGTCCCCAAAGTTGTCAAGTCAACGAATAAGAAAACATAATTATAAAACTTAAGGGACTAGTGTAATAAACAGTCAATTGTCCTATCCCTCTGCTTTAACACTGTATCTAATATTTACAAAAAAAAATAATTTGTGTATAAAAGTAAAGTCCAACCTATGAAATCATTCGATTTAAGTTGAATCATTAGATTGTTATGCAATGAATTTCATTCGACATATTTCTATCTTTTTAAATACTTTTTAAGTACAAATTGAAAAATCTCTAAATTGAATTTGATTGGGTAGTACAAATTAGCAGCCCAAAACTTTTCCACCAATAACTTTAATCTAGAGATGGGATATACTGTACCTACATATTTTATTCCTTGCTTTTATGTATCTGTTTATTTTTCAATAAGATTTTTAAAAGATATAATACATTTAAGAATAAGATAAATAAATAATGGTTAAGTAATAATACTTATGTGTTAAAAACTAAAGGCATATTTATTAAATGTTGTAAAGCTCTTAATTGATAATGCACTTCCTCAATTGTACGTTAGTACAGACAGACAAACCTTATTTAAATAGTAGCTTTACTTTTACTATTCGAGAAATAACTACCTATCTAATATCATGTTTTATATAACAAAACATTTTGTATTTTATTATGGGTTGTGATTTTGACTTATTTTCTCGATTTAATCGGTTTTTGGTTTTCATTTATTTTAGAGAAAATTATATTTTTGCATGTAAAGTTAATTTTTACCAAAAAAACTTCGTTTTATAAACATTTTTTTCCCATTTTCTATGCATTATTATTAAAATGAGTATAAAAAGCGGTAAAATATCTCTTGATTGTGTTGTTCTACCAATTTAAAACTGTATATATTCAACCCTGTTTCATATTGATACGCTCAATAACTTTGTTCTTTTTCTTTATTTGTAGTGAAGATACTCCAAAACTACGCTTGCAGGAGGGAGGGGACATTGGGTTGTTTATTACACTGGTCCCAAAAGTTTTATAATTATGTTTACTCATTTATTTGCTAAACAACTTTGGGGAGTATTTTGAATTTTTATTTGTTGGCTCATTAAGTTGAGTGTTCAAATGTTTCAACAACTAATTTTAATCTACAGAAGGTAATTTGTGCATCATCCTTGTTGATGTACATCAATTTATTGGTCATTATCTTATGCCTTCAGATCACTAAATTTTAAAAATTGTAAGGCTACATTATACATGGAGATAACTGTTTTGGTTACTTACTTGTCACGCTACCAATTTTTTTTGTTCATTTCTTTAACATTGCGAAATTGTCAAAGTAATTAAAAAATTATAAGGTATTTTTTTTAGTTTTTGTAGCGCAGCTACCTTATATTTAAGGTGTCTCGAACGTGCGTACTTAATTAAAATAAAACGTACTAGACTTTATTGAAAATAAATTCAAATTCCATCTTAAAACGAACAAAGGATGAAGACTTACTATTGGAAACAATATTTTATAGAGAAGCTTTGATTCAAATGATTTTAATTAAGCCCTGATAATGAAATTAGCTTGAAGCACTAAGACCTGTAAATTCATGAATTACTCATTGATGTACATATAACTAATTTGATTTAGCAAAACACCTCTTTTGTAAATTGAAATTATTGGTTGAAAAGTTTAAGTACCCAATGTTTTTTACCCAACGATTATGCTAACTTGGTTTTAAACTTTGGGTACCAACTAAAGTGTTATACAGTTCCCTCCCTGCTAAATGATCTTATAAATAATCTTCTGAAATAGGATATAATAGGTGTGTGTTACAGGGAGGGAGGGGACATTGGGCTGTAATTACACCAGTCCTCAAAGTTTTATACTAACGTTTTCTTATCCTGTGGCTTTACATTTTTGGGGACTTTTTTTGAATTTGATTGGTTGGTTTATTTAGTTGAGTGTCCAAACGTTTCAACCACTAATTGTTATCTACAGAAGGGGTAATTTTGTGTATCTTCATTGGTGATGTACATAAGTTTTATCTTGTATTATCCATGAACATCCCTGTGTATGATGGCTATTTATTTAGATTTATTTGCCTATTCGTCTATTTTCTATCTACCTATGCATGTAAAGCAGGAAGGGAGGGAGATTACACTGGTACCCAAAGTTACGTTGGCTCAAAACTTTGGGTACTTTTCTTGAATTTAGATTGGTTGATTACAACCAATACTTTTATCTATAGAAAGAAATAGTAATTTTGTTTATCATCATTGGGGATAACATTATATAAATATTAAAACATTTCTGCGACAGTAAATCAAGAACCAGAGTCCGACGTTAATTTTAAACTCTTCTTTTGCAAATATAAGCAGCTATTAGAGGCATATTTTCACATATAATAACGTTAGAAGATAAATTTATCCTCCATCGTCTTATCCCTAAAGATCCCAGCAATGAATGCAGATTTTATTCAACCTATGCAAACATTTACATAAAGCCTAAAATTTGTTTGAGTAATTCCTAGCAGGGGTCTAAAGGGATAAGACAATGGCCGATAAATTGATGTGCACAATACATCCCCATACTAATTACCCCTTCTGTATATCAAACATTGGGCTGTTTTTTTTTACACTGGTCTCCAAAGTTTTACATTAACGTTTTCTTATTCGTTGGAGAAACAACTTTGGGGACTTTTATTTAATTTGTATTATTTGGTTCATTTGGTTGAGTGTCCTAATATTTCGGCCACTTATTATAAGTCCTTGTTATTTTATTTCCCAGCTTGTAATAATTTATTCTATGATTTGCCCACAATAGACCTAATAATATGGTGTACAATCATCTCCGCAAAAAGACACAATAGCCAGAGAGGGAGTTGACATTGCACTGTTTATTGCACTAGTCCTTAAAGTTTAATAATAACGGTTTCTTATTCGTTGGCTTAACAACTTTGAGGACTATAGTGAATTTTGATCAGTTGGTTCATCAAGTTAAGTGTCCAAACGTTTCAACCACTAATTGTTATATTCACAAGTGGTAATTTTGTGTACCATCACAAAGGATGTACATCAAATTATCGTCCATTGTCTTATCCCTTTAGATCCCCGGTAATTTGTGTTGTATGAATTTGCGGTTCTAATTGTTTGTAGACGTGTATGTACACCATTACTCATAATACATTCAAATGTTATGCTCTTGGCTAGGAGACATACTGTGAATGGTTATACAAAGTTACAAATTAAAGGAAATAGCTAATATTTAAGTAATTTTGGTCATAGAGGGAGGAGACATTGGGCTGTTAAATACACTATTTCTCAGAGTTTTATAATAACGCTTTATTATTCGTTGGCTTAACAATCTGAATTGGTTGGTTAATTAATTTGAGTGTCCAAATGTTTCAACCAATAATTGCAATCTTCAGATTGGTTAAATTTGTTTGTCACTATTTGGAATAAGCATCAATTTATGGGCCATTGTCTTATCCCTTTAGATCATACCCTAGTTATAGAGCGTCTTGGTCACGGACTATTTAGTATTACATTAATATAGAGTAACTTTACCAGAAAAGTAAAGACAAAATGAAATGAAGCATATTCTAAAAATTTATTTTGAAACACCATACACTCGTCATGTTTATTGCAAGATTAATCGACTTTACAGACAAACAGACAGACAGATAGACATTTATGACTCATTTTATAATAAAAGGGGTTAACTTTGAATGAGAGGTGGTGTAACATTTGGACTAATGTTTATAATAACATAATGCCAGATTTATAGAAAAATATTGACATAAGTGGGAATGCCTCAGCTTACAAAAGGCGCATTTTATTTCCATGCATTTCATCAAAGGTCTTGTAATTAAAATATATTAATCTGTATGATCGAATAGTGCTGGCATGAAAATATTAAATCCAATGTTTCATTACCTATCAACTAACCTTTTAACATATGTAGTCACTCAGGAAGGGAGGGGATATTGGGCTGTTTATTATGCTAGTCCCCAAAGTTTTAAAATCTATTAGTTAGCTTAATAACCAAGGGGACTTCTATTGAAATTTATTTGGTTGTTTGATTAAGTTGAGTGTCCAAACCATTTAAATAACTAGGTACTTATTGTACTCTATAGAAGGGATAATTTTGTGTATTAACATTGGGATGTACATCAATTTATCGGCCATTGTCTTAACCCTTTAGACCCTTGTTCTATTCACTCCAAAAGTAAAAATTCGTGTTTCATTTCATGCCGTATGTCATGCATTAGAATAGGGATAAGTGTTTGTAAAATTAAATTAAAATGACGTAAAATTCACAAAGCAGTCAATAGGATTAAACAGATTAAACAAACATGATATGTTAGATAAGGGTCTTAAGATAACGATTAAACCATTGATTACCAGCTTTTTGTATTTTATAAAAGTTTATATATATTGTATATACAACATCTTTATAATGTTGAGATAGACTTCTTCGAGAGAGATCTACCCATATATATATTTTACATTAAACTATGCATTTTTATGAATCCTTTAGTTATGAGTTATATGTAAATATAAATGAATATGGAAAGGACAATGGCATTAGAATTAATCTTTATCCCACTAATACTATGGGCTTTATTGTTCTTACTACTATTTTCATTTGTCTCATAGCTTAATAGAGTTTATGTTATCATCCATTATCTTTTTCCTGTAGACTTTGTCTAGGTATAATATATATTTTTAAAAAATATTTGTATTAATTTTCTATTTTCTTTTTCAGACCAAAATTTTTAAACCAAGTGACTTAAGGTGACCCTTGTAGGACTGAGCCCGCGCATACAGACGCGTACATATACAGCAGCTAAGCCACGTGACGCGGCGGCATGACGACCGACATTAGTGTCGGGGTGCGGTGGGACCCGTTGAACGGGCAGAACGGCGGCGGCGAGAATGGACAGCCGGGCGCCAACGGCTCCGAAGATTACGAGTTTGATTATGATGGGGGTAATAGCTCCTCCAGGCTGTTTGAGCGATCCAGAATTAGGGCTCTTGCAGGTAAGTGCCTTTTTTAATTAAAAAAATCATGTAATGCATCGTATTATAAACAGCTCTCCGCGGGTATAAAAATATACAATTATAAGATAAAAACTAGTTTTGTTAGCCCCGAGATGTTAAAGACTTGGGTTAACAATATTAGTTTTAATATTTTGATGGTACATTTTTATATTCGTAGAAAAATTTATATATAACGATACACAATACATGACTTTTCAGTGTGGCTGAGAACCGGTTCTTATCCACCGGATATTAATCGGTTTCGAAGCAATACTGACAAAACTGAAAAACGTCGGTAGGAGTGGACAAACGCAGGAGTTTCTTAAATATTCAGTTCATTAAGTATTAAGTATTTCTATACAGGTTAGGTTAAGATATTAATATACAAACAAGCCTCCCACAGGGGTTAGGCATTTAAAAAATCTACAAAATGGTTTAAAATAGGTGAGGTTAGGACTAGGTTAGGTGTTTACTCCGACGTTTGTCCACTCCGACGTTTAGACTTTTTTACCATCTAAAATCTGAAGTTAATAAAAACGTGCTTTTTTCATTATTAATTCGAATATATTTATATATTTTATCTACCTATTTAATATTTATACCTATATATTTGTTTATTGTATCTTATATATTTTGCAGTAAGTTTCAGTGTGCAATCCCTTCCGCTCTTATACTACATTTTTAAATGTTTAAATACTAATAATTTTAAAAGTAAGGAATGCTTCAACCTTATTAAGGAATCCATTTTGAAACCGATGAATATCCGCTGGAATATTCGGTTCTCAGCCATACTGAAAAATTAATGTATAGCATCGTATTACATTTTTCCATGAATATTAATCCTAGTTTTGTTAGCTCGGGCCTTCGGTTTCTTAGGGCTCACAAAACTTGTTTTAATCTTATAATTTTTCATTTTAATTTTCGTGGAAAGCTGTCTATAAAACGATGCGATAAATAACTATTGTGTCTTTTGTATATAAACGTATGTTACGATATGCAGAAGTGAATTCACACCTAAGTTTTTAAGTATGAAGCCATATATACAGGGTGGGCCACATAAATCCGGATTTTTTTCACACGGCCATAGCACCAAAACTACTTGACCAATCAGGACGTTTGATCACACTATAAAAAGCTTAGGTCATTACCTTTTTGCCCATAAAAATTTTTGGAGGATGGAGGACGTGTACTCCGAGCTGGCAGCGCTTATGTTCAACATGGCAGATTCGAAATGAGCGCTAGTTTACCCTAGATTCTCAATATGGGCGCACTAAATCTGATCTCAGCCCATCTGTAGCTGAGATAGACTTATGAAACTTGCTGGATATTCTGTTAGATACTTAAAGAAGACACTAGAAAAGACTAGAGCGCTCTATCCCATATGGTTTGGCCGTAGTACTCCGGCAAAGTGAAACGTAGCAGATTTTAGGGTGTCAAAATGTAAAAAATCTTGAAAATTTCTCGGTTCTCGACTACATGGGCCCATTTTAAACCTTAAAAATCGTATTAGACTATGTGTTACGATGATAACCATAGCTTAATCTTCATGCCATTTCCAAAAAGGTGTAAAACGTTGTTTTAGTCTAATTGTGGCCAAAATGAGAGCCGCCGTGTCGAATGGTAGCTTGAAAGATGGGTATATCTGGGTCCTGCGGTTACTCACGTCCCTAAGGAGATGTGGCCTCCCAGCAGCCCCGATCTTCATACAATTGACTTATTGGCCTGGAGCGCCATTAAAGCACGAACCAATAGACGCGCCTATACCACAAAGACCTCCCTCATTGCCACTATCAAGGAGAACTTCGCCATCTTGGACAGGGACATGGTGACCAGGGTCGGGGGGCGGTTTAGGGGGCGGGTAAAGGCGGTGATGGAGTCTGGCGGCGATTTTATTGAATAATTTAATAGTCATATACCTAGTTTACTTCCCAGTTTTTAAAATTCAATAAAATCTTTAAAATTGACGATTTTATGTTCATTTGTTTAAAAATAAGAAAAAGTCCGGATTTATCTGGCCCACCCTGTATATGCTTTACTTAGATTTTATATAATATACAACTTATTATTACTTCAAAATTGCTTAACTATTCTATTACTGGGGTATTCATGTATGTCTAAAAATCTGACCGTTTGTTGTTGCCGCGCTATTTGCCAGGGATCTAAAGGGATAGGGCAATGGTAGATAAAGAGGGAGGTCATTTTCTAGTAAATTCCGTAAAGGTGTGTGTGTTATAAGGCCTAAAAATAGTAGTAGAACGATAAGGTGCTCTATATATTTGTATTCCCTATTGAATAGAACAATAGGGAGCACCTTATCGTTCTACTACTATTTTTAAAAGCGAAGCTTTTCTATAATTAGGGTCGGTCCGTACGTCCGTACGTCCGTCCGTCCGTCACGGATAGCTTTTTTCGTTAATTTAGACATGTTAGAATTGTCCTATCGATTTCAAATTTTGCATGGTCATTCCTTTAGTAGTTAGGTACGATTTAGAAAGCGTAGCAACTCTATAATCATTACCAAAATGTCCGTACGTCCATTTTAAACATGTTGATTTTTTTACTTTTTTAAATAGCTTTTTTCGTTAATTTAGGCAAGTTAGAATTGTCCTATTGATTTCAAATTTTGCATGGTGATTCCTGTAATAGTTAGGTACGAGATAGAAAGCGTAGCAACTCTATAATCATTACCAAAATGTCCGTACGTCCATTTTAAACATGTTGATTTTTTTTACATTTTTAACAACAAATTTGTATGTGACCTAATTATCCTATTGGTCTGATTTTTGGTATACTGATTCCTGGGACAACAAAGTACAATATTATAAGCGAAGCAACTCTATAATCAAGTCCTAAAAATGTAAGTATGTCCATAATCATTATCATGTATCAAGCAGTTTTTCAACAAGTTTACTTACAATTTTGCTTTGACTCTTATACATTCGCATTCTGATTATTCAGTTCTGACATTATACAAGTGTTAATGTCCGTTTGTCCTCCCGTTTCAGAGCTTCGCTTTTATGGATGTTGTCATCCTTGTTAGGCCTTATAACACACACACCTTTACACACCTTTACGGAATTTACTAGAAAATGACCTCCCCCTTTGTCTCTCCACTAACGTACACAAAATTACCCCTTCTGTAGATAATATTTAAATGTTTGGACACTCAACTTAGTGAACCAAACATTCAAATTGAAATTTCAAAGTTGTCAAGCTAACGAATAAGACAAAGTTAATATAAACTAAGGAAAAGCTTATTCCTGGCTTTTTCTGTCAAAATTATTCTTAAACATAAATATTACTTAAAAGATATTTACTCATTCATGTAATTAAATAAGTATTCAAACGGATAAGTCAAATAAATAGTCGCTTCGCTCTGAAGAAAATTAAAAAGACAATAATATGTTTATGAAATATCAATGATTAAACCTACTATAGAGTATAGGTACTCAGATACTTTAAAAAAATACTGATAAGAAATTATGTTTTCTCAAAACAGCTTCAAAGGTAAAAAGAGCAAAAATATCTTGTATATCAGAGAACAGTAGTATCATGTAGAGGAGCAATAACAAACTTACAACATTCTTATTCATAAAAAGCTACTTTATTATAATACAATAAGAAAATTTTGGATTATAATTGCTATTAAATAGAAAAAAACTTTTTTATCTGCAAAAATAATTGTTTTTAATCCCAACCCAAAGATAAGAAAATGTGGGAATTAATCAGTCATAGAAAATTACTTTTATACACTACAAGTTAATGCAATATTATTGAAATTATTTATTATTGAAAGTGAAATAATATTGTTATGATGACCTCATCCTTTTAAATGATTTATGTTGTATTAATCCTCCCCCCCCCCCCCCCCATCCCCACTAAAACAGGATTGATTTATAGTGATCCCTTAAAACATAGTGGTCAAAACAGGTTTTACTGGATTTCTAAATAAATCCTTTTGTTCTTTTTTTGTAGATTAAAAACGAAAACCGACTGATAACTTCATTAATCCTTCCCCTCTCCGCCCATCCCCCATCTAAAAGCGTATTTCATCTTTTTCGCCAGTATCTCAAGTATCTGTAATTTTTAACTGATAAAAAAGTTGGAGGCAAAATAGTTGTAGAATAAAGATGGACAGGCTGACGTCGCCTGTTCTCAAAACCAGATCTCAGCAGTTTTACTTCGATCACCAAGAGTCAAGGAATAAAGATTTGTTTTTAAAAACGAAGCTTTTTTATAATTAGGGTCTTGTCAGTCCGTCCGTCCGTCCGTGACGGATAGCTTTTTACGTTAATTTAGGCATGTTAGAATTATCCTATCTTATTCTTTATTGCCACGTATATAGCAGTTATATACAACTTTTGACTAAAACATTAACCTTCCAGAGATATAGTATGAGTTTTACATTTCAACTCTGGGTAACTAATTAGAAAACTGAAGGTTTTTTTTATTATTCATATTGAGGTTAGAAAAATAGTACACAAGGTTTCTTTTTACAAAACAAGGTTGTCTTGCAATGTTGCAAATATATATGCAAATGCCTTGGTCATGAAACAGTAAGATTAGGGTTCTGATTACAGTTAGTTGGTTGTTTTTTGGGTACTAGTATAAAAGATGTGAACCTTAACTAGGCTAATAACATTTAGACAGTGAGTGTTGCTATTTCTTAACTACATAAATGGTCATTTTATGTGGACACTGATCCAAACAGAATTGTAAATATGTCAGCATAATGAGTAAGAAAGTTACCAGGAAGGAGGGGGACAATGGGCTGTTTATTAGACTAGTCACCAAAGTTTTTAAATAATGCTTTCTTATTTGTTGGCTCTGGGTACTTGAATTATGATTGGTTGGCTCTTTAGTTGAGCGTTTAAACGTTTCAACCACTAAATGTAAGTAATCCACAGAAGGGGTAATTTTGTGTAATAACATTGGGAATGTACATCAATTTATCAGCCATTGTCCTATCCCTTAAGATCCTTGATAATGAGTAAGAATGAAAAAGTAAACATAGAATTTAAATAACAAATACATTACATGTGATAATCTAAAACACTATCTGACTTCCATATTTATCAGCTTCTAAATGCCTATGTACTTATAAAGCATAATAAAACCAATTTGAACTAGTATTTTCCAAGATTTTTAACTTCAGACAAAAAAAAACATTACTACTTTATATTTGGGATATGTTTTACAATAAGCTAATTAATGAAGAACAGCTTAAAATAACAAAAATATAAGATAATGCCCTCTTTGTTCCTAACTTCAGATTTGTATATTTATAAGCAGTGTATCTGCTGATATAACTAGACTATGTCTGTCTGTCTGTCCCATAGTTTTGGAAATTTTATTCTTTATTTATTTATTATTAAAATCGAAGTATTGTTAAGAAAAGAAAAAAGTGTTCCAATTAAATATTTTTGTACCTTTTCATTCGAAACCGGTGGATTTGAACCGGTTCTCATCAATACGAAAAAATTATGTCTAGCATCTTATTACATCCAGTTTTCTACGAATACAAAAATGTACAATCATAAGATTAAAACCAGTTTTTTTAGCCCGTGCCTTCGGCATCTCGGAGCTAAAAAACTGGTTTTAATCTTATAATTGTACATTCTATATCCGCGGAAAGCTGTTTATAATACGATGCGATAAATAACTATTCTTTTACTCTAAAGAATTACATTATTGTTTTATTTCAAATATTCAAAATAAAACTATTTTGACATACATTTGATTAGATATTTGTTTTAGCTGTATGATAAAACAAATATATATTCTAAAGTGAAATACAAATATTTTAATCGTATTTGACATAATAGTCAGAGATCTAAAGGGATAAGACAATGGCCGATAAATTGTTAGACATCCCAAATGATGACACACAAAATTACCCCTTCTGTAGATTACAATTATTGGTTAAAACGTTTATACACTCTACTTAATGAATCAACGAATCAGAATTCAATAAAGTCCCCAAAGATGTTAAGCAAACGAATAATAAAACGTTATTATAAAACTTAAGTGACTTGTGTAATGACAACCCAATGTCCCCTTCCTCCCTGCATAATAGTAGAAAATAAATTGGAAATAGTCAGGGATGGGACTCTGGAGATTTTTTTTAGGTTTCTCTCAAATTCTTAAAATATTAGGTATCCTATTTATATTACAAGGTTGAAAAATTGTCATTGAATAATATATTTCCGACATTGTCCTATCCCTCCCTGGAAATAGATTTAGAGAAAAAGTTAAAAGATTTGATTTTCTAAATTGAATTGATTCTATTTTACTCGATTTACGACTATGTTTAGATTTTGGTAGATTTATTTAAATTAAAATGTTTTATGATATTGGTTTATTTGTAAAACATCATTTGATATATGTATATACTTTTCTACGTCACAGCTACCAAATTTTCCCTGGAATCTAAAGGGATAAGACAATAGCCGATAAATGGATGTACTTCAAAAAACGTGGTTGGAATATCATTCAACTTAATGATCTTGATTCCCCTAAAGTTATGGAGACAACGAATGAGTAAACGTTATTATAAAACTTTGGGAACTGGTTTATAAACAGCCCAATCACCCCCCCCCCCCTAAAGATTTGATAAAGGGGGAGGTCATTTTCTAGTAAATTCCGTAAAGGTGTGTGTGTTATAAGGCCTAAAAATAGTAGTAGAACGATAAGGTGCTCTATATATTTGTATTCCCTATTGAATAGAACAATAGGGAGCACCTTATCGTTCTACTACTATTTTTAGGCCTTATAACACACACACCTTTACACACTTTTACGGAATTTACTAGAAAATGACCTCCCCCTTTTATGGATGCTGTTATGTTATTTTTCATCAAATAATTGGCTTACTGCAGTTGTATATGTTGATGTAAGCAGTAGTCAAGTGCATTAATATATGAATTATTCAGTATTTATGTGTTATTTTTGTATATCTTATCAGGGTAAAGCAATGTTCTTATGTACAAAATTCTTTCTTTGCTGGCTGGTAAATAAATATTTTGGAAATATTCATATTGGATTAAGTTGAGTGTCCTAACGTTTCAACAACTAATTTTAACCTTGGGAAAGGGTAATTCTTGTGTATAAGCATTGGGGATGTACATCAATTTATCGGCCTTTTACATACATGCAATTTAACAACTCAAATGTTTGAAACAAAAAATAAGCAACATAAAAATTAAGTGTTCCTTTTTCTCTTTATTTGAAGTTGTTTATTTCTCCTAAGACAACTAAAATCCAATTACCCAACTCATGTTTCAACTTTAGAAAGTTTTGAAAAGGTTTTTATAATTTTATAATTTTCATGTTTAATAATTCCACATATGTATCTCTTATGAGGTAAAATGATAGGAATAAGGATCTAGCTAACCGCTGAACCTATTTGTTCCTTCTTTAAAGTTCCTGTGAAGGTTTATAACTATTTTGGGGGAGGGTACCACCACCCTCCCAAGAGAAATCACCCCAAGTAAAAAATCCTGCCTATTTTTTTTTATATATAAAAACAAAATTCAAAATGGGGGAGGGAGTTAACTTCTTCCCCCCTCAAGTTCCGCTAGGACTTTATAAATCAAATCTTACACAATGTAAAGTGATGTAGCAACAATCTCTGGAGGCCATGAAGAGAAAAGATTTAGTAATCTTTGGAATGGAAACTATCAGGAGTGTTTATACTTTACAACCATTCAAAACATACATCTAGAAGAACTATATATTGTAGAATAAGATGTGCTGTATATGCAACCACATACCTACTAAGATTTCTTGTACACTTTTTCTTGATTTTCTGTGCTGAATGACCTGAATTTTTAGGTAGTAAGTTTTTAACAAATAGTTTTAATGTATAAACAAAATTAAACTTATCAGGATATTGAAAATAGTTCAATATTAAACAAGTACTTTCCATAAATACGTATATTCTTTTAATTTTTAATAAATAGTAAGTAAAACTGAAATAATGAATTAAGAAAATTATTACTTTAAATAAATGTTTGGTTTTTCTGCTTTGAAAATGTTACTTATTTCTGATAGGGCTATTAGTATTGCCTCATTATTACACAGAAATATTAAAAATCAGATATAAGAAAATTTTCTTCCAAAACATTTTTTAAGATCCTAGTATGAAATCTGATCACTTTATGTGCTTATATTTTATTATTCTTCAGTGAGAATGTATCTTTTTACTTTTTAATATTTAATCAATCCTTCAATTTTTTGGATTATTAATCTTAATTGCACATATTAATATTAATATGAATTAATATAATATAAGAAAAGATATTTTTTTGGTTAAATTATTAGCAAATTAATCCAGGTTGTGCAAATGTTTTGCAAAAGTTTACATATGTAATAGACTTTATATAATAGATATTAGAAAAATAATTTTGCTTAATTATTTTTTAGTTGATAATAAGTAATAGATTTTTTTGTAGAAATTACTGGGTTTTGGTCAGTTTTAAACAAAATAAGAAATTGCTATGTTTAAAGCTCTTAAAATGTAATCAACTATCGGAAAAAACTAATTTTAAAGAAAATATTGTTTTTACTTATTAATAAAAATCATCATCTACAGAATATTACAAATTATATATTTTGTTTTGCTCTCTCTTGTCTTTAAAACTTGGATGGCTTCTTTCCTTTAAGTTACCTCTCTCTCACTCTCTACAGGGTGACTGAAAAAAAAATTATATTAAATAATTTTTGTGAAATCTGTTACCTACTACCTAATTTTGTTAATTATTGAGTTTAAGAATTATTTAATGAAATTGAAATTTGTAAATTTTTCTAAGCAAAAACGGTGGCTATTTATTTTTTAATTTAAAAAAATGCAGTCACCCTGTAAGTGAGACTGTAGGTAAACTTACAAATACAGCTTCAATTTTGTAAATCAGTTAAAATCATGTTTTCTTTGGATAATCACTAATATTTAGTGAAATTTAGAATTGAAGGATTATTTTCAGTTAAAAAAATAATACCTAAAGTAAAAATAAAATCTTTTTTCAACGCACAAAAAGTTTTTATAAAATGTTATTTTATACTGTTTATTCCTACAGGAAAACAAATATTTTCTTATTAACATAAATCATAGGTCTGAAACCCTAACCTCTAGGGGCTCGTCTACAGTTTTTATTTTTAGTAGCGAAGCTACTCTATAATTCACTTTGTTTAGTAGCGAAGCTACTCTATAATTCACTTTGTCCGTCCGTCAGTCAGTCAGTCAGTCCGTAACGCTATGGGGGAAATGGGATTTACTCAGCTCCTATAAATGATAGAATGCTGAAATTTTTTGACAACATTCCCATCATTAAGGAGCACAATTGACTATAAAACATCATTGGCGTTCGGACCGATTTTTAGCAGGTTTTAGGCTATTTTTATATTTTTCACATTTTTCTCCATATCTTCAGTGTTTATGGTCCGATTTTCAAAATTTTTTCAGTTACAGATATCAAAATTAAATTTCACGTCGTTTAAAGGATCAACCATGAAGGCCAGACTGCCTTTTTAGCAGGTTTTAGGCTATTTTTATATTTTTCACATTTTTCTCCATATCTTCAGTGTTTATGGTCCGATTTTCAAAATTTTTTCAGTTATAGATATCAAAATTAAATTTCCTGTCTTTTAAAGAAAACAATCTTGACGGCCAGACTGCCTTTTTAGCAGGTTTTAGGCTGTTTTTTTATATATTTAACATTTTTCTCCATATCTTCAGTGTTTATAGTCCGATTTTCAAAATTTTTCAGTTATAGATATCAAAATTAAATTTCCCGTCTTTAAAACAAAATAACCATGACGGCCAGACTGCCTTTTTGGCAGGTTTTAGGCTATTTTTATACATTTAACACTTTTTTCCATATCTTCAGTGTATAATTAAATTTTTTGTCGTTTTAATAAAACAACCATGACGGCCAGACTGCCTTTTATCAGGTTTTTGGCTTTTTTTATATGTTTTACATATTTCCCCATATCTTTGTTAATTTTGATGCAATTTTTAAACTTTTATGGGATATCAGTATCAAAATAATTTTTCCCATTGTTATAAGCATCTTAAATATAATTTACTTTGACCATCGTCATCATGCAAAATAAAACAAGGTTTCATGTTTATTTTATCCAATAAATCTATTCTTGATTTTAGTAAAAACCTTTTAAATCTACCTGTACGTATTCCCATCGACGATTTTTTGTGCTTCGCTACTTATGGATGTTGTCATCCTTGTTTTTTTTACAAAGCAAGAGTTAATTTCAAATAATCAATCTAGTTTTGAATTTTTTTAGCCTTTGAAAAATCCAGCTTCATAAGAAAACCATGACCTATTATAAAATTTAGTAAGGTTTTTCTGCCTGAAGCTTAAGAGTTCAATTTCTACTTAACTTATTGAGCTCACCTACCTCACATAGGTCACGAGATGGTTTTAGGCTTTTTAAATTGATTTAATCCTTAGAATGGTTTTAGACTAGATCCCTCTAGAAGTTAGGGGTGCAGCTACTAGTTATTATATAAACTAAAAGTGAAAATAATTTTCATTAAATAATTTTTTTTAAAAATAAAATAAAAATTATGGAAAGTACTTGTTTATTATCAGTTATGAGGACTCTATGCCAAAGGAAAGTTTCTCAAAAAGATAAAAATAACTTTAAAGATTTGAAATGAAATTTTTTAAAAATAAATTAAAAGAGGGTAATTATTGCGTATTTTCCTTAAAATTGTATGTTAGCGTTTAGTCAAATGCGCTTATTAAGTCAAATTATTCTTAATTATAGCCATTTCATAAATATACATTTTGTCAAAATTAAGAACAGTTTTGACTTAATAAGCGAATTTGACTTAACACTAAAATACAATTAACAAAAAATTCGCGAAAAAAATGAACCTCTTTTTTGACCTAACGGTAACACATAACTTTACGGAAAATAATAAGTAAAAAATGACCCGCTTTATAACATTTTTTTGAGATTTTTTATTTTTAGTCTCCTGGTATTAGCAAGAATCAGGAATATAATAAGAGTTCTAAAATTAGAATATAAAAAAGAAAATGTTCTCTAATTTTTTTTTTCAGGGATCTAAAGGGATAAGACAGTGTCTGATAAATAAATAAACATTCCTAATGATGATACACAAAATTACCCCTTCTCTAGATAAACAATTAGTTATTAACGCATTTGAAAACCCAACTTAGTGAACCAACCAGTAACAATTCTATATAAGTCCCGAACGTTGTTAATCCGACGAATTAGGAAACGTTATTATAAAAATTTGCGGACTAGAGCAAAAAAACAGTCCATTGTTCTCTCCCTCCCTTTTCCTACATAGATCATTTTTGACAGGAAAATGTTGTACTGGGAAGGATGTGGCTGACATTTTCATTTTCTTCGAAACAAATGATATTTTAGTTCTTTGGTTTTGACCATTATAATTATGGATTAGTTCTTTATCGCATAGTATTATAGACAGCTCTTCGCGGATAGTTACATGGAAAGTTGAAGGATTAATCGGTCCTAATCCAGCGGATATTAATCGGTTTCGAAGCCATACCAGAAATGATACTCCTATTTCTACTTTCCCTGTATTTTTTCATGCCAAAAGAATTTTATTTTTGGCACATTTGTTGAAAAAGCTCCATTTATTTTTTAAAACGAGATCTCTTTTAAATTCTTAAACTCTTATTTTTTTTTATAGGATTTAAAAGACAGAGCTTTGCTGAAAGTTTATGACCGAGTGATTAAGGAGCTACAACGTAATTGAATTACATAGTTACTTTTTATATATTACTATAATTACAATTACAATTTATATATTACAATATGTATGTTACAAAATATTTGTATGTATTAACTAATTACCTAAGTTCTTTGCGGTGCTATCCCTTTTAATATTGCTTAGTTCTACCCACCCCATAATTTTGTTTAATGGATTGAAAATAAGGGGGGGGGAGCGGAGTAGGTTTTTTTCTTTACTGACCCCCCTGCGGGGTACCCTAACCATACGGGACCAACCAGTACTCCAAAAAATTAAAAATAAGAAATTAGGGGTGGGGGGGGGGGGGGATTGTGCTCGCATTTTACATTGAGGAAAACCGCCTTCCCTCCCAAATTGTTGGCAGCTTCTGGTTAAAAGTTTGTGAAATTTTAGAACAAGTTTTGCCTTTAATCTTCATTTTAACAAATTTTCAGGCAAAGGGGTAGTTTCACGAAATGCGTTTGAACTTAATTTAGTGAACCGCATAGTTTTGAAAATATCAAGACTTGAAAATCGTCTTTTTTGTTATTGATATATGCAATTTTAATATATGTCATATAAATGTAGTTTAACCAATTAAGCAGGAAAAAATATGCGGTTGCGGTTCACTAAATTAAGTTCAAATGCATTTCGTGAAACTACCCCTTTTAACATTGTATTTTAAGCTTTTATACAAACAGCTGTTATCAGTATATACACATTATATGTACTGTATTTTATTTATATTAATTTTGATATAAGCACGTTTTTATAATAAAGGCTGAGGTAGGTTGTGCTAAAATTCCGCAGGTAAATGTGTGAGTTTTAAGGCTTAAAAACATTAGTAGAACGATAATATTCCCAAATTATAAAAAATTTAGTCTAAGGTTCTATTCAATAAGGAATACACATATTTAGTAAATATTTTAATATTATCGTTCTACTACTGTTTTTAATCCCTAAAACTGACACCTTTACGGAATTTTAGCACAACCTACCTCCCCCTTTTTTCCTCAAAATAAATGGGGAATAACAAAGGTCATTTTTTTCGCGCATTTTCCGTTCAATCTTCCAGTCAAATGCGCTTATTAAGTTAAACTGTTCTTAATTTTGACCAAATTTTTATATATAAAATATCATAATTAAGAATAGTTTGATATAACAATAGCATTTGACTAAACACTAACATAATTTTAAGGATAATACGCGATAAAAATTACCCCCTTTATTCTGTAGTGTCTTATCCCTGAAATGAGATGTTAATCCTGTTTTAAAATTGTTTAGACGAGAGAGAGCATGTACAGAAGAAAACTTTTACAAAATGGGTCAACTCGCATTTGGTCAGGTAAAGATTTTATTTTTCTTTAGTAGCGTAGGTACTTATAAATAAAATAAGTGCTACAAAATTCATAAAAATTAGCAGGATCTACTGCAGTTCATGGTAAAATATTGCTGGTAACGAATGCTTCCTGTTTCATGGCAATATTGGAAGCTTCCTGGATCTAGCATAACAAGAAATAATTCTGGAGCTACCAATGTTTAACTTTTCTGGTTGCTGGCAATTTATGCATATTCCTGGCCACTGGCATGTTTGAAATATTCCTGTTAAAAAGCAATATTTCCCTTTTTAATTCCCATTTCCCTTTTATTACACTTACCCCACAATTAGAGGTGGCTTTTTTGGCATGTTTGTTTGATGTGGTGGGGGGTGGGAGAGTAGTGGTGTTTCTCGGTACTAATTGGGGGAGTTAGGATAAGGTATAAATTTTGCTCCGTTCTACAACAATTTATAGTAAATTAAAAACCTTAAACTGATCAAATGTAAATAATGAATTAGAGAGGGGGGGGGGGTGAGACAAGACAAATATGATAAATATTCCGTATTTCTGATTTTTATCTACAGTTAATAATACAACGTTTACGTAGGCGTAAAAAGTAACAATATAAAAGCAGTCAGGAAAAACTTTAAGGGTATTAGGTCCTGGGAAGGTTTTTAACTATTTTAGTTTGATTTGGAGGTCTAAAAAGGGGATGGAATATAATTATTTGAAATAAAAATCTCCCGCCATAATCTAATTACCTTCATGGTTTCACTCAAATCAATTTCTACCATAAGAGTAAAGCTTTTCTTATCATGGTCTGTATGTCAGTTACGCTACTAGAATTGTTGGTGTTATTCTCTTAAATTATCCCCCCCTAACTAAACCATCAAACCTGGCCGCGGCACTTTTTTATAATTAGGCCATTTTAGGTTACAGGGGCTAGTATTAAGTTTTGCATTCTATAGCGTTCAAATTGTTGGTTTTACTGTTTCATTTCAGAGCCTCACTTAGAAAAAATTTATTTATTAATTAATATGATTAAAATTACGAATGTTTCTCCCCTCCCCCCTTTTTAATATATTATAAAAATAAATAGGACCGTCCAAATTTTTGCGCGAAAGTGGATATTAAGATAGAAACAGTTAAATTTAAAGGTAAAGATCCCACTCTCTTAAATCCTTACCCCACCTCTATTAGGAATGCACATCGATTACTGTCCCTTATTAATTGTTGCTGTTTACCCCCTAAGAAATTGTGAAAAAGGGTATGGGGTAAAAACTCCTGTAAGCCAGTAATCTTCTGTCATTGCTGGTAACTTGGAAAATTTGCAGATTGCCAGCTAACAGGAACCTAGGATTTAGGGGAATTAGCGTGCTGCTGGATCCAGGAATCTTGTAATGTTGCCAGGAACCAGGAAGCATTCGTTACCAGCAATATTTTACCATGAACTGCAGTAGATCCAATTAGCAATCCGAATTCGCAATTTAAATTGCGGATTCGAATTCTGGGTCTAAAAAATTTGCTGATTTTCGTATTCGGATTGACACCCCTATCTATAACATTAATTCGTATTTATTTTCAGAATAAACTGCCGAGTCAGTGATCTGTACATAGATTTACGAGATGGAAAACTTCTAATTAAACTTCTAGAAATTTTATCTGGGGAGAGATTGGTAAGTTTTTTTCTTGTATTCATTCGAAACCGATTAATATCCGGTGGATTAGAACCGGTTCACATCCATACGATAAAACTATGTCTAGCATCGTATTGTATCCAGTTTTCTACGAATATAAAAATGTACAATCATAAGATTAAAACCAGTTTTTTAGCCCGTGCCTTTGGCACCTCGGGGCTGAAATAACTGGTTTTAACTTTATAATTGTACATTTTATATCCGCGGAAAGGTGTTTATAATACGATGCGAGTAATAACTATCATAGTTTTAGTAGCGAAGCTAATCTACAATTTAATACTTTGTTGATCTTATCAGAAGACAAACCATTGTTCTTTATGACTGTTTGAAAGGTGGGTCAATATTTACTAACTATTCCACATAAATACTTGGGTATTGTTGAAGTATCATCCATTGTCCTAATGGATCTATTATTACTTGGATATTGCACCAGATTTTTCATATACTCTGTTAAAGTGATTATCGCAGCTGGCTAAAATAAAATACCCCCCTATACACATCTTAAACCCATCCCCTCATCTCCTACTGCCCGATAAATGAGGTCCATATTTGAAAACTAAATTGACGACAAATTTTCCCCTGTCAATATATCCATGGATTCCTATTTTTATCCATTATCCTATTCCTGTAATTATCTGCGGAAATTAAGTTTGTTGATTTAATTTGTATGCATACGGAACAACCCAGGGAGGCAGAGATATGACAATGATTGATATTTTAATCTAGCCCCCAATTCACAGAGTCTTGTAAAGGAAATTCTACGATTTAGTCTAATCATTAGGGGAATGGGGGGTTTAGATTAACTTAAGCAACATTAACCTCTCCTTTCTTCCTTAGAACAACTGCAGTGCATTACAGGGAGGGAGGGGACATTGGGATGTTTATGACACTAGTCCTCAAAGTTTTATATCAACACTTATTCGTTGGCTTAATTTAATAACTTTTGGGACTTTGATTGGTTGGTTCATTAGTTTGAGTGTCTAAACCTTTCTACCACTAATTTTAATCTACAGAAGGGGTAATGTTAAGTATCATTGGGAATGTATATCAATTATCGGTCATTGTCTTATCCCTTTAGATCCCTGCAGTGCAATACACATTTCAGGGAGACGGGAATAGATTAATAGAAAATAAGTTAATCTCAAAAAAAACGTGCAAGTTCTATCTTATGGCAAGTGTAATGCTTCATTTAGATTTCTTATACTTCAAAATTGTTTTTTAGATCTAATTTTTTTTCTATTATATAGCATCGTATTACATTGTCGTATTACAGGCCTGTGCCTTTGGCCCCTCGGGGCTAACAAAACTTGTTTTGATCTTGTAATTTTTCATTTTATTATCCGCGGAAAGCTGTCTATGATACAATGCGATAAATAACTAATCATATCATGCATATATTTTTGGCTTTGATATTATTTTGGAAAGATTTGGAAGAAGAATAATTTATCTTCCATTTTCCTATCCCAAGTTATCTTGGTTTGTGCATTAGAAAGTTTACTCAAGAAAGGTTCTTCCAATTTATATTAATTTTGGGATCTACTGCAGTTCACTGTATTGCTGGTAACAAATATTGCTAAAAATCTATGAATTTTAAAGTCTGCTAGCTGCCAAACGGCTGAACGTATAGATCATACACGCACACCATATAAAGAGGTATAAGAAGGCCTACAAATAATCTGGAATAGCCAAGATCCAATGATGCACAGGCCGCAGGGTTTCGGATCCGCATTGATTTTATGCGGATCCGGATCTGGATCCTCAAAATTTGGTCAGTGCGGATCCGGATCCGGATCTTTGACAATAAAAATAAAATCACCAAATTTTTCAAAAAATTTTATTCTTTAATTCGAAGTCAAAAATACTTTTAATTTTCAAGTCTGAACCTAAACCTTAAAGATTGGCTCTCATCAAGAGAATGTCTGAGATTTTATATAAATTTAGGTAGATTTTTCCATTTTTTCCGCATTTTTTGGAGTCTAAGGATCCGGATCCGGATCCGCATTTTTTTGCAGATCCGGATCCGGATCCTTGGACTCAAAAATATGCGGATCCTTGCGGATCCGGATCCGGATCCAGATCCGGATCCGAAACCCTGGCACAGGGAAAGCTTCACTGAAGAAAAAACGCGTAATTAGGTCTTTTTCGCGCATTTCTCTGCACTGCGAGATAATTATGCATTATTGATTTATGGCTATTCCAGATTATTTGTAGGCCTTCTTATGCCGTTTTAAACATTGTGCGGGCATGATCTGTACGTTCAAACGTTTGGCAGCTAGCAGCATTTAAAATTCATAGATTTTTGGCAATATTCGTTACCAGCAATATTTTACCGTGAACTGCAGTAGATCCTAATTTTGCCATGGGATAGAGGGATAGGTCAATAGACGAGAAATTATTCTACCCCCCAAAATTAAAGTTAATAAAGTTAGGGGATTTTAAATTCATTCAACTGTTAATGTTTGATATAATGAAAATAATTTTACAATGTTACTGTACCAGAATAATAGAAGGGCAAATGAATTTTCTTTTATTGACATATCAACAAAACTCGTCGGACAAAGTAGCTGTATTAACTAATCTATACCTTTTTTTCAGCCCCGCCCCACCAAGGGAAAGATGAGAATCCACTGTTTGGAGAATGTGGACAAAGCTTTAAGTTTCCTGTATGAGAAGCGTGTACATTTAGGTAACATTATTTTTAGCTTTGGGTCGGATATCCATCCGAATATCCGGCAATTTTCAATATCCGACCGGATTCCGGATATTTAAACTATCTGGATACCGGATATCCGGCTGATTTCTGATGCCGAATATCCGGTTATCCGGCCCGATTCCGGTAATTTGCAGGATATCTTACGTTGGCCAGATATCCGGCCGGATATCCGGAATTATAAATCATCCGGATATCCGGTGTCCGGCCAAAAAAGTTTCCGGCCCAACAATAATTATTTTTGTTTGTAGCGCAGCTACTCTATAATATGGGTGTAGTAGGTACGTCCGTTCATCTGTCAACTCGTACTTGTACATACTAACTTAAAAGTAATTTGGTTCATGCAGCTTTGATAATCTAATTATGGTGCTATTTATATTTACTAGCCTCTAGAGGCAGGTAGAGAGGGCAGAAAATAGCTAAAGACCATCACAAGATTTAAGACAAAATGAAATAGCCAAAAACTATCTTGGAGCGTAAAAAGGAGAAGTTAAGCAAAAAAAACTTAGTGTTTCATATAATAAAATAATGATTAATCAATAACTATTTAAACATTACTATTACTGAAAATATCCTTTTTCACTTTTTCACAATTAAGTAAAATATAATCATAAAAAGACGTTTAATAAATTGGTTATATGACATTTTATGTTAATTTTACATTATTTTAATTCCTAACTGACTAGAACTCCTCCTAAAATCGGACTTATATATAGATATAGGTTACAAATAATAGTTATTTCTTTCATCGTATTATAAACAGCTTTCCACGGATATAGATTGTACAATTCTACCTCGGGGCAAAAAAAAAATGGATTTAATCTTATAATTGTACAAATTTATATTCGTAGAAATCTGGATTCAATACGATGCTAGACATAGTTTTTTCGTATAGATGAGAACCGGTTCCTATCCACCGGATTCGAATGAACACGAAAAAATGTTTTATTGTATATTTTTATTCTTTCAGTATGTTTACTTGAATAATAAGCAAAAAGCATACATACACATAACATATATGGATAAATGGATAGGTTATCAATTAAAGACATTTTAATCTTATATAAACAAGTAACAGGTTGTTTATCTGTCTGTCTGTTCGTTTAGCAAAGAATCTTATTAATCTAAAAACCTTAATTGGGTTGGTGCTTAGATTTGGTTTTGGGGTTTAAAAACAGAATTTTCGGAGAAGATTAATTTATCCTCAATTAACATATCCTTGCAGCCTGGCAAACAACAGGGATCTAAAGGGATAAGACAATAGCCCATAAATTGATATACATCCCCAGTGATGATACACAAAATTTCCCCTTATGTAGATTTCAATTAGGAGTTGAAACGTTTTGAAACTTAACTTAATTAAACAAACAATCAAAATTCAATAAAAGTCGCCAAAGTTGTTATGCTAACAAATAAAAAACGTTATTATAAAACTTTGGGGACTAGTGTAATAAACAGCCCAATGTTCCCTCCCTCCCTGGGTATACAGTATGAATTGTGTGAGTGAATATCAGATAAGAAGGGTTTAAAATTACATGTTTTTGTCTGCCTGGCCACAATTTGTCTACTCCCCCCTTCCCTCACTTTTTTCCATTCTTTCATTAGCCGATTGTTTTTTTCTACACTCAAATTAAAATAAAAGTTAAAAATAGATTGAATACCTAGACACAAATAAAATAAAAACTTTTAGTCATTTTAATTTCTTTTCATGAAAAATCGGGTATAGCTCCCATGCGTGGCAATGCATGATTCTTCGTATTTTCACAGTAGTTTTCTCCTATTTCTAGCCCCTGCGGGGGGCTCTAACCCTGCGGGGCCAATTGCCTAACCCTGTTGGGCAATCACCTAACCTAACCTAAAATAACCTATATAAAGCCATTTAAAAAAATACGACGAATCGCCCCTTAGGGGCGTTGCCACGAAAGGGACTATTCCCGAAAAATCATATTGGTAATTCTAAAGGGAAATAAAGATTGGTATATTTGTATTCAGATATCAAACTCATTTTTTTAAAACTGACCTACTATTTTAAATAATTGCTTAATTAATCATTACTTAAATCTTTGACTTTTGACATTTAGCAAATAAGAATTTTATCAATTGAAATTGTTAAAAAAAGTGTGTGGGTTTTTTCAATCTTAAATTATTAAAAGTAACCTGTTCTAAAAATTTTATTTTATTTTCTCCCTCTATCCATAATGAAAAAATATGTCTAGCATCGTGTTATGTCCAGTTTTCTACTAATATAAAAATGTATAATCAAATCATAAGATTAAAACCAGTTTTTTTAGCCCGTGCCTTCAGCATCTTGGGGATAAAGAAGTAGTTTATAATACGATGCGGGAAATAACTATTTTTATTTTAGAAAACATGGGTGCCCATGATATTGTGGACGGAAATGCAAGACTTACTCTTGGTCTCATTTGGACTATTATCCTGAGGTAAGACGACTTTAAGTCTAAAAAACTCTTTAAGAAAATGAAACTGAACCTTTGTAACGTTTCTTAGAGATGGCGAAACCAAACACTAAAAAGTCTTGCGGCAAATAAAACAGGCATCTTGGTTGGACAACTAACAGTATAGATATTTTTATTCAGGGCTTAAAACCAGTTTTAACTGGCTGTCAAATAATAATACCCATGGAAGCATTAAAGTCCTGAAAACCACCTTTTATTTATACTAGATAAAGGATATCACTGTATTCTCTTGATACATGACCACACTTTTTTATTACAGATTCCAGATCCAGGACATCACGGTGATCTCTGAGGAGGACCAGACTACCAGAGCCGCCAAGGACGCGCTGCTGCTCTGGTGCCAGATGAAGACGGCTGGCTACAACAACGTGAACGTGAGGAACTTCACCACCTCCTGGAGAGATGGTCTCGCCTTTAACGCCATCATTCACAAGCATCGGTAAGCAGTTTCATTCATTGATTGGCTGATTGATTGATTGATTAATTGATGGATTAAATGATTGATTGATAAAAAGATAGACAGACAGACTGATAGATAGACTGATTGATATATAAATTGATAGATGTAATGTGTACAATAGACGTTCTGGTATTTATTACAGAGTTGCGGCGCTTTCTAAATTGTACCAAACTCTTAAAGGAAAGATCATTACAAGTTTAAATCGATAGGACAATTCTAACATGCTTGAATTAATATATATTATAATTAGATGCTTAAATAGGGCAAAAATATAAAATGTATAAAAAAGAAGTTGAAAGATATATAGAGAATTAAAAATATTTAAGATGTTTATATAAGAATTCTTGTAAGAAAATTAATTTCTAAAATAAATAAGAATCTTCTTCTACAGAACTTTTGATTTTATTATTATACAGCATGACCCTCAAAAAAGTATTTTTAAGCATCTGCAGCCCTTATTTCTCAATGAATTATTAAAAAATGCATATGTCCTATTCTCTATAGTATTCCACGTAAGTAGATAAAAAAATATTTTTTTTACCTCCATTAACACCGGAGATTTTTAGTGCTAAAGTTTTGAAAAAGTGACTGAGGAAAAAGTAACTTTTAACATGATACGACTTTTTTAGCAAAATTAAGCTAGAAATCCTTTTATTTTTGTTACTAGCAGAAACTTTTACAAAAATGAAATAAAAAATTTAGTTTTTTAGTAAAAAGCATTTTTTTACACATATTTTTTGAGTCTTTTTAGTTTAATGATATTTTGAAAAACTTACTTATTAGGCAAAATTGTTTAAGATTAAAAAACCAAATAAATCTCTATGAATATAGCAGGAAAATTGTTTTTGTTTCACAATCCTAACTTTAATAACAAAAAAGTTATAAAGAAAATAAAAATAAAACATAATGATTTTTTAGTCTAAAAAGCTTAATTTACCCCTTATTAAATAATTGAGATGTCAGAAAAGTAGGCGGAGCAACTGTCATAATTAATCCTTTTCTATAAATAAGGGTTAATAAATAACCTAAAATTTGCAAATAATCAATTCATTCAGTAGTATTTTTTGCCATTAAAAATTGATATTTTTAGGTGTAATAAAAAAGAAATATTTAGTTAACTTGTTTTTCTTTATGTCTCATTATTCAATTGCCAGAAAAACATAATATAACCATCCAAAAAATAAGAGAAACAAAAAAAAATTCTTTTTCTCAGTCACTTTTTCAAAACTTTAGCTCTAAAAATCTCCGGTGTTAATGGAGGTAAAAAAAATATTTTTATATCTACTTACGTGGAATACTATGGAGAACAAAGACATATGCATTTTTAAATAATTCATTGAGAAATAAGGGCTGCAGATGCTTAAAAATACTTTTTTGAGGGTCATGCTGTATATTAAATTAATTCTTAGGAAAATGCAGCTTTTTAAAAAAAGTTTAATATATTTTTAGTACCCAGTGAAGCCACTCATTAACTAAAGAATGTTAACATGTCCGACTACACGGTTTTACACGTTTTTTTTTCTGTTTTGATAATCCATAGCATTTTATTATGAAAACGGAACTTTAAATTTTTTTACTTCTGTTTGTTTTTGACCTTTTTAAAAATTAAACTTTTCGGCTATTTGCATTAAGATATTTGCATAACGTTATCCTGTATCAATGGACTCCTATTTTTTATTCGTTTTGCCTGTCCGTATATATTTTGAAATATCTTTTGCAGTATCGCTTAGAACCCGATTAATATCCGATGGATTAGAACCGGTTATCAGACATACTGAAAAATTATGTATAGCTTCGTATTTTTTCCAGTTTTCTACGAATTTAAAAATGTACAACCATAAGATTATAACCATTTTTTAGCCCATGCCTTCGGCATCTCGTGGCTAAAAAAAATCGTTTTAATGTTATAATTTTAAATTTTTATATCCGCGGAAAGCTATTTTTAATAACTAATGCAAAATTTCTATCTGAACTAAATTATTTATTTACAGGGCGACCACTGCATACTATATATACTATTTATACTATATAGGATGAATTTGGATACTATATCATACTATATGACAAAAAATTACTATATATACTATATATTATTACCTTTATTTGAACAAAATTTACTATATATACTATATAATATTACATTTATATAACAAAAAACGAACGACAAAAATGCATAAAGCTCTACAGTAAGAAAGAGATGAAGAAAATCCTTTAAAATATATTTTTGTTTGTGATTATGATATAAATATCAGTTATTTTTCATAGAATTAAATTAAGGGTGAGGGGGGAGTTATAGGTTATTTGGGATAATAGTTTACTTTTGGGTAGTAGTTCTCTTATATTTAATAATTTTTTTGATAAGTCTCCAGGTTCAGGTGCTGCAGGCTAAAAGGTGGTTTCTGGACAGGTAGAAAAATTGTTTAATTTAGAGAACAACTTATGAAACAGAATATGCATCTTTCATGATGTTATTAACTCTAAAGAAAAAATTAAAATTGGCCTCCAATTTTTGGTCTTACAGGCCACCAAGTCCACTTTGGACAGGTAAAAATTCAATTTTTTTGTTTGAAGAGTTAGAGGTCAACCTATAAAACAGAATATGCATCTTTTTGGATTTTATTAACATATCTGAAAAAAATTGAAAATTAGCAACCTCTGGACAGGTAAAAACTCAATTTTCTTATTTTTTGAGGTCAACTTATGAAACAGAATATGTATTTTTTTGGATTATTAACATATCTGAAGAAAATACAATATGAATAGGCCTCCAAGTTCAGGTCCTGCAGGCCTTTAGGTCCACTCTGAACAGGTAAACAATAAAATTTCTTAGATGAAGAGTTAGAGGTCTATTTATATAACAGAATATGCATTTATTTGGATAATATTAACATATCGGGATCCAAGATCAGGTTCATTTAGGACAGGTAAAAGATTCAAATTTATAATTTGAAAAGTTAGAGGTCAACTTAAAAACTGAATATGCATGTATTTGGATGTTATTAACATATCTGAAGAAAAAATTAAAATCCGCCATCAATTTCAGGTCTTCCCTGGACAGAGTCTACATGGAGGCCTGCAGCACCTGGACCTGGAGGTCATTTGTATTTTTTCTCCAGATATGTAAATAACATCTAAAAAGATGCTTATGGTGTTTTATAAACTTACCTCTAACTCTATAAATAAAAAATTTAAATTTTTACCTGTCCAGAGTCCACCTGGAGGCCTGCAGCATCAAAACCTGGAGGTCGATTGTCATTTTTTCTTTAAACATATAAATAGCATCTATAAAGATGATTATGTTGTTTAATAAATTAACCTCTAACTCCTTAAATTTAAAATTTTTATTTTATTCGTGTCCAGAGTCCACCTGGAGGCCTGCAGCACCTAAACCTGAAGGCCAATTTTATTTTTTCTTCAAATATATAAATAACATCCAAATATAAGCTCATTTTGTTTACAAATATATACCATTAACTGTTCATTTAAGGGAAGTTTGTTGTTCAACTCTCCATGCAGAGTCTGCAGGACCAGAACTTGGAGGTCGATTTTTTTTCTTCAGTTATGTTAATAACATCCAAAAAGATGCATATTCTGTTTTATAAGTTGACCTCTAGCTCTTTAAAAAAGAAATTTGAATTTTTTACCTGTCCACAGAGTGGACCTGGAGGCCTACAGGACCAGAACTTGGAGGCCGATTTTAGATATCTTCAGATTTGTAAATAGCATTTAAAAAGATGCATATTCTGTTTTATAAGTTGGCCTCTAACTCTTCAACTAAAAAAATTATCTATAACCTGTCCAGAGTGGACCTGCAGGCCTGTAAGACCAGAACTTGGAGGCCTATTTAAATTTTTTCTTCATTTACGTTAATAACATCCAAAAAGATGCATATTTTGTTTTATAAGTTTATCTCTAACCCGTCAAACAGAAATTTTAATTTTTTTTACTTGTCCAGAAACCACCTTCCAGCTAGCCTGTAGCACCTTAACCTGAGACCTATCCAAAAAATGATTAAATATATGTGAAATACTAACCAAAAGTAAACTTTTATCCTAAATAACCTATAGTCTCACATTAATACCTAGCCTAATAATCACAGATTAAGCCCCTTATTTGTGAAATTGCTTTGATAACAGCTTTGCTTTGAGTTATTAATGATGATGTATATACTATGTATTACTAAATAATTCTAAGTCCGATACTATATCATACTATATGAGTTTAAAAAAATATACTATATATACTATATGGATTTAAAAAATATACTATAAAAATACTATATTTTTTTTGTTTTGGAGTGGTCGCCCTGTATTTATTTCAGTGCTGATCTGGTACAATATGAGAAGTTGAGCAAGAGCAATGCCATGTACAATTTGAACCATGCATTTAACCTTGCAGAGAAAGAATTTGGTCTCACCAAGCTCCTCGACGCTGAGGTTGGTTTTGTTCTTGTTTTTTCTATGCCTGCGTAGCGCAGCTACTTTGGAATTGGAAAGTCATTTCTAAAGTAGAAATGTGTTCAAATTGATTTTAAACAAATATATTGAAAAATTATTTTTGATTTTATATAGAAGTAAATTTAATATTGTTAAAAGGGGTAGTTGCACGAAGTGTATTTAAATTGAATTTAGTGAACTGCATATTTTTTTGTTCAATAGTTTAAACTCCATATATTTGAAAGAATTTAAATTAAAAAAAATATCATGGCCTGAAAATCATATTTTTTGGATATATGCAACGTAAATAGCTGTCCTGTTTTTACAAAAACAGCATGATGACTATTTTGGTGGTGCCAAATTGATTGCTATTTATTGTAATACAAAATTATATATATTATATATAACTTATGCTTGAAATCAAACTTGTTAAATGCACTTCATGCAACTATTCATTTTAGAGGTAAAATTAATCTAATCTTTCTTTTCTTCAAATCAGTGTTGCGGATCCGCAGTGATTGTATGCGGATCCGGAACCGGATCCTCAAAATTTGGTCAGTGCGGATCTGGATCCGGATTCTACCGGATCCGACTCCGGATCCTTGACAATAAACATAAAATCACCAAATTTTTCAAAAAATATTTATTCCTTAATCTCGAAGTCAATTTTTTTTAAATTTTAAGTCAGAACTTAAACCTGAAAGATTGGCTCTCATCACGAGAATGTCATTGTAAGTGACTATTTTATATAAATTTAGGTAGATTTTTCCATAAATTTATACCCCAGGATCCGAATCCGCATTTTTTTTGCGGATCCGGATCCTTGGACTCAAAAACATGCGGATCCTTGCGGATCCGGATCCACAACACTGCTGCAAATGCTACTTTTCAAAATCCTAAATTTTTTTCTTTCCTTTTCTATTACTTGTCAAAGAGTCATTTTATTATTGAAATTAAAATCAAGCTACATATAAATCTGTTAAGACATTTATTGCTTTAAAATGACCTTTAATCTTAATTTTGCAATGAATTTAGTGATTTCATTTATTTTTTATTTTTTCAAGATAAGAACTTGCATTTTAAACATTGTTAAACTGTTTTTATATTCTGTTAATAAGATATTAATTCAAAAGTTGTGTCTATATAAATTTTATTTCACACATTAAATTTAAAAATTTTGAAATTCTACCTCATATACATAGACGTCCAAGGGGGGAGGTAAAGGGTTGTTTATCCCCCATTCTCCTCAAATTTTTAAAAAGATTATAAGCTTACCCCCCTCAAACCTTTGAACTCCCTTATTTTACTACCCTCAAAATAAAGCTTGGACGTCTTTGCTTCCATGCCCCCTTATATTTATTTCCAGTATGGCCATGAAAAAAAATCATGTATAGCATCGAATTACCGACAATTATCCACGAATAATAATCATAAAATTAATACCAGTTTTGTTACACCGGGCCTTCGGCACCTCGGGGTAACAAAACTGGGTTTAATTTATAATTTTTCATTTTAATAGCCGCGGAAAGCTGTTTATAATACGATGCGATAATTAACTATTGATTTTCTCTGCTGAATATCATCACATTGATAAGATCTAGTGTAGCAACTCTATAATTATATTTATATTTTAGGATGTATTTGTTGACACGCCAGATGAGAAGTCAATAATCACCTATGTTGTCACATACTATCATTACTTCAGGAAAATTATTATTGAAATAAACTTAATTGATTTGTTGTTTATAAAGGAATAATACAATGGCCGGTAATTGATGTAAATTCCCAATGATGATAAACAAAATTGCCCCTTCTTTTGATTAAAATTAGTGGCTGAAACGTTTAAACACTCAACTTAATGAAACAACCAATCAAAATTCCCTAGGTAAAGTTGTTAAGACAAAGAAAAGAAAACGTTTTTATATAACTTTTGAGACTAGTGTAATAAAAAGCCCATTGTCCTCTCTCTCCGGTTGTTTAGCTATACCCATACATACAGAAGTTTAAAAAGAAAGGGTTTATAATAACCGATATATTATTACTTGGATGTTGCACCAGATTTTCATGTACTCTAATAAAGTGATACTCGCAACTGGTTAAAATAACGATACCCATCATATGAGGTCCCAAATGAGGTCCAAATTAGCAACCTAAAATGACGATAAATTATCCTCTGTCAATATATCTACATATTCTATGTCCATTTTAATAATATACTATTTTTCATTCCTGATTTGCAAATTGGCATTTGAAATGCATTCATATTCCCAAAATTATGATATTTTTTTAATGAATTAAAACCGTAAAACTGGTTTTAATAATAATGTGTACGTGCAGTAAGCTGAGGCAAGAAACAGTCCAGGGTAAAAGAATTGCCAAGGTAAGGAAAACTTTTATGTTCATAGGGCCTGTATGAAACCAATGTGTGAAAATGTATTTTTGCACACTTACCATAAACTTTTAAAATACATATTTTATGTTTAACCAAAAATTTTGTTAATACCATTATGTTAAGAATATTAAAAACAACTGAATTATTTATATTTTTACTTCAATGAACACACAAATAATCTGTTTATTTTTTACTAAAATTGTTTAGGTTCTTGGTATTGAGATGGAGATTGATAAAATGATCAAGGAGTACGAGTCTCTCACTTCTGATCTCTTGGTTTGGATTCAGCAGGTAGTGTCGAAAAATTTATTTTTATGAAGAGGAAAGGTCTTGGGATTGGACATAAGGAGAAAAAAATAAATTAAATGATTTTATGTAAGAAAAAGAGGGAAGCAAATAATTTAAATATCGAATTTTCCTCCCTTATAATCATTAAAGGAGAAGAAGCAAGCTTCTTGTTAGGGAAGAAACTGATTCAGCCATTCCTGATATCTTTTGCTTCTTTGCAAGGTTTCCAAGATTTTTGATTTGAGGGGGGGGGGGGTAATCACCCATTGGACTTCCCTGCTTCTTTGTATTATAAAAAAAAATCAGGAATAGGTGTTACAAACAAGTAAAATATAAATAAATATTTCAGCTGTTTTTAGGGGACTTTATTAGAAAATATTTCTGTATCGCTTCAAAACCGATTATCATCCGGTGGATTAGAACCGGTTCTCAGCCATACTAAAAAATTATGCAAAGCAACGTACTATAACCAGTACAAATGATTATAAAATGTACAATGATTAGATTAAAATCAGTTTTTTAGCCAGTGCCTTCGGCATCGCGGGGCTAGATTTAATCTTATAATTATACATTTCATTTCCGCAAAAAGCTGTTTATAATACGATGCGATGAATAACTAAAAATAATTCAGTTGTTTAATAGAAAATAACGAAAATAAATATTTTTAGGTTATCGAGGCTTTGTCCGACAGAAATTTTGCCAACTCGCTCCGTGGAGTGCAAGAACAGTTGGGACAGTTCAACTCTTACAGGTACAGACATGTTGATGATCCAAGGCCTGTATGAATACTATGTGTGAAAATGTGTTTTTGCATAGTACTTGATATTACATTTCAAAATAGGTAAAGACTTGTTGGTGACACTTAACAGACAACCAACTCTGTAATTCGTCATTGGGCTATTTAATTCAAATTGAAATTTTGGGTATAGCCCCTTTCGTGGCAACGCACCTTAATGGGCGATTCATCGTATTTATCACAGTAGCTTTTTTTCCTATTTCTAGCCCTTGAGGGGCCAATTGCCTAACCCTGTGGGGCAATCACCTAACCCAATATTACCTAACCTAAAATAACCTTTAAAAAGCCATTTTAAAAATACGACTAATCGCCCCTTAAGATGCGTTGTCACGAAAGGGACTATTCCCGAAATTTTTAGTAATTGGATGTTTTGCTATTAGAGTAAACCAATAGAGGGGGAAGGGGACCTAGTGCCGACTTTCAATTGGGTCTTTGAAAATCAACCAAAAGCGTCGGAAATATTAACACAGCCAATTCGCTACAAAAGAACTTAAAGCAATTCGTAAGCAGACTGAAAAGGTCCCCAACAGTGGTATTATGAAGTTAGTTCTGTTTGTAAATCAAAGCATTTCCACTACATTTTCTTAAAGCATTCTAAAAGCAGAAATAAAATAAAGTATGTAATGAAACAACTATCAAATTAAATATCTAAAAATAAATTTGATACCTATTACTAAACTACAAAAGAAAAATGTAATTGTGTAACCAATATTTGGTGCGTTGTTGTTTTCTACATTTACCTTTAGTCATTTCATTTCCTACAATTTGTACTCTATGCATTTCTGTAAAAGTTTATTTGAAAATTTACAAAGGGGGAGGTAGGTTACGCTAAAATTTATAAGTGTGAGTTTTATGGCTTAAAAAGAGGGAAAAAATGGGGGGGAAAATTTATCATTTCACTTTTTCATTTTTTTCCCCCAACAACATATTTTATTTTTTTTACCCCCCCCCCCCCCCCCTTTTTAGCAAGGTCAATTTTGCAGAGTATACACCCCTGATTTTTGGTGAAAATTCCCTGTATCAATAGGCAGCAATTGTATAATTTACTAAGTCCGTCAGTCTGTCGGTCATGCATAAAACGACAATACAAATAGTATTTCAGAAAGGTTTCGTGATTTCAATGAATTATTGCCTAACATATATTTTATAATTCATCTTGACTGTTTGTCCTTCCATGATTTTTGAGTGCTTCGCAACTTATTGATGTTGTCATGCTTGTTTTATTTAGAAATGTTGAGAAGCCGCCGAAATTCCATGAGAAGGGTAACTTGGAAGTATTGCTGTTCACACTACAATCCAAGATGAGAGCTCATAATAAGGTAAATAAATTTTACAGGTTGTTTCCTTTGGATGATCCTTACAAAAAATAGCCCTAGACCTGCTCGTTGGTAAAAAGCAATCAGTTAGATGTTTCTTTTAACCCTTACAGATCGGGCCCCTATTCCCACCCTAATAGATCGGGGGGGGGGTCATATTGACCCCCCCCCTCTATCTCGGCTTCTGTTACAGATAAAGACGTAAAATTTTTTTCTGGTGGTTCATGTGTATTTTTAGAGAAAATTACTTTTTCTAATCATAGCAGTCAGGCCGCTCCTTAGCCGCTTTTTAGCGGCCAGCCGCTTAATTTTAAAACAGCTGTAGAGCGGCCAATTTTGCAGCTAGGATGAACAAATTTTAGGACGAACTTTTTTTTTCCATAACAAAAAAATTACTTTTTCTGATCATCGCCGAAAAACGGCAAATAACGGAAACCGCCATTTTCGGCGGTTACGGCGGTAAAACGGCGGTTGGCGGCGCCAATTAATATTTTTATCTGTTTATTGTTGCTCAAGAATTTACCAAAAAAAAATTATAGGTCTCTAGCTGTAATAGAAGACACGATATTCATGATATATGTCTGTGGTAAAAGCCGGACAAAAATCGGTCATAAAGTCGGTCAGGGTGCGGTCAAACGGTCATAACACCACTTTTCTCATAAGGTCATTGATATCTCAGTATTCACCAAAAAAATTTTAAGTGTTTACCTTATACACAAAAGTCATAATGTAGAAATTAAATTTATTTAGAATTTTTTTTTTAATTTTGGTGCTACCCAACCGACTTTGACCGGACACCACGACCGACACAGACCAGATATCCTAATAATATCAAATCTTGCCGACGCATAATTACTAAACTTAAAAAGTCATGAAGTAACAGCTCTCCATCTTATCTACGAAAAAAATGACATTGAAAAAACTAGAGGGGGGGGTCAATATGACCCCCCCCCCCCCCGATCTGTAAGGGTTAATTAAAGGAAAGACACATGGATAAGGACAATTGCAGATAAATGGAATTACCTTATTCAAATCCTTATAATAAAGTAAAAGGGTGTTTGTTTGTTTGTTTGTCTGCTTGTTTGAACCGAACGATCTCGCTAACCGTTGAACTGATTGGGTTTTCCGTTACAGGGTAGCTTCTCATAGGCCCGGGAAGGTTTATAATTATTTTGTGGGAGGGTACCACCACCCTCCCGAGAGAAAAAAAATAAACCCACCCCAAAAAAAAATATGTTGTGTTTTTTTTAAAAAATGGGTTTTGAGATTCAACTCCCCTTTTAAGTGCCCCTAGAGGCCTCTAGTAAAATATAAAGTAGTACTAGTAAGGTTTCCTTGTCTGAAGCTTAAGATTTCAATGACTACCGAATTGATTGGAGTTCTCTTTAATTATGGTAGCTTCACATAGGTCCCTGGATAGTATTAGGCTGTTTTTCTGCTTCCTTGATGCCCCTTGAGTACAAAGCTAGAGGCGCAGCCGCTGATAAGTAATATGGATTCCATTAACATTATGTTTTATTTTCAGGTGCCCTACACCCCAAAGGAGGGCAAGTTGATCCGCGACATCAATGCCGCCTGGGAGCGCCTCGAGAAGGCGGAGCACGAGAGAGAATTGGCGCTCAGGGAGGAACTTATCCGCCAGGTAGAGTTTCAGTATGTAATAGTGCAGCTATTCTGTAATTACTATGTCCGTAATTATACTCCGTACATCAGTTTACATTGGTAGAAACAACTGTAAATTAATCTAAACTTACATTGCATTGAATTAATGGGCCAAAAATATCATATTCGGTGATTTACTGAAATAGTTTCTAAAAAAAAAACTTATATTAGACTTTACGAAAGCCCTTTTTTGATTTCATGTTTCCTATTATTTTTTTACTTTTTTCATTAATTAGGTATTGTGTTGGCTTTTTATTGAATAATTTCCTATTTTTTTTTTACAAAATATTCAAGATAAAAACTGCTAGCTTAACATATTAAAATTTTTTAGGAAAAACTTGAGCAGTTGGCCGCTAGATTCAACCGCAAGGCCGGCATGAGAGAGACCTGGCTGTCAGAAAATCAGCGGCTGGTCAGCGCTGACAACTTTGGCTTTGATTTGGCGGCTGTTGAGGCCGCGGCGAAGAAACACGAGGCCATTGAGACAGATATCTTTGCTTATGAAGAAAGAGTTACTGCAGTCCATCAGGTCAGTGTTTTATATTCACCCTTTTCTTCCCCCTACAAAAGATAGAATTTTACAAATATATGAAAATATGTGATTTTTATAACATGTGAAATAGTTAAATAAGGTAAATTAAAAAAGAGTTTGTCTTAATAGATTCACACTTATGTAATTTGGCGAGAGAAAAAAACGTTTGGTCACCGTTTTTCATAAATGCACGTTATATCCCTTTAAAGCAACTGCCATGTCAAATTTTAGTGTTCTATTTCTGTTTTAAAGTCATAGAACACACACCTTTACGGAAAATAAGCAGAAATCATAATGCCTGTCTTAGCAAATTAAAGTAAGAATATTCTGGAGAGCATTAATTTATTTACATTAAAACTATCTAATAAACTATATTACCTCGTTCCTCTACACTTACTATTAATGTCGCGCATCTGACATAGCATCAGTAGGAACCATTTTAAACGTCTTTATTTATGATAAAATCTAATAAACTAACATTTCATATTGCCTAGGTTGCCCAAGAGCTTGAAACTGAGAACTACCACGACATTGCACGCATCAACGCGCGCAAGGAGAACGTGCTCAAGCTGTGGAACTATCTGCTCGAGCTGCTGAAGGGTAGAAGGGAGAGGCTGGAGCTGTCCCTCCAGCTACAACACAGCTTCCAGGAGATGTCCTACATTCTGGACAGGTAAAAATATTTAAATAATAATAGATCCAGGAACCTTGTTATAATTCCATAATTTTCATAATTCTTTGGGAACATTAATTAAATGTTAATTGGTTGTTTTATTAAGTTGAGTGTTCAAACGATTCAACCACTAAGTATAATCTAGAAGGGTTAATTTTTTGTATTATCATTGGGAGTTTACATCAACTTTTCTGCCATTATCTTATCTATTTAGATCCCCGCTTTTAACTCTATACTTTCATAACCTTTTCTTATTTTTAGCATGGAAGAATTGAAGCTGCGCCTGTTGTCTGACGACTTTGGCAAGCATTTGATGGGTGTAGAGGATCTTCTACAGAAGCATAGCCTTGTCGAGGCCGACATCAACGTTCTTGGCGAGAGAGTCAAGCAGGTATTGTCATTAAATCAAGAATAGTTAGTTTTCGCTTCGTGTTATAGACAGTTTTCCGCGGATAGTGATATGAATAGCGAAAAGATTATAACCAGTGTGTTAGTCCAGAGTGGCCAAGGCACGGGTTAACAAAAAGGTATTATTTTTATTTTAATATTCGTGGAAAATTGTCTAAAACGCTGCAGTATATGAGTTTTTTAAATGGCTTAGAACCGGTTCTAATCCAGCGGATATTGATCGGTTTTGTAGCAATACTGGAGACCGAAAATGTTTTATTTTTATACAATTTAAATCAAATCATTTTTATTCCTATTTAATTCATTTATAGCTAACCTATTTCTAAAATTCAAAATTCCCATTATCAATTTATCCAATTTTGCATCTATTTAATTCCTTTAAAATTAATTTTATGATACACAACACATTGCCCTTTATATTTGGGTTGGGCCGGATATCTGGCCATCTTTCAATATTCGGCAAATTACCGGATATCAGGCATTAGAAATCTAATGAAAAAGTTGATAATAGAGTTACAGTACTATATCTTTGCATGTCAATTTAATGTATAAAGTAGTCAAATTAAGAAATATGCTATCAAGGTTAAATATTCAGGTTGTCCAATACAGCCAGCGCTTCCTTGACGACGAGGTCGCTGACGGGTACCGACCCTGCGACCCATCCATCATTGTGGAGAGAGTTCAGAACCTGGAGGATGGCTATGCTGAACTTGTTAAGTTTGCTGTCGAGAGAAGGTATGTGTTTAACTGCATGGATCTAAAGGGATAAGACAAAGGCCTATAAATTGATGCACATCCACATAATTATACACAAAATAACCACTTCTGTAGAATACAATAAGTAATTGAGACGTTTGGACACTCAACTTAAAATAACTAACCAATCAAAATTCAATAAAAGTCCCCAAGATTGTTAAGCCAATGAATAAGAAAACAGTATTATGAGACTTTGGGGACTAGTGTAATAAACATCCCAATGTCCCATCCCACCCATGTTTAACTGTTTAAACATCTTTTTCAGGGAGGGGGGGTATATTGGGCTGTTTATTTCACTAGTCCTCAAAGTCTTATTATAACTTTTTTTTTTATTCGTTGGCTTAACAACCTTGGGGAAAATTATTGAATTTTGATTGGTTGGTTCATTTAGTTGGGTGTCCAAAGTTTCAACTACTAATTGTATTCTACAGAAAGAGGTAATTTTGTGTATCATCATTGGAATGTGCATAAATTTTTTGGCCATTGATAAATCCCTTTAGATTCTTGATTTTTTTGTCTGGATGTACATTTTTGGCTTGAATTGTCGTCTTTCATTATTTTCCTAAGTTGAAGTTTATTTATATATTAGCCTTTTATATCAATATTTTTTTCACTATCCACAAATCTTACCTATTCAAAAATATTTCTGTCATTGAAATTGTCAAAAATTCATATTGCATTCTTTTTGGTTGGTATAAACTGCCTGTCGCTGAATCACTATATTTTATGTTTAATAAAAACTTCAAAATACCTATTCCTCTTATTTTGGGTGATTTTACTTAAATTTAAAATGTTCCAAAAATCCTCTTTGTAGTATATAGATTTTCTCCAAAGAAAACAAAAACTTTTTTTTTGCAGATCTCGTCTGGAAGAATCCCGGCTGTTGTGGCAGTTCTACTGGGACATGGCGGACGAGGAGAACTGGATCAAGGAGATGGAGAACATCCTGTTGCAGGGCGACATTGGCCACGACCTCACCACCATCAACCTCCTTCTGGGCAAGCACAAGACTCTGGAGACCGAGATTCTGGGCCACGAATCTGCACTCCAGGTTTCTATCAGCGGTGGAACCGATCTGATTGAGCAGGGCCACTTTGGCGCCGCCAAGATCCAGGAGCGTATCGACGAGGTGACCGGCCGCTGGAGCGAGCTCATCGCCCGCATGGACGCGCGCAAGAAGCGTCTGACAGACGGTGTGGACTTCCATCAATTCTTCACTGATGCGGATGATGTTGACAACTGGATGTTGGACATCCTGCGTCTTGTGTCCTCAGATGATATCGGCAAGGACGAGGGCAACGTGACTACACTGCTGAAGAAGCACAAGGATGTCACCGACGAGCTCAAGAACTACCAGGCCACCATCGACGCACTGCACGAGCAGGCCAACAATCTCGGCGAGGAGGACCGCGAAAGTGGTCCCGTTGTCGAGCGCCTTGCCTCCATTGACCGCAGATACAAAGAGCTGCTTGAGATGGCCAAGATTAGGAAGCAACGTCTGCTCGACGCTCTGTCGCTCTACAAGTTGTTCACTGAGGCGGATGGCGTGGAGCAATGGATCGCTGAGAAGGAGAAGATGTTGGACACCATGGTGCCCGGCAAGGATATCGAGGACTGTGAGATTATGAAGCACAGATTTGATGGCTTTGACCGCGAGATGAACGCCAACGCGTCTCGTGTTGCTGTGGTGAACCAGCTGGCACGTCAGCTCCTCCATGTGAAGCATCCCAACTCTGATGATATTGTCGACAGACAGAACACACTCAACTCAAGGTAATTATTCATTTGGATTTAGGTGAAATACATTTTTTACATGGGATTGAATCATATGTGACCAAACATAACAAACCCTTATTCTGCTAGTAATTTTTTTCTAAGTTTGATAAAGAAGTAGGTAAGCCTTTTATGTAAGTTAGCGAAGGACCTCGTTAAGCCTTTTATGTCAGTTAGCGAAGGATCTCGTTAAGTGCTGAACCGATATGGTTTCTCTTCTATAGTGTAGCTTTTAAGTCCATGGAAGGTTTTTAATTATTTTCTCTAAAATAATATTGACCTTCCTTTCCCACCCCCCCCCAAAAAAACTCTTTTCTTTTTAAAACTAAAATTAAAAGTGAATGGTCAAATTCTCCCACCCCCTATTCCCTCAAGTGTCCCTTGAAGCCCCTAGTCTATATCTAAAGTAACCAAACCTCCATTATAGATGGTCCTCACTGCGTGAGAAATCCGAGGCTAAACGTGAAGAGCTCGTGGCCGCGCACGGCGTACAGATCTTCCACATTGAGTGCCGCGAGACCGTGACCTGGATTGAGGACAAGATGAGGGTCCTGGAGCAGACAGATGAGCTTAAGATGGACCTCACTGGCATCATGACCCTACAGAGAAAGCTCTCAGGTGAACATGTTGGAAGATTTTTTTAATTTGAGAGTAACGGATTTTTTAATTTAAGTTTTTTACGAAATCCTTCATATTTACCTATAGGCTTTGGTATGATTAAAAATGTTTTCTATGATCAAAACTGTCAGCCATGTTATGGATCTTATCGTGTAAGGTTCGAAATAGTAAGACAAATAGCTGTTATGGTTTTTTTTTATAAAAGGGCATATATTTATTGAGGTTGAAAATTAGGCCTTCCCAATTTTATTTGGGGGAGGGGGGTGATATCCCTCTCCTGACAATCGCCTATGGTGTAAAATAAAAGCATTCTAACTAACATTCTATAAAAGTAAGAGAATAAATCTAAGAGCATCTATGTAATAGATTGGCAAAGTAATATATTATAAGTTTTGCTTTAGTTTTAGTTTTATGTCTATCTTTTAAATCCATATATGATCAATCACTGATCTTTGGTATACCTATCATATGTTCCTAATACAGGTATGGAGCGCGACCTCGCCGCTATCCAGAGCAAGCTGGAGTCCTTGGACGAGGAGGCAGAGAAGATCTCGGTGAGCCACCCCGAGGAGGCCGTGGTCATCAAGCAGCGCACAAACCGGCTGCGCGAGGTGTGGGACCAGCTGTCCGCCATGCTGAAGGAGCGTGACGAGAAGCTGGAGGAGGCTGGAGACCTGCACAGGTTCCTCAAGAACCTCGACCACTTCCAGACATGGCTGTCCAAAACTGAATCTGATATTGCTAACCAGGTATAGATAACACTAGCTGCTACACCCCTAACATCTAGGGGGTCTGTATTCCAATGGGCATTGAATAACTTAATTCATAAAACTCATCTACGTAAGTTGATAAGTTAATCCTAAAGTATAGTATAAAGTAGTAAGTTGATTTCGTCTGAAAAGGTGATGCTTTTCAGGGAAGCTTTAAAAATGAATTGGGATGGTTTTATTTTTTGAAAGTTTAATGGTTTTTCTGTCCTTTTTCTGACCATTATAATTTTGTAATTGAATAACATTTTGATTATTTTCATTAGGGATGTGCAAGCTTTTTATCTTGAGGTGTGTAAAATAAGGGGTTTTCAAATGTATTTTTAAAATTTTGATAAGGGTATGAGGAGTTTTAAAGTTTGAGGGGGTGAACAAACACCCCTTTACCACCACCCTTGAACTTTGAATGATTTTCAGCATTTAAATTTATCTAAATTGATTTTTTTATCTGCAGGAAACTCCCTCCAGTTTGGCTGAGGCTGAGAAGCTGTTGTCGCAGCATCAACAAATCCGCGAGGAAATTGACAGCTATGAAAATGATTACACTGATATGATGGCTTATGGCGAAAAGGTGATTTTTTGTCTTTCTAATGGCGGCTACTCCCCTAAGAAGCCTCTATGGGCCCTTTAGAGGGAGGGGGGGGGGGTGTAAATCAACCTCCCCTATTTTCAATTTTTAAAAACATTTTTGGGTGTCATTTGTTGGATGGTTCTTTATGGTACCATTTTCTAGATAAATATAAATCTATTAGAAGCTACATTGTAAGCAGGAAAAAGGGAATGTGATTCTGACAAACAATTTTTAAGGAAAATTTCCCCTTCCCTTTTTCTCCCACTCCCCTTCAGTTACATTTAAAAACAAGTTTTACTCAGCAAAATATTAAATTTCGCGGCATTTTCTATTTGAATTCATTTCAATGTCATAGGAATCACCTTGACTTGTAAGTACATGCTAAATCATTCTTCCAATTAATTCTGAGGTGATAAATTCTTCCCTTGATTTTACGTAATTCATAATAATTCGTAATACGTAAAGAAGTGTGTTCTTACTGTGTAGTTAGCTCTAGCCGCGCGTTTTTTGAGATTTACGTAATTCAATTTTGGTGACAGGTCATTTCTCGCACTTGGAGAAAAAAAAACAATTATATACAATGACATCCTTTTTATTTAGGTCACCGCCGATCCCTCAACATTCGACGATCCGCAGTACATGTTCCTGCGCGAGCGTCTGAAGGCGCTGCAGGACGGCTGGACGGAGCTGCACCAGATGTGGGAGAACCGGAACAGCCTGCTCTCCGAGTCACTCTCTCTACAGATGTTCAACAGAGACGTCAAGCAGGTATGTATGTAGCAGGGTTATAAAGGGATAAGACAATGGAGGATGAATTGATGTTCATCCCCAATGATTATACACAAAATTACCCCTTCTCTAGATTATAATAAGTGGTTGAATCCTTTGGACACTTAATAAACCAATGATCAAAATTCATTAAAGTTCTCAAAGTTGTTAAGCCAACAAATAAGAAAATTATAAAATTATTATAAATCTTTGGGGACTAGTGTAATAAACAGCTCATTGTCCCCTCCCTCTCAGAGTCACTCTCCCTACAGGTATGGAATGATACAGGGAGGAAGGGGACATTGGGCTTGTTTATTACACTGGTCCCCAAAAGGCTTATAATAGCTTTTTCTTATTTTTTGACTCAACAACCTTGGGGACTTTCATTGAATTTTGATTGGTTGGTTCATTATGTTGACTGTCCAAACGTTTCAACTCACAAATTTAAATCTACAGAAGGGGTAATTTGGTAATCCCTTGGTTTGTCTTCAATTCAGGAAGCTAAATGGATAAAGTAATGGATGGTAAATTAATGATGATGCACAAAATTTCCACTTCTGTAAATTGGAAAGTTCCAATTAATCAAGATTAGATAAAAATAATTGTTTTTAAGCCAACGAATAAGAGAGCTCTACTTCTATTTAAAAACAAATTCGGATAAAGAATTTAAAATTAATAAGTATAAATAAAGGGGGGCATTTTTTAAGGGCGTTTTCTCTTTGGAGGGTATTGGAACCTTCCCGAAAAATAGTTATAAACCTTCCAAGGACCATGTAAAGCTACCCTAAAAAGGAGAACCATATCTGTTTAACGGCTAAATCAGATCCTTCGGTACAGATATACAGATAAAGATCCTGTTACTTTAATCTGTACTAGCGGCTGGGCCCAAAGCTTCTATGGTTTGATTGGGGTCATGAAGGGCAGAAAAATAGCCCAAAATCATCCCAAGATTTCAACTACTAAAAATAAAACAGCTTAAAACCATCACAGGACCTATATGAAGCGTTACTGATCTTAAGCTTGAGACAAAAATCCCTTACTACTTTATATAATAGGATAAATAATGTTTCCCTGTTAAGGTTGAGGTACTACTATCCCAACAGGAACACCTGCTGTCGAAGGACGAGTCCGCCAGCAACCTGGAACAGGCAGAGAACCTGCTGAAGCGCCACGAGGCTCTCATCACCACCATGGATAACAATGATGAAAAGGTATGTGTTGTTTGTAGCAAAACTATTCTAAAAACCAGGTGATGTCCGTCCGTCAGATATTTGTTTTTGAATTTCGAGAATACAGGCAGTAATTCTTTTTATTAGGTTGGTTTACCTCAAAGGGCCTAGTAGAACACAGAATACCCCCCCCCCCCCCCCTTTATTTTGAAATAAATTAAAGATATGTTTGGGGAGATTTAGTTTTTATGTGTTAGTTTTTTTACTTAGGTTAGGTTATATTAAGTGCAGGGTTTTAAATCTATTTTTAAAGATGAGGTGGGGAGGGGGGTTCTTTGCTCATGTGGAACTTAGAGTGAAGGCACTGTAACAATTGTTTAAAATATTGCTAAAATTTTTAATGCATTCATTCTAATACGCCTTTTAGTTACATTGACATCTATTTAAATCGTTTATTTTTTTACGTGAAAGAGCCAGCGAATATATTACTAAAATCTTTTTTGTTCAGATCAACGGTGTGCTGTCCTTTGCCAAGATGTTGGAGAACGACAACAACTACGCGGCGGAGAAGATCGCCAGAAAGGCGGAAGAGCTTGCGGAGAGGCGGGACAAGAACCGTGTGGAGGCCCAGGCTCAGCTGGATAAAATTAGGGATCAACACATGCTTCATAGCTTCCTACAGGTACAATAGTTTTTCCAGCAGTATGGCTTCCAAACCGAACAATATTCCCTGGATTAGAACCGGTTCTCAAACATACTGAAATATTATGTATAGTATCGAAATACAGACAAATTTCTACGAATATTAGACTAAAAATCATAAAAGAGAGGGGTAGGTTTCTGGTAAAATCCGTCAAGGTTATGTGTTATAAGTTAAAAACAGTAGTAGAACGTTAAAAATTGTTAACCGTTTAAAAAAAATTGTTTATACCTAGTTCTTTTCAATAAGAAATACACATATTTAGTGAATATTATCGTTCTACTACTATTTTCAAGCCTTAAAACACACATTTTTACGGATTCTACCAGAAACCTACCCCTCTCTTAATAACAGCTTTGTTAGCCCAAACCTTCGGCTCCTCGACCAAAACTCGTTTAAATCTTATTATTTTTAAAATTTTACTTTGAACTATTCTAGGATTGTGAAGAACTGCAGGATTGGATCCATGAGAGACATGTTCTGGTACAAGAGGATACCTACAGGTAAATGCCTTTTTGATTTAAGGGGGGAGTAGGTTGCGCTAAAAATCCGAAAAAGGTTAACTTTAATAAAATTATCTATAGTCCTTTTCTTTATTAAAAACACATATTTAGTGAATATTGCCAATCTACTGCTTTTTTAAGCCTTAAAACTCACAACTTTACGGATTTTTAGCGCAACCTACTCCTCCCTTTATCAAATTGCAAGAAATTTTGTTCTAAATTCAAAACTGTTTCTTTTTTTAAAGACTTTTTGATACTTTGTTACTTTTTCCATTTCTCGTTATTTTCCACTTTGTCTGTTTGCCCATTTTATGTTTTTTTGGTGCTTCGCTAGTTATGGATGTTGTCTTCATTGTTTATGTCCTTACATGAAAAAAAAACTAAACGGAAACACAAATTCATCATTTTACACTTTTGGTTCCTGTTTGTTTTCTTTTTATCCCACCAAAATTGTTAACAATAAGTTTGGACAATTTTAAAAAGAATATTCGAAGATTTTTTATATTAAAATGATTTTTAGATCTGCCCGTACCATTCACTCTAAGTGGACGCGTCACCAGGCATTCCAGTCCGAGATCCAGAGCAACAAGGAGAGGCTAGACCAAGTGAGGGAGAGCGGCAGCGCCCTCATCCAGGCCAAGCCCGAGATGGCCGACCTTGTGCAGCCACGGCTGGAAGAAATCCAAGCACAGTTTACTAAGCTTGAGGTGAGTTTAAACTGGCTGGGATTTAAAGGGATAAGGATAGTCAGTTGTAGGAAGCGATGTTATATTTTAAGAAAACCCGTTTTTCCTGTTCAAAATATCCATTATCCAACGTTTTTTTATTCTTAAATTTAATTTTATGTTAAACCTTTCAACAAAGAATGAAAAAAATAAGCCTTTTTTTTGGCAAATAAAAACCTTAAAATTGGCTGAAAATTAAAAACTTACCATCTTTAGGCTGATAAAAATTCGCCGAAATAGAATCTAACCATTTTCTTTATCTTTAGGCTGACACAGTTGAGAAGGGCGAGCGCCTGTTCGACGCCAAGCGTGCTGACCTGTACGACCAGAGTTGTGACGATATCGACAGTTTTGCCCACGAGATTGAGGCTGTCATGGAGAATGAGCCGATGGATGAGCTGAAGGATCTGACCTCTGTCAATATTATGATGCAGAAGCAACAGCTTATTGAAACACAGCTGGCTGTTAAGACCAGGTACATAATACCTTTATTTTTATATAATAATCTTTTGAAATTTTCGAAAAAGGTTTTTTATATACCTATTCAAGATCTGTAGGGACTTTAAATTGATACCTATACTTCAACAAAATTGCGTCTTATGTAGATTAAAATATTAACTTTGGACATAGCTATTTTATACAAACAAATCATGATTTATTGAAAGTATCCAGAATTTTTGAGCCCACTTTTGGTACCAGTGTAATTTACAGTGGATTATCCGTTCCCTACCTGGATATACTTGAATTAGTAAACCAGAAATATGAGAAAATTTAATAACTTGATTATTGTATAGGTACAATCCCTTTAAAATATAAAAATAATCTACATAATACACCTTTTTTTCAAAATACTCTCAATCCCACAAAATTCTTTTGTCGTATCTTATCCCTATACTAGCGGATTCGTCCCTAGCCTCCAGGGGCTTTGCCCCAAGAGTATAATTATATCTTTTATTACCTGGAGATCCCCCACTCCACCACTATTTTAAATAATAAAAACAAAATGGAGGGGTGATTTTTTGTATTTTTGGGAGGTTGGGGGTGTCCCACCCCCAATAAAATAGCCTAAAACCACCACAGGACCACTAGGGTTATTCCCTGAAGAGTAGAATCCAATCGGTTCAGTGGTTACCGAGATCTTAAGGCAGACAGACAGACGGACAGACAGACATTATTCTACTTTGTTTGTATTATAGATACATCAAACACATCAACATAATATATTATTCTTTAGACAAATGAGTGAGTTGGAGGGTCAGGCCGACCATCTGGTCCGCATGGAGCCAGAGAAACAGGAGGAGATTGAGGCCAAGAGGCTCAAGGTTGAGGACAGGTACATGATTTATTAGATTTTTAGTAGCGCAGCTCAGGGAGCTCAGTGATAAGAAAACGGCCGATAAATTGATGTACATCCCAATGATGATACACAAAATTACCATTTCTGTAGAATACAATAAGTAGCTGAAACGATTGGCCAATTACTTAATTAAACAACTATCAAAATCCGTAAAAGTCTCCTAAGTTGTTAATCCAACTAATAAGAAAACGTTACTATAAAATTTTGAAGACTATCTTTCTAGATATCTATGTATATTATATCGATCTAACTCACAATCTATTTATCTATCTAGATTCCAAGCCATCATGGCGCCAATTGAGATACGTAAGGCCGAGCTCCTCAAGAAGAAGGAGACCTTCCAGTTTAAGAGAGATGTCGAGGACGAGAAGATCTGGATCGAGGAGAAGATGGCGCTGGCTTCTAGCCAAGAGGTACGGGTTCAAATCCTAGATTTATTTTTTTATTTTGGACTAATATACCTATATAAAAGTTAATGGTCATTTCAGCTCTTTTAAGTTAAAGCAGTACATTCATGTATATATACCTAATGATCTTTAAAAGGATTTATAGTATCATGGACAGAAAACGAAGTAGTGGGTTTCGTCATTTTTTCACAGTAGCTTTTCTCCTATTTCTAGCCCCTGCAAGGGGCTCTAACCCAATTTCCTAATCTTGCGGGGCAATCGTTAACATTTATCTAACCTAACTTTAAATAACCTACCAAACTCTATTGTGAAATACGACTAAACCCACTACTTCGTTTTTTCCATGATCCGGATTTATTATTGGTTTTGAATATATTTTTTTTCCAGGTTGGAACAAGCCTGCAGGCGGTCAACATGCTGTTGAAGAAGAACAAGATGGCCGTCGGCGAGATCGCCAACCACGAGCCTCGCGTTAACAACGTTGTCGAGAACGGCCAGAAACTAATCAGCGAGGGCCACCCGCAGAGCGACGAGTTCAACGCCCAGCTGGACGAACTGGTCGAGAAATGGCAGGCGCTGAAGGACTTGTTGGAGGCCAGACGCCAGAACTTATTGACCAACGAGCGCGTGCAGCAATTCCTATTCGACGCTGCCGAAGCCGAGGCTTGGATGTCCGAGCAGGAGTTGTACATGATGATCGAGGACCGCGGCAAGGACGAGTTCAGCGCCGAGAATTTGATGAAGAAGCACAACAGCTTAGAGTCTGCTGTCGAGGACTACTCTGAAAATGTCCGCCAGTTGGGTGAAACTTCGCGCCAGCTGATCGCCGAGGGCCATCCCGAAAGCGAGACCATTGCCGTGCGCATTGGACAGGTGGATAAGCTGTACGCCGGCCTCAAGGATTTGGCCAACGAGAGGCGCCAGAAACTGGACGACGCACTGAAGCTGTTCTGCCTGAACCGCGAGGTCGATGATCTGGAACAATGGATCGCGGAGCGCGAGGTTATTGCTGGATCCCATGAGCTGGGACAAGATTTCGAACATGTTAACCTGTTGATCGAAAGATTCCGTGGATTTGCCAAGGAGACAGAGATCCAAGGAAGCGAACGCGTACAGAAGGTAAGTGTTTATTTGTCAGCTCATTTAGCAAAGATTTTCTACACGTTTCTCTGTTTTTTTTTATTTGTGGCTGTGTGTTCTAATTTTTATCGCGTAATTATAAAAATCAAAGCTTTACAAAAGGATTTTGGATTTAGGAAGTAATATTTACCTAATGAGGAATCATAAGCATTTTTTTCATGTCTGCTCCTATTATATTTATTATAGGTGAATGATATAGCTGACAGCTTGATTAGTGTCCACCACACAGACGCAGCTACTATTATATTTATTATAGGTGAATGATATAGCTGACAGCTTGATTAGTGTCCACCACACAGACGCAGCTACTATTATATTTATTATAGGTGAATGATATAGCTGACAGCTTGATTAGTGTCCACCACACAGACGCAGCTACTATTGCACAATGGAAGGACTCTCTCAACGACGCCTGGGCTGATCTGCTTGAAATGATTGACACTAGGAATTTATGTGTTCATTTTTTTCATTCGCGCCATAGAAGCCACTAGAGGCACTTGGAGAATTGGGTTTGTGGGGGTGATCAGTCGACCCCCCCACTTTCGTTTTTTTTTTAAATCGAACAGAATTAGTTGGGTGTGGTATTATTTCAGGGGTGATTTCTCTTGGGAGGGGGGAGGTATCCTCCCCAAAAATAGTCAATAACCTTCTCTAGATCTAAAGAAAGTTTTACTGCCAATGAGAACCATATGAGACCAGCAGCGATTATTTATTTATAAGAATTGCTATAAATTCACCGTTTTCATATGTTGAAATAAGCAAATGAAATTGATTTTTTGTCACTGAAAACACACATTACCTACCTATTATCACAACAACAAAAATGATTTATCAAAAAATCCGCAAAACAGTTTTTCCTGTCAAAATATTAAGATTAACGCATAACACTCTGAAACAGAAACCAGATGCTTGATGCTTCAAGAGAACTTCTTAAATACTTCCATGATTGCAGAGATGTACTTTCCAGGTAAGCTCTACTTCATTATATTTCTACCAATTGTGTCTAAAAATAAGAAGTCTTGAAAAACCTGTATTTATTTTATCATTGATGATAATAGTTGGAATTAGGTATATTGTAAATGATCATGTAATAAAACCTATTTTGTCAGTCTTGATCATTTTTAATGGCATAATAGTTTACTATATGTTCGAAACTTATGTATCCTTTAACTTTTTCTTTTCATTAAAGCTTTCTGTGTTTTTCCAATTTAATTTTTTTTCCCTTTTGAACAAAGACCTATACTTTTAACCTTTTCTATCACCTAAAAAAAACATTTGTATGGTCTCAAATGCTCTTGATAAAATAGCGGTTTGTCTGTGTATATCTGTTGTATCAATAGCTGTAATTTGTACGTTTGTACATGAAGGAACATAAGAGCTTTTTATGCCTTTTTGAAAAAAGGCATTTAGTGTTCACTTCTTCAATCAATTCAACATATTTTTTCAATGCTTTCTCGTCATTTCTACGGCCTTGGAGACTTCTTTTATAAGGTACTCAAAATGTGTGTGTCCGTTACAGTATTTTTTTCATTTCTAAAAGGCGAAAGTTTTGTTGCAAACTAATCTTGTTTTTATTCTAGAATCTTGGAGAAACAGAACTCAATGTCTGATGAATTGGGAAGAGATGGCGCCACAGTCTCTATGCTACAGAGGAAACATCATAACTTCTTACAAGACCTTCAGTCTCTACAGGTTATTATCTATCTAGTTTCTATCTTGATATCATATTATCTATCTTGCTATCATATTTTCTAACTTGCTATCTAAGTTTCTATGCTACAGAGGAAACATAATAACTTCTCACAAGACCTTCAGTCTCTACAGGTTATTATCTATCTAGTTTCTATCTTGCTATCCTATTATCTATCTTGCTATCCTATTATCTATCTTGCTATCTTAGTTTCTATGCTACAGAGGAAACATAATAACTTCTCACAAGACTTTCAGTCTCTACAGGTTATTATCTATCTAGTTTCTATCTTGCTATCTTATTATCTATCTTGCTATCATATTATCTATCTACCATTTATCTAAGTTTCTAAGTAAATTTTTGTCGTATCTGTCTTGAAAATTTATATAATTGTCTTATTTGCTAGGTAACTGATATGGTGTCTTATCTACATATGTACAATTACATATGTATATCTATCTATTAGGTATCTTATTAAAATATCTATCTATTACTAGGCACAGGTATCCGCTATCCAGGAGGATAGTGCAAAGCTGCAGGCTGCCTATGCTGGTGAGAGAGCCATGGAGATTACAAACAGAGAACGCGAGGTATTGTAATTATTTTAAGTTATGCAGCTGCTCTCTAACTTATCCTTGTTTTTTCGTGTCTGCTTAAAAGATAATTTTTCATTCATTTAGCTTGAATTCAAATGGTAGTCTTTCATTTATACCTACACCAATGGAAATATAGATTTTTTAATGTGGGAGGGGTCATTGGACTGGAAATGACACTGGTATCCAAAAGTTTAAAACCACATTTATTATTCGTTAGCTGAAAAACTTAATGTACTGTTATTGAATTTTGGTGGTTGTTCAAATTAGTAGTGTACTAACTATCAAACCAATATTTTTATTCTATAGATGGATTATTTGGTTTATTATCATTGGGGATGTATACATATTTATCGCTTATTGTCTTTACTCATCCCTTATGATCCCAGGTCAATTTTACTTCAATGAAACTCTTACTGCACCTTTTAATTTTGTTGCAGGTTGTCCGCGCATGGATGGAGCTGCAGGCACTTGGTGACTCACGCAAGCGCAAGCTTAATGATACTGGAGATCTATTCAAGGTAACAAACCTAAAGTTTTAATTTAATAGTACTATTTCATCTACCTACTTAACTTTTTTCTACAGTCTTTTCCATAGAATCTAAAGAGGGTGGGAGGTTATATCCACTTTTAATGAACTTTGATCCGGCATATAAACCTGGTGAAGCTTCTTTGAAAATTGTAGACCTAACCTTTATTAACCTTTATTATTTCTGCCTTTTATTTTGAATTACATAAAGGAAAATCAAGTATTGCTAGTTTTAGTTTTTCTCTCTATAGTTTGTTTACTTGCATCTAGGGGATCTGTATCTTACTTAAGGAGTAGTTAAAGGACTGTAATATCGCTTAAAACCATCCCGGTACTTATGTAAAGCTTACCTCAAAAGGATAAGTAATCGGTTCAGTAGTTATTGAAATCTTTAAAAATCCTTAAGTGCTACTTTAAATAATAGGACAAGAACCCTTCTATTAACATATCTTATATGTTTTTTTTCAACGGCATTTGTTTAGTTCTTCGCAATGGTGCGTAGCCTAATGTTGTGGATGGATGATCTGATGAGACAGATGTCCACCAGCGAGAAGCCAAGAGATGTGTCGGGTGTGGAACTTTTGATGAACAACCATCAAGGTATGATTTGGGTAGCATAGCTAGCTACTCTACTAGTTGGTCTGTCTGTTCTTTTATTTTTTTTTGTTAACAATTCAAATTTTGTTTCCTTCTTCTGAGCAAATCAGAATTTGGATTCTAAGATTCCCTACAAAAAATATATAATTTGAAATGAAATTCAAGCAAAATATAGATATGTTAATCAATATTTTGAATACTCACATTATCTTATTTTAATTTTCATTCAATGACTTTAATACCTACCTCTCATCTACCTACGTTCTACATAGTCTTTTTTTACTGTGTTAGCGAATATTGACCCAATTTTCTTGCGTAGGTCACAAGGCCGAGATTGACACACGCGAGGACATCTTCGGTGACGTGTTCAGCCTGGGCAAGGAGCTCCTATCCAGGTCCCACTATGCCAGCAATGAGATCAAGGAGAAGCTGATGGAACTGACAGACAAGAGGAATGGCATGATTCACAGGTCAGTCTGGCATTTTCTATCAGGGAGGGAGGGGACACTGTGGGCTGTTTCATTTGATTTTGATTGGTTGGTTGAGTGTCCGAAAGTTTCAACCACTAATTTTAATTTACTGAAGGGATTATTATGCGTATCAATATTGGGGATGCACATCAATTTATCGGCCATTGTCTTATTCCTTTAGATCTCTGGGTTTTCCTAAAAATGGAATATTTAGAAATAGTCATAATAAAACATTTAGGTACTACTGTAATATCGGGTCAGTTGGTTGTTTTAATCTGCCTGTAATCCGCATATTCTCAAGATTAATTAGGGTGCTGCCACTTCTACCACTTACAAAAAAAACAGTCATTGTATTTTTGACAAAAAATATGGATGTATTTTTGTCAATTTCGTTTTTTGCTGTATTTTTGGCAATATTTTTTGTCCACTGTCAAAATTATACAATTTATAAAATACAGTTTTATTGTCATTTTCATGCCCATTAAATTTAATGAGGCTGCCAAATTCACAGTTTTCATGACAAAAATTAATCTTGATTCAGATGGGAGGAGAGATGGGAGCATCTGCAGCTTATCCTGGAGGTTTACCAGTTTGCTAGGGACGCAGCCGTCGCTGAGGCTTGGCTCATTGCACAGGTAATTTATTATTTCCAGAATGGCTTCGAAACCGATTAGATCCACTGGATAGAACCGGTTCTAAGCCACACTAAAAAAACATGTATAGTATCAGCTAAAGCAATTATTAGCAAACGAAAAGGGTTTTCGCCACTTGGGGCAGGTAGTTGTCTGGATTACCTATACATTATAAAATTATGCTCCAATAATTGATTTTTTTTGAAAGTGTAAATTTTAGTAAAAATAGCCAAAAATATTATGATAATTAAGCTTGCTTTAATTATTGTTCTTTAGACTTAACTAAAGCATGTGATTACATAAGATTACCATCTAAAGACATTTCATGTGCTTTAATCAATATTAAAAAAAGGTAATTAATATTATACCCATGCATTTGTAGAATCATAAAGCTGATTATTTTCTTTATTTGAATATTTATAAATATGTAAATATTTGGAGGGGAAAAGGGTTGTAGAATGATTCAATCTTAAAAAAATGCATCTTATGCTTCAATAGTCAGTATAGGTATATCATGTCTTTTTTTATTATTAATAAACCGATAATTTGTTAAAATTAAACAATGAAACACCGTGTATTTGATAACATGTTTGAATAAAAAAAAAATTATTTTAGGATCCTTACTTGAAATCAGAAGAATATGGTCAGACCATTGACGAGGTTGAGAATCTGATTAAGAAACACGAAGCATTTGAAAAGGCAGCCGCTGCCCAAGAGGAAAGATTCGCTGCTTTGGAACGTCTTACTACAGTAAGTTTAATGTTTAATTTTCATTGGAAGGATCAAAGTATCATTTACTAAAGTTTCGGATTGGGACAAATAACGACATTAGAAACGACAAGAACATGAAATCCTTGAAAAGTTGATTTAAATCGTCTAAGGGCCAAAACTTCTTTGCTTAAAAACCACTACGTTTTACATGTCGTACATAGACAATGGAATAAGACGATTTTTCCTTAACTAGTAAAACTTAAAAACCATAATTTTGATTTTATGAAGTTCTTAAAAGTTATGAAAAATGACAAATCCGCCAAAAAGAATTAATGACAACTTGAATTTTCTAGTTTGAGTTGAAGGATATGAAGAGAAGACAGGAGGAAGAGGAAAGAAAGAGATATGAACAAATTGAAGCTGCTAAACCAAAACCCATGGATGTGTAAGTTACTTTCAATCTTCTAGCTATCCTCATCAATTTTCTATAATTTTCTGGATCTAATTACAAATTGAAGCTGCTAAACTAAAACCCATGGATGTGTAATGTGTATTGTGTAAGTTACTTTCTATCCTCTAGCTATCTTCATCAATTTTCTATCTTTAGCTATAACTGTCTATATTGAACCTAATTACAAATTGAAGCTGCTAAACCCAAACCCATGGATGTTTAAGTTACTTTCTATCCTCTAGCTATCTTCATAAATTTTCTACCATAGCTATCACTGTATTTTTTAACCAATCTTACATTAAAAAATATTAATCTGCATTTGTTCAGTTATCTTACCAGATACCCATTTACTTGCATCTAAACATTGACATATCCTTTATTAAACAAAGATTTATAGGATCTGAATTTTATTTTCTAATTTTTCTAGAACTGATACCAGTAAAGACACCGCTGATACACAGAGCTTGAAGGAACATGGTAAGTTTTGTATTTTTGAAGAAAAAACTTTCGGATATCAGAAAATTCAAAAAGTTTGGCTAATGTACATGATATGTACAAAAAGATTTGCATTAAATTGTATTAAGACAATAGACTTTTTTTGTGTACAAAAAATTGGTTGTGAATTATCTGATATCTGAAAGGCTTTTGATTGTGTGAATTTTTGTTGATTGATTTGAAAAAAAAATTGTTGATTTATTTTTTTTGCCAGCACTGAGTGAAATCACTAACAACAATCTTGCAAAACTTTTTATTTAGTCACTTTTTAGCCACCATATCTATAAATAGAATATTACAAAGGGTTTACATATTGTTGTCCTTACTAACATAACCGGTTTTTGAGCCATACGAATCACAAATAGTCACTGCTTAGGTGTGCTTATTAATGCTTTATAGTGTACAGATTTTTTTAATGAGCAACAATGTATCTAACATTTTAAATATATGATATCTTACCAACAAATGGTTTTGGGATTACTAACACTGAAAAGTATTAGATTGGTGTTGGGATTATATAGATTATCTCTAGCCTTTGTAGATCTATCAATTTTCTGAATTACTAACAATATTATTGGTTGTGGTATTATTAATTTTCAAATTATCTTCTATTAACTGTTATCTTTTTAAAAATACTACATTCAGTGCAATTTTCAATTGCATGTTTTCTCCGTAACTCATGAAGGGTATATGAAGCGGGGTTTCTGTAGCCTAATTCATATCCCTTTTATCAACTTTCTAACAAACTAATCTAACTCTCCCTCTCTTACTTACTAACAGCTGGAGCTGGTGGTAGCGGTGGGGCAGGGGCTCAAACCTCCGCCACCCAACCTGCGTCTAAGCCTCGGGTGACCATGCGGGAGCCTGTGCCCTATTCCCCGCCCACCTCACCCGTAGAACAAGTGGCGAGCACCACAGGTGATGGAACGCGGCATTTCTAGGCGTGATAACCCGCGCGCAACCTCTTTGTATTTTTATAATTGTATGTGGCATCCTTGCGCCTTTAAGCTAAATGTTCATAGTTGTGTGCGGCATTTTAAGGCATTTTGCGCTACATTTACATGTTTTATAGTACATTTTTAAGATATAAACAAAATTTCCTTTTTAACTTGTAATTAAAATTTTATTCTTTTAAAGTGTACTGAAAACACCAGGGCATGTTAATTAAAACCTTCTAACCCTTTCAATTGCATGGAAATACTGGTGAAGGAGAAGCAAAATAACTATAATATAGAAAAACAAAACTGAGATTAAAACAAAATTAATAACTACTTATACTAAATGCTTTACTAAAACATATTAACTGTTCACAAAATTGTTTTTTTTTGTAATGTAAAATTGTTGTCGCTTTACTAACTCAATGTCACAGCTACTAACTTCACCATTTTTGATTTTTATTTTTGAAATATTTTATTTTTATCTTTTAAACATTCTTTTTCTTTATTTTTCTTATGTAGTTAATATTTGTGTTTGGCTTTTATTGATGAAATACCTATTACTTAAAGATTTTATATTTTTATTTTCAAAAAGAATTCTTTAATTCTGAATATTTTTCAATAAAAGACAAATGCTAAAAGTTGCGAAGCGCCGAAAAGGGTAATGTGTGATGTCATTAAAACACGTTTATTACATATCTCTTTTTTGGAGGTTTCCTTTCCCACTTCTCCTCTAATCCTTCCTTTATAGTCGTATTTTTATGACGTCACACATGACACTTTCCAGCGCATCAAAAGTTGCATGTTTTGTGTGGTAGGTGGTGCGCATGAGACAAGCACCTCCGCCCTCCACTATCCTCCATCCTCCCATCAACAGCAACAAGAAGCTGGTCAGCGCCAGGGTAGATCAAGGCCCCCGGCCGGGCCGCCACCACAACCGGGTGCAAGCGGCACAGGTGGAGCCAAAGGACACTCCTCTGTGCTGAAGGGGGGCGGCAAAGGCCAACCGGGCGGTGTTGAAAGATCGTCGAGTGGTGCGGCGGGTGCGGCGGCATCAATGCGCAGTGTCCCAGCCTCGCCCCAGCCAGGTAGGAACAAAATATGGTATCCGGTGGTGGTGTTGGATCTTATTTTGTACCGTGGGAATCAAAACTTGATAAAGCAGACAATTATGAAAGTATGTAGCGCGGCAATAGCAAACCACCAACAGCTTAGAAAACTTATCACAGAAAAGATATAACTACCTAACAATTTAAAAGTAAACTTTTACATTTTTTGTTGTTGAAAAAGTAGTACTTCAAAGGAAAATTTCTGACAGTTGTTTTCCAGGGAAGGTGTTGACATTGGGCTGTTATCACACTTGCCCCCCAAAATTTTGAATAAACGATACTTTTCATATCCGTTTGCTTAACATCTTTGGAGACTTTTATTTAATTTTAACTGATTTGTTGATTTTCTCAAAAATTATATAGAGGATTAGCAAGGATGACAACATCCATGAAAGCTAAACTCTGAAACGGTATGACAGACGAACATTAACTCCTGTAGAGTGTTAGAACTAAATATAGAAAATATAAATTCATAAGTTTTGACAAAATTATACGTAAATTTGTTGCAAAACTTCTTATATACAGAATACTGTTTAAGGACATTTTTAGATTGATTATAGAGATGCTTCGCATATGACAATATACCTTTTTGTAATAGGAATCAGTACACCAAAAATCAGATCAATCGGATAATTATTTCTGGTAACGATTATAGAGTTGCTACGCTTTCTAAACTACTACAGAAATCATCATGCAAAGTTTGAAATTGATAGGACAATTATAACATGCCTAAATTAACTAAAAAAGCTATCCCTTATGTACAGACGTACGGACCGATCCTAATTATAGAAAAGCTTCGCTGTTAAAAAGGAAGATTCTTTAGGAGATGAACTTCACTACGCGGATTTTATTTGCAAAAAACTCGCGCAACCTTTTAGGATATTATTGAACTAAAAGATGTATATTAAGATATGCATGTATTAATATACATAATATTGTAGTAACTATATACTTATATTTCTTTATGTATTTTATTATCTTTGTAGTTTAATGTTAAAAATAAGGAAAAAAGTCAAGTGAGTCGGAAAAAACATAGAGCTAAAATTAAATAATTTTTGACTGGCTGACTAGCTATAGACCATACATAGGCTTTTATGTCATTTTAAAATGACTATGGATGAATTTTTCCTTATTTTTAAAGATTGTATATATTTATAATTGTCTTGTGTTAGATCCATTTGTTAATTATTTTTAAGAATTATAGCACAAAAAATCCTAAGGTTTAATAATAAAAAAAAATTGTAATGAGGGAAGGCAAATAGCGTTTAGTGGGGCAAAGGGGGAGGTAGGTTGTGCTAAAATTCCGTAAAGGTGTGAGTTTTGGCTTAAAAACAGTAGAAGAACGATAATATTCACTAAATATAGATATATAATTTTTTTTGTCTATGGTTCTGTTCAATAAGGAATACACATATTTAGTGAATATTATCATTCTACTACTGTTTTTAAGCCTTAAAACTCACACCTTAACGGAATTTTAGCACAACCTACCTCCCCCTATTAATTTGTGTACAAATAATACTTTGTATAATTGGGGATCATAGACGTCCACAGGCGGGGTTTACTCCCCTAAAACTTTGAAACCCCTTCTTTTACCCCCCCCCCCTTCAATTTTTTAAATATATACATTAGATTATTCCTCAAACCTGTGAAACCCCTCATTTTAACCCTTCCATCCACAAAATAAAAAGCTTGGACGTCCCTGTTGGGAAAGTGTTATTTGTATATAAATAAAGTATGTTCCGAATAACGCATCTTTATTTTACCCCCCCCCCCCAACATATATACCCCGGTTAAAAAATGTACATTTCTAATAAGTATTTCCTACTTATATTTATTTCATGACTATTATATATTTTGTAGTTTTGATCCACAAAACTAGAATAGTGTATACAAGACTCATATATCAAATTTATTTATATCTTATGGATGTTGTCATCCTTGTTTTTATACATTGTTGTTATAGCTTACATAGATATATTTATAGGCTGTGTTGTCATTTATTTAAAGTTGTATGTAAAGTTTTAATTTTACATTCATATCATTTTGGTTGTCTTACGGGGAGAAAGTAAAAATAATTTCCAGTAATTGGCCTCGAAACCGATTAATATCCGCTGGATAAGAACCGGTTCTCAGGCATACTGAAAAAAAACATGTATCGTATCGTATTATAGACAGCTTTCCACGAATATTAAAATAAAATTATAATGTTAATACCAGTTTTTTTAGCCCGGGCCTTCGTCTCCTCGGGGCTAACAAAACTGGAATTTATATTATAGTTTATCATTTTTCTTTCCGCGGAAAGCTGTCTATATGATGCGGTAGATTATATTATTTAACTTTTTCATTGGGAGGAAGACATTTTTATCAATATGGGTCAAAAAAATTGTCCCCGAAATCCCCAAAGACAGGTATAATCATAACTAACAGCATTAGGATCCCGTCGCAGCAGTACGGCCAGCGAGAAACAGCGCGGCAAGTCGCTGACTCGCAGCAAGTCGCCGTTCCGCAGCTTCCGCTGGAAGAAGAGCAAGACGCCGGACACGCGGTCAATTCAGTCCGAGGATGGGGAAGGGGAAGATATGACGCTTGGAGGCGGCAGGACTGTGGGTAGGTTCATCACTCTCTCTCTCCCTCCACTCTAAGCATACATACATTCTATTAGGGTTGTGCCGGATATCCGGTATTAGAAATCAGTCGGACATCCGGTATCTGGCCTAACCCTACATTGTATATCTTACTATTGTTTCTTGTCACAGACAGGGAGAATGATTCTATGTTAAAAAACATATTTAGAACAGGGCAGGTTTAGAATAGTACTAAAGGGACGAACAAGAGCAAGTGATTTTAAGTACTTTCTAGCATTGAACCTGAGTATTTTTTGGTGAATATACTAGAACTAAAAAATTAAGTTTCATCATGTTTTTATATGAAAAAAAAACTCTGAAATACTCAGGTTCACTGCTGGAAGGTGCTTAAAATCTCTCACTCTTATTCATGCATAGTCCCCTTTTGGGATAATTCTACTTCTCTCTAAAAGGAATCTGTAATGCGAGAATTATTTTGTCTGCCCTGTTCTTATTTTTTTTTTAGAATCATTGTTTTTGCCTGTGGCTATTTCTATTTCACTATCCCCATTCTTTTTAATATCTTAGTACATAACACAGTTACTGGTTCAAGGGGGTGCACTTCAAGTCCAATTGGCTGCAAATCTAAAGCACAAAATCAAAAAAAATTAAACTAAATCGAGTTTCCTCATTAGTAGCATATAAGAATTATATTTAGCTAGGGAGAGATTGGACATTGGGCTGTTTTTACACTAGTCCCAAAAGTTTTTTTAAAATTACGTTTTCTTATTTGTTGGCGCAACAACTATGCAGACTTTTATGAAATTTGATAGCTGGCTCAGTAAGTTGAGTGTCCAAATGTTAAAACCACTGATTGTAATCTATAGAAGGAATATCATCATTGGGGGATATACATCAATTTATCGGCCATTGTCTTATCCCTGTAGATCTTTGATATGTTGCAGTGGGAGGAAAATCAAGAAGATAGTAGAGCTAATACTGGTAGTTATTACAATCATACCAATTAAATCAACTTTTCTATTAAAACTTTTAAAATGTGTATTTGGCATCAATTAAATAAATAGGTATATAAAAAAAAGAATCTCTACAATTGCGTGCACCCCTGACTAAACAATAGTTTTATTTCTTTTAGAAAAAAAGGAATAAGCTGGACATTTCTTTTTACTTTTGTTTCTTTAGTTAATCTTTGGAATATGGGACCCTCTATTTAATCTTTTTCTTATCTTTTATTTCACAGGAACATAATCTTAATTTTGGTTTAGGAAGTATTTAGATAAACTGGTGATAGATCTCCCTCATACTAAATTCTTAATATTGCTAATTTTATACTTTTTTTTAGCTGATAACCTTAAGTGTTGCAAAAAGCAATTTAAGTTTATCATACAAGAATAATACCTACAAAATACTTATAAACTTACAATAGCATGAAGAAAATAAATACTTTCGGTGGTGGGATCTTAAAAAGTTTCTTTACAATTTGGTATTGTAAATATATATCTCATAATTTATACTTATTATAACTTTTATTATATGAACATATTGATATTTATTACTTATTCAAATATAACTGTACATATCTTATTAGTATTTTTATTATTATACAAAAATTATATTTGTTAAATTCTTGATAATATGAAATGAAAGGTAGGAAAAAACTGCATGCCTGCTCTGTTTTCTATATCAATGTTTGTTTTCGTTTTGTGTTTTTTTTAATAATGACTGCTTGACTAGTCTTAATAATTATCTATTTGTGACATATAAACCATAACAGAATTTTTGAAAAATAATAAAACAGCATATTTTTTGATAAAATTACATTATTATAAATAATAATCTATTGAATTTTTGCTAATGTTTTTATTACAAATGCGCAAAAACAGTTATACTATCTGAAACCATGTTCAATTCTTTATCAAAGTCGTCTTAATTTTTTTAAAATATCGTCTTCAATAATTTTTAAAAATGTCGTCTTGAGTATTTACTAATATTGTTTTTAATTTAACAGAAGGAGCTGACGGTGAGCTTGAGGGAATGTTGGGCAGAAAACATGCCTGGGAATCTACTACAAAGAAAGCTGCACACAGGTAGACAATTTGTCAATTAATTGGGGTGCTAGATCGATTCCTAGATTTTTAGGTTTTCATTATTTTCTCAACTCTTATTCAAGATAGACAACTGAAATTTTTAGGGATTGAATAAATTCATATTCTGCATACTTTTATCAAGTTTCATTGCTCATTGGTTGGGGTGCTAGATCAATTTCTATACGTTATAAACTAAAAAGGTTTCATGATTTGTTTTAGTCTAATGTATGTCTTTTATGGCACTGCTCTATAGTCTTTTTTTTTCTAATCTCCATCCAAAATTTTTTAACTTTCCTACATATGGATCCCTTTTCATGTAATTTTTCTGTCAGGTCCTGGGACCGTGTGTTTACAGTGTTGAAGGGCAACCAACTCAACTTTTACAAAGATTCTAAATCCTACAGAACAGCACCAGACGCCACCTACAGGTTAGTATTTCAACTAAATTCTTTTCCAGTATGGCTTCGAAACCGATTAATATCCGCTGGATTATTACTGGTTCTAAGCCATACTGAAAAATCATGTATCTTATCGTGTTGTATACATTTTTCTACGAGTATGTAAATGGGGTATTCCTACCCAGTTTTTTGTTTAATTTATTTCATTGAAATATATACTTTTATGATCTACAAGTAAGCATTTCAAATTGGCATTTCAAATTGGTTTTATTTAAATTTTAATAGTCTTTCCTCTTTTCTGAAGAATTTTTATAACATGCATAGTTTGCTAAACTCGTTAAGTACCTTTAATCGAAAATGTTTTTATTGAAACATCAAATTTTATGATGATTAATACTGTCCAACAATTGGGGCAAATATCTTTGTGTTTTTGTGATTTTGTGTATCATCATTGGGGATGTACATAAATCATTGTATAAATAATATTTTTAGTTCTGTATCTATGGTTCCTTGATGACCTTGTGTTTTTGTTGAAAATATGACCAAAATTTAGAAGATCCTACTCAAAATATAACAAAATATTATTCAATAAATGTGCATTCAAAGTCGCAATCGTTTAACTATAAATTTAGCAATGAAATATGAAATCCTTAACGCAATATCTAATACTAGCGGCTACGCCTCTAGAGGCCTCTAGTAGCACTTAAAATGTTGTCTACAATTTTCTAATAATTGTCTATGTTGCGTTCAAGTCTCTACGTAAAAAAAATCGATCTTTTTGTGATTTCACTTGGGAGGGTGGTGGTACCCTCCTCCAAAATAGTTAAAAACCTTCCTAGGACCTATGAGAAGCTACCCTGTTAAGGAGAACCCGATCGGTTCAGCGGTTAGTGAGATCATTCGTTACATACAAACAGATATACAGACAAATATCCTGTTACTTTATTATAAGGATTTAGGCTAATTTATTGTTTTGTAAGAAACCCTTAGCATATACTTTGTACCAGGGAGGGAGAGGACATTTGGCAGTATATTACACTAGTCCACAAAGTTTTATAATAACATGTTCTTTTTCGTTGGCTTACCAACTTTGGGGACTTTTATTAAATGTTGATTGGTTGGTTCATTAACTTTTCTACCACTAATTGTAATCTACGGAAGGGGTAATGCTGTGTATCATCATTGGGGATATACAGCAATTTATCAGTCATTGTCTTATCCCTTGAGATCCCTGACTTTACGCTAAAATCTGTACTGTAATTTTAGTTTTATGGTTCTTCGGGTGGGGAAAGGAAAAGGTTTTCATCAAAAAAAATTAGTGAAGTTACGCTATTAATAATTTAGATTATAATTAGTGGTTTAAACGTGTGGACACTCAACTATAAGGACCATTTAATCAAATTCAATAAAAGTCCCCAAAGTTGTTGAGCCAACGAATAAGAAAACGTTATTACAAATTTGGAGACTAGTGTAATAAACAGCCTAATGTCCCTTTCTGTAGATTATAATTATTGGTTCAAAAGTTTGAACCTTTGATGAATTTTGTTTTATTTTTCACAATGTTACACCCCCTCCTTTTTTGGGTGGGTTTAGATTGACCCCTTGCTTTTTATTGGGTAAAAATACATGTATACATGTTGTATACCTAGCTAATGGATTCGTAGATATAGTATTCGTGGATATATTGACAGGAGAAAAATTAGGCTTCTTCAAATGGTCCTCAATTTGTCAATTTGTTCATCCATTAGGAGGGGATGTGGTTATTTGGGGGTATCGTTGTTTTAGCCAGCTTCTAGCATTACTTTAAAAGAATACATGAAAATCTTGTGCAACATCCAAGTAATAATATATCGATTAGTTAGCTACGTAATATTTCTATGTATTTTTAATATATTTGGACTGGTGTCTAGAAAACTTATATTTGCGTACAACTATACCTAATATCCCAGGGGTTCAAAGGGATATGATAAAAAGAACTATTGATTGGTATATATATTTCTAATGATGATAAACAAAACTACCCATTCTGTAGATTAAGATTATATACCATTTATGGAATACTCCATTTAATCACAAAAAGAGATATATAGCTCATCTTTTGAAATTCTTATTTAATTTAAATGGCCCTTTTTAGTACCCCTTTTAGATAAGAAAATTGTTAAAGTAAAAGCTAATAATGTTATAGATTTAAAATAAAAAGAATTAACTTTAGATTGCTAGATCAATATTTAGATATCATATGCGTCCCTAGCTTTGTATTCGTAGTGAGGGATTAGATATATAGCCTAAAACCAAACTGTGGTCTATATGCAACGCAGCTACCCTTAATTTTATCGTTACAAAAAATAACTGTTATATAAAAAGGGGGGGGGGGGGTTCCAAATGAAAAAAAAACCTACCCAAAAGTTGTCTAATTATTGTTGTCTAGGTTTTAGAGCAAAAAATCTTTTCAATTTTTCATTGTTCACCAAATTTTGGTCAGTAAATGAGTAGGATTCTTCGGACTCTAATGGGATAAGACAATGGCCTATAAATTGATCTCCACTAAATTATACCTTATGTAAATTACAATTCGTGGTTGAAACTTTTGGACGTTGCTCAATTTAATGAACCAACCAATCAACATTTAATAAAATTCCCTTAACGATATCATAAAACTTTGGGGACTAGTGTAAAAAAACAGCCCAATGTCCCTTCCCTTCTCTTAAAAATTTGATAAAATATTTAAAACTTGGGAATACAGAGATAATTGATAATATTCCCTCTAAAAAGCAAATCCCTATATTGTGACACCCCATTATTGATTTTTGTCACACCCCTAAAACAAAAACTAAAAGGGGGGGATGTAATTCAGATAACAGGGGTGTAATTTAGATGTAAGGGGGGTGAATACACCCCCCCTCTTCTACACACCTTTGCTTATTAATATAATTCCCATTGATTAAAAAATATTGGCATCTTATTAAGTGATGTCATTGGCTGTTTGTTTGATTTTAAGAAATGCACAAAAAAGTGTAAAAAAATGCTTAAGCAAAAAAATCCATTGAATGAGATTTTGATAGCTGGCGGATATAATGTTTAAGAACAAGGATGACAACATTCTAATAATCAAAGGTTATACACTAAAACGACGGGGGCTAAAATTACATTCCAGGCCCGATGTAAAGCTTTGGTAAAGTGGAGAACTAAACAGGTTCAGTGGGTATTAAGATCTTAATAAACAAATAAAAAACCAATTTATAATACAATTTTTTTAATGGATTTGTTATTACTTGGATCTTACATCAGCTTAACATGTAAAAAAGTGAAACTTGTATCTGGCTAAAATATCTATCCAACCCCTTTAACCCAATTTCCTCCCCTCCTATTGGATGAAGAACTGACCAATAATGTCCATGTTAGCAACCTAAATTGACTTAGATTTTTCCCGTATATTCTATATCCATGTTTTTTTGTAACAAAACTATCTGACCAATTAGGTAGTCTTATATGTAGAAAAGCTTTGCTTTATTTTTTCTATAAAACGGATGCGAAATGTAGAGGCTATCCATCCCGGATTTTTCACCTTCAAAAGTTTCAACGAGGGTGTCAACTTTTAGTATCTTAATATCCGTTAAGTGTTTTGTTAGGATAACATTTTAAATTAAAAATATAAACTCCCATTTAACATACGTTTAATAACCCTTTATAAAATTGATTGATTTGATTTAGTAAGCGGACCCAAAATCATTAATTCTGACAACCCTGATTGGCATCAAGGAATTTTGAGGAAATCCTTTACGGATGGTGCCTTAGCACTCTTTAGATAATAGTTCTTTTAAAACAGCCACTCAAATATTACATATTAGCACTTATTTTTCATTAAAACCAACTTCCCCTTAAAATGACGAAGCTTTTCTATAATTAGGGTCGGTCCGTACGTCTGTACGTAAGCGAAGCATCTCTATTATCAAGTCCTAAAAATTTAAGTATGTTCTAAAAAAGTATCTTGTATTTAATTTGTTTTGCAACAAATTTACTTACAATTTTGTTTAGTCTCGTGTATTAATATTCTGCTTATTCAGTCTTAATGTTCGTTTGTCCTTCCATTTCAGAGCTTCGCTTTTATGGATGTTGTCATCCTTGTTTGTAGCAAGGATAATTATATCCATTAATGAGGCAAAATACTCTGAGGTATTTTAAGGAATAAGACACTGGATAATAAATGGATGTACCAACCCAATTATGATAAATTATGGATCCCTTCTGTAGATTGAAATTCTGGGGAAAAATCACAAAACCTATACGTGTTTTTCAGCTGTCGTTGGGGGGCAACACATCGTAAAATTGATGACCTCTCCATTTGCCCCCCAAATATTATTTTAGATTTATTTCGCTTGTTGGTTATACCTTATACCTGGATTGAAATTATTGCTTGAAAAATTTTGACAAAACAATCAGGATTTGTAAAGTTTTTAGCCAACCAATGAGAGAATGCGTGTTTATAAAACTTTTTCTCGTATTCATTCGAATCCGTTGGATAGAAACCGGTTATCCATGCGAAAAAACTATGTCTAGCATCGTATTATATTCAGCTTTCTACGAATATGAAAATGTACAATCATAAGATTAAAACAAGTTTTTTTTTAGCCCGTGCCTTCGGCACCTCGGGGCTAAAAAAACTGGTTTTAATCTTAAAATTGTACATTCTATATCCGCGGAAAGCTGTTTATAATACGATGCGAGAAATAACTATTAAACAACAAATTTGTAGATTTGGAACTACAAATAGATTCCAAATTATAAATAGCATTAGTGCTTAAAAATTTAAAATGTGCATTTTTCAAAGAAGTTGTATCAACTTTTTTTTTTATAGCTAGCCGGTCCTTTTAGTAAGTAGTAGATGTAAAATTTTTCATAGAATTCAGATATGCAATCGGTTTTTTTGTAGACCTCTTATTTTTTAAGTAATTTAATTTAAAAAAAAAAAAATTAAGTCGATTTTAAGGTACTAAAATGCAACAAAAAAAAGAAAGAAAATGGCCATTATGAACAAAAATAGTAAGATCTTTAATTTGACACCTTACTTTTTCAATTCTGTCAGGTAATTATTGAAAAAATCGATTTTTTTAAACCCACGAGAATAAAAACTTTGAACTCAATTTTATCATTTCACAAGTAAAAAAATATGGGTTCATATATACCTTTAGAATCAGAAAAATATTACGAATCCATTGTAAGCAAAATTGAAAAAAAAAGTTTACAATATAGTATATAAACTACAATAAAAGGAATTATATGAAAATATCATATTATATTGTACAGGCAACGTCTTAACTCTTTAATTGAGTATAAAAATGGGAAGGGGGTATAGAGGGGGTAAAGTGGGGGTAAAAAAGGGAAGACGATAGTGTTGCCAGAACAAAAAATACAATTGGCCATCTTTTTATTTTTTTATTTTTTTACTTTTTTTCAATTTTGCTTACAATGGATTCGTAATATTTTTCTGATTCTAAAGGTATATATGAACCCATGTTTTTTATGTCTGTTTGAGAAAATATTTAGGTCTAAAGTTTTTATTAAACCGAGGTTAAAAAAATAGATTTTTTCAATAATTACTCAACAGAATTTTAAAAGTAAGGTGTCAAATTAAAGATCTTACTATTTTTGTTCTTACTGGCCATTTTCTTCTTTTATTTTGTTGCGTTTTAGTACCTTAAAACCAACTTAATTATTTTTTTAAAAAACTTAAATTACTTAAAAAATAAGAGGTCTACAAAAAAACCGATTGCATATCTGAAATCTATGAAAAATTTTACATCTACTACTTACTAAAAGAACCGGCTAGCTATAAAAAAAAAGTTGATACACCTTCTTTTTAAAGTTTTAGACACTCCTTTATTATAGAGAAACTTCGCCAAAATAAAAAAATCTTTCTTTCATGTTCATTTCCAATCAATACTATCCAAAATTCTGTTTATTTGTCATTTTTTTCATTAAAAATTGATGAGAAAAATATTAAATTGCCTTTAAAAAGTTTCCATGAATTGAATGATGTATTTTAGTATCGAAGCTACTCTAACATGTATTTGTTTGGTCTGTCTGTCTGTCAGTCAGAGTTATCATTTGTTTTCCTTTTATTTATAAATTAAACATGATTTTTATTCACGTGTCAATATTATAAACTGAATACATTTTCCGCTTTTAATTATCTTATTCATCTGGTTTTTGGAATATTGATTCTTATTACATCAAAGTATAATGTTTAAAGCGAAGCATCTGTATATTCTGCTTATTCAGTTCTGTTCTGACACTCGACAAGTGTTAATGTTCGTTTGTCCTACCGTTTCAGAGCTTCGCTTTAATGGATGTTTTATTCCTCGTTTATATAAAAATCGCGTTGATTTTATGAAATTACAAGTTATACTATTATAATGGATATATTATTACTTGGATCTTACACCAGATTTTCATGTTCTCTAGAAAAGTGTAACTTGCAGCGGGCTATAGTAACGAATCCACCTTCCACCCTCTTTTTAACATCCCCTCCTTTCCTAATGTATGAATGAACTGACCAATAAACGAGATCCATGTTAGCAAGCTAAATAGACGACAATTCATCCCCTGTCATAATATCCACGTGTATTCTACATCCATTACTATTGTATATTTTGATGAAAATATTGTTTATATTGTTTTCTTCCCAGAATTTTATATTTTGTCAAATATACAAGCCGAGATATTAGCATTTTTAGTAGCGCGGCTACTCTTTAGTTAGGATCTAGCTAGGATCTAAAGGAATAAGACAATGGTCGATTAATTAATGTACATCCCCAATGATACACAAAATTACCCATTCTGTAGATTACAATTAGTGATTGAAACGTTTGGACACTAACCCAGTCAAAATTCAATAAAAGTCATCGAACAAAAAAACATTATTATAAATCTTTGGGGACTAGTGTAATAAACAGCCCCATGATCCCTCTTTGATTTTTATTATTTTTGCTGTAATATGTATAGTTTAATAATCTATCAACGAAACTTTATTTTATTGGTATTTGTTAGCTTATTAATGCTGCGCTACTCATGGAAATAATTGTCCTATTGATTTCAAATCCTTATTAATCAATTCAGAATGCATATAGTTAATACTTGTATAAACTTAAGACACCATCAATGTAATTGCCAAAATTCAAAGAGATAGGTCAATTGCAGATGATTAATATCCACAATACCTATCAAAATAGCTTGAAATACACAAAAAACAAACCGTGGGCTTCTAAAAATTGAAAAATAAAATAACAGAGAACTTAGGGGATCAGCCAATATTTGAAAAAATTATGTTTAATCCCTATTACCCCTTTCTGAAGATTTAAATTTTTTGTGGAAAAAGTTTTGACACTTCTAGAATTTAGATTATGTAACCTAGCGAATAATGAATATGTTTTAAAAACTTTGGGTACCATTTTAATGTACTTTGGGTAACTAATTGCAATTTTTTCTATTTAGAAGTGAAACAGCTGTTGACCTGTTGAACGCGGAGGCCGAGGTTGCTGTCGACTATACAAAGAAGAAACATGTCTTCAGACTCAAGTAAGTCAACCAATTGCGCGTAGAGATTTAGTCCTTTATCTTTATTTGTTGTTGTTACGCCCCTAGAGGCCTCTCCCCCCCCCCCCCCTGTTACAATTGTAGTTTTAAAAAGAAAAAAGATTTCTTCTAGCAGTGATTTCTCTTGCAAGGATGGTCTTAAAGGAGAACCGTATTGATTCAGTGGTTAGCGAGATCCTTTTGTACACACACACACACACACAGAGATCACTTTTCTTTTTTTTATAAGGATTAACGGTTGTTTTTGAGGGGAAAGTGGGATTTTTTACAATTGCGCATAGTGATTCAAACCTGTACTTTCATTAAAAAGAAGAACTATGTGGGTTCAGCGGTTAGTGAGCTTTTTCGGTACAAATAGACAGACACACACACACACACACACACACACATATATATATATATATATATATATCCTGTTACTTTTAAATAAGGATAAATACTTACTGCTATATTTCAAACTTCGCCCCTAGCCCCTTGCCCTAAGAGGTTTGATCAAACCAATTTTTCGTATTTTAGATTTAAAATAAAAAAGAAAAAAAAATTTTTTTTGGGGGGGGGATTATTTTTGGGAGTGGGGGGGGGGGGTAGTCGACCCCACTATTTTAATTTTAAAAAGAAATTTGTTTTTTGTTTTTTTGGGGGGGTATTTTTCATTTTTTGGGGGGTTAGGGGTGTTCCACCCCCCAAGAAAATAGTTATAAACCTTCCCGGGAACTATGAGAAGCTACCCTGTAAAGGAGAACCCGATCGGTTCAGCGGTTAGCGAGATCAGTTTTTGCACATTAATATCTCAGAAACCTATAAACTTAAAGGGATATGATTTTCTTGGTGTCTACGCATTGACTTTAGCTAGGTTTTAGGCTATTTTGTTAGGTGGTGGGTAAACGGTGATACTATTAACAGTCACCATCCAAAATATATATCAGTTAAGTAGTCAAAAGTACAGATAGCTAACTGTATAAAATAAACAAAATTATAGCACAAAAAAAGCTGTTAAAAAGCCAACCCACCCACCCCTATCTGAAGGGTAATTGTCAAAAAATCAACGTATTTTCGCACTGGTGTGTTAATGCAAAAAATTGTCAATTTCTCAAAATGTAATTTGACCCCATTTGTTATACCCCCAGTGTCAATTACTTGCTTATTTTGGAAAGAAATGATGATCTATCTTATTGGAAAATTATCTAAAATACGATTCATAACTTTGAAGTATGGCTCAGTACCATTTATAATCCAGCGGAATTTAATCGGATTCGGAGTTGTACTGTCTGCTTGTTTGTTTGTACAGAATGATCTCGCTAACCGCTGAACCGATCGGGTTCTCCTTAACAGGTTAGTTTCGTTTATAACTATTTTAGTGAGGGTACCACCACCCTCCCAAGAGAAATCGCCCCTAGAAAAAAATTATCCCCCCCCAAAAAAAATTTTATTTTTAAAAAAAAACTGAAATAAAAAATGTGGTTTAGGGGGGCCCCTAAAAAAATTTTTATTTTAACTTTTTATAAATCTAAATTTAAAAAAAAGGGTTCTGGTATTCAACTCCCGCCTCAAGTGCCACTAGAGGCCTCTAGGGGCGAAGCCGCTAGTATTACTAGAAAGGAATTATATGCTTTTTTATCCATAAGAAAGCTTACTGAAAAGAGAACCGAATTGATCCAGCGGTTAGCAATATCCCTTTTGGTCATTCTAACTAATAAAAAGGGGGAATGGATGTAGAATATACTTGGATATTATGACAGGGGAAAAATTGTCGTGAACTTAGGTTGCTATATCCCCTGTCATTTATTGGTTTATTTGTTTGGGGAAGGGATGTGGTGAAGGAAGTCGTTTTTTAGCCGGCTGTTTGTTTCACTTTATCAGAGAACATGAAAACCTGGTCTAAGATCCAAGTAATAATATATCCATTAAAGGGGGTGAAAAATGGCATATTTTTTTCATAAAAGGAAATTTTCATGCAAAAAATTACTCAATAACTGGTGCAGAATAAATTGCAGTAAAAAAAAGTGCAAATTTCCATCCTCAAATATTAGGCTTCCAAAGCAATAAAGTTACAGGATGTAATATTAGTTTTTCTAGTATGCCTTCGAAACCGATTAATACCCGTTGGAATAGAACCGGTTCTCAGCCATACTAAAATAGTAATAACATCGTATAACAGACATGCACGAATATTGCCTTGCCTAATATTGATATCAAATTCGAAATTAATACCTGTTTTGTTAGCCCGTGCTCTAAATAGCATAAGATCGCACTGGTTCCTATAGGAAGCTTCCCTGTAATGGAGAACTCAATGGAGAACGTTTCTAAGTCCAATTATTATGTATATTTGCCTAGAGAATTAAAATATATGTTTTTACAAAAAAAAAAAAAATCTTAGTCCAAATATCGCAGTAGAAAACGAAATACAGATTGTCCCTCTACCCTAATAACTTTATTGTACACAATGTTAAACAAAAAAATGGGCAAAAAAAGGGTGGGGGCAGGGTAAAGATTAAGGGTTTCCCCATCAGTGCACCGGAAAATAAGAAAATAATGTCTTAATCATAATCAATCAACAAGGAAAATCATAGCCAAAACTAGCACCGCCTAGCGGCACTTTAAATATATTTATGGATGGGAAATTTTTTGATTCGGAGTGGATTTACGCTTCCACAAAATAGTTATAAACCATCCCAGGACCATTGCGAAGGTACACTGTAAAGGAGATACATTTCGGTTCATCGGTTAGCGAGATCCTTCGGTACAGACAGACATCCTGTTACTTTTTTATAAGGATTTTTAAACTGAAAGAGTAAAGGAGAAAATATAGCTTAATACCTGTGGATGTATTGTATACCATGAAAAGCAGAACCAAATTGGTTCAGTGGCTATGTATATCTTAAACAGACATGTTTTATAGAACCTGTAGCTTTGCCGCTTACTTCATTCAATTTGGATTTTTTATGCAAAAAAAAGAATTATTTATCAACAACAAAAATTATAATTTACAAGATTTTTAATGACAACAGAAAACAAGAATTTTTTCAAGATCATCATTTTGATAACAATTTTGTTTGAAATATTTATTTTTTTAAATTATGAAATTATTTTCCCTGGATGGATAGGTGTCTTTTTTTGTGTCCTATTTTAACTTAAAGGAGGTAAAAAAAAAAATTGCTTAAAACCATCCGTAGACTCTAAATCTAAAACTAAAATAAAATATATATATTTTATATGATAGGATAAGCTTTTATGTACGGATTGTGTAATATCCTTGTAATAATATATCCATATTTAGGTTGTCTAATGGTGGAGATTATTTGTTCCAATGCACAGATGGTTTAATATCCAAGTAATAATATATCCATATTTAGGTTGTCTAATGGTGGAGATTATTTGTTCCAATGCACAGATGGTTTAATATCCAAGTAATAATATATCCATATTTAGGTTGTCTAATGGTGGAGATTATTTGTTCCAATGCACAGATGACGAGGAAATGAATATGTGGATCACAGCCATCAACTCCAGGGTAAGACATTTGCACTTTGGGTACTTTTGTAAAAACTTTGGGTACAAGTAAAGTCTGTTTATGTGGATTAACTCCTGGGTAACATTCTCAAACGTTGCTGGTACCCAAAGTTTTATAAACAGGTTTTCTTGTTCGTCGGCTCACAACCTTGGGTACTTATAGTGTCTGATTGATTGATTAGTGTAATTGTAATTGGTTGGTTCCAAACAAACCAATTATTTTAATCTACAGAAGGGATAATTTTAATTATTATCATTGGGGATGTACATCAATTTATTGGCTATTGTCTTATTCCTTTAGAGTTTAGATCCCTTCGTATAGCCTAAGTGACTAATATTAACGTTCCTCTGCTAATCAAAATCATAATACTTAACTTCTCAATAAAGTGTCCAGACTTTTCAACCACTAATTTTAATTTAGGCTGGAGGTGATAGTGGGCCCAGCAAGTCCCAAACTCTGCCCCCGGGTGGTGATAGAAAGGACGAACCCAAGAGAAGATCTTTCTTTACTCTCAAGAAAAAATAAACAACACTATTCTAATAATATTCTAGTTTAATAATGGAATAATAATTGTACAAAATATTCATGTCAAGACATGATTATTATATCTAATATGTGAAAACATCAACTTTTTATTACAAAAGTGCCCAAAATTTTTCCCCTTAAAAAATTTCAAACTAACCCACCGTATTATTATTAATATAAATCTTTAACTCCTTAATGTTTAACTAAATGTTTATAAATCTTATTAAAGCATTTAAAATTTCTAAAAAAGTTACTTTTAAGACCCTTTTAAAACGTAACGGGAGTCTCCAAAAATTGTAATATATAATACAAGAGTGGGTTCTCATATGGAGCACACGAAATCAGGGCTCGACACCTGCCATAAAACCGTCATTTTGGCGGCTAATGGTCCCTGTTAAAGCAGTCAGTGCTTTCCAGTACCTTGGCAAGATCTAAGAAACTGGTTTTTAATAATTAACAGCACCCCGACGGCTAGCAACAAAAGATTCTGCTCATTTAAAATAATTAACTGGTTCAAAATATGCTGAATTTCTTAAGCAAATAATACCAAATAATTATCTTAAATGAAAAACTAATTAAGAATCTTTGCGAATCTTTCTATTAATTATACAAAAAATAAAAAAAATCTTTGAAAAATTTAACTGGACACCAAAATTTAGAAGATTTGAATATTTTCGCTGCCTTAACATAACTAAGAAAGTGTTTAGATTATTATGAAACGAGTGAATATTAATGAATTTCTTGAGAGAAAGTTTGGGTTAAACGTGTAGACTCAGAATGAATGATAGTAGAAATCTTAACAACTTTTTAAATAAATGTTAAAAAAAAAATTTAACTTCCATTCGAAATAAACCTTTTAAATTTTTTAAAAAATGTTTGGATGGGAGAGCGTGAGGGAAGTAATGTACCCTTTTCCAGCCCCTCCAACAATATTATATAACAAAAGAAAAAACGTGGAGTCACGCCTAAGCAACACACCAAAAACAATGAAAAAAGTGGTCCCGCATTTTTTTTTGTTATAAAATATTTTCTTAATACGGCAGCAGATTTTGTATAGTCCAATTCTGTATGTACAAAAAGTTAACTTGCTTACTACAACTATGATTATATATATATATATGATATATTAATGATTGTATTTCACAATGAATTAAAAATTGTTGCTTTTTTTCTTTGTGTGAATTATTAAGGACCTAAAAATGTCCGTTTTATGGCTTATATAACAGTTTTTAGAGTACATTTATTATTGTTTTAAAAATAAAACATATTTTAAATATATCACATTTTTAACATATTTGAATTTATCATAAAACAACTATTTACATCAACTATTATACAGTAAAACATACTTTTCATTTTTTTTATTTTCCAAATAATTGTGAAAGAAATGATTCTGTAAAAAGTGTAATAAACATCATTTTTTAAAAAGATGTACTGTACACTGCCCCTGTTATTTTTTTGTTGTTATTAATCGCCAATAACTAATGTATCATTTTACGTTTTTATGCTTTAAAAAATGTTGATTTTAACATATTCTTTTCAGGTAGCCATTAGAAAAATAAATAAGTTGGCTTAAAAATCATTAAAATTTTCAAAAAAAAATCTTCCAAAGAACAGAAATAATCGCCAACAAACTGTGAGAAAACCACTGCCAGCAATTTTTCTTTTTTAAAAGGAAAATTGAAAAAATGGCTGCCGAAAAAATGTAATGGATCAACATTTTATTTATGCTTATTTTATATGATGCTATTCATGTTTTATTATTATTATTGTTACATAAACCGTTTTTTTTGTTAAGTTAGTGTACATATATATATGAATAAAACACACGGGTCAAGTGTATATCACGGTAAAATATTGCTGGCAACGAAGTCTTTCAGATTTCGGGATTATTACTAGGTTTCTGGATCCAGAAATTTTGTAATAATCCTAGTAACCAGGAATCATTCATTACCAGCAATATTTCATCATGAGTTACACCTGACCCAAACACACTATTATGCTAAAAATTTTCACTTTAGAACTTCTTAAAGCACATTTTTGACATAATGACGTCCCACCTTTCTAATCATTTTTTTGCAGCTATTTTTATTTGATTATTGATATGAAAAATAAGAAAATTTTAATGTTTTTAAGTAGTAAATAACTTAATATTTTATGACCTAGTCTCATTTATTGTTTTTTTTGCTTTAATTATTATGGATGTAAAATTGACAATTGGACATTTTTATTTTTTTTTGTTTGTATGTAAGGTAGAGAAATATGTCTCTCTCTCTCTCGCGTAATTAATAATATTGCGATTATAATAAATAAATCCTATAAATTTGTATTTAAACAGTTTTTTCTTATTGAATCCGAAGAAAAGTTGTTCTATAATTAACTTTGTCTGTCCGTTAGTTGCCAAGATTATGCCCGTCGTTGTGATATTCAAAGTAACACTCTTCTAGGGGTGTAGTTAAATACTTGTTAACAATGATGACAACATCCATAAAAGCGAAGCACTGAAATGGTAGGACAAACGGACATTAACACTTGTATAATGTCAGAACTGAATTATCATAATAAGAAAGTATAAGAGTCGAAGCAAAATTGTAAGTAAATTTGTTGAAAAACTGCTTGATGCAGAATAATGTTTATGGACATACTTACATTTTTAGGACTTGATTATAGAGTTGCTTCGCTTATAATATTGTACTTTGGTGTCCCAGGAATCTATATACCAAACATCAGATCAAACGGATAATTAGATCACATAAAAAATAGTTGTTAAAAAATTAGAATATCAACATGTTTAAAATGAACCTACGGACATTCTGGTAATGATTATAGAGTTGCTACGCATTCTAAATCGTACCAAACTACTACAGCAATGACCATGCAAAGTTTATAATTTATAGGACAATTCTAACATGCCTAAATCAACGAAGAAAAGCTATCTATCTCGGACCGATCCTAATTATAGAAAAAGTAAAAATTATTATTTTAATCTTACTGGTGGTGATGATGACTAGGATGGTACATTATGACAACTTATATATTAAACTATGGTCCAATTTTTGTATTTGTAGCAGTCAGTTAAAATCCTTTTTAATCCTATATTCTATTAACATGATCTTGCACATTATAAAAAGTAACAGGATGTGTGTGTGTAGCGTAGCTTTGATAAAATAATTAACTTTGTAAAAAAGAAACGCTCAGAAATAAAGTTTTTTTTTGGCGCTTCAAGCCACTTACAATGAAAAAAGTTCTAATAATCGAACTTAATTTAGGATAACCAGTACATTGTTTAATGATGATAAACAAAATAAACCAGTTCAATCAACCAGACAGGTTGCTGTTCAATTAATTTTAACCAATTTTAGAACTGCTTTGCACGCCACTGCTTTTCATAAAAGCCATACAAATCATCTTTATAGATTGACAGAATGTGAACAATTTTTACAGGGAATTCATATATGTATAATATATTTATATTCATCTGTGGCTGTTTTTAAACCATCCTGAGCTATCAGGGATCTAAAGGGATAAAACAATGGCCGATAAATTGACGTACATCATCAATTATGATACACAAGATTACCCATTTTGTAGATTTAAATTAATGGTTGAAACTTTTGAAAAATCAACCTCATGAATCAACCAATTAAAATCAATAAAGTCCCCAAAGTTGTTAGGCTAACAAATAAGAAATAGTTATTAAAACTTTGGGGACTATAAACAGCCCATTGTCACCTTTTTCTGATTTTGTACCCTTCAAATTTGACTTTGTTAAAACATTTGATGATAGTTAATAAAGAAATACATTTTTATTATATTCTTTAAAATTTATTCTTGAAAATAAGAAAATATTTTTATTTTTATAAAATTTGACTAGTTACTGCTTGGTTCGTACAAAATAGGCAAAAAAAACAGATGAACAAATTCTAGAAATCTTGTCCTTGACTATATAAACATAAAAATGATCTAGTACTTTGTATAACAAGAAAAAAATGAAAAATCACATTACTACCCTGTAGAAAAATAAACTAAATACATTATTTATATATAAAAAGATGGCTATTAGCATAATTGTTTTGGTTTGAAAATCAGTGCAATATGTTTTTGATAACTTTAAATGTGTTTAATGCAAAAATTTTGAGCAAAAAAAGCATTTTTTCAGGAGAAGGATTCCATAAAATGGATAAATTAAACTCAAAAAATTGCACAAAACATGGAAACTTTATCAGCAATATTTTAGCAGCAAAGCGTGACACGAAAGCTTTCAGACACAAAAAAATTGTTGGCAACGCAGCGTTAAAGGGGAGGAAACGAGGACTGTGGAAAGAAAAAGGGGAGATGGGAGATGACGTCTTTTTTCTGTAGTAAGCGGCATTTGCACAAAGTTGCTTACGCGGCATTTGCGCTAGGTTGATTATTCGTGGCAGTGAAAAAAATGCGCAAGTTGTGTAATCACGTGCGCATTGTTGAAATTTTTGGCGGGAAAAGTTTTCTAGAATCTTGAGCATCTTTGAGCACAGCTGGTCACACATGAGGCATACACACGGGCTCCATTGCCTCCAGGGCAGATGGCGATGCAACTGTCCAACTTTCCACCGGGGCAGAACTTGGTGTTGCTGCGCACAGAGTTGCCACCAAAAGCAGGTCCGACAGCTGGGGATTTGCCGTTACGGCGTTGTCTGGCCTCATAGGCAGCTTGATCTAAAAAAAATATTTTGTGAAATACAATGAAATTAAATTAGCATTTCTGATTCTATATCACTATAAATAGTTAATTTACTCCTTGACTATAGGTTGAGCGAAGGTATAAAAATAGCCTAAAACCACTCAAAGACATCTGAAAGCTTTTAATAGATAGGGTTAAAGTATAATGAATCAAGCAACTCAATACCTGCGGGATTGCTGCCAGCAGCTCCAGCACCATCACCGTTAGCATATCCAGCCAAAGAATCAGCTGCAGGGTCATCATAGCTTGGCAAGGACTCATCATATTGGGCAATATCAGTAGAACTTTCATCTCCAGGGGCTCCTAGATAACAATTATTAGTTTTAAAAGCCTGTATGAACACCATGTGCAAATTCAAATTATTTTACAAAGTCAACAAGAACAATTTGTACATATTTACATAGCTTCACTTGATGATAATAATGTTTTGGTTGAATGAGAAAAAGCGAGATCTTGTGATATTTACAGTTCATCAACACATTCAATAATTAATGATGTCTTCAAATGGTCTAAATCAAAAAGTGTAGTTTTAATTCATACCGTAATCAGCACCGGCAGCACCAGGGGCAGCATAACCATCAACACCAGCTCCAGGAGCATCATAGCCTAGGGCAGGATCACTGGCTCCAGCACCGGCACCACCTGATAATATAACATCCTGTTAAAGATTGGTACTGGCATCATTTAATACCTATATTTACAACAACTTTAAATAGATAGAAACTGCTAACTTAAAATATTTACAAAATGGCTTGCTTTGTTGCATCAAGTTCAATGTCAGTTATGTAAAGGAAAAAATTGTCTATGGGTGATTTCATGTTTCCCAATTATCATGCATTAAAAACTCGTAGAAATTAAATGATGCGGAAGTAATTACCAAGAATCAAAGAGTTGGTTGTCTGTTTGGGCAACAATGGAGACATTGGCTATAACAGGCTGTAGTACCTGACATTTAAGAATCATGAATTACAGTCTTGCACATACAATACAATTGACAGGTAGTGAAAAAGCCTGTATGAAAACCATGTGAAACCTAAAGGCCACACTTTCTATCTGTTGTTGTTTACCTGGGCCAGCATATCCAGCATCAGCAGAGGCGCTGTCAGTAGTGTCATACTCAGCATAATCAGGGAGTCCTGGTACCATACACAATATTTATATTCAGTCAATGAGAGTTACTACAGAATCAGTTAAATACTATGAATTTTAAATACTTAAAAAGAAAAAGAAGCTAATACAGATCTTGGTATTTCGCTCAAGAAAAATAATTACTCAATTATGACAGCAATGGCAAAAAAACCATGTAAACATACAGGGATCTTGAATTTATGTGCCCCCAATGATAAAGAATAAATTACCCCTTAAATAGATTAAAATCATTTGTGGGAAAGTTTATTTCCCATCCTCCCTGCAAAATATTAACCATTAAATAAAAAATAAGTAATAATCACAGGGAGGGAAGGGACATTGGGCTGTTTATCACATTAGTCCCCAAAGTTTCATATTAACGTTTCCTTATTCGTTGGCTCAACAATTTTTGGGACTTTACTAGATGTTGATTGGGTGGTTCATTAAGTTAAGTGTATAAACTTTTCAACCACTAATCGTAATCTAAGGAAGGGTAAATCATTATCATCATTGTGGATTTACATAAATTTATCGGCCATTGTCTAACCCAATAAGATCCAGTAAATAATCATAGAATCCTGGATTTTAAAAGTCAAAATATGTATTGGAACAAGTTAGGTGTTAAATGTTGTGTTTCTGCCTGTGGTAGCATCACTGTCTTCAGTGTATCCAGGAAGGGGGGCTTCGCCTGCAGCATAGTCGTCAGATGCCGCTAAATATCCACCAGACTCAAATGCTTGTCTAAAAAATATAAATTACAATCAGATTAGATTTTCAAAGATCCCAGTAACAGCTGGAGGATTCTTTTTTTCAATTTGTATTTCTAAAGTGTATTGGATTCATAAACAAGTTATCTCACAAAACTTTGGGTACTTTTATCAATGCTTGATTGATTGATGGAATGCAACAAACAGTATCCAAACTTTTCAACCAATGATTCTCATCTTTATAGTGGGTATTCTTCAAAGGGTACATTAATTTACTAATACTACTTTTTATAATACAAAGTAGAACAATGTCTGTCTGTCTGTTTGTTTGTAACGAAGGATTTCGCTAACAGCTGACCCGAACGGGTTCTCCTTTACAGGGTAGCTTCTCATAGGTCCTGGGAAGGTTTACAACTATTTTGGGGGAGGGTACCACCACCCTTCCAAGAGAAATCACAAAAAAACAGAAAATTGAACGCAACATAGATATATTACATATTTGAAATAAAAAAAAGTGCCACTAGAGGCCACTAGGGGCGAAACCGCTAGTACTACATATGCTAAAGATGTTTATTTAATGTTTTTTAAGATTGGTTTTTTAGGAGGTAATCTATCTGAATCAACCTATTAAGACATGATAATAAATCAGAGTTCTACTGGAAAATTATGTAAAATTCTCAACTCATTAACACAAACAAAGCGTCAAACATGAGAACTCCACGCAAAATTTTAGGTATTTTTACAAAGCAGTGAAATTTTGCACAAATTTGGATTGGCAAAAATTTTTTTCTAAATCCCATCTAGCTATATAAAATTGTAAGGTTTTATTGTTTGTCTGCTAAGATCTCGCTAAACACTGGCTAACTTCAGGCTATTTAATTCTTAAATTTAAGCTTTGTGATGGTTTTAGGCTAATTTATTTCTAAATATAAATATTAGGTTGGGTTATTTTTCTTCCCATTAAATTCTTGATAGATATACTTATTTGAAAGCTATGTACTCCTATAATATTAGATATACCTACAGATAAGTTTTATCCTATTATATAAAGTAGCTTTTTTGTCTGTAGCTAATGATCTCGCGAATGGCTGAACCGATATGGTTTTCCTTTACAGTAAAGCTTCTTATAGGTCCTAAGATGGTTTTAGGCTATTTCATTTTTATAAAGAAGTCTGGGTATGGTGTTATGCTATTTCTTCCCTTATATATCTCTTAGAATATAGAGCCAGAATGTTAGGGGGGCAACCGCTAGTTTAATATTAAAATTGCTAACATTTGCTATACATGATTTTTCCTTTTGCAAGAATATGAATTCTTGCAGTGATAATTTGATTTCTTCTTTGAATTTTAATGGCTCTATCTATCAAAATGAAAAATCAAAAAGGGGACAATTTTGTCCAAAAATAGCGAAGCAACATATTTTACAATTTTAAGATGTACAGTAAACTGTAATACTTTATCATTTGAAATTTAATTAAGGGATCTTAAGGGATAAGACAATGGACACCATATCCTATGCTGATATACAAATTTACACCGTTCAAAGATACACAATTTTTGAAACCAACCAATTTTTATCAAATATAAGTACCCATTGTTTTATAGCCAACGAATAAGATAAATTGTCATTAAAAAATTATGAAATTTTATGATAACGTTTTCTTATTTTTTGGCTTAACAACTTTGGGGACTTTCGAATTTCGATTTGGTTCATTAAGGTGAGTGTCCAAACTACTGATTTTAATCTACAAAAGGGGTAATTTTGTGTATCATCATTGGGGATGTACATCAATTTATTGGCCATTGCCTTATCTCTTTAGATCCCTGGAACAAAACAGTATCTATAGAGTAGCAGCGCTGCTTACAATTAGGTGGGAATTGAGTTCAAAGTATTCTGATGGAATCGTGAGATAATTTTCAAACATTTTCTACGAATTTTCACAAATTTTCAACCCTTGCAGTTTTTTGCGAAATTTTGTGTTAAATATTTGAATATTGGCAGAAAATACAGAGGGAAGGGGGTGATGTTCTAAAGAAAAATTACACACATATCAAAGAATATTGTGCCCATAATTAGCAAATTACTGGTTCCCAAACTTTTATTCATTCATTGGATTAAAACTTTTGGGTCTTTTATCAAATTCTCATTGAGAAGTGCAAATCATTTCTATCTACATTCTACATAAGGGGTAATTTTGTTAGGTAAAATTGAGGGTTGTAAATTAATTTATCATTAATGTATTGTCAATAAATCACTGAAAATGACATTTTCGTTACAAAATAATGATTGTAAAGCAATTTGAAATAATATAGCAAGTTTATGCACATTTTCTCTGCCTCTCTATTCTAGCGTTAAAATCTTTTTCAAAGTACATAATACTACATAATACTAGAAGATAAATTAGCGGCTACGCTCCTAGAGGACTCTAGGGGCACGTAAAATTGTTCAATCACATTAAATCAGCTATTTACCAAAAATATTATTTTTTCGCCGATAGATGGTGATGGTTATGTTTTTAGCCAATTGCAAAAATGTCCACAGGGCGGCGTTTTGAAATTTTTTTGAATTTTTGTCTATTTCTCTGGGGAGAGTGGTGGTAACCTCCCCCAAGTTAGTTATAAACCTTCCCAGGACCTATGAGAAGCTATCCTGTGAAGGAGAACCCAATCAGTTCAGCAATTAGCGAGATCCTTCGGTACAAACATACAAACACATAGACATCCTGTTACTTTATTATACGGATTTAAAAGTAATATTATAAGAATAATAAACTAGTGGCTGCAAACGCCTCTAGGGGCGGCTTTGTAATTAAATTTTGAAAAATTATCCTGAAACCATCCCAAGACTTAAATCTTAAAATAAAATTGTCTAAAACTGCTTTAAGAACTATGTAAAGCTTTCTTGAAATGAAGAACTCAATTGGTTCAGTAGACATCAAAATCTCAAGCTTTAGATATAAAAACCTTACTACTTTAAATTAATGAATAGAATAAATTTTTTGGTTTCATTAAACATGTACAGACATATAGACAAAATTAACCCTTATGTAGATTAAAATTAGTGGTTGAAACGTTGGAAAACTCAACTTAATGATTCAACCAATCAAAGTTCAAAGCCCCAAAGTTCTTAGGCCAACGAATAAGAAAACATTAATATAAAACTTTGGGAACTAGTGTATTAAACAGCTCATTGTCCCCCCTCTGTCTCTGGATTGAGATAGAAAGATATTAAAGCAAAGTTTATTGTCTCTTTGCTAAATATTTGGCACAATTGGTGAGATATTTTCATATTTTTTGCAAAATATTTTTTTGCAACCTTTGCGCCCGAATATTAAATTCATACAGTGACATATTTGCAGGGAGGGAGGGAATAATGAATTGGAAAGTATACTGGCCCCAAAAGTTTTACAAGCTTTTAAACTTTGGGGACTTTTATCTTGATTTTTAACAAATATTTTAATTCTAAAGATTAATTAGTATAGAGAATTTTCTAGAAAACTTCAGGGATCTAAAGGGATAAGACAATATTAAGACGTTATTATAAAACTTTGGGGACTAGAGTATTATATTATTCGTTATCTTAAAAATTTGGAAATTTTCTTTAACTTACGATTGGTTGGTTCAAATTAGCAATTTCTATTCTGTTCAACAAATAATTTAAATTTAATTTCGACATTTTAAAAAGACTGTTGATATAGTGTAAGCAATGGCAGATTTTGCAAAGTATAATTTCTACAAATTTCTACAATTTTGTGAGAACTTCTTATTAACAGGAAAAAGGTTTGATGGCGAATTCAATGTTGAAATATTTTGTCACCTCACCAAATATTAAGAAAATATTGACAAAAATTCTGAAAAAATTGTCCTATTTGCAGCAAAATTACTTTAAAAACTCTTTCATTAGGAATCTGAAAGTATAAGACAAAAAACGATAAATTAATAAACATCCCCAATGATGACAAACAAAATTACTGCTGTATATTAAAATTATTAGTTGAAAGGTTTAGTTAGACACTGCGAGTTTAAACCGCATACTTAATCAAGATTTAATGAATTGCCCAAAGTTTATAATCCAACGAATGTAAGAACGTGTTTATAGAATTTTGGGTAAAGGTGTAATTTACAGGTCATTGTCCCCTCCCTCCTGAGTTACATTGACTAAGAGAAATAAAGTATCCTACTATATAAAGTAGTAAGTTTTTTGTCTGAAGATTAAGATTTCAATTATTATGGAACTAATTGAGTCTTTTTTTTTTAAAGGAAATTTAACATTGGTCCCCTGGGTGGTTTTAAACGAATTTTCTGTTTTAGTTTTAGGCTATTTCTGTGAGTAATTAATCCTCTATTTATTTACAATTGTATGTATACAAATCTTTCACTCTGACAACAAATATTACAAAATATTTTGCACTTAGTTTTCCTTGAATTCTATATTGAATGCAGGGATTTTGTGATAGGACAATTAACGATAATAATCTTTTAATCTATGATTAAGGCAAGGGAGTGAGGGGACTTTGGACTGTAAATTATACTGGTACCCAAAGTTTATTAAATCTTCATTGGTGGATTTAAATCAGTGGTGTCCAAACTTTTTCACAAATAATTTATAAGTTTAGAATTTTTTGTGGGAAGATTTTTTTATTGTTTCCTTGCCCCCTGATTTGTATGGGAATTAAGCTTTAATTTTACTACTCTAAATTCTAGCAAACTGTTTAAAAGCGAAGCTTTTCTATAATTAGGGTCTATACGTCCGTACCTAATGGTAGCTCTTATCATTTATTAGCCACGAGGGACCGAAGGCAAGGGCTCACAAAACTGGTATAAATATCAAGATGTTTAATTTTATATACGGGCAAAATTGCGATGCTATACATGATTTTTCAGTATGGCTGAGAATCGGTTGTAATCCAGCGGATATAAATCGGTTTGGAAGCCATACTGGAAAACATTAATTCGAAGTAGGTATATGATAATCGAACCAGTGACTCATTTGAAAAGTTTGTAAGTAATGGTAACTTTTATTTAATGTCATAAAGTCGCCAACAAAATTCATTAACAACGCCGGCTCATGTCACGTCACTTGCTACACACACACACACGCACAACAGTAAGAAATTACCTTGCTTGATTTCTTCTGTTGTTCCTTCTGTTATTTCTTCTGCCCCCGCGGTTATTTCTCCTGTGCAAAAAAAATCATTGGTTAAAAAATTTGGAGAACATACCGGAATACAACCAATCATAATTAAATAAAAGTACCAAGAATTTTTTAGCCAACGAATAAAAGAAGGTGGTTATAAAACTTTGGATACCAGAGTTTTATTTTTCTTTGCTGACAATAATTACAGCTGTTTTATATAATATTTGTTTTAAACCTCGATAGTCTGACTTGATCTTTACTAGTATAAAACAAAGATAGAGAGGGGACAATAGGCTGTATAATACACTAGTCCCCAAAGTATTTTAATAACGTTTTCTTATACGTTGGCTTAACAACTTTGGAGACTTAAATTAATTTTAATTTGTTGTTTCATTAAGTTGAGTGTTCAAACGTTTCAACTTTCAACCACTAATTTTAAGAAGGTGGAATTTATCAGTATCATCATTGGGGATGTAAATCAATTTATCGGCCATTGTCTTATCCCTTTAGATCTCTGAGTATTAAATGTCAACAACCTTCTGACAACCAACTCTTTTGACGGCTTTTGAACAGGGCAGGGTTGCGCCTGTTTAAGTGCCAATGTATTCCCCCTACATTTGCTTTTAATGCAGTAGGTGGAGATTGGAATACTTACACATAAGCTGTATAACCATTTTTTAAAGTCTTTACTTATGCCGCGGCTTGGGCTTAAAACGAATACCCAAGAACTTTCTGCTTTCAGCTAAAGTTGTGAAAACAAATATTTAGTCATTTTATCAAAATATTTTCAAAAATATAAATGACTAATGATAAGCCAATAAACAGACTAAATTACCAATAGTAGGCCAGTATATATTTCAATTGACCATTGACAGGCCAGTATTCATTTTAATTGACCAACCGTAGACCATTATACATTTTAATTGGCCGATGGTAGGCCAGTATACATTTTAATTGACCAATGGTAGGCCAGTATGGCGTCATTTTTATAGGCACTATAAAAAGCTTCATTGAAAGAAAGTCTATAAAAAAATCAGAAAGTGACGTCACAAAAATGAGGGATTATCCATCTAATTTTTAGGAGTTTTCTTTGCCACTCCTCCTCTCCTAATCTCTCATTTTTATGACGCCAGAACTTTTTTTGATGGACTTTCTTCGTCTTTTTCGTTGAAGAAGAACGGGTACCTATTGTTATGAGCAGGGCTATGATGATGTCCATGATCTCCGTCTCTGCCTTGCCGGCGAAGTCCTCGTGAGTCAGCCGCGGCCAGACTAGCGGCAATCAGCAGGGAACCAAGGATCAGAGTCTAAATAAAGAAAGAATTAAAATCATTGAAAATTTTCATTTTTACCCAAGTTCATAGTATTGCTAGCAAGATAGAGAGAGGGCATAATTGGTTGTTTATAACCATAGTCCCCAAAGTTTTCTTATTTGTTGGCTTAACAACTTTGTTTAAGCTGAGTGTTCTAATTTTAATCTACAGAAGGGGTAATTTTGTGTATCATTAATTAGAATATACATACATTTATTGGCCATTGTATTATCCCTTTATATCTCTAAAAATTCTAGACACCCCATTACTCAAGCTACAAGCTCTATTTTTTAAAACCATAAATACCATGTTTGTGCCATTTATGGTTTAAGAGCTAAGTTTAAAAGTGTGAAAAAGGTTGAAAATGCAAATTGTGAGTAAGTGATATAATCATTACATTGTGCTTACAGATGCCTGTTTGTTTACTAAACCTTATCCTACAAAATAGTGGAAAAGTTAACCCCTTTCAAAGTCTTAAATCTGTAAATAAATTACTGTAAAACAACCACAGGATTTATGTGAAGCTTGTCTAAAAAAGATAATGCAATTATTTCAGTAGTTACTGAGATTTTAAGCTTAAAGACAAAAACCCTTATTACAACTTTATAGATGAATTCATTTTTCTTAAAATAGCTGATCCACAAAGCTAATCTTTTTTTATTAGCATCCTATTAAAATATAACTTTAAAATACACCATGAAATTTTCAAAAATGCTAAAAATGAGAAGTAAAGAAACCCAAAATATTAAATAAAACTTCTATTAACCTTGAAAGTCTTTTCAATTCTAAGATGTATTTTTTTGGAATTTTGGCTAAAAAATTTAATAATGCAATTTGTTTGTAACTTAATATCTTTGAATTAAATAATATTGCTTATCTTCTTATTATATAAAGTAGTAAGAGTTTATAACTATAAATCGATTGGGTTTTCTATTTTAGGATGGGATGGCTATAAGTTATTTTTCTAGCCCTTTTTTGACCTTCTGAGTCACTAGATGCTAGGGTATATCCTCTAATAGAGAATAATGTATCAAAATTCACAGTTCTATGTTAATTTTTTGAACAATCTGAAAAAATATTTTAACAATGTATGCGATGAAGTACAATTATTAATCTTACCAAAGCCTTCATGTTGCTACAAGAACTGCAAATACTCGTCTGATGAGCATCTCCTGTTCACAGCTCTTTTTAAACATTAATCAGCTCCGTCCCCAGAGGGGGAAGCTTGCAAGGAACGTCTTACGCGGCATTTACGCGGCACGGCGCAAAAAAAGCCCGCGTAGAGTTGTGCGCATGATGGGGTAAAAACTGTGACCAAGAAAAAAATGTGCAAAATTATTGGCAAAGACGAACTAACCGTGTTGGGTAAAGTTACTAATGTCGGAGTTTTTGTAAAACTGCGAATAATTTTATGACCAAAATGTCATATTTGCAGGTTCCAGAAATATCTGAGTGTGTCTAATTTTGGCCATATATATTTTTTTTTGAGAGGGGGCTAGTATTTTTAGTTTTTTGCATGGTTTTTTCTTACGTTTTGTTAGGTTACATTTGGTACATGGTGGTGGCCCCGCAGGGAGAGTGCACTGTATATTGGGAGAGTGAAGAAAAAAGCATTTATTTATTTCATTTCATAACTGTATCAGTTTCTGTCCTGTAATTAGGGGCTAATTCCCTCAAAGTGCCTTGTTGAGCACAAGTTAAGTTAGGTTAGAGGTTATAATAGGTACAGGTTATCCCCGTAGGAGAATGGCACAGCAGTTATACACTCCTTAGGGTTAAAAGTCCTGCCGCACATGAGGGAAAGCACCAACATTTTTCTAACAATCTTTTCTTATAATAAAGTAACATGATGTCAATCTGTCTGTTTGTACCTCAGGTTTTTGCTAACAACTGAACCATAATGGTTCTCCTTTACAGTGTGGCTTCTAATAGGTCCAGGGAAGGTTTATAACTATTTTGGGGGAATGTACCACCATCCTCCCAATAGAAATCACAAAATATAAAATTTTTAATGCAAGAGACTTAATCGCAACATAGCAAATATCTAAAGCTAAAAATCTTGAAAATTGATGGTTCGAATGGATTGAACTTAATAGGATAGCTTTTAAATTGTAAGGGGGTGGTTTTAGTCTATTTTCCTGAAATCTCCCATATATTGTGGCAACACCACTGTTGTCTAGTAATACAAGGGTTGCTTGAACACAGGGATCTAAAGGGATAAGACAAGGGCAGATAAATTGATATACTTCTCCAATGATGATACACAAAATTACCCCTTCTTTAGATTACAATTAGTGGTTGAAACGTTTGGACACTCAACTTCATGAACCAACTAATTCAATAAAAGTCCCCAAAGTTGTCAAGCCAACGAATAAGAAAACGGGAACCAGTGTAATAAACAGCCCAATGTTCCCTCCCTTCCTGGGTAGAACAACAACAAGAGGGCAAGGGGTGAGGGGGAGGGTGGCTATGAGAAATTTTGAGTGGATAGATAGATGATAGGGTTGAGGAATTATGAACCGGACACACGGCATACAAATATTGTGTAACACAAATAGATATATTATTTACTGGATGTTACACCAGATTTTCATGTACTCTAATAAAGTGTACTCACAGCTGGCTAAGATAACGAGACTCCTTTTACCTTATCCCCTCCCCTCCTACTGGATGTCGAATTGACTAATAACTAAAATCCATGTTGGCAACCTAAATTGACGAAAAATTTCCTCTGTAAATATATCCACGTTTTTTTTAACCATTGTAACACAGGTCAAGTAATTGTGTCAAGAGCAACTATTCAAATTGTGCTTTATAAGTACAATTTGACAAAATTATCGGCACTTTCAAGCAAAATGTCTTGTTGACATTAATAATACCACTCCCCCATATGTTACAAATAAAGAACTTGTCCTAACTTTTGTGATTTTTTAAAATTAGCTGCTCGGTATTTTTAGTAAGTAGTAGATGTAAAATGGTCCATAGAATTTAGATATGCAATAGTTTTTTTTGTAGACCTCTTATTTTTGAAGTAATTTGAGTTCTTTTTAAAATTAAGTTTGTTTTAAGGTACTAAAACACAACAAAAAAGAAGAAAATTGCCATTATTAACAAAAATAGTAAGATCTTTAATTTTACACCTTACTTTTTGAATTCTGTTAAAAATTATTGAAAAAATCAATTTTGTTGAAGCACGGTAAATCAAAACTTTGAACTTGGGAGCTCGTAACAAGCAACAAATACTACGATAGCACTGCTCAGGTTTTTTTTTTCGAACTCAAGTTTCAGTGAGATGTGAATATATGATTATTTTTAAAACATGGATAACTTCCATGAAAAACGAATCTATGAAATCACGGCAGGACTAATGAACATTTTTGTTGTCATAGGAATCAGTATTTTTAAAAATTAGATCAATAGGATAATTATATCACATAAAATTTTGTTGTTAGAAAAATCAAATTGTTTGAAGGAATGTACAGACTTTTCTTAAACGATTATAGAGTTGCTAAGCCTCCTAAATAGTACCTAACTGCTACAGAAATTATCTTGCAAAGTTTGAAATCAATTGGAAAATTATAACATGTCTAAATAAAAAAAATAGCTAACCTTATGAAAGGACGGCCATATGGACGGATGGACAAACCCTAATTATAGAAAAGCTTCGCTTTAAAAAATCCAAAATGTCCATTCTTTTCTCAATTATATTAAATAATATGTATTGACCACTGAACCAAAAACTTTATGCAGAGCACTTTTTTTTAACAGGGATCTAAAGGGATAAGACAATAGCCTATAAATTAATATACATCCCCCATTCTAAACAGAAATTTACCCCATCTGAATTAGTTGTTGAAACGTTTAGACCCTCAATTTAATGAACCAACCAATCAAAATTCAATAAAAGTCCCCAAATTTGATAAGCCAACAACACTATTTAAAAACTTTGGGGACTAGTGTAATAAACATAACAATGTTCTCTCTCTCCCTGACATTTTTAACCCACAATTACTTTTGAAAATGAAACAAAACAGATAAAAGAATAATATGATGTTTCAAGGAAAATTATATGTAGAAAATTCATCATTTGAAACAGATTTAATGCTTCATAGAAATAGTTTTACAAATGCATTAATTAAACATTTGGAATATACAGTAAATATACAAAATTCAGACGTCATAGCTTTATATTTCTTGGGAGGGAGAAATTAAGACATCTCATTAGGGGGGGTTAATAGAATTTTTTTTGGAGGGGGGGGGGGCAGCTAAGTGGTAAAATGGCGCAATTTTTTTTAGAGATTCTTATGACACCCTTAACTATAGTTATGGATACAAATTTAGAAATAAATTATTCCAATTTCTTCTGGGGGTTATTAACCCTATAACCCCCCCCCCTTTCCTCATTATTTTTGGACAACTAGGGTTAAGTGAAATATTTGGACAAGAACGACAAAGCATAGGGATGCTCTAAATCATATAATTTATTTAGCTATCTAATTCTAATTTATCTTAGTTCTTTATTTATTTTTAGTTCTTGATGTTTGCCAGGTCTTTCTTATTGATGCCAAATTGGCTAAGATTGTGTTAGAAACCTGGTTAAAGTGTCTATAGAAAGGTTTTTACATGCCCCATCAAAAACTCTAAACAATATTAGATCTATCTACAAGATTTAAAGAACTTAAGACGGTTTGTTCTTTTTCAAGAAACGCAAACTTATCTTAATCTATAATACAAAGTAGAACGATGTCTGTCTGTTTGTCTGTCTGTTTGTTTGTTTGTAGCGAAGGATCTCGCTAACCACTGAACCGATCGGGTTCTCCTTAACAGGGTAGATTCTCATATGTCCCTGGAAGGTTTATAACTTTTTTGGGGGAGGGTACCACCACCCTCCCTAGAGAAATTAAATTTTTTTTAAATTTCTCAATTTTAGAAAGAGAGTTCAACGAAAAACAAACATCAAACGTAATTTTTTTTACTTTTTCTTTTAAAATCTAAAATAAGAAATTGAATTATTAAATTCGACTCTCTCCTCCTCAAGTGCCCCTAGAGGCCTCTAGGGGCGTAGCCGCTAGTTTGTAATAAAATATTGACTTTCCTGGTAGAGCAAATTTCTCCACAAGGGCTAGGTCTCGAGTTCCACTGCTCTGGAGAGGTGAGTAGATTCAAAATTCAATATTGTTTTCTCATTGTCATTGCTTGGGCATAAATTGTATTATTTTTTTTATTAGTTTTTGGCCAAAACTGTAAGGTTTGTATTGAAAAAAGTGAAGCGATTGGTTTTTTTTCAACATCCTTTATTTACACAGATTAATTTCCTATTTGTAAAGAACTGTATACCCCCCTTCCAACCCTTTATAAAATATGCAGCTTACACCCTTGCACCCGGATATTTGGACCTAGCGAATGGGAATTCACAGGGACCTACAGGGATAAGACAATGGCCTATAAAGTGATGTACATATATCCCCAATGATGATGCACATGATTACCCCTTATTTAGATTACAATGAATGGTTGAAAGGTTTAGACACTCAAACTAATGAACGAATAAGGAAACGTTATCATAAAACTTTGGGGATTATTAAAATAAACAGTGCAATGTCTTTCCCTCCCTGGGGGAAATGATCATCTATCAACCAAATAAAAATGACAGTCTCTCAAATTTTTATAAATAATTTGAATTACAATTCTTGAAACTTGAAGTGTACTACTACAATTGATATATCATCACTTGGATGCTGCACCAGATTTCCATGTACTCTAATAAAGTGAAACTTGCAGCTGGCTAAAAAAAGCTACCCCCATCCAACTATTTACCACATCCTCTTCCCTTCTACTGAATTAACGAACTAAGCAATAAATGAAGTCCCAACCTAAATTGAAGACAAATTTTCCACTGTCAATATATCCATATTTTTTATATCCATCTGTACAGCAGATTGACGAATAATGATTTAATAAGGAAATTATTTATAACAAGGATGATAACATCCATAAATTATATACACGGTGTAGGACCGAGATTCGAACCCATAGCATTATACACAATAGCTATCCGGCTTTTAATTTAATTTTATAACCCTTAAGGGGCAGAAGGAACGGGCTAACAAAACTGGTATTATTTTTATAATTTCTATTTTAATATTCGTGGATAAATTGTCTGTAATACGATGTTATATATCCTTTTTTAGAATAGCAGAGAACCGGATCTAACCGACGGGATAATAATCGGTTTCGAAGCCATAATGGAAAGCATTTAATCTTTCTTGGTTTGCTTACAATTTTACATCATTTTTACACCACCATTTGCATTAACCAGGCCGGGCTTTGCAGCCGCAGATATTTATGGCGGCTTTGGCTGAAGATTGGTCAGTTACTTAAAGCTTCGGATAGTCTATAAATAATGAACAGCTGAACGTCCCCTCCCTCTCCACTAAAAAGATGCAGCTGAACAAATCTGTGGCTGAGGATCCCCAATATTATCTGACCCCCTTTTTATATCCGTTTATGGTAAATTAGATGAGTGGAGGATCTTCTTTTCTGTCTGTTTAACATCAGGGATCTTAAGGGATAAGACAATGGAAGATATTGATAATTTTATGGAAAAAATACCCTTTCAGAAGATGAAAATCATTGGTGGAAAAGTTTAGACACATTATTTTTTTTAAAATTTAATTTTCAGTGCATTGTCCTCCCTGGTAAAATAATTTATCAAACTTTAAGGGTAGATATTTTTCATGGAAATCAGATAGAGTGGACAATGCTCTGTTTATTACACTAGTCTCCAAAGTTTTGCAATAACGTTTTCTTATTCGTTGACTACTTTGGGGACTTTAGTGAATTCTGATTGGTTGGTTCATTAAGTTAAGTGCCCAAACGTTTCAACCACTAATTGTAATCTTAGAAGGGGTAATTTTATGTATTATCAATCGGGGTGTACATCAATTTAGATATCTGATTAAAGCTTTACTTTTATTAAAACTTGACTTGATTAAATGCTTTAAACCAGTAGTGTCTATTCTTTTAAACAATAATATTAATCTACTGAAGGGTTAATTTTGTTCATTATCATTGGAGATGTGCATTAATTTATCGCCCAATGTCTTATCCCTCTAGATTCCTGCATTGAACTTTAAATTTTAGTGGTCCCAAAGTTTTTTTAAACACAATCTCTAACTCGTTGGCTAAAAACTTTCATCAAATCTTGATTTTTGGGACAAAGTGTCCTAAGTTTTCCACCAATGACACATTAGCAGGGATAATTTTGTTTACCCTAATTTAGTAACGTACCTCATTTGTATAGTCTGTGAAGGTGGGCTGTAAATTATATTAGTACCCAAAGTTAGCGTTGAATAAAAACTTTGGGTACTTTTTAAAAGGAAAACATAATGACCCCTGCAATTATATAAGAACATCTTGGAATAAAGAATTCTCCTTTTTGTGTAAATTCAACTAAATAGTGTTTATACAATATCACAAAGAATAATGTAAAAGTTGGAATGTAAAAGTACAAACATTATAATAAAGTAATAGGATGTGGTCTGTCTGTCTGTTTGTTTGAACCGAAGATTTCCACTAACCGCTGAACCGATATAGTTCTCCTGTACAGGATAGCTTCTCATAGTTTCTGGGAAGGTTTATATCATTTTTTGGTTGAAGGTAAATCGTTGGTAAAAGATAAATCGTCCCTAGAATAAATTATCCCCCCCCCCCAAAAAAAAATAAAAATTCTTTATAATTTTTCTATTTAAATAAAATTCGAGTTATCGAATTCAACTCTCCCCTCCTTAAGTGCCCCTAGAGGTCTCTCTATTTTTTGCTCATTAAACATTATTGTATGACGACTTCTATTGAGAGCAAAGACTGTAAGGTCAAGGGCTAGACAAAATTTATCATGCAACAAATGGGTACAATTCAGGGCGAAGGGAATATTCTGGTACCCAAAGTTTTATAACATAGTTTTCTTATTCGTCGGCTCAAAAAGTTTGGGCATTTTTATTAAAATTGTAATTGTTGGTTGATGAAGTTGAGTATTCAAACGTTTCAACCACTAATATTTATCAATGAGAAAGGGTAATTTTGTATATCATCATTGGACATGTAGATCAATTTTTCTCATCCCTTTTGATCCCTGACAAACCAGACTTTGAGGGGACATCGAACAATAAATTATTCTGGTACCCAAAGATTTATAGCCTAGATATCTTATTCGTTGGCTATTTCTATTGAATTTTGATTGACTGTTTCTAAACATGGAGTGTCAATTTAAATTTGACATTATTGTCTTATCCATTAAGATCCCTGCTACAACACAGGGACAGGTAAATAGAAGATAAAGTAGCCATCGTTTAATATTTTTAAAAGATAAGTTTTTCTATAATTACGGTCAGTCCAACGTCCATAACGAATAGCTCTTTTAATTAATTTAGACAAGTTATAATTGTGCTATTGATTTCAAACTGTACATGATGGTTCCTATACCACTTAAGTTAGATTAAGGAATCGTAGCTACGCCATAATAGTTATCAAAAAGTCTCTAGATCTATTTAAACCTTGCTGATTTTTACCTTTATTGACAATAACTTTTTGTTTTATATAATTATCATATTTATCTGATTTTTGAATAATGATTCATTAGGACAACAATGTACAATGTTATAAGTAAAACATCTCTATAATCAAATCCTAAAAAAGTATGTTGTTTACAGTATCCTGCATTTACGCAATTCTGTACCATTTTTTAGACTAAAAATTAATGTTATGCTTATCAACTACTGACACTCTACAAGAGTTATTGTTCGTTTGTCTTTCTTTCTGATTTTCGCTTTTATATATGTTGTCTTGCTTGTTAATAATAAAGAAATAATCTCTTCCTTTTTGAATATACTTTTTAAAAAAAACTAGGCTGTTAAATACAAGGGTAAGTTATTTCTTATCCATAGTCCTATCCTATGTCTTGTTTTGAGTGAAAAAAATTCACAGAAATAACTTTCTTCTTTGGTATTGGTATCATCAAATATTTATATTATTTAAAAACGAAGTATACAAATATCATATAACGACTATAGAGTTGCTATGCTTCTTAAATCGTACCTAACTGAAGTGGGAATCACCATGCAACGTTTGAAAGTTTTTCATTGTGGACTTTAATAAACATCTCATTTTGTTACAATGTTACATAATTATACTTTATTCTTTTAAAAAAATGTTACTCATAAGCCAAAATTCCAATTCTCATAATGCTTTGTAAAGTAAGTAAATTCTCAACCACACAGAAAATCACAATCTATTAAAAAATGTGGGATATAAATAATAAATAGGAAATTGGAAAGTTATGGAAGCTTTTTATAGTGCCTATAAAAAAATTACGCCATACTGGCCTACCATTGGTCAATCGAAATACATGCTGGCCTTCCATTGGTAATTTAGTTTGCGTATTGGCCTATAATTGGTGATTTGTATTGTATGTCGTCATTTTTTTTTATAGGCACTATAAACAGCTTCAATGTTATGGCAGAACCTAGTAATAATGTCTGACTGATAATGACGTAAAATAAAATTAGCCAATGAGATGTCATTATTGACCAATGGTAAAATTTATAGTGGCCTCTCATTGGCTAATTTTTTTTATTACGTCATAATCAGTCAGACACTTTTACTAGATTCGTTATGGCATGGTAGAAGACTAGGGAAAACTCCCCCTTTAAATTTTTAAATGGTTGGTTCAATTAGGTGAATGTCCAAACGTTTCAACCACTAATTCAACCATGTACAGAAGTGGTAATTTTGGGATGTACATAAATTATCGGCAAATGTCTTATCCCTTTAGATCCTCATCCCTAATTAATATGCCAACTTTAATTTCTAGATTTTGAAATGGGGTGAGACCTCTTTATAAAGTAGAATGATGATTTTTAATATTTTATGGCAGAAGCAAATCTATTCCACTAATATATGTATGTTTGTCTGTTTGTAGTTATCTTGAGTAAGTATGCGTAGACATTTTTTGATGGGAAAAAAACAGGAATTAAAAGAGATAAGACAAGGCCGATAAATTGATGTACATCCCCAATAATAATGAACAAAATTTCCCCTTCTGTAGATTACAATAAGTGGTTTAAACGTTTAAAACTCAACTTAAAGAACCAACCAATAAAAATCTAATATAGTGCCCAACGTTGTTGAGCCAACAATTTGCCCAACTAAATATGATCATTCAATTAGATGCAGAAGAGTGCAGAGGTTTCTACCAGGTGGGGATGGGGGGGGGGCGCACCTGAAATTTTTTATTACAATTTTTATCACCCCCCCCCCCTTAAAGAAATAACAAGGGGTTATATTACAGACAACTCGAGGGCTTTTTAGTGGCAGGGGAGCTGGTACACTCCACTCACTCACAAGTAAATTAAATGCCCCTGAATTGGTAAATTTTTTTCTCGTATTCATTCGAATCCGGTGGATAGGAACCGGTTCTCATCCATACGAAAAACTATGTCTAGCATCGAATAATATCCAGCTTTCTACAATCATAAGATTAAAACCAGTTTTTTAGCCCGTGCCTTCGGACATTCTATATCCGCGGAAAGCTGTTTATAATACGATGCGAGAAATAACTATTCCACAAACCGCGCAAAAAAATTAAGACAATCACAAATGTGCAAATGCTGGTGGACTTATGGATATTGCCATCAGATTTAGCTCCGAAACTCTCGAGAACTCATTCTTGTGTGTTACAATGCGTTATAATGTTTAGCTATGAATACGTTTAAAGGTTTTTTTTACAGACTTAATCGAATTGAATTTAATTCATAACAAAATAACAAAGCAAATATTTTTTAAAAAGTATGCTTACATCCATGAAAGCGAAGCTCTAAAATCAGAGGGTAGAACAAACGAACATTAACACTTGAAGAGTCAGAAAGTATAATATAATTTTTTAAGTAATAATATTGTAAACATTTCAAACACTAATTCAATCTACAGAAGGGGTAATTTTGTGTATCATCATTGGGGGTGTACATTAATTTAACGGCCATTGTCTTATCCCTTTAGATCTTTGCTAATATGGACATAATTACATTTTTAGACTTGATTATAGAGACACTACGCTTATAACATTATACCTAAGGACCATAGGAATCCATAATATTCCAGAAAATTAAGCAAATAGTAGGAATATTTTATGTCAAACCAGGGGCGTCCAAGCTTTTTTATTTTTTTTGGGGGGGGGGTAATTTACTTATGGGTGGGGAAAATGGCGCGCGAAGCGCGCTGCAATTTTTTTCATTGATAATTTATTAATATTTAGTATTAGAAATGCGCGCGAAGCGCACCAAATTTTTTTTGTTAGGGATTTTTTATTTTTTATTTTTTTTTTTGGGGGGGGGGGGGGGGGGTATTTCCCCCCTAAAATTGTTTGGGGGGGGGGTATTTCCCCCCCTAAAATTGTTTTTTTTTGGGGGGGGGGTAAATACCCCTTCCTATATGGTTGGTGGTGCCTACGGCACCCCCAAGGTAGGGGTAAATTTTAAATGGCAGGGGTAAAATGAAAAATATTTTGGGGGTGCCTACGGCACCCCCAAATTCGTATAGGGGAGGAGGGGTTATCACCCCTTTACCCCCGCCCCTTTGGACGTCTATATGTCAAACATTATTTTTTTTAAAATCTGAATATAATGAATTAAAATCGACATACAGACTTTCTGTTAATGATTATAGAGTTGCTATGCTTTCCAAATTGTAACCAAATGTTACAGGAATCATCACCTTTAAAAACTAAAGACGGATTCTTACATGCCTTAATTAACGATCAGAGCTAACCGTTACGGTCGGACGGACCAGCCTATAGAGTAGAAGAGCCTTACTTTTAAACAAAGATGACAACATCTATAAAAGCGGAGCTATGAAACGGTAGGACAAACGAAAATTAACACTTCTATAGTGTCAGGACTGATTCCTGAATAAGCAGTATATATCTAGGGGCACTTGAGGAGTGGAGAGTCGAATTTGATAACCCAATTTCTTATTTTAGATTTTAAAAGAAAAAGTAAAAAAATAAATAATTTTTTTCTAATTTTTAATTTTAGTTAAAAAAATAAAAAATAAAAAATTCATTTTGTCCCACCCCCCAAGAAAATAGTTATAAACCTTCCCGGGACCTATGAGAAGCTACCCTGTTAAGGAGAACCCGATCGGTTCAGCGGTTAGCGAGATCCTTTGGTACAAACAAACACACAAACACATAAACACACAAACACACAAACATACAAACACACAGACACACATCCTGTTACTTTATTATAAGGTTATATTTAAACAAAATTTGAAATAAATTTGATGAAAAACTTCTTAAATACAAGATACTGCTTTAGGTCATACATAAATTTATAGACGGACGTACCCAAATTATAGAAAAGCTTCACTTTCAAAATTGTCAAAAATTTGAAATGAATATTAATCTGGGAATGTAATAATTCTTAAAATTTGGAGGATCATAGAGTGTTAACAATGGATATATTATTACTTGGATGTTGCACTAGATTTCCATGTTATCTAATAAAACAGAGAGAGTGAGGACAGTGTGCTGTAAATTATTTACACTAGTCCCCAAAGTTTTTAATAACGTGTTCTTATTCGTTGGCTTAACAACTTTGGGGACTATAGATTTGTTGGTTTTTTAAGTTGAGTGTTCAAACGATTCAATTGCCATCTACAGAAAGGGTAATTTTGTGTATCATCATTTAGGATGTATATCAATTTATCGGCCTTTGTCTTATCCATTTAGATCCCTACTTATAAAGTGATTCTCGCAGCTGGCTAAAAAAATATAAACCCTATCCCTTCCCCTCCTACTGGATGAAAAAACTGACTAATAAACGAGGTCAATATTAACAACCTAAATTGATGACAAATTTTCCCCTGTCAATATATCCACATATTCTATAAACATTGCAGTGTTAAGTTAAAGGAAAAGGAGTGTCATTGATAAAAAATATTTTATTTAAAAAAAACAAGAATGGCTAAAACCATTATTTGATTAAGACAATTATGCCAAATAGTAGCATAGCAATAAAAAGACACCAAAGGTCGTAAAGGATAAGACAATGACCGAAAAATTGATCTAAATCTCCACTGTTAAAACACAAAATTCCATTTAATGGTTGAAACGTTTGGACACTCAACTCAATAAACCAAAATTCATTAAAGTCATCAAAATTGTCAAGTCAACGAATAAGAAAACGTTATTTATAAAACTTTGGGGACTAGTGTTATAAACAGCCCAAATTGTCCCCTCCCTCAATGCGATGAATTAATGTGAATCCTCATTTGTCAACAAAATTAACTCTTCTGCAGTTTTAAATTATTGGTGAAAAATGTTTAATATTGCTAGTTAGAACAATCCAATCAATATTTCAAAAAGAACACAAATTTTGGGCCAACGAATTAGGAAACATGGTTTAAAATATTTGGTACAATTATAATTTTAAGTCGAATGTCCCCTCCCTCTCTGTGTATTGTATAATCCTTATAATAAAGTAACAGGATGTTTGATTATAACAAGGGTTCTCGCTGACCGCTGAACCGATATGGTTCTTCTTTACAGGGTAGCTTCTCATAGGTCCTGTGAAGGTTTATAACTATTATTTTAGAGAGGGTACCACCACCCTCCCAAGATAAATCGCACCTTTACTTTTTGTTTTTAAATCTAAAATAAAAAAATGTGTTATCAAATTCAACTCCTCCCTCCTCAAGTGCTCCTAGAGGCCTCTAGGCACTGGTCGCCGGAAAGAAAAAACAGTTTTTTGAAACAGGCTCTCTGAGATTATTACAGATTCTGATATTTACATATATAGACTAATGAAAAATGCAAAAAACGAAATCAAAAGCGTTCCTTCTTGGGAGAAATGCTGGAAAAAAGATTTTAGCTATTTTTAACCTAAAATTCACATTGGCAAGCCTGTAAAAAAAATATACACCCATTTTAAACATGCCATTGCTTAGCACCTAGAAGTGGTAGAAAAATTCTACACATACCATTGGAAAGCTCATAACCTCTAGTTTTCATATTGGTATATAACGTTTTTGTACTATCATTAGTTTTTGAGCTATCCTCTGAAATATACACAAGTTTTAAAAATGCAGTTTTTTCTTGAGAATTTTAAGTTTGATACTTGTTACACAAACCTTTTTTAGATTATATTACTTAGCACCTAGGAGTTATAATCATTATTAGTTATATAATTATTTTATATAAGTAAAATTGTATATTTTGGGTACTTTCAATTTAGCTTAATTAAAAATTGTCTTTGAAATGTTTATAGTTTGTAGTAAAAACCAAGGAGGGAGGAGGGGGGGAGTTTATACACTTATAGGAAATTAAATTCAGTATAAATTTTTGCCCTGGATGTTTTTGGGCTTGTTGTTTTTATTTTAGCACTTTCCTTCTTGGGGTTAGTGGGGTATAACGCCCCCCAAAACACTAAAATTTAAGGCTTGAGCGTATTTTTAGAGACAACAAGCTGATTTTTAATGTAAACTTTTTCACATACTTGAGCTAAGTAGTAACTGAAGATTTCATTTAAACACTTTCTTTCTAAGGGATAGTGGGTGAAACACCCCCCCAATTGTAAACTAATAAGATCCAAGGTGAGAAGGAGAGTTTATACACTTATAGGTAATGAAATTCAGTATAAAATTTTGTTTTGTATGTTTGGGCTTGTTGTTATAGTTATAAACCTGATCATTGTAAAATCTCTTATATGATTAAACTACCGGTAAAACTTAAGTTTGGCACTTTCCTTCTATGGACTAGTGAGGTAAAACTGCTCCAAAACTACTAAAACTTTTAAGTTCTGGGCTTTTTAAAAAAAAATATGGGGCTGATGAATACTTTTTTTTTCAAATCACTATAGATTTCAATTAGGCACTCTCTTTCAAGGACAAAATTTTTTTTTTCATTATGTGAAATAAGTTTTCATTAGAATTCAACATGATATCTTTGAAAATAAGCTCAGAACATATAATATTTGTATTTTGGGGGGTGTTTTACCCAACTAGACTCTAGAAGGAAAGTGCCAGAATGAAATCTTTAGTGACTACTTAGTTCAATTATGTAAAAAATGTTTACATAATTAGCGTGATATCTTTAAAAATAATCTCAATATTTAAAATTTTAGTGTTTTAGGGGCTTTTTTACCCCAAAAGCCCCTAAAGAAAAGTGCCAAAATATAATTTTTAAAGCTTTTAAGGTAGATCCAATCATATAAGAAAATATATAAAAAGAATTATTTTATAACTATAACAACAAGTCCAAACAGCCAGGCCAAAATATGAAACTTAGATATAATTTTAATGTTTCAGGGGTTGTTTTACCCCACTAGCCAAAGAAGGAAAGTGCCAAAATAAAATCTTTAGTGGCTACTTATCTCAATTATGAAAATAAATTTTAAATTAAAAAAAAACATCTTGATGTCTCAAGCCTTAAATTTTAGTGTTTTGGGGGGTGTTATATCCCACTAACCCCAAGGAGGAAAGTGGCAAAATGAAATCTTAGATAAGATAAGATTTATTTCCTCTAAGGTGCATATAATTAGGGCGAGTTACTAATAAAGTTTACAATTTTTGACTATTAGGTTTCTTCCTGAAAAAGATTGCATATTAATAAGTTACTAAGTTTCTTCCTGAAAGAGATTGCAGGCAAGATAATAAATAAATAAATACATATTATAGAGCACAACTTTCATTGTGGTAGATAAATAATCAGATTGTAATTTATTAGCATATTAAGATACTGTAGTACATTTACTATTTATGTACCTAACTCAGGGTTGTAGTGAACTTCTCCTTCCCCGTTCACCTACATTTTACATTTTACTATACAATTAATATATAATTTGAACACTGAGCAAGCTGTGAAGCGAGTGGATGGCTTAACCCCGGCCGGGGTTGTTGAACCGCAGTTCTTCGCGGCGCTTACCAAATCGTTTCAGAGCTTAGAAAATAGTTGTGACAATTTTTAGTTACATAACTAGACATATAAAGACATATATAAGACTACTATACTAAGGTATGCTGAATATACCATCTAACAATCATTCCACTAGAATCCATACGGGGTTTCCAAAAATAAGACCAATACAATTAGGTTATCGGTGCCATGGAAGTTGGCTATGTTTTTATTCCCGTTATAAACTGCGACTCCCACCACCCTAACGTTCCCGGATTTAATGATTTTTAGAACTGAGTATTTTAAATCCCGTGGGATTTTAATCCCACATTTCTTTGATACCTGCTAATTTATTTCCGAACCGACACTTTATTCCTACATCCCTGGTGGCGTTTATTAAATAAGAATAAATTTACATATTTGGGTTTTTCGTTAAGTAAAAACTTGAGGGCTTGATGGATTTTAAACATTGCAATAACAAGGATTACATATGTACGGTAGGCGCGCATATGTACCTAGTAAAGTAAGGAAAAAAATGAAGAATGTTATCCGAAAAAGCTAAGTAAAAATTTAGTAAAAAAAAAAAAAAGGAGAACTAAAAGAAAATTATGAGTATTTAGAGAAAAACAGACTTAACTAGACTTTCATTTAAGTTATTTAGGTGGCGACGTGCATTGGCAGTTTTAATATCGTGTGTAAGTATGTTCGGCTAGGTTTGTTATAGAGTGGCTTTGCTACTTTGAAATGTAATTCTTATTTAAGTTTGATATTAAGAATGTGCTTTTTTTGTTTGATTCAATTTAAGGAGGATAAAAAATCATTTTTAGAAACACATCAGTTTACTGGAATTGTTCTTCGCGTGAAGATTCTTTTATAAGGATTAATAAGACGTTAAGACGTTAAGACTTAAGAAGAGAAATTTTGACTGTAGAGAAGTTTTGACATCAAGGACTGGAATAGAGATAGAGAAGGAGATGGCAGGTTTGGCGCTCGAGCGGCTGCGCACCAGAGTTCTGACCGCGGCGGCCGGTCCTTGGAGTAACTTATCTGGGCGTTTAACAAACGCTTCTTTGTTGGCAGAGTTTTATCTCTGGGAGGTTCAAATTGAGGACGATGTTTACCTCGAATTGGCTGGGATTTATGACGAGATAAATGAGCTGCGCTCATTTATTTTTGTCAGGCAACCCCGCAGCTTGACAGGCCACCTGTCCGGGCTGTGCTCTTTGCGGCGCACACAAGCCGCCGTCCTTATCGTCGAAGGAAGGCTTTCGGTGTGCGCGGAAAGATGCGCTCAGACTCTTAGTGCGCGGCGTCGGTCACCTTACCTGCCAGAAGTTGTTGACGCTAATGAGGATTAAATGACTGAGTGATCTGATCTGAGGAGGAACTGACCGACGGTATGGCTGAGTGAGAAGGGTGGAAGAAGAGTTTGAGGAGAGAGAGTGAGCTAGAGACTAAAGACTAAAAGACTAAGTGAATGGATTTAAGTTAGGTTGAACACCTGTAAATATTAACGCCTAATTTGTAGTGATGAATTTATAAATGAAAGAAGGATTGGAAATATGTATCAACCAATCGTTTAGATATTTTTAGTTAGAGTCTGCTAGAGTCACCTTACCCCGGCGCTTAATACCTATGTAACCGCAGCAACAACTAAATAAATAAAGAGTGCATGAAAAAAGTTTTGATTTGTTTGTAAAAAAATTGTTAAAATAAATAACCTCTCCAAATTAATGGATTAATTATTCACATTAACAATCCTCTGCTGTTGCTGTTGTAAGTAACTTACGTCGTTGTATATCCAACCTCACAATAAACTAATACCTCAACAACTTAATAACGCCAATGCTACTCTATAACTGGGTGTTTCCGTGCACAAATATAAGATTTTTGCCGGCGATGCCAGAAATAAAATAAAATAGATAAAAATGACAATGGAATTGATGAAGCTAGTGATTGATGGAGAAAAGGATTCTTGGTGATATTTGATGAATGAATATAATGAGTATGAATAAACATAATTAAGTTTAAAAAGTTAAGATTTTGGGAATTTGGTGAAGTTTTGTAGGAAGCACTATATACCCCCCCCCCCCCCCCCCTAGCTACCCGGGTGAGAGATAGGATCTTACAGATCCTATTTTTGGATTTTTGAGTTTAAGGCATAGATAAATATTAGAACACTTACCATTAGTAAAAATAAGTGATTTTTGTTTTTTATAGGTACCTACGTAAAATCAATTTGGTTAAGAAAGTAGGTGAAACATTTTCTATTGAATTCTTTTTCATTTACTATTTGTTTTATATTGTTGGGGAGACTGTTAAAAATTGTGGGAAAAGAATGAAGGGGCGAATTTAGTAAAATATTTCTATTTGCTCCATTTGCGTATGCAAAATTATTTACATTTCTTGTGTTGTACCTGTGGCGATCACGGGAGATTTCCCAGGTATTATTAAAAATTTCTGGCTGTAAGCCGTGTAGGTACCTATACATAAATTTACAGACGTTAAATTTAATTAATAGATTAATGGGTAAAATCCCATTACTTTTAAAATATTCTGCTGTGTGTGCTCTACTGGGTAAGTTTTCTATGATTCTTACTGCTGCCTTCTGGATTTTCAAAATTGGATTTAAAAGATAGGCTGGACAGGCTGTAAAGAGAAGGCAGCAGTATTCCACATTTGCCTTAATATAGCTGGAATATAAAATCTTTAAGTGTTTCTTATCAAGTAAGTGGCGCATAACGCGCATAGAATAAATAATCTTTGAAATTTTTGCATGTACTTTTTTAAGGTGATAAGAAAACTTTAATTTTGTATCCAGACTGATTCCTAAGTGCTTTACAAAACCCTCATTATTATCATCTACAAGGTTTAATTTTGTGATCTTTTCAGGGATGCTTTCACCTACGTTGTTCATGTCTATGTAGACATTGAATTCCGTTTTCAATTGAATTTCTTCAGGGGTAAGATTTTCTCTGGGGGAAGTAAAGACCATAACTTTGGTCTTGAGGGGATGGATTAAGAGTTCATTTGCGTTATACCAGGCGGTCAGCTTAGGGATAGTTGTTTTTGCGAGTTCAATCAATTCCGCTAATGAATTCCTTTCCATGAAGGTTAGGGCATCATCAGCGAAAAGATTAATGAAAACTTCTGGGCTACAATTTGCAAGATCATTTATGAAAATTAAGAATAATACTGGGCCAAGGACTGACCCCTGTAATACGCCTATGATAATCTCTTCCAACGTAGATGAAAACAGCCCCTTAAAGTACACCTTTTGACGCCTATTACTATAATATGAACGGAACCATTGTAGTGGTAATCCCCTAATCCCTGCATTCTTTAACTTTTCAAACAACAGATTTCTAGGGATCATGTCGAAACACTTCCGTATGTCCAAAAATATGGACATACAGGAATTGTTTCGACCCAGGCACTGAGTGATCATATTTGAGAGGTCAAGAACATTATGGTAAGTTGAAATATTTTTCCTGAACCCAAATTGTCTGCAGTTAAAAAAGTTTTTTTCATCCAAAAAATTTACCAAGCTATCGCATACGTATTTTTCCAGGGGCTTGCTAAGGTTATCAATCAGACTGATACCACGATGGTTATCAGTCTGATTGAGTGAACCTGATTTGTGGAGGACAATAATTTTGCTTATCTTCATACCATCAGGAAAGATGCCAGATTGAAGGGAAAGGTTATAGATATGACAAAGGGGGTGTGCGATAACATCCGCACAACGGGAAATTAAGAACATACTTACATCGTTAATGTCTGTGGACCTTTTGGGCCTGATGTTTCTAATCAAATTTATTACTTTGAAAGGATAAAGAGGTTCAAAAAAGATTGAGTCTTGGATGGGGGGGGGGGTAAATATTCTGCAAAGTTTTTTTCTGTTGTTGGGATCTCAGGTTTAAGGGAGGTTCCAATCTGGCTAAAATAGGAATTGAATTCGTTAGCGATAGCTTGGTCACCCTCTACTTTCCTATCCCCGACCTCCAAGTATGAACACTCAGCACTCTTTTGATCAAATCCTAGCATATCTTTTAAGCAACGCCATAATTTTTTACTGTCTCTGCCGCAATTTCTTATATTTGATCTATAGTATTCAAGTTTTGCACGTCGTACATTTCTATTGTAAGAGTTTCTATAAGAGTTATACAACAGCTCACTTTCCCTTGTTCTTTCCCTAAGAAAATTGTCATGGAGGGTGTGTTTGTGCTCTCTCATTCTCAAGAGGTACTCGTTCATGAAGGGCTGTTGGGGTTGGACCCTTAAGTTTTTTTTGACTTTTACAATGGGGCATAAGGTGTTGTATAACTCAAGAAACTTAACTATAAAATTACTATAGGCAACATTGACGTCATTTTGGTTAAGTACATTTGACCAATCGGTACTGAAAAGTGCGTCATTCAGTGAATTAATGTTATCATCGCCTAGCAATCTTTTTTCATAAGAATCAGGTTGTTTTGGTTTTTTGTTAGCATTAATTCTATACGCATTTATCAGCAACAAGTGGTCACTTATTTGTGATGTTAAGACACAAGACAACATAAGATTTGGAATAAAATTACCAACACCAAAAATGTCAATCAAAGTTGAAGTGTTTTTTGTGATTCTAGTGGCTCTGGTAATTGTATTCAAAATGCCGTTGAAATTTAATGACTCCAGCAGACGCATACTTGGGCTGTTGTTTTCATTAATCTTGAACAAATCAAGATTAATGTCTCCAACAATAAAGAACGGTAGGTTGAGTGACATAATCCTATCCAATAGTTCAAGGTACATTTCAAAAAATTCATCAAGTTCAGCATTACTTTGATTAGGCGGTCTATAGGTGTTCAACACCAAGAATTTAAATCCATTAAACGAACATTTGAGACAGATAGATTCACATATACGTTCTTTAAAAGAGATATTGTCAAACATTCTTACTACTTTATAGTGTTTTTGTACGAGTAAACCCACCCCTCCCCCCCTTTGTGATTTTCTAAGGTTGACATGCCAGTTATAGCCTTCGATATTATACACATCAAAATTTGCATTGGAATTTGCCCAGAGCTCTTGACATGCAAGAACGCTGGGCCGTATTCCTTTGCAATTAAATTTGTCTATGCACGCCACCAATTCATCAAATTTAGAGTTAATTGATTGACAGTTTAAAGAAAATAAAATTATCAGTTGTTCTCTAAAAGATTTTAATTTTGTTATTGCTTCATTTTCGGACATATATTGACAGTTAATACCAAATTCCTCGTTAAATCCATCAAAATGCTGGCCATAAATAGGGTTTAGGAGGTCTAGTGTCGGGTTAAGATTTAAATTAGCAGGTACCTGTTCATTTAATCCATTAGGGAGGCTTGTAGGGTACTGGTGTGGAGTCTAGGTTTATCGCAGGAGGATTAGCACGTATATCATCCAGTGGGAACGACTGAAAAACAATATATATCAGCATACATAAAACATGAACATATTTACAGTAGTAATAATAGTAAACTAGATAAAACATTTAGTTAGGAGGTGATGTGCCTCCGCTCTTTACTCTTTCCCCCCCCCCCCCGTGGTATATTTGCTAGATACAAAATCTTTAATCAATAATTTTAATCTAAATGTTGACATAGGGGGTAGGTAGGTTAAAAATAGAGTTAAATTCTATGCGTGTGTTTTTTATTCTTTTGACAACGATGACAAGGAGAAAAAACAGATCAGAATTAATTGTGATACAACATATAACATATGCTGTGTTACATAATAGAACTAATGATTAAATTAGTAATTAGTAATAAAGTCTTTGAGGACAGTAAGTATTTGTTATCTGCTCAAAAATAACTATCTATTTATTTTATCTTACTGTCGTTAGTTTTCTTTGCAGTTCTTGCAGGCAGAGATTTCAGTTGTGGTAGCGGCTGCAGTCTAGCTGAGTCCGCTTCTGGCTCCTTGGCTACTGGGCGGGCTGCTGCTGTGGCAGGGGCTGGAGTTGCTGCTACGTTGGATGCTGCTGCTGGAGCTGGAGTTGGAGTCGGCTCGGCTGGGGCAGCTGCATTCTCATCCTCGGCCTCAGGGACATCGGCGGTTGCCGTGTCAGAGGTGGTGGCGGGCTCCAGGGGTGGGAACTCGTCCATGTTGGCAGCGTTGGGAGGAGGTTCAAAGTTATCCTCAAAATCATCCTCTGTGATGAGGGGATTGCAAAACTTTGAGTTAGGGAAGAATGATCCTCTGTCTGTGTAGGGCACGCTGTTGTATTTGATCAGGGGGGGCTCCATTGATGTGTTGAACAGCTTCTCGGTGCCAGGTATTTGTTTAGTCATACCAATTAGTGTGTCGGCAAATGGATTCAGCACTTTTTGCCATTTAGATCCAGACTTGATCTGAAAGGCCACAGTCTCTCCCATTATTTTCGTACGGGAGATCAGCTTAGTTGAGTGCAGAAACGTCTGGACGCTTTTATTCAAGCGCGTCGCGTCATACTGCACTTTCATCATTCTTCCTGGGTAGTAAGGTGCAGGGGACACACTCTGGCTGGCTGACTTGTACTGGTTCATCTTAGCTGTGTACTCCTCGAGGACGGGACGCTTGGAGATCATAACCGCTTGGAGGTGGACGCGGCTATGAAACCTGAAGATGGCCTGGGGGATCTCCTTCTTCTTGGGGTTGAACGGCAAGTGGTGTGCGTACTCGATGACGTCCCCCCAGTACTGGGGGACGAAATCGAGGAGGCCATTACGGTGGGCTATCTTTAGTGAGGGCAGAATGAGTGTGTTGTATATCTTGAGCATCGTGATCTTCTCACGGCAGTGCGGTGACTGGAAGTTCGTCACCCGCAGGCTCCACGCCCTACTTCTCTGCTCGCGGCAGGAATTCTGAAAGAAGGAATAACGTTTAAAATTGTCATCGTTATTTGCTTGTGTTTCGATTTTACTCTGAAGAACCTCTATACTATCCTTAATCGCTTTTAGAGTTTCTGCCGATATTTGGGCATCCTTAAAATTATCAATTTGTTCAAGTACAGAGATTTTGTCACTAAGTTCGGAAAATTGTTTTTTAACCGCATCTATTTCTTTTTTGTGGCTAGAGATAGTATTAAAAACTTCTTCGTGTCTTACCTTGGCTTTTTTGTTATCATATTCCTCGAATTTTTTGTCAAAAATCACTTCCATTTTTTTCCAAAATTCAGGAGATGAGTGTTCCGGCAACATTTTCAAGCGAGTGAAGCCGTGTGGCTAAGATGGAGGTGATTTTGAATGCAGCTAGCCAATAGGGTGCGAGGAAATATTGATAACAGCCAATAGCGTGGTTTGTTGTTGACGCTACTTACTATCTAGCCAATGAGAGGGCGACACAGATTTGGCCCTCGTGTGATGTGGCCAAGTTTAAAATAGAAATAGATAAAATACTGCGGATTTTTATTTCACTTGATTAGGCGATTTTTCACTAGGATAGTATAAAACGGTTTTACACCGGCGATTTTACCTAGACGGCGGTGTAAAATATGGTGCCAAAACTATATACGAGTTTGCCCATGGCTACCATATCTTCCCAGTACCAACACGCGGAGGGACCACGGACGTGGGGTAAAGGGGAAATTAGTAAAGAGCGGGGGGTGTGCTGTACAGACTAGTACACACACATGGGCTAGAGAGAGAGAGAGATGTTGTACGCTCCACGCTCTAAGTGGCTACTTAGCTCAGTTATGCAAAAAAAGTTTACATTAAAAACAATTGGCTTGTTATCTCTAAAAATAAGCTCAGACCTTAGATTTTAGTGTTTTGGGGGCTGTTTTAACCCACTAGCCCCTAGAAGAAAAGTGCCAAAATTCAATTCTTAAAGTTTTACTGGTAGATTTAATCATATAAGAGATTTTACAAAAAGGTTAATAACTATAACAACAAGCCCAAAAACATCCAGGGCAAAAATTTATACTGAATTTCATTTCCTATAAGTGTATAAACTCCCCCCCTCCCTCCTTGGTTCTTACTACAAACTATACACATATCAAAGACAATTTTTAATTAAGCTAAAATTGAAAGTACCCAAAATATACAATTTTACCTATATAAAATAATTATATAACTAATAATAATTATAAATCCTAGGTGCTAAATAATATAATCTAAAAAAGGTTTGTGTAACAAGTATCAAACTTAAAATTCTCAAGAAAAAACTGCATTTTTAAAACTTGTGTATACTTCAGTTAAGGTTAAAAAAATTTCCCGCATTTTCTCGCAAGAAGGAACGCTTTTGATTTCATTTTTTTTGCATTTTTCATTAGTCTATATATGTATATATCAGAATCTGTAATAATCTCAGAGAGCCTGTTTTAAAAAACTGCTTTTCCCTTCTGGCGACTAGTGTAGGAGAGGGGGCGTAACCGCTAGTGTATACATAAATAGTCAATTAAATAAATAGTCTCTAAAAATACATATATTATTAAATACTAGCGGCTACACCCCTAGAGGCCTCTAGGGGCCATTGAGGGGGAGGGAACTAACTTTAAATTTTACTTTTTAAAAATGATTATTTTTGGTGGGGTTTTCTTTCTAGTGGCGATTTCTCTTTGGAGGGTTGTGATACAGTTCCCCCCAAAATAATTAAAAACCCTCCCAAGACCTATGAAGCTTCATTGTAAATGAGAACGATATCAGTTCAGAGGTTACAAAGATCTTTCGGTACAGACAACACACACACAAACAGATTTATTATTACTTTTATATCAGGATGGCCATAATGAACATTACTTCCTTACGCCCCTAGAGGCATCTAGGGGGAGATTCCCTTTGGAAAGTGGTGGTATCCTCAGCTAAAATAGTTATAAACCTTCCCAAGACCTATGAAAAGCTTTATTGAAAATGAGAACCATATCGGTTCAGAGGTAACAAAGATCCTTCGGTACAGACACACACACACAGATCCTGTTACTTTTATATCAGGATGGTCATTAAGTTAAATCAACATTATTTTCTTTCCCCTTATAACTTAATTAATGCTACGCCCATAGAAGCCTCTAGGGGCCTTTTAAAGTTTGGATGGTGGAGTTACCCTCCCAAGAAATAGTTAAAAACCTTCCCTGGACCTATAAAAAGCTTAACTGTATAGGACGACTGTACCGGTTCAGCAGTTAGTGAGATCCTTCGCTTCAGACAAAAAAGCTTACTACTTTATATTCTAGGATATGTATAATTGGAGGGTGAGATTAATTCATCGTCCATTGTCCTATCCCAGTATACCTCATTTTCCAAGAATCATTTTAAATTTTCGAGACAATTTTTATCCAAAGATCACAAAATATATTTTTAAAAATCCAAGAATAACTCATAGTTAGGGCTTTAAATGGATTTCTGTGCAATGCAAGCATATCTTATAGTTAGGTTTATGAATGGATTTCTGTACAATGCACACAATTTTAGTTTGGTATACTAACAACTAGCTAATGCACTGGAGAGATTTGCCCATAAAAAATAGGGATCTAAAGGGATAAGACAATGGCCGATTAATTGATGTACATCCCCAATGATTACACACAAAATTACCCCTTATGTAGATTACTGTTAGTTGTTGAAGCGCTTGAACACTCAACTTAATGAACAGACCGATCAAAATTAAATCAAAGTCCCCACAAGTCATAAAGTAAACGAATAAGAAAATCAGACCAATGTCCCCTCCCTCCATATATCTCTATCATAATGATAATTTTATTATTTTTAAAGCTAGAATAAGTAAATATTACTAGCGGCTGCGCCCCGTAGAAGCCTCTAGGGGCACTTAAGGTAGGAGGGGGAAAAGTCGACCTCATACCATTTTAAATTTGAGTTTCAAATGAGTAAAAACAAATATTTTTTGGAGGGGAGGAGGTAAAGACTCCCTCTCCAAAAATACTTTAAAACCTTCCCAGGACCTATAAGAAGCTTCACTGCATAGGAGAACAATATGGGTTCAGCGGTTAGCGAGATCCTTCAGGAAAAACTCTTACTACTTTATACAATAAGATATTAGAATTTTAAAAATATAAATATTTCACTTGGCAGCTGCCATCCGCCGAAAACGGCAGCAATATTTCATTTAAGAGTGTACTACTATAGGATATTTTAGTGTCAAACAGACGACAAATTTTCCCTTGTCAATATATCCATGTATATTAATTTCCATTAACTATCATGTAGATTGTAGAAGTTATGGGTATAGTCCCTTTCGTAACAAAGTATTTTCACAGTAGGATTTCTCATATTTCTAGCTCCTGCGGAGGTCTCTAACCATGCGGGGCAATCACCTAACCCAATATAACCTAACCTTAACTAAACTAAAATAATCTATCAAAAGCTACCATAAAAATACGTCAAAACGCCCATTAAGAGACGTTGTCACGAAAAGGACTATACCCGAAGTATTACTAGCGGCTACGTATCTAAAATCTAGAAATTGATAAAAATAAAATAGACTAAAACTTTCCTGGGCCACATGTGAAATTTCACTCAAATGAAATTAATAAAATAATTTCATTTATATGTTATTAGATAATATTGTGCTTTTCCTCAAAACGTACCTTGTGCACTGAAGCCCCCTCCCTAGTTTTAAATAGATTGAAAAAAGGAGTGGGTTTTTTTTCTTTGCCCAACCCATACATAAGGTCATAACTCTTTGAGATATTTTTTTCTAGTATTCATTTGAAAACAATTAATATCCGGTGGACTAAAACCGGTTCTCGTCAATACAAATAATTATGTCTAGAATCGTATTATATCTAATTTTCTACAAATATAAAAATATACAATCATAAGATTAAAACCAGGATTTTTTTTTATTAAAAAACATAAGTTTAAAAAAAATACTCTTCAGACACAACACAGACAGACAGACAAAGTAAATTAAAATAAGTTAAAAAATAAAACTTAAATCATATTAACAGAACTTATGAATATATTTACATATTGAAGATCATAATTAATCAACAATTAATTATTTATACAAAACATAGTTATTTTAAAATTAAAATTGAAGCAGGTAGGTAAAGGAATCTAATCATCCAAAGTCATTCTGTACTGATCGAAAATAAAAAGTTAAATAAATAAAAAAAAGTTAAATCATTAATAGATATAATTATAGGATTAAAGATAAAGAGATTATACATATATCTTTTGGTAGCAAATGTATTCATAGCATGGATAGATAGAAACTAGAAAACAATCATCTGCAATAAACATTTTGGGTTATAAATCAGTAAAAAAAAGCTTTATATATTTATTCTAGATTTTAATGGAAAGACTAGTAATGAATATGTTACCATAGAAGTAACAATATAAATAGATACATACAGGGTGGGGCAAATAAGACCGGACAAACTTTAAACGGCCATAGCGCAAAAACTACTTGACCAATCAGGACGTTTGACCACACTATAAAAAGCTTAGGTAATGACCTTTTAAGCACAAATAAATCTTTGGACGTAGATGGACGTGTACAACGAGCTAGCCGCGCATATGTTTAACAAGACAGATTCCAAATGCGCCGGTGGTTTAATCTGTATTCTCGACTAGGGACAACTAAATCTGACCTTAGCCCATCTGTAGGTGAGGTAGAGTTATGCAACTTACTGGGGATACTGTTAGATACATAAGTAAGCCACTAGAAAAGACTAGAGCTCTCTATCTGAAATGGCTTGGCCGTAGTACTACAGCAAAGTGTAACGGGGCAGATTTTGAGATGTAAAAAACGTCAAAAACCGTGAAAAATTCTTGGTTCTTGACTTTAGGGACACATATTGAACTTTAAAACTCATTTTAGACTATGGGTTGCGCTGACAACCCTAGCTGAAACTTCATGCCATTTCTTAAAAGGTATAGAACGTCGTTCTAGCTCAGTGGTCCGAATAAGAGCCTTCGTGTCAAAGGGTAGCTTGAAAGTTGGGCGAATTTGGATCCTGCGGTTACTCACGTTCCTAAGGAAATGTAGCCTCACAACCGCCGATCTTGATTCAATGGACTTTTTGGCCTGGGGCTACTTTGAAGCATGCACCAATAGACGTGCCCATACCACAAAGACCTCCCTCATTGCCACTATCAAGGAAAACAACGCCAGCTTGGACAGGTACATTTTGACCTGGACCTGCCGGCGGTTGAGGAGGCGGGTAGAGGCGGTTATTCAGGCTAGCGGCGATTTTATTGAATAATCTAATAGTCATATACCTATTTTGCTTGCCAGTTTTTAAAATTCAATAAAATCTTTAAAATTGACGATTTTATGTTCATTTGTTTGGAAGTTAGAATTTGTCCGGTCTTATTTGCCCCACCCTTTATGTTACAATATTAATTAAATCTAGATATACAGTGTGTTTTTTTAATAAGACAAAAATATTACCTAATTTAACCCACTTGCCATTGACAGAAGTTAATGATCTATATCTTAATTTCTTCATTGGGTTGGGGAGTTTTTTATAAGAAAAAAAAACTTAGAGATTTTCAACAAATTATGCCTTAAAAACCGGTTTTTCCAAAGTACCTATTTTTGGAAGATTTTTGGATCATGACAAATTTAAAGGGTGTGCAAAAATGCATACATTTTTAAAATTTAAATTGCGCAGCTTGTGTTTATAGTAGAAAAATGTACACCGTTGGATTCGTCATGAACTCAGGTTTTTAGATATTAAAGAACTATTCCTGTGCTACGCATAGTTCAGGAGCTACGTGGTAAAATGTTCCAACTGACTTAAACTTTTCAACCTTTCTCCATTTTCCAACGTAGCTGCTATACTAAAAAAGTATGAAACATATATTTCCAAAAACTAGAGTATATGACGATTCTAACGGTATGCATAGCATTTTTATACTATTAACACAAGCTGCGCAATTTGAATTTTAAAAATGTATGCATTTTTGCACTCTCTTTAAATTTGTCATGATCCAAAAATCTTCCAAACATAGGGTGAGGCGGGGCTGAACCGGTAATTTTTTCGGTTTTTTGAAAATAAATGGGGTAAATATTAATATTTTTAAATGGAACCAAGACCATTAGAAAGGACTATCAGGTCCTAAAAGGACGTTATCCTAGGACTTTTAGAAGTTTGTCATAATTGGACTCAAAGAAATTACCGACCAATGCCCTACGGTGGGGCATTACGGGTAACGTCTTTTCAACCTAAAAGAAATTGATGAAAAACGGCCAAACGGCCAGTCAAATATAAATAATCAGAATTAGTATAGGTTATAGGGATTAACCACAAAAATTTTCATAAGGATCGGACTATTCCTACTATGTCAAAAATCATTTTTTATAAAGACGAGAAATTTCGATTTTTTTCTCACAAAAATTTTCTTTAAAAATAAAATTTATTTTTTTATATATAAAAAAACCTGTTCTATTCAGTTTTTGGCCTAATTCTTAAAAAGCCCATATTGAATTTTAGATTTTATCAAAGAAAACCTGAAAATTGATCTTAAAAATCGAATTTGAAATTTTTTTTCGACGTTACCGAAAAATACCCGATAACTTTGGTCATTTTTGAAAAAAATATTAACTCTACATTTAAGCTCTCAACGGATTTGGAAAGAGCGGGCAATTCTTAGTTCAACAGGTTTTTACGGATCAGTTCTAGGTCTTACTAATTTTTGTGTAGGTCGATCTTTATTCACCTAGGTGAAAAAATTTGTGAAAAAAATTTTCGTCCGACTTTGAGACCAAAAAAGTACCCTTAAAATTCATCTCACAAAAATTTCATTTTATACTCTTTTGTAGGCAATTTAATAACGAACAAATTCTATTTTATGTTTTCTGAAGGTGGGTAAAAAATTACCGGTAATGCCCCTTATCGGTTAATGCCCCGCTTGACCCTAGGTACTTTGGAAAAACCAGTTTTTAAGGCATAATTTGTTGAAAATCGCTAAGTATTTTTTTCTTATACAAAACTCCCCAACCCAATGAAGAAATTAAGATATAGATCATTAACTTCTGTCAATGGCAAGTGGGTTAAATTAAGTAATATTTTTGTCTTACATTTTAAGGTTAGATATAAAAAATTCTTCGCTTAAACATTTATGCCTTATCGTTCTTACAGATTATTAATATGATACACTAACAATGAATAATAGATGTTTGGAAAAAAGTTGTTCGTCAAACAGCTCTATATTATAGATGTATATACAGATAACTACCCCCCTTCCTTTTGCAAAAACCTCTTTCATCTGCTTCTAAATTATTTTCTGCTACTTAATATTAATGCTGTGTTAATATAAGCGACACCATTGGTTGATTTTCAATGACCCAACAAGAGGTTGCACAAGTTGGTTGCGATGGGGAGACACGGTTATTTAAACCTTTCTCCCTCTAGTGTTTTACTCTAATGTTCGGCTTCTAAAATGTACCTAACTATGTACATTTGTATAATAAAGTAACAGGATGTTTGTTTGTACCAAAGGATCTTGCTAACCGCTGAACTGATCAGGTTCTCCTTAACAGGGTAGCTTCTTATAGGTATCAGAAAGGTTTATAACAATTTTGGGGGACGGTACCACCACCCTCCCAAGAGAATAATAAAATCGAAAATTTTGTTTTTATGCAGACTTCTACGCAACATAAAAAGGTATCGTAGAGACTTGATCTCAAAAATATTGGTATCGTAGACACTTAAACAAAAAAACCACAAACATTGAAAGTGCCACTAGAGACCTCCAGGGGGCGTAGCAGCTAGTTTCCTCATAATAAAGTAACAGGATGTTTGTTTGTACCAAAGGATCTCGCTAACCGCTGAACCGATTGGGTTCTCCTTAACAGGGTAGCTTCTCATAGGTCTCGGGAATGTTTATAAATATTTTGGGGAACGGTACCACCACCCTCCCAAGAGAAATCACAATAAACAAATTATTTCTCAAATTAGATGTTTGAAATAAAAAAACAAACAAAAAAAACATTAAAGTTGCCACTAGGTGTCTCCAAGGGCGTAGCCGCTAGTAATAAATAATTTTCTAATACGTCACCGATATACTGGCATTAGATGCTGAAAACCATGCTAACAAATCTCTACTAATATGAAAGGTTTGGTGATTTTTCCCTTTTTACAAAATATGAGCATTTAATCCAGAATAGCTACGAAAATTATTAATATCCGCTAAATTGGAATCATTTACAATGAAAAATTATGTTTAGAATTGTGTTGGGCAATTTTCCACGATTAATAAAACAAAAACTATAAATTCAGTACCAGCTTTGTTGGCCAGGACTTTTGGTTGTATACATATATTTTTTTTATTTTAATTTCCGCGGAGAGCTGCGATATACAACATTCCTTTTTAATCATTACACACTAGCCCTTGGATTATCGTACAATTAACTCATCAATTAGTGTTAAAAACAAAGTTAACTAATTTACCCGTAAATAAATCTCTTTAAATTATTTTAGTTAGCTCTATAAAGAGCCGTTTTGTTTCAACATCAGATAATTTAAGCACGTTCACCATGGATTCTCCTGGTAAGCTGGATGTCCTTGGGCAAGATGGTACCTCTCTTGACGATACTTATTTTTTTCTTCTAAAATTTAAAAAAAAATAAAAATAACAAATGCAACCTTAAAATTTATATTTTATTCAGATTGTTTTTGACCCAAAAAGCTACTGATATGATATTTTCATTACCTTGCCATAGCAGCTTTTGGGACTTTTATTGAATTTATTTATGTATCAACATCAATTTATCTGCCATTATCTTATCCCGCTTCCTGGGTTTTGTCAATAAATTATAAGAAAAAATTATGTTTATTATGCATCTTAAAATGCTTTCATAATCATCATGTTAAAAAGGAAAATTTTTCAACTAAATATATTTATGCTGATTTTATATAAATAAAATATTATCATAATAAGTGAAAGCTTTTGCCTTTGAACGACTTGAATTTACTTATTTTTGATACTCAAAACATTTGAAATCTGATTTTAAGTAAAAGTTAATAGACATAAGTCCTACGTGACATAAAAAATACAATTGAAGTAACAGGATGTCTATATTGAAGGATCTTGCTGATGAACCGTTATGGTTCTAGTTTACAGGGTAGCTCCTCATAGGTTCTGGGAAGTTTTTTTTAAAAACTATTCTACGGGAGTGTTCCAATCGCCCCTAGAAAAAAAATTACCTCCAATCAAAAAACAAATTTATATTTTTTTCTTAAACTAAAATTAAATAATTTTCCTTTTTAATCTAAGATATAAAATTGGGTTTTCTAATAGAACTTTCCACTCCTCAAGTGTCCCTAGAAGCCTCTAGGGGTGTAGCCGCTAGTTTCCTTATTAGGCATTATATAACACTAAGGTAAGGGATAAAGAATACGTGGATATATTGACAGGTGAAAATATGTCTTCGATTTGGGTTGCAACTTGCTTATATTGATTTTATTTTTTTCTCAGTTCGTTCATCTAGAAGAAGGGGATGGGACTATTTTAGCCAGTTGGAAGTATCACTTTATTAGAGTAAATGAAAATCTGGCGCACATAGTTGTTCTTTTATGATACTTTTGTGTTATATATATTTATCCCTGTCAATCTGGTTTTTGGGGTTTTTGTAGTTTTGGTGGGATTAAGTTGGTATGTTGATAGTCAGTTTGGATTTATTTTAGCTAGGTAGTTTGGATTATCTATCTAATTTTGTGTTTGTTTTGAAAGCGTAGCTTCTCTATAATTGGTTTGTCAGGGAGAATTAGGTATAACATTAGTTATTTATTCTTAGGATAAATAATGTTTGATTATACTATCGGCTTCGCCCCTAGCCTCTAGGGGCTTTGACCCAAGAGGTGATTCAAAAATTTTTTTGGCGAAATTCGTAAAAGGACCATGGAAATCTTCAGCAAAAAAAAAATAAAATGGGGGAGGGGGATTTTTTTGTTTTTGGGGGGGTTGGGGGTGTCCCACCCCCCAAGAAAATAGCCTAAAATCACCATAGGACCAGTAGGTATATTCCCTGAAGAGTAGAATCCAATCGGTTCAGTGGTTACCGAGATCTTAAGGGACGGACAGACAGACGGACAGATAGACGGACAGATAGACGGACGGACATATATCATTCTACTTTGTATTATAGATAATGATAGAAGTTGGCGGCAGTTGCCAGACGTTTTTTTTGATCAATGTGTACAAAAGAAGGTGTACATTGGGCCTTTGATATATTATACATTTGTGGGGGAGGGAAAGAGAAAGGGGAAGGGGGAAGAGAAAAGGGGAGAGGGGTGGAGGGGGCGTACATTACTTATAAAAGTCCATTTTCCTAAAGTTAAAAATGCGTACATTACGCACAAAATGCGTACATCTGGCACCGTTGGAGTTGCTATAATTGACAGAACTAGTCTAAATATTTAGCTAGTAAATAAGTTTCAAATAAATATTCTTTTAATAAACTAAAATCCTTAAATTACAAGATATAGATTTTTTAAAAAGTTGTGAGCTAAAATCAATTGTTCAAATAAATACATAAAATGTAACAAAAATATAGTATAGAAAATAAATAAGTTTTTGTTATTTAATTCCAAATAAGGAGAACTATTTAAAATAGTGTAAAAATTTGAGACAAAAATATTTACTAAGTATAATACAAGTTTAATCTTACGTACATCGCTTATTAATAGGAGGATTTTAATGAATATATCCTTTTGATAAAGTAACAGGATGTCTGTTTGTCTGTACAGCTAAGCTTCTTATAGCTTCATGGAAGGTTTTTAACTATTTTTCAGACCCTCCCAAAAAAGAATGATCCTCCCCCCCAAAAAGAAAAAAATATTTCCTGTTACTTTTCTTGTTAAAACTTGGAAGGGGTCGAATTTCCTTTCCAATATTAGATGCCCCTAGAGATTTCTACTAGTTTGAACTTATTCTTCTTGTTATGACAGATAGTTGCTATTATGTAAGTAATGTGCAAAATCGAAATTTTTAAAAGGAACTAAATAGCATAATATATAAATGTTGCAACATCTTTTAGATTTAATCCTATTTTATAAATAGTTGTAAGCTTCATTTTGTCTTCAGCGAAGTATCTCGCTAACCGCTGAACCGATATGGTTTTCACTACAGTGCAATTTCTTATAGGTCCGCGGAAGGTTTTTAACTATTTTCAAACAGGGTTTCTTCACCCTTTTAATAAAAAATGACCCCCCGAAATAAACGTCATTCTGTATGATGTGCTAAATCGAATTTTTTCAAGTAAGTAGGACGAATGGTTACGGACCCAACATGTAAAATCCTCAGAATAAAAAAACTCAAGGCATCAGACTTTGAAATTATTCAATGTTTCGAGGGCATCATTGCCCTCATCATCAGGAATTTTTTTCGTCCATGTACATTGTTAACAAAACACAAATTGAAACTTTTCAAGATTACTCGAAAAGATCAATTTATAAATGTTGCAATAACTACTTTTAGTTTTAATATACTTTGTGTTGAAAATCTTGTTTAGAGTTTTATGGTTGGCCCTATAGAGGACCGTTTTATTCCATGGGCAACAATATGATCAGTGGTTAAATTACTTGTAGCTGGTGTACTTGGTGACAACCTTGGTTCCCTCAGAGACAGCGTGCTTGGCTAACACTCCGGGAAGGAGGAGCCTAACAGCAGTCTGGATCTCTTGTTGTAATTAGCCTCAGCAGCAATGCGCTCATTGGCGAAAGAGTTCATGATGGACATGTTGGGGTGCACCTGCTTCAGAACCTTGTAGATGTAGATGGCATAGGACTCATTGCGTCTCAACTTTTTTCTCTATTCCTGCTTTTTGAAATTAAAAAGGGTACAGAAGCATAGACGTCCAAGGGGGGGGGGGGGGGTAATGGGGCGATTACCCCCCCCCCCCCCATTTTACCCCCCCCCCCATTTAAAATTTATCCCTACCGGCCTGGATAACCATTAAGGAGGGGTTATTTACCCCCCCAAACAATTTTGGGGGGGTAAATACCCCCCCAAAATAAAAAATCTCTTATAAAAAAAAAATTTGCGCGCTTCGCGCGCATTTTTAATACTATATATTTAATAAAATTTAAATTACCCCCCCCAAAATTTACCCCCGGGGTAAAAATTTTGGAGGGGGTAAAAAAAAATTGCGGCGCGCTTCGCGCGCCATTTTACCCCCCCCAAAATAAAAAGCTTGGACGCCCCTGTACAGAAGGGCCAATAATAGCATGATACAATTGTAAAGTGTGCATCTAAAAATCAAATTGCCTGAACCAATCATGAGATGTATATGAAGCTTCCCTAAAAAGGAGAAAAATATCAGTTCACTAGTTATTTCGATCAAAAGTTTCGGACAAAAAACCCTTACTACTTTTTATGATTTATGATAGAAATTTAGTAACTTATATCTTCAAACATCTTTCATTTCTTATTTGGCCAAATGTAAAAGTCGTCTTATTAAAATTAGGTTCTTTTTTCCCTTTACTTTGCTCAACTTGTTTGATTGTTTAAGAAATAAGATACTAAATACAGTGAGACAAACATTCTGATACTACTAACTGTGCTTTGGATTTGAAGTAATAGGTAAAGTAGGAAACTAACCTGTCTATGTGTACCGAAGGATCTCGCTAACTACTCAACCATTAAGTAAATTGGAAAGGAGAAGTATATCGGTTCGACATAGACATCCTGTTACTTTTATCTAAGGATTATGCGACACATTTGATAAAGGAATAAAATATTAAAATTTGTTTTTATCTTCCATCATGCAGATATGAAATAGGATTAAAATTTCCATAAAATATTATAGAGACCTACTTCAAGCAGATTTACTAACATGGAAAGAAGGGAAATTGGAATGTATGCATATTGTCAGGGATCTAAATGTATATTACAATGGTCGATAAATTGATGTGTATCTCAGATAATGGTACACAAAATTACCCCTTCTGTAGATTACAAATAGTTGTTAAAACGATTAGACAACTCAACTAAATGAACCAACCAATAAAATTTCTACTAAAGTCCCAAAAGTTTTTAAGCCAACGAATAAGAAAACGTTATTATAAAACTTTGGGGACAAGTGTAATTAACAGCTCATTGTCTCCTCTCTCTCTAGAAACTTTCAGTTGGAGTGATTTCCTAATCAGCAGCTACGCGGCTGAGCCGCTCTCAGCTACGCTATATCTGCAGCAGGTTAAGGTAGCCGCAGCAACTAAACTATCATCAAAGCAATCAACAGCTGCCAATCAGCCATTCGACAGCCAAAGCTTTGTTTTTTCTTCATATGCTCAATTTAGTTCATAAAACATTCTTTTTTTAATATAGTTAAACGTTTTTCGAAAGTCTAACGTACATTAAATAGACACTACCTTCGATAAAGGAATAATTACGGTTTATGTTATCAATAGAACTCAGTTATCTAACAGTGTAAAAAAATATTTCTTTATTTACTGTTTACGTCTACGCCCCTATAGATCTCTGGGGACACTTGAGACGGGGGGGGGGGGGATAGGATTGAATCGTCCACCAACAATTTAACATTTGTTTAAAGTAAAAAAAGTTTGGGTCAGAGTGTTATTTTTCTCTTAAGCGATAAGACCATTGCCGATAAATTTATGTACATCCCCAATGATGCACAAAATTACTCCTTCTGTAGATTAAAATTAGTAGTTGAGACGATTAAACACTCGGCGTACTGAACCAACCAATCAAAATTCACTAAAGTCCACAAAGTTGTTTAGCTTTTAAAAACTTTTAAAAATACTTTGAAGACTAGAGTAATAAACAGGCCATTGTCCCCTCTCTCTCTCTCTGCTAGTAAACTGAAAACCTAAATAAAAGCAGATAGCTTAACTAATTAGCTTTGAATAATAAAACTTTATTAACTTTAAAGTTTGGCCATAAGAATTTTGTTTGGCCGTGGAATCGATTTTAATTAATTGGATATAGCATCAGATTTTCATGTACTCTGATAAAGTGATACTTGCAGCTGGTTTAAATAACAATGACCCCCTTCTATACCCTCCTCTCCTACTAGATGAACGAACTGATCAATAAATGAGGTCCATATTAGCAATCTGAATTGACGACAAACTTTCCCCTGTCAATTTATCCATGTAATCTATATCCATTGGCCGTTAGTGGTGTAGAATATTTTCAAAGGTAAAAGTAATCGATATATTATTACTTGGATGTTGCACCAGATATTCATGTCCTCTGCTAAAGTACTCTTCCAGCGGGCTAATATAACCCTTCCACCCATCCATCCTTTTACCCCCTTCCCTCCTTAAAGATGAACGAACTGACCAATATTATAATTCTAAATTGACAAAAAACTTATATCCATGTATACTATATCCATTATACTATTTTCAAAGGTAAAAGTTATGGACCTAACAATGGTAAAACTATCCTATGCAATTTGAAGTTAAAAGGAATATAAGTTCATGGACATTTAAAAGAGGATTATTTTTGGATAAAAAGCAGCCAACAAGGACGTCCAAGCTGTTTATGTACATCCCCCCAAGTACATAACTCTTTTCTACAACCTCAATGCATGGTTTTAGAAAACTTTTCCCTTTTATGGCTTACATTGCAAATTTTTATTTGCAGAGTCCATATTTAAAATTTGCAGGTTTCAAATGTGCAGAGCATGCAAATTTTCGGCTAATCCTATCATACTGAAAGTGGATGACAAACATCATTTATGCAAAAAAAACTTTTTTTTTTTATGCTTGTTCTAGGTTAGGTTAAGTGAGGGTTCGGCAGGGGTATAAATGGATAAGACAATAAATCTTAAAAGTGGATAAACAAAAATACCACTTCTATAAAGATCAAATTTATTGGTTGAAAAGTTTGGGCACTCCTATTTTATACCAACCAAATGAGAAAACGTAATTTTTAAACTTTGGGTACCAGTACAAATTACAGTCTAATAACCACTTCCTTTGGGGTTAGAAAAACCCTTCAGGGGCATGTAAATAATTTGGTCCCTGCAGAACGTAAAACACGTTTTTAACAAATAAGACAACATCCATGAATGTGAAGATCTGAAACGGTAGGACAAACGTACATCATCCCTTGTAAAGTGCTAGAACTGAATTTGCAAAATATAAATGTATATTAGGGTGGGTCGATTTTGGACATTTTTTTTCTGAGGCCAAAGCGGGGATCTGCATATGATTTGTATGAGTATAATACACCTATGTATGATTTAAAATTTATCCTAAGTCTTAAAACCGCTGACGACCAGACATTCAATTGTATAGCTATTTGTAAATGGGATTTAAAAATTTATTGAATCAGAACTATGGCTTCATGGTGCTCCCAGGAAAGGCACTGAGGAGTAGAATCAGGAACTTTTGACCGTTTCAAAAAATCTCGTTCCTAGCCTGAGAAAATCTAAAAAACCTCTACAAATTGGACAATTCTCAATATACCTTTAAAAAATGTGGTTTTTTAGTGATTTTTAAGGCTAGGTACGAGATATTTTGAAACGGTCAAAAGTTCCTGATTCAGCTCCTCAAGGCCTTTCCAGGGAGCACCATAAAGCCATAGTTCTGATTCAAAAAAAAAATTTGAATGTCGTCTTAGCATATTAATAAGTAATCAAATATATTTTTTAGTGGTCGCGTTCTAAAACTCAATTTCTTAAAATTCTTTTTCGGTCAGAAATGTTTTAAAGGTTAATTTTATCTGTTGCATATCCCCTCTTTGTCTAATTCCGATATGAACCCGCCCTAATGTATATAAAGAGAGGGGTAGGTTTCTGGTAGAATCTGTAAAGGTGTGTGTTTTAAGGGTTAAAAATAGTAGTAGAACGATAATATTCACTAAATATGTGTATTTCTTATTGAAAAGAACTGTAGACAGAAATTAAAAAAAAAGTTAACATAAATTTTTATCGTTCTACTACTGTTTTTTTACTTATAACACATAACCTTTACGGATTTTACCAGAAACCTACCCCTCTCTTTGTTGCAAAACTGCATAAATATAGGATACTGTTTGAGGACATTTTTAATTATAGAAAAGCTTAAAAAACTGAAGGGATTGGGGGATGGTAGGGGGGTTATGTGGTTCTAAGGATGATTTAAGGGATATAATGAATTTTAGTTTAATCATCTAATCTCTGTAGGTATAGCTCCACATTAAGAGATATAAGTTTTCCGGAATTTTAATTTAGGGAGTAGATTTGAAATCTGCATCAAATTTTAAGGATTTTTTTTTATAAAATTCGTTTTTTGTAAAATTCTTTATCTAAAGGCGAAAATACATTTTAAGTTAATTAATTTTGACCAATAGGATAGGTGGATTTTAAACTACCTGCGCTCTAATTGGTTGAATGATGTACGACATCCAATCAGAGCGCAGATTTTTTAAATCCACCAATCACAGATGCCAAAATTAATTAACTTAATTTGTATTTCCGCTTTTAGATAAAGAATTATACAAAAAACGAATTTTATAAAAAATCCTTAAAATTTGATGCAGATTTCAAATCTACTCCCTACATTACAATTCCGGAAAACCTATATCTCTTACTCCACATTAAACTTTTTGAAATTCACATTTCATCTCGCTTTCAATTTATACTTTACACATTTAAATCAGGAATCTAAAAGGATAAGTCAATAGCCGTTAAATTGATGTTCATCCCCAATGTTGATACACAAAATCACCCCTTTCTGTAGATTAAAATTAGTGGTGAAACCAACCTAAATTCACTGAAGGTTCCCAAAGTTCTTAAACTATAGAATAAGAAAACTTTTTATAAAATTTTGAGGACTAGCGTAATAAACAGCCCATTGTCCCCTCTCTTTCTGCATTTAAATACAGTAGTTTGCATTTCCAAGGAGTGGAGGGGACATTGTGCTATATATTTCTCTAGCCCCCAAAGTTTTATAACGTTTACTTATTTGTTGGCAACTTTGAGAACTATTATTGAATTTTTATTGGTTGTTTCATTCATTTAGTTTCCTAACATTTCAACCACTAATTGTAATCTACAACCGAAAGGATAATTATGTGTATCAATATTGGGGATGTACATTAAGAGATATAAGTTTTCCGGAATTTTAATGTAGGGAGGAGATTTGAAATCTGAATCAAATTTTAAGGATTTTTTTTATAAAATTCGTTTTTTGTATAATTCTTTATCTAAAAGCGGAAATACAAATTAAGTTAATTAATTTTGGCATCCGTGATTGGTGGATTTAAAAAATCTGCGCTCTGATTGGATGTCGTACATCATTCAACCAATTAGAGCGCAGGTAGTTTAAAATCCACCTATCCTATTGGTCAAAATTAATTAACTTAAAATGTATTTCCGCTTTTAGATAAAGAATTATACAAAAAACGAATTTTATAAAAAATCCTTAAAATTTGATGCAGATTTCAAATCTCCTCCCAAAATTCCGGAAAACTTATATCTCTTAACCCTTAACGGTCGGGGGGGGGGGGGGCGTTGAACGCCCCCCCATCCGGTTTTTTCTATCTCATTTTCTGTGTGTGAAAGACAAAGAGCCCAAACTGCTTGACTTTTTAAGTATGGGTATGACACATAACTAAGAGTTGGAATTTTTTGAATATCTCTATCCTGGCGGGCACAGGATGCCAGCAAACCTGGCAGGGTCATCCAGGTAAAGAACAAAAATTTGTTTTTGACTTAAACAAAGCATTTTATCTTACCAAAATACTAAAATATCCTCTAGTAGTACATCCTCATATTAAATACAGGTGTTCAAGTAAATTTCAGGTTCCAGGTATGATCCTGCAGGTCCTGATCCTCCAGGTCTCCAGAAATCTTTAAAATGCTCCTGTGGCCGCAAATTTTGACTTAGAGACTTCAAATTTTAAACTTAAGCTTTTCTTACATGTCTACATAATGTATTAAAATTTCATAAAGATCCGCCGCCGTTTTCCCGCCGAACGCCGACTGCGGCGGCTGGCAGCTGCCAAGTACAGCTGCGGCCGCTGAAACTTATGTTTTGATATTTCAATTATAAAATTTAAATAAAAATAAACATTTTCTGCAAAAAATAATTTCTTCTAGCTTTAAAAGTAAAAAAATTACAGCCGTTTGACATTTTTAAGTAAAAAAGGACCTAAAAACAAAGGTTGTTAAATAAAAGGGTGAAGGAAGCGAAAATTGACCTTGACTTACTTAAGGTCGGAAATTCACCATAACACAGGGGACTTGCACAAATTTTAGCCCTCTAGCTCTAATAGGAACTGAGATAATGAGGAGGGCGTTGAACGCCCCCCCCCCCCCCCGACTGATTAAGGTGCGGCAAGGGGCCCGACTGTTAAGGGTTAATGTACATTGTACATCTATTTATCAGCATACAAACATTTACAAACAAGTATTTACATAAATAACAATGAAATAATAACATTTTCAATATCAAATTAAGGATCGAAAGGGATAAGACAATAGCAGATAAATTGATGTACATCATCAATTATGATACATAAAATTACCCCTTCTGTAGATAATCATTAGTGGTTGGAACGTTTGAATGAATGAACCAATCAAAATTTAGTAAAAGTCCCCAAAGTTATTGAGACATAGAATAAGAAAACATTATATAAAACTTTGGGGACCAGTGTAATGAACAGTCCAATGTCCCCTTCATCTCGGACATCAAAAACCTTTTTTATCCAACAAAACCCTCATGGCTTATAACAAAAAATCATCTAATTTTTTGATTTGATAAAACTACACAGAATTTATCAAAAACAAATGTTTATTTCATATTTTGATAATATAAGATGAAATTTAAGTTTTTTTTATAAATAACATTTTTCATAATATTTACATTTAACTACAAAAATTTTAATTACAACAAAAAAATATGTCATGTGATTTTTGCATGCTTTTTTTCTAGTAAAATAAAAAGATATTATTTTCATTTTGGCAACTATAAATCTTAAAAAATGAACACTTTAAATATGTTTAAAATATTGTGCTTATTTATTGAACTTTTGGCTTGTTGTCTATGAAATTTTTTAGTAGCGAAGCTACTCTATAATTTACTTTGTCCGTCCATCCGGCAGTCAGTCCTTAACGCGATGGGGGAATGTGATTTTCTCACCTGCTATTCAAGATAAACGTCTAATTATTTTTGCGTAATACCAATAAGCATCAGGTATGCAATTTTCTTTGTCAGTTTGTTAGAGATACTACAAAATATAAATATTAAAAACTATGAAAATACATAACAAAGGTTTCGTGATGATTTTTTTAATTGATTTTTTTCTCTGATATATTTTTTTTCTTGATTTGAAGAAATGCTCTTAAATTCCTTGTCCGTATTCCCATACATTTTTTTTGTACTTTGCTACTTATGGATGTTGTCATCTTTGTTCTATGAATGACAACATAAACTAACATACAACGAAATAGTCAAGGATCTAAAGGGATAAGACAATGACCGATAAATTGATGTACATCCCCAGTGTTAATACACAAAATTAACCCTTTCTGTAGATTATAATTAGTGGTTGAAACATTAGGACACTCAACTCAACATTCATTAAAAGTCCCCAAGCAAATGAGTAAGAAAACGTTTTAATAAAACTAGTGTAATAAACAGCTCATTGTCCCCTCCCTCCCTGTGAAATGGTACATAATTAAAGACAGCAGGAAATACAAATAAAACATATTAAAATAAAATATAAAACAAATTATCAGAAAGTTAATTAATTATGAGATTTCAGGTTTAACTCAGAGAATATTAATTACAAATATCATTAAAATAAATGAGAAAAAATATATAATTTGCTTCAAAAAAAGAAAAAAAACTACATGATCACTTGATGTAAAATAAAAAACAACATATTCACAAAAAATATACAATAAATAATTTGTAATAAACAAGCTCATAGGATAATTGTTATCTATCGCATCGTATTATAGTCAGCTTTACGCGGATATTAACATGAAAAATTACAAGATTAAAACCAGTTTTCCTAACCCCAAGATGCCGAGAGACGCAGGCTAAAAAACAGGTTTTTATATTATGATTGTACATTATTATATTCATAGAAAACTGGATATAATACAGTACGATACATGATTTTTCAGTATGGCTTAGAACCGGTTCAAATCTAGCGGATATTAATCGGATTCGAAGCCGTACTGGAAATTATTTTCCAAAATAATAATGATAAAAAGATAGGTATAAATTTTAATATAAAAAAAATATTTAAAAATGAACATTGTACTTTTTTGAGCTGAAAAGTCTATTTCACAACAGAATTACTACAAAATAAAAAAAAAATATTACAAAAAAAACATAAATTAATATAATTTTTCTTCATCCAGGTTAGGTTTCAGATTATTAATAGCCATGCAGATTTGAGGCTAAAAGAGATCATTTTTTGCTTTAAAATTTGTTAAAATCTTTTAGATAAGGGAGTGGTTTTTAGTTTTAAAAGCACTGGAAAATTAACTAAGTATCAAAAATTTAAATATTTAAAAATATTTTATTAAACCCTTATGTAAATTAATCAGGAATCTTAAGGTATAAGACAATGGATGATAAATTACTATACATACCCAATGATGATTTACAAAAAAAGTCCCTTCTGTAGATTAAAATTATTTATGAAGAACCCGAAAATTTTGAGTCAACATATTAGATGTGGTTTTAAAACTTTGGGTACCAGTGTAATTTACAGTCCAATGTTCCTCAAACTTAATTTACACAATATGAATAATTAATAAAAAGTTAATTCGTATTCCTCATTAAATCAAATTGATTTTCAAATAATAAATTATAATCTAATTCCCTATAAATTTCACTGCGTTTTTTTATAAGATATATTGATTGATATTTGATAAACATTAAACAAGCTGCTTCATTTCTATGGCAGTTTTTGTAGTAGGTCCTTACACATTGAAGTCAACATTTTTTTAATAATATCTTCAATTTTAAGCAATTTCAGATCTTTTTAAAATGTATAAGTATAGTTGTTTATCGCATCGTAAAATAGTCGACTTTCCATGGATATTAAAATGAAAAATCACTAAGAATAAAACCAGTTTTGTTAACCCCGAGGGGCCGAAGGCCCGAATTAACAAAAATGGTATTAATAGTATGATTTTTTTATTTGTGGAAAATTGTCTGTAATACGATGCTTTTACATGATTTTTCGGTATTGCTCGGAACCGGTTTTAATCCAGCAGAGATTAACCAGTTTCAAAGCCATACTGGAAAAAACTAATAACTACCTACTGTTTAAAAAAAGTTTGACTTGAATGTACAAACACTTTTTTAATATGTGTCAATATTATACAAACAAAAAATATACAAAAACAGGACTTGATAAGTATTAAAACATCATTTTTATGACAATTTATGAAAGTTTTAATAAGATGAGTAATTTCATTATACAACAGCTTACCTAACTTATCATAAACAAATGGGGGTAAAGTTAGCAGGGTTCTAAAGGGATAAGACAATGGCCAATAAAGTAATGAAAACTCCAATGGTGATACACAAAATTATCCTTTCTGTAGATTACAATTTGTGGTTAACTCGTTAGGACACTCAATTTAATGAACCAATGAATTAAATTCAATAAAAGTTCCAAAGTTGTTAGGCATCGAATAAGAAAACGTTGCTAAGGAACTTTGGGGACTAGTGTAATATACAGCACAATGTCTCTTTCCTCCCTGTATAGATAGGCTGTTCTATAATAAAATAAAAATATTTGGCATAATTTTGAAGATTTTGTAAAAATCTTTTCTATCTACACTAAGTTTATAATAAATTGACTTAAAACATGATTTTAATTTTGTTTTAATATTTGTAGTGGAAATCTTGATCTACGCCCACCGCCTGAAAATATAAAAATTAGGGTTGGGCCGGATTTCAAGTTTTGTCGGATATCCAGCTAATTTTTAATTCCAGATATCCGGTAATTTGCCGGATATGCGGCGTTTACCAGATGTTCGGCCAAAAAAGTATCCGGCCCAACCCAAAGAAAAATATTATTTTTTTAAAGAAAACTTTATTACTATTTTAGAAAAATTATATTACCAAAGAGCTAAACGAACAACTTAACTGAAGAAAACACGAATAAAATGAGCTTTTTTCGCGCATTTATGTGCGCTGCGAGATAACTGTAGAGATTATTTGTAAGACTTTTTTTTGTTTACACAAAATTACCCCTTCTGTAGATTAAAATTAGTTGTTGAAACTTTTGGACACTCAAGTTAATGAACCAATCAAAAACGTTCAATTTAGTACCCAATGTTGTCTAAAACTTTATTGCAAAACTTAGGGACTAGTGTAATAAACAGCCTAATGTCCACTACCTCCCTGGCATTGTTGATGTTTACCTTGCAGACACAGAAGGCAAAGATAATGCCGAGAAGTTGAAGGGCGGCCAGTCCGACCACCACCCCGATTACTATGTTCAGATTCTCACGGACAAGCATTGTAAACCGGTTCAGACATCCCTAAACAAAAATATGCTAATGCTACTTTGTAAAAATAAGTAGTGGCATCGCACCTCACTACTAGAGGTTGCTATTTCCCCCGTCATTTATTGGTCAGTTCGTTCATCCAGTGGGCGGGGAGGGGATGTGGTAAAGGGAGAGGGATCGTTATTTTAGCCAGCTTTATTAGAGTACATTAAGATCCAGGAAATAATAAATCCATTTGGATAATCCGTAATTATAATCAGGATTCCCTGAAAAGCAGAACATCATAAAAATAGTGATTGCTGTGGTCTTTAGCTTCATACTAGCAGACATCGTTATACTTTTTATAATAAACTGAAATCTTAATTATATACTCTAGAATTTAAAGTTGTAAGATTTGTTGTCTGTATCGAAGGATCTCACTAACCGCCAAACCGATATGGTCCTCCTTAATAGTGACGCTTCTTATAGGTCACATTATGGTTTCGGGCAATTTAAAATAAGTCTGGGTATGGTTTTTGGCTATTTTTCTACATTTTTTAAAAATCTCTACTAATATAGAGCTCCTAGATGCTAGAAGCGCAGCCGCTATTAACGGATATAGAAAATATGTATAGAATTATTTATTAGTATACGAAAAAATAATGTTATGGAAAAATGATTATATTAATATTGCAGGATAACTTTTCTCATTTGTCAAATAAATAACTAGTAATAACTTATTATTCTGACATATATAGTACTAGCGGCTGCGCCCCTAGCATCTAGGGGCTATATATTCGAAGGGCAGAAAAATAGCCTTAAACCAGACCCAGACTTATTTTAAAAATAAATTAAATAGCCTAAAACCATCTCAGAGCCTATAAGAGGCTTCATGGTAAAGAAGAACCATATCGGTTCAGCGGTTAATGAGATCCTTTACTACAGACAAAAAACGCTTATTACTTTATATTATAGGATATACATACATACATAAGAAAATCTACATATTTTTTTATTTTACCGACACAAAATGAAAAATCCTTATAATGAAGTAAAAGGATATCTGTGTGTGTGTACCGAAGGATTTCGCTAACCACTGAACCGATATGATTCTCCTTTACAGTTCAGCTTCTAATAGGTCCTAGGAAGGTTTATATCTTTTTGGGGGGAGGGTACCATTCCCATCCCAGGAGAAATCGCCTCTAGAAAAAATGTCTCTCCAAAAATTTGTTTAAAACCTTTATATTTTTAAAAAAGGTAGTTTAAAAAAGAAAAAAAACGTTTTTATGGGGGATATTTTTTTCTAGGGGCGATTTATCTTGGAATTATTGCGGTGCCCTCCCAAAATATAGTTATAAACCTTCCTGGGCCCTATGAGATACTTCACTGTAAAACAGAAACCTAATGCTCCAGCGGTTAACGATATCCTACGGTACACACACACAGACATACAACTCAAAGACATCATGTTACTTTTAAATAATTTTAAATATATTTGATTTCAGGGATCTAAAGGGATAAGACATAGGCCGATAAATGAATGTACTTTCCCAATGATGATACACAAAATTACCATTTCATTAGATTATAATTAGTGGTTGAAATGTTTGGACACCTAACTTTATAAAGCAATCAAATTCAATAATAGTCCCTATACTTGTTAAGCTAATGAATAAGAAATCGTTATTATAAAACTTTGGGGACTAGTATAATAAACAGCCCAATGTCCCCTAAATCCCTGATTTGATCTGCTTACCCTGTCCTTATAAGAATTTGTAGTCGAAGGAAATTTTTCACATCTGTCATCAGCAGGACGCAGTACATTGACTGGCTGTCCAGGTTCCAGGATACAGCAGGCAGCTGGTATCTAGGTACATACAGGATATATAGAAATTTAGATACATAATATATTTAATAGCTATATTAGGTTTGGTAACACCGAAAACTATAGCCCCTTTATTTTCACTTTTGAAGTGCCACCAGCGGGGCTACGATTGAGATATCTACTTCTAGTCTTGACTATCCGCTCACTAAGGTATCTGAATCATACATACTCGCTTTATAAACAGTCTCCCATAGAGAGGGTAGTCAAAAGGGTGTCCAATAGTGTAGTGGTTAGCAATCTTCACTTTGGATGGGAGAAACCTAGTCCTTCCATACACAAATTTAGTCGCAATTTGTCAGATTATAATCACGTAACCTTCACTGAGATGCTTAATATGGAACACCTGCCAAAACTCTAAGCCAGGGTGATGTAATAATTGAGTAGCTTCCACGAGAATTGTGGGTCAGCTTGTAATGTAACTAGAATACAATCAGCTGTGCGCAAAGCTCACAAATCTAAGATTTATCAAAGGATTCTCACTTCCAATCTCCGTGTGCATCTGAGTCCTAACTTCAGAGAATCAGGGCTACAAGAAGAAGAGAAACGGGTATTCAAGACTAGAAGTTGATATCTTAATTTTAGCTCTAATGGTAGCCTTTAAAGTCAAACCGTAGTGTAAAATAAATGAGCGATAAGGGGCGGAGTTACAAATCAAACTATAGCCATTATATTTTTTTTCGATTGAAGATAGGATTTTGAAAATCTTTCCCAAAATTAATTGCAAATAAATAGAAGAAAACAACATAAATAGATAGATTGATAAATAAATAGAAGAAGATATACTTACAACATGATTATTATTTTCTTGTTGATTTTGGGTGAAGAAAAGTCTGGCGTCCTTAAAATCTGAGCTGTTGTCCACTCCACAACATTGCATCTGAATAGAAAATAATATTGGTAGCGCAGCTACTCATACGAAGGGTATGTCCGTACATCAGTACATTACAAATCTTTTAAAATGTACTCTACTCACAGAGTTGTACCCAAGGTTGTTGACTCTGTTAAAAAATGCGAAGGTAGGATTTAGTACTTAATTCTAAGAGAGGGGTGGGGAAGATGACACCATCCTACTACTCTAATGAATTATCTGTTACTTCATTTGAATTATGTTTTTGAATCTGTATCTGTTTTATTTTCTTATATGGCAAGTTAAACCAAGTTTTAAAAGATTTATCCTGTAAAAAACAATGAAAAGCTGTCATTTTAAAAAAAGCCTGAATTTGTGAAGGTTTTACCTGGCTCATAACCAAGTCCCATCCAACGGTGACAGCATTTCTGTTGTTACTATTTGCATAGTAGTCACGGATACTCTTCCTAAAATATATTTGCATAGAAGTCACGGATACTCTTCCTAAAATATATTTGCATAGAAGTCACGGATACTCTTCCTAAAATATATTTGCATAGAAGTCACGGATACCCTTCCTAAAATAATATTTCTGTTGTTACTATTTGCATAGTAGTCACGGATACTCTTCCTAAAATATATTTCTGTTAAGATTAAATGAACTCAAAATAAATTTATTAAACCGTGGTTACAATGCCAAAATTATTGTAAATGCCTTTGACAAACTCAAAAATATTCCACGCAGTAAAACTTTAGAAAAAGTAATTCATCCAAAACAAAATAATAGAGTAATGTTTTAACTTATGACCCAAGAATTATAAATATAAATGATAGTATAAAAAAGCACTATGTTATTGCAAATAAGGATCCCAGTTTTAAAATATCTTTTCCGAAAATGCCTATGGTTGGGTACAAAAGAGCACGCAATTTAGGCGATCACTTGATCCGTGCTAAATTGTATCCCAACCATAGGTATGAAATGAGAAATAGAAATGGTTTCTTTAAATGTAGTAAACGAGATATTGGTTGTGATTTGTGTAACCATAGTCAAAACATAACAGAACATGTTGCTAGTCATTCAAAAAAGAAATATCCTATAAAATCTAAAATTAAATGCTCTGATAGTTATATTATTTATTCAATTCAATGTAAAAAATGTGATATGCAATATGTAGGCCAAACTACGACACCTGTGTGTAGACGCTTTAACAGCCACTCATGGGATATCATAAATAAAAAGAATGAGAAACCTGTACCAAAGCATTTTAACAGTAGAAACCACTCTCATTCAGATATGATTTTTACACCTTTTGAAAAATTAAATAGAAAAGATAAAACTTTATTAGATGTTCGTGAAAAATATTGGATTTTAGAAAAAAATACTGTAATCTTTGGATTAAACAGAAATTATTAATTGCCAGTTGCAACCTTAAATTTTTTTTCTTGTACCTCCTTTTTTTGTCTTTATTATATATACCATTTTTGTAATAGTTATTTAACCCTTTAAACAGATGATTTTCAACAACCACCCAAATTTTGACCATTTTGACCGCCTGTATTGTTATCAAACTAATTTTCCCCCAAAAAACTCATTCAATTCTTGACAATGCACGAAGATACTGCTAAATTTTATGTGAAAATATGTATATAAATAACCATGTAAGTTGTTTTATTTTATAGAATTTTTTTATTACATATTTTAAATTTACATAGTCCTGTTGTTACTACGCTTTTTGTTGATATAATTGTCCTTGTTTCTTTAAATTTTGACCATTTTGCTAAAATGATTTGTTATGTTATTGTGTATATAACCATTTCTTATACTTTTTTGTGAAAAAATTTAATATTTTTTTAGACCCTGATGATGTTTATGCCAATAAACGAAAATATTCGGAGCTGATGTGTTGATTTTTTTCCTTGTTGGGGAATAGAATAGTTGGTGCGCGTCCTTTTTATGAATATATTCCTAAAATATATTTGCATAGAAGTCACGGATACCCTTCCTAAAATAATATTTCTGTTGTTACTATTTGCATAATAGTCACGGATCCTCTTCCTAAAATAATTAATGTTTAACTTTGCATGATGATTCTTATAGCAGTTAGGTCAGTATTAAAAAATCTATATAAAAAAACTATATAATCGTTATCAGAATGTCAGTACATCAATTTAAAACATGTTGATTTTTAACATTTTAACAACATTTTTGGTATGATATAATTGGTGCATTATTTGCCAAATGTACCACTTTTCTGCACTACCTCTCCGATTTTGTTAATACTCTATATTTTGGTCCATTGGGTCATTCAAGGATGCTGGATGGCCAAAAAAAAGTTTCAGAGTCCCTGGATGTCTAGATATCTAGCTATCTATGAAGGTAGGTAACAAAAATTTAAAAAACACCCATTTTTTCACAATTTTAAAAATTAATTTTTTCATCAATCTTACATCCAACCTATACATTTTATACACCAAAATGATCGTTTATTCATGTAAAAAGCGCACATAATGCTATTTTGGCTAAAACTCTAATTGTACAGGGTGTCCAACAAAAAGTGTATTTTGGATATCTAGCGTAATACCCAAAATACCTGTCCAAAAAAAATCATTTTTTTTGGCTTAAATCCAGTGTTTTATCTGTGTGCATATGTGGTATATAACGGTTCGGACCACCCGGGACAATAAGGTTGTCAAATTTCACTTTGGGACACCCTGTAAATGTGATTTTTGCGTCTGTAGAGCTTAAACTTGGTCCAAATTGGCTATTTTTTTTCAAATTACTCTAATATGTGTCTTAGTATGTTTGGCCATAGTGTTTTCTGACCAGATCAATATTTTCACATTTTTTGGACACCCTGTATTTTCAAAAAAAAAGAGAAAAAAATTTTTGTGTTTTTTAAAAATTTTTTTTCTATTTTTAAGTTACTTAAAACTGTCATATAGATACAGATTTTGACTAATAACAATAATATTTGCCTATTTTACAAATTTTTACACTTTTGGGACACCCTGTGCATGTTTTTGAAAAATGATGGTTTTTGCCCATTTTTGGGGGGAAGGAGTCGTTTTAGGGCCATAGACTATTTCTTCATTTTTGTAGAACTTTTCAAGACACATCATTTGTTATTTATGCAAAAATCGCAAAAACCGAACCGTTTTGCCGTTATTCACCGCCAAAGGAGGAATTTTTTACGTTTTTGCCATTCCAGAGGTTGTAATGGGCATTTGTGGTAAGAAAACGTTGATTTATCAAGATCCCTCTGAAATACTTTTATTTAGGCAATTCAATTTACTAAATTTCATATTTAGTAAAATTTTTTGTGCAGCTAACCGTTTTTCGTCGAGATGGATTTCAATTGTTAAAACAAGAAAATGAAGTGAATATAACATAAATAATTGCTATAACATAAGTGATAAAAGAAACATAAATCATGTGCATTTGAAATTCCTTTTGACAAAAATCGGTTGGATATACAAAAAAATTTAGTTCACATGAAATTTAGTAAATTAAAATGCCTAAATAAAAGTATTTCACAGTTATCTTGATAAATCAACGTCTTCTTACCACAAATGCCCATTAGAACCTCGGGAACGGCAAAAACGTAAAAAATGGCGCCTTTGGCGGTGATTAACGGCAAAACGGTTCGGTTTTTGCGGTTTTTGCATAAATAACAAATGATGTGTCTTGAAAAGTTCTACAAATATGAAGAAATAGTCTATGGCCCTAAAACGACTCCTTCCCCACAAAAATGGGCAAAAACCATTATTTTTCAAAAACATGCACAGGGTGTCCCAAAAGTGTAAAAATTTGTAAAATAGGCAAATATTATTGTTATTAGTAAAAATCTGTATCTATATGACAGTTTTAAGTAACTTAAAAATAGAAAATTTTTTTTTAAAAAACACAAAAATTTTTTTTAAAAAACACAAAATTTTTTTTCTCTTTTTTTTTGAAAATACAGGGTGTCCAAAAAATATGAAAATATTGATCTGGTCAGAAAACACTATAGCCAAACATACTAAGACACATATTAGAGTAATTTGAAAAAAATAGCCAATTTGGACCAAGTTTTAGCTCTACAGACACAAAAATCACATTTACAGGGTGTCCCTAAGTGAAATTTGACAACCTTATTGTCCCGGGTGGTCCAAACCGTTATATACCACATATGCACACAGATAAAACACAGGATTTAAGCCAAAAAAATGATTTTTTTTGGACAGGTATTTTGGGTATTACGCTAGATATCCAAAATACACTTTTTGTTGGACACCCTGTAAAATTAGAGTTTTGGCCAAAATAACATTATGTGCGCTTTTTACATGAATAAACAATCATTTTGGTGTATAAAATGTATAGGTTGGATGTAAGATTGATGAAAAAATTAATTTTTAAAATTGTGAAAAAATGGGTGTTTTTTAAATTTTTGTTACCTACCTTCATAGATAGCTAGATATCTAGACATCCAGGGACTCTGAAACTTTTTTTTGGCCATCCAGCATCCTTGAATGACCCAATGGACCAAAATATGGAGTACTAACAAAATCGGAGAGGTAGTGCAGAAAAGTGGTACATTTGGCAAATAATGCACCAATTATGAAAATATAAATTATCCTATCGATTTTAAACTTTGCATGATGATTACTCTACAAGAGTTATAGTTTTTTTTGTCATTCCATCAGGTTTTAGAGCTTCGCTTTTATGGATGTTGTCATCCTTGTTAAATAGAAAATTGATATATTATGATGAATTGATATAACAAGTGCAAAGATCATAAATAATATAAACAAATTTGTATGAGTAACGGTGATTAAACAGGGATTAAGGGATCTATAGAACAACTAATAATAAGTTTCCTGTAATTTGTTTGAAATTCTGCGATATTGGGAAGTATTGGGGGTATGAATAGGTTTATAATTAATTTGGATGAAAATTGATGCCTAGTTGAGCAAAGAAATACATCCCTTATTTAAGGTCAGGTTTGGTACTGGGTAGCACTTCAGGGTTGGCACCCCTGGCATAGGAATCATCCCTTATTTTCAAATTTATTAAAAAGATTAGGGATGGGTGTTGGGTGTTTCGAGGACGTCGAGGAAGGGCAACAGAAGCTTTATCAAGGACCTTTAAAATTAAATTTAAATTTCTTGACTGAAATTTTTAGGACATATCATGCAGTTTTAAAATTCTAAAGATAGAATCATTTGCTCTTTTCCTGTGGGTATCATTGAAAACAAGTATTTATAGCAAAGTATGTTTAATATAAATATTAACGCCATGAATTTTACATTTAATATAAACAATGAAAAGAAACTTTTAACTTTTAAAATTAATTCTATACAATCTATATTTGTTATTAAACTGTTTTGTAAAATCATGATTATCAGCTTTTAGAAATCCTTTAGTTGCTTGGTTCTTACTTTACAACATTTCTTGGTTTTGTCACGCGGCATTGTGCTAGTTTATTGATTGATTGATACTTACTTTAAAATAAATCTTGGGTGTTACTGGTTTTGTTACGCGACATTAAGCTAATTTATTTATTGATTGATATTGATACTTTCTTTAGAACGAAACCTATGTGATAATCAACTTGGTTTATATACGCGGCATTGTGCTAGTTTATTGATTGATACTTACTTGAGAACGGATCTTGTGTGTTGATCGGCCTGGTTTTGATACGCGGCAGCAAGGGAAATGGCAGTCACCTTAATAAATACAAATATTATCCAATCTTAAGGGATAATACAATGGCTGAAAATTTAATATGAGAGAGAGAGAGAGAGAGAGAGTGAGAAAAGAGGCAACGAATAAAAAAAAATTGAGAAAAAGATATTCCTACTCTTTTAAGATATTTCCGCTGTTTTTATGTGACCAATAAAGACATGGAAATTCTACATAATTTTATTTCCTCAATTTCCGCGCAATTCTCCTAATCAAAATGATGTTATTAAAAAACCCCAAAATTAAGAAATAATGTTATTTTATAATTTGATCTTCTGTAGCTTTACAAAAACACGTACAATTGTTAATAGACCTTTAGGGAGATACAAAAAGTGTTGTGTGACGTCATACAAATTCTTTTTTAGGGGTTTCCTTTCCCACTTCTCCTGTCATTGTTCCGTTTTAGATGTATTTTAATGACGTCACACATGACACTTTTGGTATCTCCAACCCATTTTTGTTGAAAATTCTAATATCATATAGTAGTTATATAGCTTCAAATTAAATTTAAGTTATATCAATAGTTAATTTAAATAAAAAAGAAAATAATAAAAACAACAAAAAGTAAGAACTAAAGAAATAACAAAAAAATGTTATTATTTTTCTACAAAATTCTTTGTTTTGTGATCCATCTATGACACTTTTCTTTGAAGTATAATCACTCAGCTTTTTCAACAGGGGTAAAAAGGATGACAGCATCCAAAAAGCATAGCTCTAAAATCAGAAGGAATAACAATAACTCTTGTAGAGTGTCAGAAATTATAAAAGCAAAACATTAATTTGTAAAGCTAAACAAAATTGTACATAAATTTGATGCAAAATGTCGTAAATTAAGGATACAAAAAAAGGACATACTTTCATTTATATAATTTGATAATAGAGATGCATCGCTTATAACATTGTACCTTGTCGTTATTTAGAAAAGCCTCGCTTTTAACAAGGACAATTCGGTTGATAAGCAGTGCAGCAATAACTAACTATTGTCAATAAATCACGAAGTATGGCCATTTATTATGATAGCTTATTAAAGAGGATAATTTTTTTCTCGCGTAATTTGCGCAAGTTGGGTGTTGGGTTGTTAAGACTCTAGGGGGCTAGGTGTCGCTTCAGGTACTAGACCTCTCTCCACGCACCTTGGTACATACAATACATGATTGCGGAGTAAAGCGTCCATTCACCCATCAGACAACCAACTCTCGAGATGCACGACCTTTGTCTGAGAAAACCCAACTGTGCATGGTAACGAGTTGCGCCTGTTTTGGGCCAAGGCATTCCCCCCTCTCTAACAATTTAAGTCGCGCATCTGACATAGTAGCAGTGGGAACCATTTTTAACGTCTTTAGTTATGACGCGGTGTCGGACCGAGATTCGAACCTATCACCTTCCCGACTACGAGCGGATGCGCTACGTGTTGAGCCACGGTCGCGGGTTGGGTATTGGGTTGTAATCAAATGCTCTTATCAAGTCAAACTGATCTTAATTATAGACCATTTCATATGCACCATCTTTTAATTAGAAAAAAAAAGTAAATTGTCTAAACGATATTTAATAGCTTAATAGACGAAATATCTTTATACCAGTTGTAGAGTAGCTGCACAAATAACAAATTATTTTGAACAAATTCTTTGAAATTTGTGATTATTATTGGAAATTCTAAGAACTATTTCCTTGCTTTATTACTAACTAGCGGCTTCGCCCCTAGCCTCTAGATTTTAGATTTTAAAGAAAATAATAAAAAAATTGGGGGGAGGGGGGATTTTTTTTTGGGGGGGGGGGGGGTTAGGGGTCTCCCCCCTTCAAGAAAATACCTATAAACCTTCCCGGGACCTATGAGAAGCTACCCTGTAAAGGAGAACCCGATTAGCGGTTAGCGAGATCCTTCGCTACAAACAAATAGACAGACAAACAAGCAGATAGACAAACAAACAGACAGACAGACATCGTTCTACTTTGTATTATAGATAAAATAGTTTTTTTTTAAATGGCTAGTTGCCTCACCCATAGATTCTAGGGGAGGATGAAGAGTGTAAGTAAAAAAGCCTAAAACCACTCAAAGACATTATAAAGATTTCCCGAATAGTACAAATAATTCGGACTACCAGTATCCGAGATCTTGAGCTTCAGAAAAAAAAACTTTACTGATTTATATTATAGGATATACAAATTATACATGTTGGAAAAAGGGGAAGGCAAGCCTTTCCAATTTAAATTTAAAGAGGTGTTTGACTCCCCCCCTAGCCTAGGCCTACACCCCCTTCGGCACGCTTATATTTTTTTTACCATATTATTACTTTTTTTTCTTCTATGAAATTTGACAAATCATACATACCTCTTTTTTTTATTTGTCATGTATTTTTTCACTTTTTATCCAGTAGAAATATCTATAAAGCTATCCATTAATTTACTATAAATCCTATCTAAGGCTTTTTATAGCGTCTTACTGGTCTACCATTGGTCAATTAAAATGTATACTGGCCTGCCATTGGTAATTTAGTCTGTATATTGGCCTATCATTAGGCATTTGTATTGTATGACGTATTTTATTATAGGCGCTATAAAGAGCTTGATACTATCTATTTATACCTGTAGGACAAATATAATAATCAGAAACAAAGCATAGGCCGTCAACAAGACTCGGGATTCCTAAAAAAAAAGATTTAAATCAATTTATCGTATTTAATACGAGAAAGTATGAATTCACGTTTCCATTTTTGTACTGGAATATACCTTAGAATATAATCAGTGACCGATAATCTTTAAAGTAACTTGGGCCCTACAGAAGCTTAAAACTCTAGCTCCAAGGGTTCTTGAGTAAACCCCCCTCCCCTGCCCAAACTATTTTAGTGCACATCCTCCTTGTGAGAAAGCTTTAAAGTCAAATGCGCTTATTAAGTCTAACTCTTCTTAATGTTGACCAAACGCAAAAAGTATAATTAAACGCATATTTATCTTACTCAAAACTTTACGCAATATTGTGAAAACTACTATTCCCTTTTTAAAATATTTTTTTTATTTGTTGATTTAAGCCCAAGTTTTTTTTTATGGGGGAAATCCCCTTGACCCCCCCCACGAACAAATCTAATTTCTACCTGGATAGCCCCACAGTACCCCAGGAAGGCCACTATAAAGATAAAAGCTCCAAGGGCCACCAGGATGTAGGCAGTCTGCAACACAACATCGGGCTCTGTAAACTCCTGAAAAAATTAATTATTAATAAGGGTTTCTAATTAGTTTTTAATTTCCTACCTTTTGTATTAAAATGCATGAAACAGAATTTGATTAGAGACTATTAAATGAATAAGAAATATGGTCATGGAAAGAAAATGAAGTAACAGTTTTGTCATATTTTCACAGTAGGATTTGATTGGTTATTTTAGGTTTGGTTAGGTTAGGTAAATGTTAATGATTGCACCGCAGGGTAAGAGCCCCCCCATTTATTTCATTATTAACTGCAGATATATAGGTTTAGGACAATTTTATCTGTTATGTTTGTTTTTTATTGTCTGCTCTGAGTAAATTTTAGCGGTATTCAATGCGCTAATGTCTATAGTATTTAAGATTAGCCAAACTAAGAAAAGTTGCATTAGTTCTATTGATACTAATAAAGATACTGGAGATATAAAATTCACAATCTATCTTAAAAATTATGATTTTAAATGAATGCAAATTGTATTGCAATTAAAGTAATATAATTAGGGAGGCATGAGCTCAGACCACAGGGCAGGGACCCTTCCCGATTTTGTATTGGGTCTTTAATATCAGTTAATAGCATAGGGAATAAACACAACCAAATCCCTACAAAAGAACAGATTCTGCCACTTGGGCCAGGAAGTTTTATGGATTATACATCAAAACTTATACATTTATTGTATTGCCAATTATTTTTCTAGCTCATTTATTCTGAATACCATTTCTAATTTATTTATACTCAATTTTGAAAACAGCAAAAAAATGAAATTAGTTTCAACAGAGAGGGGACTATAAATTACACTAGTACCCAAAGTTTTATAACCAAAATATCGTATACGTTGGCTCAAACTTTTATTGGGTTATTCCAAACTTTTCAAGTCCCAATTATAATCTACATTACAATATTGCAAGACCTTTATACTTAAAAGGGCTACCTAAGGCATTAGGTTACGAAAAAAAACTTATTTATGAATATCATTTTTTATTTTTTTAACACTGTTTTGTCCGGCTACAAATATCCTAATGTATGTATATCTTTCTAATTTACAGGTTTCTACTTAATGGATAATGAATAAATAATTTATAATTACAATTAACATCTAATGGAAATTAGTAATAAAAATTAATTTGTTTTATCTTGTTTATATCAAATGACAGGAATTAAAGGGGTATTTTGTCAGTGAGAGCTGTTTATTACACTGGTCCCCAGTTTTATAATGATGTTTTCTTAATCATTGGCTCAACAAATTTGTTGACTATCATATTTAGTTTTGATTAGTTGGTTAATTAAGTTGTGTGTTCAAACTTTTCAACCACTAATTGTATTCTACAAAAGATTAGATTTTGTGTACATCAATCTATAGGCCATTGAGTTATCCCTTTAGATTCTTGTGTAGGTTTTGGGGGATGTTAATAAACCCCTTCGCCTTCTACCGCACACTAGGTAAACCAAATTTTATTTATATCACTAATGGATATAGAATACATGGATATTATGACAGGGGAATTTATTTCGTCAATTTAGGTTCCTAGTACAGTACTCAGATATTGGTCAAGATGATCCTCAATGGTCAGGGGAAAGGATGGAGTGAGGTCATAAGGGAGGAAGGGTTTGTGATAATCTCTCAAAATATCCATGTTTTCTATATTCATTGAGTTACAAAATTTAGGTATAAATTGGAACATTACTTTTAATATACAAATAAATCCTTTTTTAGTGCCAACTAAAATGCATTTCAATATTTTGTAATATTTTCTTTGCAGGTTATTCTATTAATAAAATAAAGAATTGCGGCTTTAAGTTTTAGTAATAGTCTACAAAAACTTTAAACCTAGTCCAAGAAATTTTAAAAATTAATCAGCTTAAACTATGGGTACAAAATTGAAATAAATAATTTTGTTGAACGCAAAAATGGCATTTAATTTATATATTGGATGTCTATCGATCTACCTTTATCAGAAGTCCATTAATCAATCTAACTATCTACATATACGAATGTAATTGTCTATTTATCAATATTGGAAATCCATCCATGTATCTATCTTTATTGAATGTCTGTGTATCTATCTATCTATGTTTAATGTCTATGTCTATATATCTATATTGCAAATCTATCCCACTACCTATCTTTATTAAATGTCTATTTAGTAATAATGTCTTTTTTTGTCTGAGGCTAAAGATCTTAGAATATAGTGGTCAGAATGGGTGATACTTTTTAGGGAATACTTATAAATGTCTTAGTGTGGTTTTAGGCTGTTTATTTAATATCCCCGCCTTCCCTAGATGCTAGGGGAGAAACAACTAGTCTATCTTTATTGAACTGAAGTGTTTGTTGGCTAAGGGCTGGCTGCTTGGAGGCTGATACAACAGAGAGATTACAAATATTTAGAGCCCTAATAGAATCTCACAAAATTTAGAATTTTTAATCCAACAAAATACTAGTACTAGTCATGGAGGGAAGACATTGGGCTCTTAATTACACTAGTCCCCAAAGTTTTATAATTGGAAAAATATTCCTAAGAGGATAAATCATAGGTTGGTTCATTAGGTTAAATGTCTAAACATTTCAACAACTAATTGTAAAATACAGAAGGAGTATTTTTGTGTTTCATCATTGGGAATATGCATCCATTTATCTGACATTCTCATATCTCTTTAGATCCCTGAGTGACTTCTCTCTTGGTCTTTAGGACTGCACATTTGAGTGGTTATTTTTAGAAATAGCTTAAAACCATACAAAGGCAATTATAAAATAATATTGGCTGCGCTCTAAGAGAATCAGAAACTATTGAAAATAGCTGAAACCTTCAAAAGAATTCTTGAAAAAAAAAAAAAAACGTGAAGCATTCCTAAAAAGGAGAACCCAATCGGTTCAATGGATATATAGAACTTGAATGAAAAATAATATTTATTATTTAAAAGTCAAGGCTCTAAATTGAGAGGACGGATGAGTATTTTCTTGGAACATTTAATATAACCATGGATCTAAAGGGATAAGACAATGGCCGATAAATTTATATACATTCCCAATGATGATACACAAAATTACCCCTTCTGTAGATTACTATTTGTGGTTGAAACGTTCGAACACTCAACCTAATGAGACAACCAATCAAAATTCAGTTAAGTTCCCAAAGTTGTTTAGCCAATGAATAATAAAACGTTATTATAAAACTTTGGGGACTAGTGTAATAAACAGCCAATCGGTCCCTATCTCTCTGGGGTGGGGGATGTGTAGGTTAATTTCAGCTCCACGGTCCTCTCCCTTTCTCCTTGAATAACACTTTCCAGGAAGGAAGGAGACAATTGGCTGTTTATTGCACTAGTCCCCAAAGTTTTATAATTACGTTTTCTTATTACTTGGGACTTTAAATGAATTTTGATTGGTTGGTTTCTTAAGTTGAGTTTACAAACATTTAATCCACTAATTGTAATCTACAGAGTGGGTAATTTTGAGTATTGCCATTTATGGAGCATTGTCTTATCCCTTTTGATCCATGAATACTTTCATACTAGCCGACATAGTTTATAGTTTATAGCCATTTATTATTTATAAAAACAAGGACAAAAATGTATATCAATGGCGAAGCTTGTACTGTAAATGTTTCTTAAAATATCAGATTATAGTTAAATAGTACCTGCTTTCTAGCACTTAGTAAATCTTTATTAGAGGGGAGAGGGTAAAAAACCTAGTGACAAATATTAAAATAAATATTAAAACAAACAAACTGTTTTTCTACCCTGAAAGTTTATTAAACCTTGCTTTTAGTTAAAGCTCTAACCGTGCTCAACACTAGACCCTATAGGGCCTTTCTTACCCTCACTTATTTTAATCTAAACTAAAATAAGAACCTAGAATACATTTTTTCTTAAATTACGTTTAAATTTAAAAAATTCCTAAAATATAAATAAAAAAATTCAATTTTAAGGATTATTTTTAACAACGCAACTTCTTTTTTTTTTGTCATTGCCACACTTAAAAATTAATTTTATACAAAAGCGAGAAAATTATGTTATCTACAAGAAAAGATCTAAGTAAATTTTAAGTAGCATTGTTTTTATATTAAAGAACATAATAGTCATAGATATATGTAACTCTACCAACGGAGTGGGGACTCTTTTGTAGACTTTCAATTGTGTCATTGAATATCAGCCAATAGCTGGAAATATAAACACAGCCAAGTCACTAAAAAACAAGAAAGTAATTTGCTAGCAGACAAAAAATGTCCCCAACACTTGTCTGTGTTATACATCTATACGTATACATTTATTGTTTCAATGTAGTTAAACCCGTGAAATTACGGAAGAACATTACGACACTTCCTTTTAGGGATTTAAAAGAAAAATCTAAAAATTTTTTTCCTTTTTCAAGAAGTATTTAATAATCAAATAAATTATGAATTTAATTAGAAAATAAGAAGTATGAAATAGATGTTTATAACGCTAGTCCTCAAAATTTTTCAAATTCGTTGGCTCAACAACTTTGGGGAATTTTGTTGAATATTGATTCGATTGGTTTATTAAATACAGTGTCCTTACGTTTCAACCACTAATTGTAATTTATGGAATGGATAATCTTGTGAATCACCATATAGGATGTAAATTTATTTATAGGCCATTGTCTTATCCCTTTAGATCCCAGACTTTTTCTACAGACGGCCCAAATTTAATTTATTTTCTATTCTGTTACACCATCTACTCAGAATATTTTTAAAATGGATATATAATTACTTGGATGTTAAACCAGATTTTCATGCATTCTGACAAATCGATACTTCCACCTAGCTAATGCCCCATAGCCACCCCTATTACCACATCTCTTACCCTTCTGCTGGATGAACGAACCGACCGACAAATGAAGTCCAAGTTATCAACCGTTCTCCTGTCATAATATCCAGGCATATCTTATATTCATCCATTAATTTGAATATATTCTTTTTTCCAGACAAACACGTACAACTAAATTAACATGAAAGACAACATGTACATATGTAACTTCCATTATGTGTTTAAACTCATTTCTATAAGCAAACTCCCTCCTCCTTCTCTTATTCTTAATTTGAAAAAGAATTTCTAGCCCCACAGGGCTCTCCTAATCCCCATATTAACCTAAAGTGTTTGAAGACCTAACAAAGGATAAGACAATGGACGATTGACTAAATCACCTCCCCAGTGATGAAAAACATATTTACCCCTGCAGTAAATTTATATTATTGATTGGAATAATTTCAATCTTCTAGATTAGAACAACCAATAAAAATTCAACAAAAGTACCCAAAGTTTTTGAGCTAACGAATAAGATAACGTGGTGATAAAAGTTTGGGTATCAGTGTAATTTACAGTTCAATGTCCCGTCAATTTGGAAAAACCTTAAAAAAACTTTAAAGATATTTAGTATCAAATGTTTTGCTTATATCAAAGATACATAAGTTAATGGTTATTTATCGCTTTGTATTATAGACAGCTTTCCGCGTATAGTATAATGAAAAAATTATGCTTATCCCCTATGAAAATACACAAAATTATCCCTTCTGCGGATTAAAATCAGTGATTGAAACGTTTGAACAATCAACTTAGTGAACTAATTAATCAAAATTCACTGAAGTCCCTAAAGTTTTTAAGCCAATGAACAAGAAAACGTTTTACAAAACTTTGGGGACTAGTGTAATAAACAGCCCATTGTCCCCTCTCTCTCTGGATATATCATAGAACAAGAAATTGGGCTATTTATTACACTAGTCCCCAAAGTCTTATAACACCGTTTTCTTATTTGTTGGTCTAACAACTTTGGTGACTTTTATATTGATTGGTTGGTTCATTAAGTTGAGTGTTTAAACGTTTCAACCACTAATTGTAATCTACAAAAGGTTTTTTTTTGCATCATCATTGGGATTATACATCAATTTATCGGCCATTGTCTTATCCCTTTATATCCATGATAATTCCTATATAATAGACGCATACTTTAAGATATCCTAACGTTAACATTAACCTTTGGTAGCTACTTGATGCATGTTTTAAAAATAGTTTATAGACATCATAAATTGATGTACATTCCCAATTATAACAAATAAAATTACCCCATCTGTAGATTAAAATTATTAGTTTAAAGGTCTAGAAACTACAAACTTCAACCAACCATTAAAAGTACCCAAAGTTTTGGAGCCAACGAAATAAAACTTTGGGTACCAGTTAAATCTACATTAATACGTCTATTATATCCATATTTCCCCCCCAAACAAATGCCAATAATTTTGCTTTTATCCCTCTGTATAACGCCAACCTTTACAAATAATATTTTTGCTTATTTTTCTTTTTTTCTCATATTAATATTATATTATGATAAGCCCCTCTTTGACTGCTTATTATTTTGTTTGTATAGCAAACTAAACCAAAATAGTAAAATGTTTATCATTTCTTAAGGATAAGACTATGGACATTATATTCATGTAGATATATATATTCCCATTATATTACTCCTTCTGTATATCAAAGTTATTGATTTAAAAAGGTGGGAGGCGGATGTGCCACTTTTTGAAACCAAAACTAAAAGTCAACAAAGGAACTCAACTAAAAAAAAGAGTTACAGGTCTGAGATTTTGCATGGCAGTTGCTTTATAGGGGTACACTATGGAACTGTGAAGAAACGGCGGCGCAACCGCCGAAAACCGCCGTTTCCCGCTGATTTTTTTTTGCAATTTCTCGGCGGTTTTCTGCGGTTGCTCCGCCGTTTCTTCACTGTTCCATATTGTAACCCTATAAAGCAACTGCCATGCAAAATCTCAGACCTGTAACTCTTTTTATAGTTGAGTTCCTTTGACTTTTAGTTTTGGTTTCAAAAAGTGGCACATCCGCCTCTCCCCTTTATACACTGCTGGTTTACACCTACCAAGACTTTAAAAAGCACCCAAAGAAGAAATCATGCTTATAAAACTTTGGGTACAAGTATTATTTACAGTCCAATGTCACCTCCCTGCATGGTGTGTCCTTATGCATTTGTGTATTATAAAAAGAAAATTATGATCCATAAATAGAATAAATAATGTCCAGAACAATTTAGTGGATTTTTTTATTTTTGTAATTTTTGTTCAGTACCCTACTACAAGTCTACCCCCTGAAATTTAACATAATTGTGTAATTAAAATATGAATAGACTATCAATATGTACGTTGAAATTATGGATGTTGTCAATCTTGTTTCTTATACAAGTATTATAGCAAAAAAACTATATATGTATAAGGTGTATGATCTTACATAATACTTGCTACTATCAGTAGGAAGGAAGATAAATAACATTCTACATTGATTTATCAATCGTCCTCAACCAAGGCTTCTTCAGTTATATCTAGTTATATCTCTAGGGGCTTTGCCGCAAAAGGTAATTAATGAAAGAAAAAAAATAAAGTACTTGGTGAGAAGGTCCCACTCCACCAATATTTTTAAATAATAGAAAGAAAAAAAATGAGGGGGGGATTTTTTCATTTTTAGGGGGGTTGGGGGTGTCCCATCCCCTAAGAAAATAGCTTAAAACCACCACAGGACCAATAGGTATATACCCTGAAGAGTAGAATCCGATCGGTTCAGTGGTTACCGAGATCTTAAGGGACAGATGGACAGACAGACAGACGGACAGCCAGACGGACAGCCAGACGGACAGACAGACGGACAGACAGACGGACAGACAGACGGACAGACAGACAGACAGACGGACAGACAGACAAACAGACAGACAGACAGACAGACGGACAGACAGACGGACAGACAGACAGACGGACAGACAGACAGACAGACAGACTGACAGACAGACATCGTTCTACTTTGTATTATAGATAAGGTTTGCCAAAAAAAAACAGGTATATTCAGGGATCTAAAGGGACAAGACAATTTCCGATAAATTAATGTACATCCCCAATTGTGACACAGCAAATTACTCCTTCTGTAGATTAAATTCTGTGGTTGAAACGTTTGAACACTTAACTTAATAAACCAACCTATCAAAATCAATATTAGTCCCCAAAGTTGTTGAGACAACGAATAAGAAAACGGAAACTTTGGGGATGTAATAAACAGCCAATGTCTTCTCTCTCTCTGAGATATATCTAAGAAAGTTCTATACCAGCTAAATTTGATTATAAATTCTAACTATTAAGAGAAATCTCTTTGGCGAAACCTAACCATATATTCTTTCTCTGGCTATAAATAGAAGCTATTTTATTGTCTTTTTATTTTTAGGGTTTTACTAACCCCCATGGCTCTTTTTTTTCAAAAATGAATACGTTCAAAGAGTACAATTTTATACTATTTAGTCGAAACTAATGTAAAAATTTTAAGTCAATTATGTCAGCAAAATCCACGTTTATCAATACCGTTCATAAAATATAAAATTTCATGGTTTATATCAACTGGATGTTTTTTTAAGTGGCCATTTTTTTGACAAACGGACAAAGTTAGCTATAAAGAAAATGTTCAGTTGTCATAACAAAAAAAAGAGATAATACGCAAAAAATCACACAACCTTTTAAAAATTAAGGTATATGTTTTTTGAAGCATTGCCGACAGACAAAGACTAGATATGAATATGTCATAAGAATCTTCACTGAAAATTTCAGTTGTCTATATTCAATAGACATTGTTTTTCCCCCATAGCGTTACAGACTTACTGATGGACAGACAAAGTGAATCATAGAGTAGCCAACAAGGTTGACAACATCAATACTAGCGAAGTTAAACAAACCATCATTATAAAAAGATGGATAGAGGATTCTTATTTTATTTTAAAGACGTAATTATGGAGATATTTTTTCTTTAGAAAGTGCACCTATTTGTCTTAGGAATCACACTTTTATATATTAACTTTATAAACAAAAGTAGACTGTGATACAGTAGAAATTTTAAAAATATTTGATAATGGTTAGTGTAAGTTTAAAAAACAAAGCTTTTAAGAATATACCATAAATTTATAACAAATGATAATTGAATAATTCTTTTGGTATTTATTTAAGTTAGGTTTAATTTGCAGTTATGAATATAAATTTCCTTGTATTTAATAGAATATAAAAATTCTTCATGCAGAGTTTTATCACCAATTTATAAGATTACATCAGATACACTTTACTAACTTTTTAAACATTAAATTTTCTGGGAGGGGAAATTGGGCTGTTTATTACAATAGTCCCAACAGCTTTATAATAACATTTTGTTATACGTTAAATTAACAATACTGAATTCTAATTGGTTGGTTTATTAAGTTGAGTGTCCAAACGTTTTAACCAATAATTGTAATCTACAGAAGGGATAATTTTGTGCATCATCATTGGGGATGTACATCAATTTATCGGCCATTGTCTTACCCCTTCAGATCCCTGTAAAGTCTAAGTATGGCTATTGATATTAAAAATGTAAATTGGGTGCACATGAGAGAACATTATGTAGGTAGATATCACCATGTTACCCCAGGGATTTAAAGGGATAAGACAGTTGTAGTTAAATTTATGTAAATCCCCAATGATGACACACGAAATTAACCCTTTTGTAGAATATATTTAGCGTTTTTAACATTTAGACTCACATAATCAACCTACCAATCAAAATTAAGTAAAATGTCCTCAAAATTTTCTGTATAAAACTTCGGGGACTAGTGTAATACAGAGCCCAATGTCCCCTCACTCTCTGATGTTACCCAGTTTCATTGTCGTCTAATAACACGAAATAACAGCACAAATGACAAACGGTCGGACAGCCAGTCTGACTGTCATCGTTACATCATATTATATGTCATATTTAAAGATTAGTTTACAAAACCAGAGGAACAAAAAGCAATTTGCTAACAGACGAAAGGGGTCTCCACCAACTGGCCAGGTAGTTGTCTGGATTATACATCTATACTTAAACATTTATTGATCATCTGAATTACTATAATTTACTGTTGTTTTTTAGATGTTGTGACCTTGTTATTGCTACGCTCATTTTTAAATATCGGGTTTAGTCCCTTTCGTGGCAACGCCCCTTAAGGGGCGGTTCTTCGTACTTTCAGAGTAGCTTTTCCCCCTATTTATAGCACCTGCGGGGGGCTCTAACCCTGCGGGGCCAATTGCCTAACCCTGCGGGGCAATCACCTAACTCAATATAACCTAACCTAACCTAAAATATTAAAATCCATATAAAAATACGACGAATCGCCCCTTAAGGGGCGTTGCCACGAAAGGGACTATTCCCAAAATATCTTTAGAAACAGCCTTTGGTTAGCACAGTTGTGGGAGTTATATATGGTAAAAGGTATCGCCTTTTAATTTGATAAAGACTTGCGGATCTTTTAGAGTGAAAAGCTACTTATAGTTCAGAGAAATTTCCCCTCAACCCCCTTCCCTTTTTTCTTCCCCTTCTTACACACTTCCCTTTCAGTTACTCAAAAAAAACAAGTTTTGCTCCAACTTTACTCCAACAAAATATTTCGGTAACTTCAAATGGAATTAATTGGCTGAATATTTTTGCTAAAAAAGAAAAAGAGGAGAAAATTGCGAAAAAATGCTGGGATAAAATAATAGTTAATTATCACATATTTTTTTTATATACGATTCTATACATGATTTTTCAGTTTGGCTGAGAACAATTTTTTAATCCAGCGGATATCGATTTCGAAGCCATACTAGAAAAGCTTTTAAAATCATATAAGAATTCTTAAAGTATGTCTAGATAAATATAGATATTTTTATCATCTTCACAATTCATATGAATAATCATTAATCATGCATTTATTTTTTACCTTCTTTAAAATAACATAAACGAAAGACCCACGACGGAAAACCCACTATGAGTACTTTACAAGCATTAAAACCCATCATCAAAGTAACCGCAAAAAAACACCAAATCCGGCGGCTACCTAACCCTGCGGGGACTATTATGGGAGTTCTATTGTAGGTTATACGGTTATTAGGTCATATTCATGTCATCTTTGCCAGGGATTTAAAGGGATAAGATAATGATACACAAAATTACACCTTCTGTGGATATAAATCAGTGGTTGAAACGTTTGAACAATTATCTTAATGAACAAATTAATCAAAATATAGGGCGTTGCTACAAAAGACCAACTCTACAAAAGACCAACGCCTACAAAAGACCAACATTAAAAAAATCGTAATGCTAGAAGTTCATAGCCGCAGAGCTCGGCCCCCTAGCCTGCCTAGCCGCGGGCGCTCGGCCCCCTTGCCTATAACCTAACCTAGCCTATATGTATGAATGTTTAATGTACATTAATTTATTTATAGTTTAGAATATCGTGGATTTTACAAAAAGTTTTAGGGATAAATTGATTTTCGGTTCAATTAAAGAACATTATTTCCAGATCTGGATCTTTAAATTGTTTAGAGGTGCGCTAAATCGGGGCGATCCAGTTCACCCCGGTTTGGCGCGGCAATGGCACTCAACGATTCGCCCATGCCATTTTGATTTAAAGATTGAAATCTAATAATATCTAGGTGCGCCGAACTGGATCGCCCCGATATAGCGCACCTCTAAACGATTTAAAGATCCAGCTCAGTATTGCTTCGTAACCGATTAATATCCGATAGATTAGAATCGGTGCTTGCCATGCTAAAAAATCAAGTAAAGCGTGTTTTACGGACAACCTTCCACGGTGCTAACATAACTGGTTTTAATATTTTGATTATTCATTTTAATATCCACGGAAAGCATCCTTAATAATTAGGTCATTTGTGCTTTTTTCCCTGCGGTTTTTGAAGTTAACCGATTGTGCACTTATGGTATAGAGTTATTTCATTTCACCAAAATCCCACTTAACAGATAAGCACTATATTGGTTCTTAGCAAGTAAAATTTTTCCCATAGGCACAGATATTCTATAATTGAAATAATTTGAAAATAGCTAATAGCGTCGGAAATATATACAAACACAGTCGCTACAAAAGAAAAAAAAAACAGTTTGCCAGCAGACAAAAAGGTCTCCGCCACTTAAGCCAGGTAGTTGTCTCTATTATACAACTATACACATCATTGCTTCTCTGTTATTAAACAAAAATTTCCTTGTTTTAACTTTTATTACATAAAAAATTCTCCTTCTAATGCTAACTCAAAAAAAGAAAAAGCTTAAAAAGTTAGGTAGTAAAAATGATAATAAAAAAGGTATAATTTGTTCTAGTGCATTTAGTTTAAGCACTTTCTCTCTCTCAACTTCTTATCTGCATTTCAACATTAAGCCAAAACTTATAAATAGAAAAGAGGATTTTTTTCCTTGATAAAAAGACTAAAATTATAGTCCTGAATCATCTATGTGAAGCTATCTAAAATGGAGAACTCAATCAGTTCGGCAGTAAATGAAACCTTTAGTTATGGACAAAAAATACTATTGTATATAATCCCTATAATAAAGTGACAGGATGTCTGTTTGTCTGTAACGAAGAATCTTGCTGACTGGTGAACCGATATGGTTCTCCTTTACAAGGTAGCTTCTCATAGGTCCTGGTGAGGTACCACCACCCTCTCAAGATATATCGCAAATAGAAAAATTAACCCCCCATCCCCCCCCCCAAAAATCATGTCTTAACAAATGCTATTGGAACACAGTAATAGTGTCTGACTGATTATGACGTAACAAAAAAATTTGCCAATGAGAGGCCACTATAAATTTTACCATTGGTTAATAACGGCCTCTCATTGGTTAATTTTTTTTGTTACGTCATAATCAGTTAAACACTATTACTGTGTTCATGCTATTGTACTAGAGACTTTTATCTGAACTCAAATATTTTAAATTAAACATCTATCTAAATCTAAGAAATTGGGCAAATTGAGTTTTTAATTAAAAAGAATTAATTTCACACTGAATTAAACATTTTCTCTCGGTTGGAAATTCAAAGTCACTGTCACATTTTCATTCCACATATCAAAGGATAAAGATATCTCAAAGTTAATGAACAACCCAGGTTATTAATTGTAAACTTGTAAAATTCTTTTAGTATCATTGTACAAAAGGTATGATGTGTTCGACCATACTTTTAAAAATTTAGGACCGTATGTTTTTTTTATTAAAAAACTTATCTATCAATTGGAAATTCAAAGTCGCTATCACATTTTCATTATCAAGGGATAAAGATAATGATCTGCCCAGGTTATTAGTCGTACACTTGTAAAATCCTTATTGTACAAACATGATCATACAAAAGGTAATAATGTCCTATTTTTTTTTTACTCTAAGATCATACATTTATTTTGTTATTTATTTGTTAAGTTGAACTTTTACACTTTTTTTATGTGATTAAAATGTGGCATTTCCTTGCATATTCAATGCATATACTTTAAAATTATTTGAGCAGCATATACATTTGAAAAGCAGAAATTTCTGCAATCTTTTGGGTCTTTAAAGAAAAAGAGATATAGTAGTTTTGGTGTATACATATACACTTATTAATTAAAAAAAATATCCCTTATCTGTGAAGGGAAAGATGCACAGCAAAAGTAATTTAAATAAAATAAACATACATAAATTCTTTTCAAAATTAAATAGCAACAAAACAAGAATGATAAACATTCCAAGGAACACAAACTAAAATCAAATCCTTACATAAAAATATACAGGATGTCTCTAAGTGTGTATGTGTAGGATCTATATAACCACTGAACCAATATGGTTCTCCTTTATAGTGTAGGTTCTCATAGGACCTAGAAAGGTTTATAAGTATTGTGTGGGAGGGTACCAAACCCTCCCAAAAAGATAGCTATTAGATAAAATGATAATTTTTAAATCAAAAGGGAGGGGCGGGTGGTCAAATCTTAAGTGCCCCTAGAGGACTACAGGGGCATATCTGCTTGTAATGCATAAATTAAATAATTCTAAGAATAAAGATTTTTTTGTGTGTACTGATATATAAATGTGTATATGAGCATGAGAGACCAGCGAATGTAATGAAGGAATACCTTTACCTTTGTTACCTAGTGATCAATGACATGTAACCCCATAATTGTACTAATTTCCCATTCTGTAGATTAAAATCATTGGTAAAAATGTGTGGACACCCAATCAATATTAAATATGAGTCCCCAAAATTGTAAGTCAACAAATGAAATAGCATGTTAGTAAAACTTTGTGGACCTTTTAATCTCCCTCTCTCCATAAAAATTACAGTAATTATTCATAATTTATCAGAAAAAGTTCCCTACTTCTAATAAAGCCTCACACACTGTTATATTATTTTTGTAACAGTCTCCGAGAAGTAATTTGTCTGCTATAAGAATTCTACCAAATGGTCAATAACAATTTAGGTTCTTACAATATAACAACAATAACAAAAAACAGCTAACAGGTTAAAAAGACGAAATTTTTTATGGACAACCGTGAATGAGATTCTAATTGTTTTGCAATTTAATTTATGGATAATACTTTTGCTTAAATAAAGTACATCTTTAAGGATGATTCCCTCCCTATCAGTTTTAGGGAAAAAAAATGTTAATATGGGGTAAGGTTAAGTCAAGGTTGGCCGATAAATTTATGTATATTCCCAATGATTATACAGAAAATTACCCCTTCTGTAGATTACAATTAGTGGTTGAAACATTTGGACACTCAACTAAATGAACCAACCAATAAAAATTCAATAAAAGCCCCCAAGATTATTTTTTAGCTTTTTTTTGTTGATTTTTGTATGAATATCCAATAACAAATATCTCCCACCAAGAAATAGGAAAATACACAAATACATGGTGTACAATCATTACAACCCAAGGAGGGAGGGGATAATTGACTGTTTATTACACTAGTCCCCAAAGTTTTATAATAACGTTTTCTTATTCGTTGCCTTACCAACCTTGGGGACTTATTGAATTTTGATTGGTTGGTTAAAAAAGTTAAAAATCCAGACGTTTCAACGATTAATTGTAATCTACAGATGGGGTAATTTTGTGTATCATCATTAAGGATGTACATCAATTTATCAGCCATTGTCTTATCGTCATTAAACAACAAATAATTTATAAGCTATTTTGTCTTATTTGTGAAAACATTGCTGATATAACAATCTGCGAATTTGCTAGGACCCCCAAATAAATAAATATGTATTATCTATCTATGTACATTATATATATTTTGTCTATAGCTATATTTCTTTTTTAGTGGTCCACAAATTTTGGGAAAATTATTTTATATTATCTTTCCTAATACTATAGAGTAATGCTTTCAGAATAACTAGCAGCTGCGCCCCTAGCATCTAGGGGCTCTAAATTCGAAGGACAGATAAACATCCTAAAACCATATCTAGACTTATTCATAAAACTAAGAGCCTAAAACCAGGGCCTATAAGAAGCTTCACTGTAAAGGAGAACCATGAAGAACCGGTGCTGGTTGGCGAGATCTTTCGCTACAGACAGACAAAAATCTTACTACGCCACGTGCAAAATTAACTCTGATGAATTGAGCCATACTGATGAGCCCTGAAAGGGCGAAACACTGTGTCTATGGATATTTTATATAATAGGATAAAACTTTTTGTATTTAATATATATATAATGTAGAAATTTGCTTTTGGTTAAATTTTGATAAAAATAATACAGTAATATACTGTACAGTAAAATGTAAGCACTTTATGATCCCTATAAAAAAGGGGAATAATGAAAAAGTTTTGGCTAAAGTATCCCGAATGACGAAATATCAGAATAGATAGTATTCTAATATGACGTCATTTGGGATTTTTCGGCCAACAGTTTTTTAAATTTAGTCCTTTTTTACAGAGAAGCAATGCCAATAAATCACTAACTATCACAGTTGTCTTATAATCCAGGGATCTAAACAGATAAGACAATGGCCGATAAAATTATGTACATCCCTAATGATGATACACAAAATTACCCCTGAAAATACAATTAGTGGTTTAAACTTTTAACCACTCAACTTAATGAATCAACGAATCACAATTCACTAAAGTCCAACAAATAAGATTACTTTATTATAAAACTTTGGGGACTAGTGTTATAAACATCCCATTTTTCCCTCTGTCTTTACTTCTAATCACTATAGAGTAGCTACGCTTTTTTTTATCTTGTTTACCATTTCAATGTAAAAAAAACAACAAATTAGCCTTTAATGCCAAGTGTAATGAACCTTTGCATGATTTAAAAGGCCGATTTCCATACATTCAAAGATTTACTGTAAGCAAATTATTTAGCTATGCTGAATAGTTTTCTTACAATTTCAAACAATTTAACCAAAATCTAATATTATTAGGGCTGGCAATCCGTCAAATTTTTGGACCGGATTCGGATTCTTACAAGAATACGTCCAAAAAAATGGCGGATTCTCCGCGGATTCCGGATCCTAGTAATATTTAAAAGACTTTTAAATTTTTTTTTTTTAAATTAAGTGCTACATATGTCCTTAAAATAATGTTCTTGGTGTTCTCTATAATTCACTTCCGAGAATTGAACCAGATATTAAAAGATATAATATATAATGATCATAATCTTTGCCTTCAAAAAGGGGGAGTTGAAAGAAAAAAACTCAAGACGCTAATTTTAGCCAACCAATAAAGAATCCGAATTGCTATTAAAAAACGGATTCCGGATTCGGATTCCAAAATTGGCCAAAAATTGGGCGGATTCCGGATTCGGATTGCCAACCCTTAATATTATATTAACTTTTTAACATTACTGACTCTCTCTAGGGATAAGACGATGGCCGATAAATCGATGTACATCCCCAATAATTATGCAAAAAATGACGAAGATTACAGTTAGGGGTAATTACCCTCTCCCCCTATGCAAATTTTACCCCCGGGGTAGATTTTTTTGTGGGGGGGGGGGTGTCAAAATTCTCTTCCTTCAAAATTTTTTACCACAATCAAATAAAAAAAGCTTGGACGTCCTTACTTGCTATTGCTGCCCTACTTATGGATATTTATGATATTTTCTGCTATTTCAGAGAAACTTAAGTTTTGCAAATAATAAAAATTGTGAAATAATTTTAAACAAATTTAATGCATGAATAGATTCAAGCAAATTTGGATAGTGGATGAAAAATCGCCCTATACATGTTAGGTAAAAAATATAAATATTACAATGATTCCATACGTCTTAATGTCCGTTAAAAACTTTTTCAAAATTTACTCGTCTGATGTTAAAGTTGATATTTGATATTTTTTATTTTATAAAAAATTGCCTCTCGGCTAAATCTTTGATAAACAAACTAGTGCCTGCGCCCAAATCATCTAGGGATTTTTCATAGCATTGAAATAGAAAAATAGCATAAAACTATTTCAAGGCTTAAATTTAGAAACAAAATAGCAGGAATTCAGTTCTATTCGAAATTTTAAGCTATAGACAACAAATTGGACAAGAATAACTTTAATCTTTTATTGAATCGGGACGTTTTTCGGCACAACTTGAAACATTTGACAACAATTAACTTTTTTTTTAGATGATTTCTAATTTATTTTTTATTGAAATTGATGCATAAATTTTATTTAATTCTTCTTTTAAAAATGTGCTAGAAGAGTAAAAAAAAATTTTTGGGAAGGAGGGCTTTTTTTCGGTGCCCCCCCCACATTTTTAATTTTAGTTTAAAAAATGTAGGGGAGGGTAATTTTTCTCTTGGGACGGTGGTGGTACCCTCCCCCAAAATAGTTATAAGCCTTTCCGGGACCTATGAGAAGCTACCATGTTAAGGAGAACCCGATCGGTTCAGCGGTTAGCAAGATCCTTCAGTACAGACACACAGACAAACATCCTGTTACTTTAATATAAGGATTATAACAAAAAACATTTATTTGTTTAATAGTGATTTTTTTATAATAAGGGGACTATGTACGAACAAAAGCAAGTAATTCTAAGCACCTTTCACTGTCTTGTAAATCATTTATTTGTATGAAAAAATTAGTTTTGTTACATGAGGCTATATTAATGAAAAAAGGTAAGGTTGCCATAAACTTGACAAAATATTTGACACAAAAGTATACTTTTTTTTAGTGAAAAATGTATATTAAGCAATAGGTAGATTGTAATAATATAATCATGGTTTATGTACATTTTACAGCATTTGATAATGTTTTACTATGTTATTTTATTTCATACTTTGAACTTAACAAAGCATTTAATGATATTTTGTCAAAAATATAATATTGTAGTAAAACTTAAATATGAACCTAATTTTTTCACCAAGAAATGCCCTTGTTCATGCACGCGCATAGTTACCTTTAAGATTTAATAAAATGTTTAACTATTTTGTAAAATGTGTTTAAAAATAAGTGAAAAAATATGAAAAAAATAAAAATTCTAACCTCTATAACAAATTTAGAGCTATCGTCCAACTGAAATAGAAAATAAAAATAATGAAAAAACATGCCGTAAATAAATGAAATAAGCTTATAGTGCCTATAAAAATGATGTCATAAAGGCCTACCATTGGTGATTTAAAATGTATACTGGCCTACCATTGGTAATTTAGTCTGTGTATTGGCCTATCATTAGTCATTTGTATTGTATGACGTCATTTTTATAGGCACTATTAAAAGCTTCTTTTTAACAAATATAAATTTTTCTATAAATCGTGCATATTTAGAATTTACTGGAAAAAAATAAACATAGAAAAGTAATTTAAAATAACATTTAAGAATAATGAAGTATGTTTTAAATGTTCTAAAAAAATTAATAAATTTGTAATATAACAAAAAAATACATTAAACAATAAACATATACAGTAAGAACATATAAATTGTCCAAAATTCAAAGTTTAAAGTTTACTTATACTACATTATGATTTCAATTTTTGTAGCCGACTGGCTCTCAGAGCCGGCTCCTCAAAACATAGTGTAAGCAATTGTTAATAATCTATACGTTTGGAAAAGGTCTTTTTTTGGTTCCTTGAGGCTAAAGATGTAGCAAACTAGTCAACTAAGATTCTTGATTATTATCTCTAAAATTGCATTTTTAAAGTCTTGATTTTCGAACAATTTATATGTTGCACCCTGTTTATTTTTGTCCTTTAGTACAAGTTATTTGTCGCATCGTATTATAAACAGCTTTTCGCAGATATAAAAATGTACAATTAAAAGATTAAAACCAGATTTTTAAGCCCTGGGATGCCGAAGGCACGGGCTAAAAAACCGGTTTTAATCTTTTTATTGTACATTTAATAATCGTAGAAAACTGGATATAATACGATGCTATGCATAATTTTTCAGTATGGCTCAGAACCAGTTCTAATCTATCGGATATTAATCGGTTTCAAAGCGATACTGGAAAACTTTTGATATTTGCATATTTCATGATAGGAGTCAATTCTAATTGTGTATTCTGATTGAAAAAAAAACGGGACATGCGATTAATTCTGACTATTTGGGGGAATCATAGCTGAACTACTCCATAATAAAAATGTTGTTCGTTCGAGTGAGGGATCTTAATGAATAAGACAATGGACGATTTTGTTTCCCCAATGATAAACAATATTACACCTTCTGTAGATTTAAATCATGGGTTGAAAAGTTAGTACACTACAATCAAAGATAACCCAAGATAACGTGGTTATAAAACATTGGGTACTAGCCTAATTTACAGTCCAATGTTCCTTCCCTTCCTTATGCGAACATATTTTATAAAATAAATATCTTTCTTGTCATTTAACGGATTTTTATGATATCAACGTTAAAAAAATTAACACTTTTTTGTATCTGGATTATCCCAAACGGTCAGAATTATAGAAATGTCCTAATAATATTTAAGGTATATTATTTACTCACCAAGGTATTCTCCAGTTTTGTTACTTTAATAAAAGACTCCTTGTCAGCGATTAACCATACTCCGACACATAGCACAGAGGCTCCGATAACCTGGATAGATAGATAGTTATATATACAGATATATAGATAGACAGAAAGATAAAATATTTGTCAGCGATTGACCATACTCCGACACATAGCACGAAGGCTTCGATAACCTGGATGAATAGATATTTAAATAGTTAGTTAGATATACAGACAGAAAAGAGTAAGATATACAAATAGATAGATAGTTAAATATACTGATAGATAGTTAGTTAGATACATAGATACATATTTAGACAGTTAAATAGATAGTTGAATATACAGATAGATAGTTAAATATACATACAGAAAGATAGTTAGATACACAGATATATATTCAGATAGTTAGATAGATATAAAGATATATATGTACATATAAAGTTAGATAAACATACAGATAGATAGTTGGATATATAAGTAGATAGTTAGATAAATTGAAATATTTTTAAATAGATAGTTATATATACCTACAGATAGATAGTAAGATATACAGATAGTCAGTTAGATTCACAGATAGATAGTTATATAGATATAAAGATACATATATTAACAGATAGATAGAAGATACACAGATAGATAGTAAGATACACAGATAGACAGTAAGATACACAGATAGATAGTAAGATACACAGATAGATAGTTAGATAGATAGAAAGATATATTAACAGATAGATAGAAGATACACAGATAGATAGTAAGATGCACAGATAGACAGTAAGATACACAGATAGATAGTAAGATACACAGATAGATAGAAGATACACAGATAGATAGTAAGATACACAGATAGATAGTAAGATACACAGATAGATAGAAGATACACAGATAGATAGTAAGATACACAGATAGATAGTAAGATACACAGATAGATAGTTAGATACACAGATAGATAGTTAGATAAATAATCAGATAGATAGTAAGATACACAGATAGATAGTAAGATACACATATAGATAGTAAGATTTACAGATAGATAGTTAGATATACAGATAGATAGTAAGATACACAGATAGATAGTTAGATAGATAGAAAGATATATTAACAGATAGATAGTAAGATACACAGATAGATAGAAGATACACAGATGGATAGTAAGGTACACAGATAGATAGTAAGATACACAGATAGATAGTAAGATACACAGATAGGTAGAAGATACACAGATAGATAGTTAGATACAGAGATAGATAGTAATATATACAGATATATAGTAAGATACACAGATAGATAGTAAGATATACAGATAATTAGTTAGATATACAGATAGATAGTTAGATACACATATATATAGATAGATACACAGATAGATAGTTACACAGACAGATAGATAGTTAGATAAACAGATAGATAGTTAAAATAAAATGCTAGTTAGATAGGTATATAGATAGAGATTCTTATTAATAGTTTAAAAAAATCTTTTAAAAACATTAAATTTAATTTTTTTTCAACAAAATTTAATAAAAAAAGATTAAAAATTAATGAGTTATTTTGTTTTTCACTCTTAATGAAAAGAATTTGAAATAAAAATATAATTTTGTGGAAATTTCCCCTTTTCAAAGAATGATTAATAACCTGAAATGTTGGAAATTAAAAACTAATTCGTTTTTAACTTGATAACACTTTCATGATTAAATATATAATCATAAATAGAATCAGAGAGATAGGAGACAATTAGGCTGTTTATTACACACTAGCCCCCAAAAATTTACAATAACGTTTTCTTTTTTCGTTGGCCTGGCAACTTTGGCGACTTGTATTGAAATTTGATTGGTTGGGTTTTCAAACGTTTCAACTTCTATTTTAATCTACAGAAGAGGTAATTTTGTGTATCATCATTTGGGATGTACATCAATTTATCGGCCATTGTCTTATCCCTTTAGATCCCTGCATTGAAGGCTGTAAATTAAATGAGTCATCTTCTGAGACAGTCCAATGATAATTTCAGTCGATAACTTATTTTTTTATCTTAATGCAAACAGAACTTTAGGCTATGGAGCTTTTTATTGGAGAAATACAGGGATCTAAGGGGATAAGACAATGGCCGATAATGCATCCCCAATGATGATTCACAAAAATACCCCTATCAGTGGTTGAAAGTCCCCAAAGTTGTTAACCAAACAAATGAGGAATAGTTATTTCTCGTATCGTATTATAAACGGCTTTCCGCGAATGTAGAATGTACAATTATAAGATTAAAACTAGTTTTTTTAGCACCGAGGTGCCGGAGGCACCGGCTAAAAAAACTGGTTTTAATCTTATGATTGTACATTTCTATATTCGTAGAAAACTGGATATAATACGATGCTAGACATAGTTTTTTCGTTCCTGTCCACCGGATTCGAATGAATACGAGAAACGTTATTATAAAACTTTGGGGACTAGTGTTATAAACAGCCCAATGTCCCCTCCCTCCCTGATATATGTATATATGAATACAGGGATCATTAGGGATAGGAGTAGGACAATGAAAATTATGATAAACAAAATTACCCTTCATTGCTTGTAGATTAAGATTATTGGTTGAAAATATTGAGCAATATTTATTTGAACTGATTTATCTTAAATCAACATATGACCCCCCCACCCAAAAAAAAAAATTATCAACAGTCCAATGTCCCATCCCTCCCTGACTATATAGAATAAGACGAACTAGAAAACTGAGGGAAAATTAATTCATATTTTATTGTCCTTTCCTTGTATTCATGAAAATACAGGGATCTAAAGGGAAAAGACAATGGCCGATAAATTGATGTACATCCCGAATTATTATACACAAAATTACCCCTTCTGTAGATTATCATTATTGGTTGAAACGTTAGGACACTTAACAAAAGGAACTAACCTATTAAAATTCAAGATAAAAGTCCCCAAAGTTCTTGAACCAACAAATTAGAATTATAATACCTTGGGGACTAGTTTCATAAACAGCCCAATGTTCCCTTCCTCCTTGGTGAAAAAATATATATTCAGAATTCGTTAGGATAAGCTGATTAAGTATTTAGGAAGGATCGATATAAGTTATTTATCGCTTAGTATCATAGACAGCTTTCAGCGGATAGCGAAATGAAAAAAAAATAATTTAATCCAGTTTCTTAGCCCTGAAAGGCCGAAGGCCTTGGCTAAAAAACTGGCATTATGATTATGGTTACTAACTATTGTCTATAATACGATACATTTCTGAACCGGTTCTAATCCAGAGAATCGGTTTTAGAAGCATAACTGGAATATTTATTTCTCGCATCGTATTATAAACGGCTTTCCGCGGATATAGAATGTACAATTATAAGATTAAAACTAGTTTTTTAGCCCCGAGGTGCCGAAGGCACCGGCTAAAAAAACTGGTTTTAATCTTTTGATTGTACATTTTTATATTCGTAGAAAGCTGGATATAATTCGATGCTAGACATAGTTTTTTTCGTATGGATGAGAACCGGTTCCTATCCACCGGATTCGAATGAATACGAGAAAAAAATTATTTAATATTTTATTTCATTCTTTGTTTCCATATTATCTAAATCATCCGAGATAGATTATGATAGAAATTATGATTAAACAAGGATGACAACATCCATGAAAGCAAAGCTTAACAAATAACAAGAATGACAACCTCTTTAAGTAGCGAAGCTTGATGTTATGGATGAAAAATCACAAAAACTTAAAAAATCAGGAATCGATCTGGCACCCTAACCAATATGCGAATCTTATTGAAACTTGGTATGTAGAATGTAAAATTATTCAATCCCTGTCAATCTTCAATAGCAGCCGATAAAATCACATTTCCCTAATAGCGTTACAGACTTACTGACAAAGTGAATTATAAAATAGCTTCGCCACTAATAAATCTTATTTCTAAGATAAAATATTGAACATGTAATATTATCTATATTGTATAAACAATATTATCAGATTTCAATATTTCTATTTATTCTGTTGTGTCTGCCCACTGTCTGTTTAGTCTGTCTGTCCGCTGTCTGTTTAGTCTGTCCACTGTCTGTATAGTCTGCCCGCTTGTGCTGTCTGTTTAGCCCGACCGCTGTTTGTTCAGTCTGTCCGCTGTCTGGTTAGTCTGTCTGCTATCTGTTGAGTTTGTCCGCAGTTTGTTTAGTCTATCCGCTGTCTGTATAGTATGTCCGCTGTTTGTTTAGCCTATCCGCTGTCTGTTTAGTTTGTTTGCTGTCTGTTTAGTTTGTCCACTATCTGTTTTGTCTGTCCGCTGTCTGTTTAGTCTGTCCGCTGTCAGTTTAGTTTGTCCACTGTCTGTTTTGTCTGTCTGCTGTCTGTTTAGTCTGTCCGCTGTCTGTTTCGTTTGTCCGCTGTCTGTTTAGTATGTCCCTGTCTGTTCATTCGTCTGCTGTATGTTTAGTCTGTCCGCTGTCTGTTTAATTTGTCCGCTGTTTGTTTAATCTGTCCGCTGTCTGTTTAGTCTGTCCGATGTCTGTTTAGTCTGTCCGCTGTCTGTTTTGTCTGTCCGCTGTCTGTTTAGTCAGTTCGCTGTCTGATTAGTCTGTCCGCTATCTGTTTAGTTTGTCCGCTGTCTGTTTAGCCTGTTAACTGTCTGATAAGTCTGTCCACTGTCTGTGTTGTCTGTCCGCCGTCTGTTTAGTTTGTCCACTGTCTGTTTAGTCTGTCCGCTGTCTGTTTAGTTTGTCTGCTGTCTGTTTTGTATTCCGCTGTCTGCTTAGCCTTTCCGTCTGTCTGTTAGAACGTCTATCTTTCCAAGTATATAAGGTAAGTAGCGGCTTCGCCCCTAGCCTCTAGGGGCTTTGCCCCAAAAGGTTTGATCAAACTAATTTTTCGTGTTTTGTTTTTAAAGAAAATTTTTAACAAATTTTTGGGGGGGTGAATTTTTTTTTTTGGGGGGGAGGGGGGTTAGTCGACCCCACTTTTTAAATTTTGTTTTTTTTTGGGGGAGGGTAATTTAATTTTTTTGGGGGGTTTAGGGGTGTCCCACCCCCAAGAAAATAGTTATAAAACTTCCCGGGACCTATGAGAAGCTACCCTGTAAAGGAGAACCCGATCGGTTCAGCGGTTAGCGAGATCATTCGAGACAGACAAAAAACGCTTACTACTTTATATAATAGGATAGGATAAGGTTCTTTTGTATAAAGATTTAAAATTCTATAACTACTGAAAAGATTGTGTTCTTCATTTAAGGTGAGCTTCACATATGTCCCGGGATTGTTTAAAGCTATTTTATTTTCAGATTTAACTCTTGAGAATTGGGATGGTTTAAGGCTATTTAATGCTTTTTACTACCCCAAGATGCTAAGGGCGCTGCAATATTTACATATTATATGACCATTTTTATCTCGTCTCGTTTTAATTAAGATTTTGATGTGTCAAACATTTAATTTTTAGAGCTGTAAAAATTCTAAGCTAAAATAGACACTTGTAGGTACATCCTACTGCTCTAATATTGTGATACTGGGTAAAATTATTATGCTTCGCGCTGAAATATTACAGTAATCAATTTTAATTAAACATATGGGATTTTCTTCCTTGGCTTGGGTAAATAAATGATTATGACTACAGGAAAGTTTCAACAAAATGAGAAGTACAGCATTTCACATAAATGTTAGGTGCAAAATTCCTTATCTAACAATTTCTATATTTTTACTGTAGAACACTTTATTTTTTGTTTATCTATCAGTTTTTTAAAAGTTATAATTGTCCATATTCTAGTTAATTGCTTACTTCTCGGGAGGGAGGAGACATTGGGCTGTTTATTTGATTGGTCTCCAGAGTTTTATAATAACGTTTTCTTATTCGTTGGCATAACAAATTTGGAGACTTTTATTGAATTTTGATTGTTTAAATGTCCAACTGTTCCAACCATTAATTGTAATCTACATAAAGGGTAACATTGTGTATTATTTTAACGGCCATTGTCTCATCCCTTTATATCCCATGCTAACTTCCCACCTAACTTTTGTAGTTTTTAACGAACAACTTATGTTTTTATTTAGCATAAAGTAAACAGAAATAAAACTTTACCCATTTGCATGGAGAGTTAAGTCAACATAATAAATGTATAAGTATAGATGTATAATCCAAACAAAGACCAGTTCCGTCTACTAGCAAATTGCTTTTTATTCTTTCGTAGAGACTTGGCTTTGTTTATATTTCCGACGCTATTAGCGGATTTCAAAGACCCAATACAAAATCAGAATAGGGTCGCTACCCTGTAAACAGAGTTGCATATAGCTCATGTACCCTCTATTCTTTTACTTTCATATCAACATGCACGGACAAAGAAGGATTTATTCTTGTATAAAAGTAGCAGGATGTATTTCTGTTTGTCTGTGTGTACTGAAGCATCTCGCTAAACGCTGTACTGATATGGATATCTCTTACAACGAAGCATCTCATAGATCCTGGGAATATTTATAAAGATTTTATGGGAGGGTACCACCACCTCCCAAGAGAAATCACCACTAGAAAAAAACCCTAATATTTTAATCTTGTATTATTAAACTAAAATTTAAATAAGGGGTATGGGGTCAACTTCCCCCCTACATGTATGGACATTGTAGTACACTTTTCCGATGATTTTTAATATAATTTTTATCCATAATATATTAAATTAAATTCTAAATGGAATATAAATAAGTTTTTATTGCAGTGCTAAGTACGCACCTGTGCAGTGTAAATTTAAACAAGGACAATTAGTTCAATAAGTAGCCCAGCTATATAAGGAATTTAACTTTATGTGAAAGGATGTAGACTAGAGTAGAATAGGCGTGAATATTATGACAGGTGAACAATATTCGTCAATTTAGGTTGCCAGTATTTAACGTAGATGGGGATGGGGTGTGGGGGTCGCTATTTGTGCCAGCTACAAGTTTCACTTTATTAGAGTACATGATAATCTTGTGTAAGATCCTAGTAATAACAAATAAATTCATTTTGGATTTATTTTTGTATGTTTAATAAGAAAGTTAGTTGGAAGATTATTATAATCTTAAGTCAGTCGGGCGGACGGACGGACATACATGCCCTATTTATTAAATACCTACGCTCCTAGAAATTGTTTTGCTAAGCTATTACATATCAATTTAACACATAAATAAGTATAGGGGTGGATTTTTAGTGAAATTTCATTACTAGATTGAGAAAAACCCATCTTTTCAGGAAAAATTCATCATAAATTGGGGATAGAATGGGAATGGGGGAGGGGAGGAGGTCAATAAAATAGCCTAAAACCAACCCTTATATATTCATTAAGCTTCTCTGAAAAGTAAAATCAATTCTAACCAGCATTTTCTGAGATCTTTAGCTTCAGACAAAAACCCTTTCTATGTATATGATTCTTGTAAATCGTAAGACAGGGGGAATATTTCAACGAATAATTTAATAGAGAGAAAAAGTGAGTTATGTAGGGAATACCTAACTCTTTAGGGAATTTTTTAGTAGCAAAGCTACTCTATAATTCACTTTGTCTGTCCGTCCGTCAGTCAGACAGTCCGTAACGCTATGGGGGAAATGTGATTTTCTCGGCAGATGAATTTTCTAAAGAAGATTCCTATAACATACTTATTACTTAATCTATTTATTGCATTGTCCGTTTGTCTGTCGGTGTTTTTTTTTGAGTTTTGCATATTCTCTCTCTTAGAACTTAATCACTTTGTCCCATTTGTCCATTTTAAGATTTTTTTGTGCTTCGCTACTTATGGATGTTGTCGTCCTTGTTTCTAAGATATTTAGGGGGTTGAAAGAGATATCTATTAGCATCTAACTTCTTTATTTCTAATTAGGTTTTTTTGTTTAATTGTCTAAAGCAACAACATTTAAATCCAAAAGAAGCCTATAATTTAAACAATTTAATTAAATTTTAGTCCTAAAAAAAAATTCATTTTCTTAGCGGGGTTGTAAACATTTTTCTTTGTAGATTTGTATTTTTCTGTGCAGAAAAAAAGTGTACAAACTTTTGCACCATTATTTTTATCTACATGTACATAAGTACATATAGTTTCGTTTGACATAAAGGGGGGGGGGCGTAATGACATAAGCTCTTAAACCGTGAGCAAAATGGTCTAAATATTGAGCTAGACCCTTCAAACTTGGTATATAAGCCTAGTCCTATAGGTATTACATCTAAATGGCAAAAAAAATCCAAAAATTTTTATTTTTAGGTTAGGTTAGGTAAGAAAAACCCTGCGGAAATGGGGTTTTTAGGCTTTTTATGGTCTTTTTTGATGTGGAAACTTGCCTTAAATTGTTTTTTCTTAGGGTTTTAACTTAAATACACTGTATCTATTCATATGGATATTATTTAAGATGATTCAGCAAGTCAGGGACCGACCACAGGGGGCTAGGTGGGTGGCCCGCAGGGGTTAAGTTCATTTTTCCCAATATATTTGTTGTGATACATCAAATTATAGGTTTTTTAGGTCAAGGAACTCAAATTCAGAGCTAAAATAAGCATTAGACTAATCTGAAGCTAGCCCCAGCGGGCTAGGTTGGTGACCCGCAGGGTTTAAGTGCATTTTCTAATATATATCTTGTTATATATCAAACTATAGGTTTTTTAGGTCAAGAAACTCAAATTCTGAGCGAAAATTAGCATTAGACTGACCTGAAGCTAACCCCCCCGGGCTAGGTTGGTTTTCTGCAGGGCTTAAGAGCATTTACCTAACCTAACCTAGAAACTTACTTATATTTTTACAGGTTTTTTTCTTGAATAAACTGTGTCTATTAATGAAGACTTTATTTAAGATGATCCAGCAAGTCGGGGACCGACCCCAGCGGGCTAGGTGGGTGGCCCGCAGGGGTTAAGTGCATTTTCCCCAATATATATGATGTGATACATCAAATGATATGTTTTTTAGGTTAAAGAACTCAAATTCAGAGCTAAAATAAGCATTAGAATAATCTGAAGCTAACCCCAGCGGGCTAGCTGGGTTGCCCACAGGGCGTAAGTGCATTTAACCTAAGCTAACCTAGAAACTTACATTTATTATTTTTTAGGTTTTTTTTCTAGAATAAACTGTCCATTCATGAGAACCTTATTTCAGATGATTCAGCAAGTCGAAGACCGACCCCAGCGGGCTAGGTGGGTGGCCTGCAGGGGTTAAGTGCATTTTCCCCAATATATATGTTGAGATAAATCCAATTATATGTTTTTTAGGTCAAAGAACTCAAATTCAGAGCTGAAATAAGCATTAGACTAATCTGAAGCTAACCCCAGCGGGCTAGATAGGTAGGCCACAGGGCTTAACTGCATTTTACCTAACCTAACCTAGAAACTTACATTTAATATTTTTTTTTAGGTTTTTTTTCAAATAAACTGTCCATTCATAAGGACCTTATTTCAGATGATCCAGCAAGTCGAAGACCGACCCCAGCGGGGTAGGTGGGTGTCCCTCAGGGGTTAAATGCATTTTTTTAAAAGTATGTGTTGTCATACATCCAACTATAGGTTTTTAAGGTCAAGAAACTCAAATTTACAGCTAATAAAAGCATCAGACTAATCTGAAGCTAGCCCCAACGGGCTAGGTGGGTTGTCTGCAAGTCTTAAGTGCATTTTACCTAACCTAACCTAGAACTTACTTGTTTATTTATGGGTTTTTTCTGGAATAAACTGTTTGTATTTATATATCTATTTATTAGAACATTATTTAAGATTTAAGACCCCAGCAGGCTAGGTGCGTGGCCCGCAGGGGTTAAGTGCATTTTTAGTTGTCATACATAAAATTATAGGTTTTTTAGGTCCAGAAATTCAAAGGGGTAGTTTCACGAAATGCATTTGAACTTAATTTAGTGAACTGCATATTTTTCCTGGTTAATTGGTTAAACTACATTTATATGGCATATATTTGAAAGAATTTCAATTTTGATAGTACAATGTTAGCGGTGGAAGAATTTAATATGCTAATAGGATACAATTTTTTAATTGAATGTATACCACATACCACGAAAAAACTAGCATCAGGTTGCTATTGTGTTTTTTTTTAGCTCCAAATTGACTTAAAAAACCTATAGTTTGATGTATAACAACACATAATTTGGAAAATTTACCCCTGCAGGCCACCCACCTAATCCGCGGGGGTTAGCCTTAGGTCAGTCTAATGCTTAAAATAGCTCTGAATTTGAGTTTCTTGACATAAAAAACCTATAATTAAATGTATGACAACACATACTTTAGAAAAAATGCACTACACCCCTGTGGGCCACCCACCTAGCCCGCTGTGGTCGGTCCCCAACTTGCTGGATTATCTAAAATAATGTCCTCATTAATAGACACAGTTTATTTAAGGAAAAAACCAAAAGAATAAGTAAGTTTCTAGGTTAGGTTAGGTAAAATGCACATAAGCCCTGTGGAAAATCTACCTAGCCCGCAGGGGTTAGCTTCAGGTAAGTCTTATGCCAATTTTAGCTCTGAATTTGAGTTTCTTGACCTTAAAAACCTTTATTTTGATATATAACAAGATCTATATTGGAAATAATGCATTTAACCCCTGCGGGCCACCAACCTAGCCCGCTGGGGCTAGTTTCAGATTTGTCTTATGCTAATTCTAGCTCTGAATTTGAGTTAACTGACCTAAAAAACTTACAATTTGATGTATCGCAACAGATATATTGGGAAAAATGCACTTAACCCCTGCGGGCCACCCACCTAGCCCGCTGGGGTCGGTCCCCGACTTGCTGGATCATCTTAAATAAAGTCCTCATTAACAGACACAGTTTATTCAAGAAAAAAACCTGTAAAAATATAAGTAAGTTTCTAGGTTAGGTTAGGTAAATGCTCTTAAGCCCTGCAGAAAACCAACCTAGCCCGGGGGGGTTAGCTTCAGGTCAGTCTAATGCTAATTAACGCTCAGAATTTGAGTTTCTTGACCTAAAAAACCTATAGTTTGATATATAACAAGATATATATTAGAAAAAATGCACTTAACCCCTGCGGGCCACCAACCTAGCCCGCTGGGGCTAGCTTCAGATTAGTCTAATGCTTATTTTAGCTCTGAATTTGAGTTCCTTGACCTAAAAAACCTATAATTTGATGTATCACAACAAATATATTGGGAAAAATTAACTTAACCCCTGCGGGCCACCCACCTAGCCCCCTAGGGTCGGTCCCCGACTTGCTGAATCATCTTAAATAATGTCCATATGAATAGATACAGTGTATTTAAGTTAAAACCCTAAGAAAAAACAATTTAAGGCAAGTTTCCACATCAAAATAGACCAAAAAAAGCCTAAAACCCCATTTCCGCAGGGTTTTTCTTACCTAACCTAACCTAAAAATAAAAATTTTTGGATTTTTTTGCCATTTAGATGTAATACCTATAGGACTAAGCTTATATACCAAGTTTGAAGGGTCTAGCTCAATATTTAGACCATTTTGCTCACGGTTTAAGAGCTTATGTCATTACGCCCCCCCCCCTTAATTCATCCTTCATTAAGAAAACATCAGATTTTAAATCAACAATTTTTTAATTCTGATAGAGAAAATTTCAATTAAATTAAAACCTTAAGAAAAGCGACTGTCTGTCAAAACTTGACGTTTAAATTATCTTGGATGGGCGCGTAGCTACTCTATGAAGTATTTTTATTTTTTATTCAGGGATCTAAAGGGATAAGACAATGGCCGACTAGTTGATGTAAATCCCAAATTATACACAAAATTATACCGTCTGTAGATTAAAATTAGTGGTTGAAACGTTTAGACTCACTCAACTAAATAATCTAATCAATCAAAAGGGATAGTTCTATGAAGTGTATTTAATGAGTTAAGGTACTTAGAGTAGTGAACTTTTATATTAGGCATTGGATAGATATGATTATATGTTAAAGAATTTTTAACATTGACCAGACCAAACTTTTTTTATTTGACAATATCTAAAAAAGTTAAAGTGATTTGCCACATAAATTACATGAGAATGGTCTATTTTTTACCAAATATGTATAGCCAAAACACCAATTTTAGAGAATCTTTTTTCACATATTTCACAAGAGTTAAAAAAAAATTGAACAGGGGTTCCCCTTCAGACAAGTTACTTAAAAAAACATAAAAAATAACGTCCGGTTCATTATAGTACAGGTTTTCTAATAGAATCTTTTTAAAAAATAAAGAAAACCGTCCGGTTTACTTACAATATACACATTTTCTCACGCGGAAATACCAACTAACCATACAACATATATATATACATATAAAAAGACCATTCTCATGTAATTTATGTTGCAAATCACAAACTTTTTTAGATATTGTCAAATAAAAAAATTTCGGTCAGGTCAATGTTAAAATTCTTTATTACAATCATATCTATCCAATGCCTAATATATTCTACTAAGACATATAAAAAGATCACTACTCTAAGTACTATATTAAATATTTTATTGGTCATTCTTTGTTGTTATGTGTATTTTGTTTTATAAAAAGTTTGAAGTTCTTTTAACTAGTAAATGCTTTCTGAAGTTGTATTTATGACAAAAAAGTTTTTGCCATATATAACATGCAACGAAGTTGAAAATAAAAATGAAAAACTCATTTTTTATGGAAAAACCCTGGTCAAATCTTTAAATTTTAATCAATAACTTTAAATTATGCACTACTACGTTATCTAAAATAGAAAAACTTACAGTTCACTATTTTTTTTTTAAATGCACTTCGTGAAACTATCCCTTTAATAAAAGTCCCCAAAGTTGTTAGGCCAACGAATAAGAAAATTTATATAAAACTTTTGGGACTAAAAAGTTTTGATACTTACAAAAAATAAGAAGTTGAACACGCAAAGAATATATTTGGCACATGTCGCCCCACAGTCGGCAACCATCTTGGATATTTTTCGCGCGCTTTTTAGTGATTGATTGATAGGAGGATTTTATTTAGCACTTTTTAACACAAATTAGCACTAATATAATTTTTAATATTTCACTTTTAAATACTCTTTTTAGATAATCACAAAAATCTCAATAGCATTTTATTCTGCACATTTTATATGTCTGAAAAATGAAAAGAATTAGAATGAGGTTAGCTACGGGTGTCTGTGTGTGAAAAAAAAGTATCCATTCAAAATTGTTTAAACAACTAAATAGACTAGAGAAAATAACAAAGATTATTGAATATTGAGGTATAGTCTTTTATCCACTATTTTTTAAATTGCTATTTTTGGAATCATTGGTAAACAAATCAGACGTTAGAAAAAATCCTTCTTAAATTCACGGCTTTCACATAATATAATATATCTTCATAACTGCATACCTATTTCCACATGAACTATATATATTCAATTCCAGATCGAAATATAATATTATTAGACTAATAAACCAAACTTTTTTTATATGATAACATCTAGCTGAAGTAGATATCAAATAATGTTCGTTTGTACCTCTGATTCATAATGAGCTTCGCTTTTATAGATGTTTTCATTCTTGTCGTTAACTATGATTTTACAAAAGTTCTCAGTAGTTTTCTAGAAACTGAATAATATCAATGAAGGGGAGAAATTTGAATTTTAACATATTCCACCTCAAGCGTCCTTTACCAGAGATCTAAAGGGATAGGACAATGGCCGATAAAATCATGTTTATCCCAAATGATGATACACAAAATTATCCCTGAAGTATATTATAACTAGTGGTTGTAACGTTTGAGACTCAACTAAATGAACCAATCTTTCAAAATTCAATCAAAGTTCCCAAGGTTCTTAAGCCAACGAATAATAAAAAATGCTAATATAAGAATCTAGAGACTTGTGTAATAAACAGCCCAATGTCCCCTCCCTGCCTGGTTCTTTACTTCTAACAAGGATGAAAACATTTAATAGAAGTGCATAGCATAACTTTATTCATTTAAACTGTAAGTCCAATTATAGTATACTAGCGGCTTCGCCCCTAGCCTCTATTTTTATTTTTTCTTCTGTTGAATAAAATGTTCAAAAACATTTTTACATACCTACAATATGTAAATTTTATGTCTGTTATTGAAGTTTTTTAATATTGCATAAAACTGTATATATGTATTTTTATATAAAATGCGAAAAAAAATTCTGTCTAAAAACGCAATTCATTTGTTCAGTAAAATTTACAAAGCGCCAAAAGGAATATAGGGGAAAAAGACAACACCAGTCCTCACTACTTTATATACTGGCGGTTACGCCTCTGAAGTCCCCTGAGGGGGGGTGAAGTCGAACACCTACAGTTTCAATTAAGTGTAACAAAATTTTGAAGGGGGTCGTTTTTTAAGGGTGTTCGTACCCTCCCAAATATAGTTATACAAATTCGTAGGACCTGTGAGAAGATACATTGTAAGGGAGCGGTTCAGTGGTTAGCAAGATTCACGGCATGCACATAAATAGACAAACATCTTGTTACTTTTTTATAACTAGCAGCTTTGCCCCTAGCCTCTAGGGGCTTTGCCCCAAGAGGTTTGACAAACCCAATTTTTGTTATTTTAGATTTAAAAGAAAAATTCAGAAAAAAAATATTTTTTTTTTTTTTGGGGGGGGGGGGTAGTCGACCCCAATATTTTAATTTTAGTTTTAAAAAGAAAAAAAAAGTTGGGGGGGGGTGGATTTTTTATTTTTTGGGGGAGTGGGGGTATCCCATCCACCAAGAAAATAGTTATAAACCTTCCCAGGACCTATGAGAAGCTACCCTGTAAAGCAGTGTTCTGGAGCCGGAGCCGGAGCCGGGAGCTGGGAGCAGCAACATTTTTGGTGGAGCCGGAGCCGGATCCGGAGCCGTATTTTTCGTTAAAAACGGCTCCGGCTCCGGACTAGCTAAAAATGATTTTTTAAAGTAATATTATAATTTGGCAACGGTCTATTTGCATATAATAAACTGAAAAACTATTGTTACTTAACAAATAGACACACATCCTTCTACTTTTATATAGCTTTAATCAAATAAAAGCAAAATATTTTATATTATTTATTTTATTTTATCAAATTCAATAATAAAAAAAAATTAATATATTAGTTTTAAGGTAGGAGCCGGAGCCGGAGCCGGAGCCGGGAGCCGTATTTCCAAATACGGCTCCGCGGAGCCGGAGCCGGAGCCGGAGCCGCATCAAAATTATACGGCTCCGGTACCCTGCTGTAAAGGAGAACCTGATCAGTTCAGCGGTTAGCAGACAGACAGACAAACAGATAGATAGACATCGTTCTACTTTGTATTATAGATAGGATATTAGAATATCTTCCATTGTCTATTGATATGAGCTATTTATTTATTTACCCAATTTTCAACATTAACAAGGATGACAACATCCATAAAAGCGAAGCTCTATAACGGTAGGACAAAAGAAACTTTACACTTGTTGGATATCAGAACTCAATAAGCAGAATATAAATGGACAAGTCTAAACAAAATTGTAAGTAAATTAACGAAAAGAGCTAAACATCCCGCATGTACATACGGAGGGGCCTACCCTAATTATAGAAAAGCTTAGCTTTTAAAATATCTGTGAGACTATTAATAAAAGGACTTTGTCCGTAAGTGATTGTTTATTTAAGTAAATTTAGAATTGCATGATCTTTTGTTTTGATATACCTACCTTTAAGATATTTGAAAGAGTAGATGGTAAATGGTCACACTTTTGTACAGAACAAAGCAGTGGCGCGCACAGGGTTTTACCAGCATGGTGTGCGACTTTTTACACCCCTCTGAAACAAACTCTCTAGAGGGTTTTAGGGGGTGGGGGTGGGGTAGGCCTTAAAGTTTGCATAGATATCCTTTATATACTTTTTTTTGACTGTAATGAAGGTTCTCTATTTTAGGGTGGTTAAAGGCATTTTATTTTTAGATGTAAGTCTTTGTTTGGTGTTATGCAATTTTTCTGTTTTTCCTACACTTAAAAAAAACAAAGCTCCTAGAGGCTAGGAGCCCAGCAGCTAGTACTTATATAGAGTGATTTATTGAGACAGATATACGGTTGTGAACAAAAATAAAGATAAATGTCAAAGCTTTTTGAAATGTATTAGTAATTTTCGCGCGAAGCACGCAAATTTATTTATTAATGCCCTTATTTTCAAGGTGGTGTATATTAGGGGTAAATGGGGGTGTAAATACCCCCCCCCCCCCTCCAAACCTGCACAACTCAAAGAAAAGCTCTAGTGAATTTTGATTCCAAAACTCAGAAAATCTCACCTATGTAAAGCTTTTAAATTTTTTTACTTACATCAAAATTTCAATGTTTAAACCAAGCTTTAATACTGTACAATATTTCGAACCATTTACTCACTACCTACATAAAATATACTGACTGTACTATCTCTACCATAAATTGTAAATCCAACAATAAAATTGGACAATTCAAAATAACGTATTGCCAAATTCCAATATTTAGACTCAAATAAAACTCATGGATCTAGTGCAGGTAACGATTATCTAAAAACATCTATGCACATAAATGCGCGAAGAGGCCTTACACGTTTTTTTTCAGTAAAACTTTTTCTGTGCATCATTCGATCTTGGATATTCCAGATCATTTATAGGCCTTCTTATGGGGCTTCACACGATGTACGGTCATGACTTGTACGTTCAGCCGTTTAGCAGCTAGCAGCCTTTAAAGTTCATGGATTTTGAAAGATAATCGTTACCAGGAACATTTTACCGTGAACTGCACTAGATCCAAATTCATTGCATTTTACAAACATAAAAGCTTAACTTATGAATTTTAGACTAGGGAACTATTATAAATCAACAGGAAGGGAGGGGACATTGGGCTGATTATTACAGTAGTCCCCAAAGTCTTTTCTTATTCGTTGGCTTAACAACTTTTGGGATTTTCATTGGATTTTGATTGGTTGGTTCATTTAGTTCAGTGTCAATATGTTTCAACCACTAATTTTAATATAAAGAAGGGGTAATTTTGTGTATTATCATTGGAAATGTACATCGATTTATCAGCCATTGTCTTATCACTTTAGATCCCTGATAAATCAATTAAGAAACAATTTTTAGGTAAGATTCACAAAGGCCTTGTGACGGTTTAAGCCTATTCTAAATTCAAATTCAAGTCTTGGGATGCTATTCCTTAAACTTCAAATACTAGGCCCCTCTACATGCTAGGGGCACAGCAACTAGTTTTGTTTATAAGCAGAAATGTTTAACATATATGCTTACAAATTTTATGTCACATTAAAGTAAATTGAATTTTCTTTCTTGCCAACAACACACAGAAAAAAAGATAAAAACTTTTTAGAGTTTTAAGACAAAAAATCATTCCTTACTTTAGAAAAGCTTAAAAACATCATAACAAACTTTTTAAGAGTTTTATGGGATTAAGTTTCAATTAATTTAATAATTTAAAATTTGTGTCAACACTACAAGCAGACTTGTTGAAATTTATGAAATATATCGAGGTGACATTTGAGTATTTACAAAGTCTGGCGCTTTTCCTTTAAAGTTACTTGTCTAGCAGAGAACCCCCCTCCCCCTTATTTTTAAAGTTATACTAGCAGCTACGCTAGATGGAGATGCTTAATTTTTTCCAAGGGGCGTTTTCTCAGGGGAGGTTGGTGGTACCCTCCCCCAAAATAGTTATAAACATTCCAAGGACCTGTGAGAAGCTACCCGAAAAAAGGAAATCATAACAGTTAAGCGGTTATCGAGATCCTTCGGTACAAACAGACACACACACACAAACATCCTATTACTTTATTATAAGGATTAGATTAGGGTATATTGAATTAGAGCCTTTCACAGGGGTTAAGCATCAAGAAAAACTAGCCACCCTTTCTTGGAAAACAAGGTTGGATGTGGGTAAGGGGGGGGGGGGTTCATTGCTCAATAGGCAATTTGAAGGAAAGCACCGCAAATCTTGTCTAATTTTATATCTTAACTTTTCTGTGCATAATTGGATGTCCTACTTTTTAGAATAGGAGTGCAGTTACTCAATAATTTTACACTTACAATTTAAATTCATTAGTAGCGAAGCTACTCTAGAAATCAATAGGTATATTCATCTGTCAGTTGCGCATATGGGGAAACGTGATTTTCTCAGCTGCTATCCAAGATGTTATAAACATTCCCCATATGAATGATGAGCATCAAAATTTATAATTCACTTGGTCCATAGGGTTGTAGGTAATGCTAACGGAAACATGAATTTTTCCAAAAAATACAATTACTTGGCTCCCAATGAAGATCGATAGAAAGCTAAAACTTCTTGAGATGTTACTTTTGACCAATTATTACCTTCTTTATAATGGACTTGATGCGTTGGTACGTCTTTATTGTTATAAATTAATTTTTTTTCTATTTTTTTCTACGGTTCGGTCCGTGCGTCCGTCCATAACATTTAATGCATTTCCATAATTTAGACTAGTTAGAATTATCCAATCGATTCCTATAACAGTTAGGTACGATTTAGGAAAAGTAGCAACTCTATAATCATAACCAGAAAGGCTATACGTCCATCTAAAATTTACGGTATCCTGTATTTACACAATTTTGCAACTAGTTTATGTGTATTTGTGTTTAGACTTACAAATTAATGTTCTGGCAATCTACAAAAGTTATTGTTCATTGTCCTCTTTATAATTTTAGAGCTTTTTTTTTGGATTTTGTCATCATGGTTAGTTAATAAACCAATAATAAACCTTTTTTAAAACTGGTAGCATATGGAATTTCAATGGTTTATGTCGAATATATGACATTAAGTAAAAGTTGTCATAGCTGACAAATTAACGACATAACGATATTCTAATATGACATTTTGGCCATACATATATAATTATACATAATTATTCTTTATAAATTGGGCAAAAATACACGGAAACTAAAAAACTACCCCATGTGTTTTCAAAGTGATTTATAAATGTAAAACATGAATTTTAACAGCTACTCTAATTACTAATGTTTGTGTGCCCCTAGCCTCTAACGGTGGTCGGGGATGTCAGAATAATAGTATTTAAGTACTCCAAATCTTATACAAAGCTTCCCGGAAAAGTAAACACCATTCCGATCATAAAACAGCTGCTACCCAGCATCTAGGAGACTCTGTATTGGACATAGAGGGGCAAGAAAATAGCTTAAACCCATCACAGAACCTATGTGATGCTTACCCAGTTGATCCATTAGTTATTGAGATCTTAAGCTTAAGACAAAAATACTTTTACTACTTTAGGATAGGATTATTTCAATACAAAATGAAATTGAAACTCTTGCAGTTAATTAATTTCAATTTGTTGATAGGGTAATTTTGATTATCCTAATAGGGGGGATATACATAAATTTATCCCCTATTTTCTTATCCCTTAGGATACCTGGTTTAACCATATAATTTTGATTTTAGTTTATGGATATTGTCATCCTTGTTTAATTAGAATTGATAAGACCTTATCAACATAAATATATTCTATTTTTTATATGTTCATGTTGTTGAAATTAAAAAAAAAACGAGATTTTCAGAGTTGTAGGACCATTCTATTATATAAAGTAGTTAGGTTTTTTTATCTGTAACCTAAGATTACGATAACAGCTGAACCGATTGAGTTCTTTTTTTATAGAAGCTTTTTGGGGTCTCTGGGTGGTTTAGGCTTTTAGATTTTAGGTATTTTAAAGCTATTTTAGGTAAAATAAAAAACAAATGCAACTTTATAAAGAAAGTAACCCAACCCTCCCAAGATGTATGGTTCCCGAAAATTCTAACACCTCAAAAATTGTAGATATAGAAAAAATGTATTGTATATTAGCGAATTGACAATATCTACAAAAAAAATCTAAAAATATGAAAAATATATTTTTGTTTATCACTACCTTTATATATATACCAAACTTAATGAAAACATCATCAAAAATTTATATATATAACATAATTAAAAACACACTCTTCCTTCCTTTTCACAACAAATTTTTTGCAACAAAAACTTTTCTTTTCACTTTTTATAAAACTTTTATTTTTCACATATATTTATAAAATTTTACATTTTTATGTTAAAAATAAATATAACTTTTTAAATATCTTTATTATATCACTATGAAAATATATATTTAGGTTATTATCACTTTAACAAATAAATATATAAATTTCTTTATGTTTTGTTTAGAGAGATATTCCAAAATACTGTTTTGTTCATTGTTGTGAATATATTTCTCTATATTTCCCTCTCTCTTTCTTTCTCTCCTTCTCTCTTTCTTTATGCTCTATCTCCCCTTTTTCATTCTCTCTTTCTCTTAACTAACAACATATACCCCTTTCCCCTTTCCACAAATTTCTTTGCTATTACCCCCACCTCTCAAACCATTAAAGCGATATAGTCTACAATTCAGCTTGAACTAGAAAAACAGCAAAATAATTTTGATTTTACTTTGCAAAGTTAAAAACAATGAGGAGGAGCTGCTTGTTTTTACACAATTGTTAGTCACTTTCACTTTTGTACTTTAAGCATTCCCAGTTATTGGCTACTATAACCGATAATTCTTAGTTTTTTGCTAAAAACTATATAAAATTTTAGCTTAATTGTAAAGTATTTCTTTGACTTCCCCTTTCACGGGGAAGCGTAAAATAACTCCTCCCTCCTCCTAGCCGATGATTACTCCACCCCCTTCACCGAGTAATCAGCCCAATCCGGTGATGTCTCCCAAAAATTAGTCAAATATATTGTAAATATTTTTATTTAAAGACTAAATATTTATTCAAAATTGCAAAAATAAAAAAAAAATTAAACCAAAAATGGCAAGTTCCCAGTTGAGGAGTGAGATTCTACCCCATCTGAAAAAATAAACCCCCCCCCCCGCCATCTATCAAATTAAACCCCCCCCCCCCGGCATCATGAAATTTTTACCCCATCTTATTATTTTGTCCCCATCATGTTAATTTATCCCCATCTTCATATTTTGTACCTCTCCAAGAGAAACAAAATAATGTCAGAGAAGGGATAAATTATTGAACAGGGGACAAAAATGAAGGATGGGGTCTAAAAAGGAACATGGGGCCAGGATTGGAAGGTGGGGTCTGATTTGACAGATGGGGGAATGATTGGCAGAAGGGGAAATAAAATCTGGGTAGGGGGGAGGGGAGAGTCTGGAGGGGTTTGCGAGTGAGCCTCGCGCGAAAGAATTTATATTAGGGTAGCATAAGCTACCATACTCCACTGTAGTGAAGCTATGCCTTTCACTCTTCTATATTTTCCTATATTTTGAATAAAATTTGAAAATGCCTCTATTTATTTTTTTTATTTATTTTTTAAGACTTTTTTTATACTAAATCACCAACATATTCTAATACTTTACTTTACCTAATATTTTAAGATAAAAATTTGGCTCCATTGAAGAAAAAATACAATAGTTTGTTTGAAATAGGAACATCTAGTGGCAGATTATTGAACTACATAATATACATTTTTCTGGATGTCAACAAACATGATGATTGGTTGAAAAACACAGATGGGGTAGCAAACAATGCTATGATATTAAAATTGAAGCAAGGGGTTTAAACTCACACATGGTGGTCAAAAAATTAATATGGGGTCATTTTTTAATGATGGGGGTAGTTTCAAGTGCTTATATCTGGAGAACCGTAAGAGATAGAGGCCTAGTTGCTTGACTGTGGTAACTCAGATTTACATAAGGAAGCCATTTATGCACATGGGGGACCAAAATATGATATGGGGTATTTTTTTCATGATGGGGGTAGTTTCAAGTGCTTATATCTGGAGAACCGTAAGAGATAGAGGCCTAGTTGCTTGACTGTGGTAACTCAGATTTACATAAGGAAGCCATTTATGCACATGGGGGACCAAAATATGATATGGGGTATTTTTTTCATGATGGGGGTAGTTTCAAGTGCTTATATCTGGAGAACCGTAAGAGATAGAGGCCTAGTTGCTTGACTGTGGTAACTCAGATTTACATAAGGAAGCCATTTATGCACATGGGGGACCAAAACATGATATGGGGTATTTTTTTCATGATGGGGGAAGTTTCAAGTGCTTATATCTGGAGAACCGTAAGAGATAGAGGCCTAGTTGCTTGACTGTGGTAACTCAGATTTACATAAGGAAGCCATTTATGAACATGGGGGACCAAAATATGATATGGGGTATTTTTTTCATGATGGGGGTAATTTCAAGTGCTTATATCTGGAGAACCGTAAGAGATAGAGTCCTAGTTGCTTGACTGTGGTAACTCAGATTTACATAAGGAAGCCATTTATGTACATGGGGGACCAAAATTTGATATGGGGTATTTTTTCATGATGGGTGTAGTTTCAAGTGCTTATATCTGGAGAACGGTAAGAGATAGAGGCCTAGTTGCTTGACTGTGGTAACTCAGATTTACATAAGGAAGCCATTAATGAACATAGGGTACTAAAATTTGTTGGGGGTTTCTTTTTTCATGATGGTGGGTAAAAATTGAAAATAGGGGCCATTTGTTATGGTGGAGAGGAGGTTAAGTTAGGTAAGGTAATATTGAGGAGCCCTGCAAGGTTAGGGCCCCCCGGGGGCCCTAACCTTGCAGGGCTCCTCAATATTACCTAACCTGTGCAGGAGACCCTAACTCTGCAAGGCTACTCAATATTTCCTAATCCCTTCATGAACATAGGGTACCAAAATTTGATGGGGTTGTTTTTTTTCATGATGGTGGGTAAAAATTGAATATAGGGGCCATTTGTTATGGTGGAGAGGGAATTAGGTTAAGTTAGGTTAGGTAATATTGAGGAGCCCTGCAAGGTTAGGCCCCCCTGGGGGCCCTAACCTTGCAGGGCTTCTCAATATTACCTAACCTGTGCAGGAGACCCTAACTCTGCAGGGCTACTCAATCTTAAACTAACCTAACTTAACCTAACCTAACCTAACCAATTTTAAACTAACATGAACCAACTAAACCTAATCTAACCCATTTTAATCTAACCTAACCCATCTTAACCTAACCTAATAAAATTAACCTAACCTAACCCATTTTAACCTAACCTAACCCATCTTAACCTAACCTAACCCATATTAACCTAACCTAACCCATTTTAACCTAACCTAACCTAACTTCACCTAACCTAACCTAATTTCAACCCCCAACCCCATCATAAAAAATTGGCCCCTATATTCAATTTTTGCCCACCATCATAGAAAAATGACCCCCATATTAATTTATGTACCCCCATGTGCATAAATGGCTTCCTTACTTTAATCTGAGTTATCACAGTCAAGCAACTAGGCCTCTATCTCTTACGGTTCTCCAGATATAAGCACTTGTAAGTACCCCTATCATGAAAAAAATACCCCATATCAAATTTTGGTCACCCATGTGCATAAATGGCTTCCTTATGTAAATCTGAGTTACCACAGTCAAGCAACTAGGCCTCTATCTCTTACGGTTCTCCAGATATAAGCACTTGAAACTACCCCCATCATGAAAAAAATACCCCATATCATATTTTGGTCCCCCATGTGCATAAATGGCTTCCTTATGTAAATCTGAGTTACCACAGTCAAGCAACTAGGCCTCTATCTCTTACAGTTCTCCAGATATAAGCACTTGAAACTACCCCCATCATGAAAAAAATACCCCATATCATATTTTGGTCCCCCATGTGCATAAATGGCTTCCTTATGTAAATCTGAGTTACCACAGTCAAGCAACTAGGCCTCTATCTCTTACGGTTCTCTAGATATAAGCACTTGAAACTACCCCCATCATGAAAAAAATACCCCATATCATATTTTGGTCCCCCATGTGCATAAATGGCTTCCTTATGTAAATCTGAGTTACCACATTCAAGCAACTAGGCCTCTATCTCTTACGGTTCTCTAGATATAAGCACTTGAAACTACCCCCATCATGAAAAAAATACCCCATATCATGTTTTGGTCCCCCATGTGCACAAATGGCTTCCTTATGTAAATCTGAGTTACCACAGTCAAGCAACTAGGCCTCTATCTCTTATGGTTCTCAAGATATAAGCACTTGAAACTACCCCCATCATGAAAAAAATACCCCATATCATGTTTTGGTCCCCCATGTGCATAAATGGCTTCCTTGTGTAAATCTGAGTTACCACAGTCAAGCAACTAGGCCTCTATCTCTTACGGTTCTCAAGATATAAGCACTTGAAACTACCCCCATCATGAAAAAAATACCCCATATCATATTTTGGTCCCCCATGTGCATAAATGGCATCCTTATTTAAATCTGAGTTACCACAGTCAAGCAACTAGGCCTCTATCTCTTACGGTTCTCAAGATATAAGCACTTGAAACTACCCCCATCATGAAAAAAATACCCCATATCATATTTTGGTCCCCCATGTGCATAAATGGCTTCCTTATTTAAATCTGAGTTACCACAGTCAAGCAACTAGGCCTCTATCTCTTACGGTTCACCAGATATAAGCACTCAAACCTACCCCATCATGAAAAAAATACCCCATATCAAATTTTGACACCCCATCATGAAAAAAATACCCCATCTCAAATTTTGACACCCCATGTGCATAAATGGCTTTCTTATGTAAATCTGAGTTACCACAGTCAAGCAACTAGGCCTCTATCTCTTACGGTTCTCCAGATATAAGCACTTGAAGCTACCCCATCATGAAAAAATGACCCCATATTAATTTTTGGACCTCCATGTGTGATTTTTGTTCCCCATATTTTAAAACTTACCCCATATGTAATATTTTACCCCTATAACTCATAGTTTATTACCACCAAGCTTTGTTTTATACATTGAAAATTACAGGGACCAAAATTTAAGATGGGGTACAAATCACATGATGCCGGGGGGGGGGGGTTTATTTTGACAGATGGCGGGGGGGGGGGGGTTTATTTTTTCACATGGGGTAGAATCTCACTCCTCAACTGGGATGGTGCCACCAAAAATAAAAATCCGACAAACATAAATTCTTAGATTAGAAGATTTTTCAACAAATTTCGCTGGGACATTTGATATAGGGCGGGCCGGTACACGGATCTCTAAAGATTCAAAAGCTACCCCACCTCCACTCTCTCCTTTCCCTTTTCTCTTGCGTCTCTGTTATCCCTTTTTCCCACCCCCCATGCTCTTTTTTTTCTCTCTTGCTCTGAAACTTGATGTTAAAAATGTTCCAAAACTCTTTCTCTCCCTTTCCATTTTATCTATTCCTATGTGTATGTGTGTAGAAAATATCCTTTCACATCCTGTGTGTGTGTGTATGTGTGTGTGTGTGTGTGTGGTATGTGTGTGTGTGTGTGTGTGTGTGTGTGTGTGTGTGTGTGTGTGTGTAAGTGTGTTTGTGTTCGTTAGCGTAAACAAAGGTTGTTTTTGATTTTATGAAGATATAACACAAAGATAAAACAAGACCTAACACTTTACATAAAAGCGTAGCACCAAAAGTGATATCATAAAAGACATCCATGCCTTTTGAATAATCAACACGGATGACAACATCCATAGAAGCAAAGCTCTAGAATTAGAAGGAAGGATAAACAAACAATAACTCTTGTAGAGTGTCAGAGCTTGTACAAAAATTTGTAGGACTTGTACCTTGTTGAAATCGGCACCAGGAGGGTCAACTCTACCTTCTCAGCCCCCCGCCCCCCGGTCCACTAGGGAAGGTAATGGAAGTGGCAACTTAAAAAGTATTACCCACAAAAACAGGATATTTGCCAGCCCATGTAATTAATTTTGTAACTTCTTAAGTGTTAGAACAAAAATCTACAGAAACATCTAATTTTGTGTGTCATCATTGGGTATGTACATCAATTCATCGGTCATTGCCTTATCCCTTTAGATTCCTGTACAGTACAATATGAGAATATTTGCCAGCCCATGTAATTAATTTTGTAACTTCTTAAGTGCTAGAACAAAAATCTACAGGAGGTGTTATTTTGTGTGTCATCATTGGGTATGTACATCAATTCATCGGTCATTGTCTTATCCCTTTAGATTCCTGTATAACATTAGAATATTTGCCAGCCCATGTAATTAATTTTGTAACTTCTTGTGCTAGAACAAAAATCTGACCAATCTTGCAAGGAGGGAGAGTACATTAGGCTGTTTATTACACTAGTCCCCAAAGTTTTATAATAAAGTTTTCTTATTCGTTGGCTTTACAACCCTGAGGACTTTCATTTTGTTGCTTCATTTAGTTGCGTGTCTTAACGTTTCAACCACTAATTGTAATCTACAGAGGGGTTAATTTTGTATATCATCATTGGGATGTACATCAATTTATCGGCCATTGTCTCATCCTCTACCAATCTTGGTGAACCATACATTTGGAATTTTGCCAACTTTATGTTTTTTCAAAACCGTCAATAAATCACAGATCCAAAGAGATAAGACAATGGTCGATAAATTGATGTACATCCCCAATGATTTTACACAAAATTACCCCTTTTGTAGATTAAAACATCCAATTTAATTAACCAACCAATCTAAAGTTCCCAAAGTTGTTTGGCCAATGAATAAGTCAAAGTTATTATAAAACTTTGGGGACTAGAGCATAGACGTCCAAGGGGGGGGGGGTAAAGTGGCGATTACCCCCCCCCCCATTTAAAATTTACACCTACCCTGGGGATGCCGTAGGCACCCCCAACCATTAAGAAGGTGGTATTTACCTCCCCCCCAAACAATTTTGGGGGGGTAAATACTCCCCCCAAAATAAAAAATCTCTAACAAAAAAAATTTTTGCGCGCATTTTTAATACTAATTATTTAATAAAATTGAAATTACCCCCCCAAAAATTTTACCCCGGGGGTAAATTTTGGGGGGGGGGGTAAACAAAATTTACTCCTGCCAACAGATTTCAGGGGGGGGTAAACAGAGTAATAAACAGTCCAAATGATCTCCTTTCTCTGCAATTTAAATAGACTCTAAATATATTATTGAATGTAGAATATACTTGGAAATTATGGCTGTTGAAAATTGTCGTCAATTTATGTAGCTTGCTAACTCGTTTATTGGTCAGTTGGTTCATTCAGTTTGGGTATGGGTAAATAGGGTGTGAGGGGGAATTTTTTTTTTAACCTGCTGCATGTTTTTCTTTTTTTAAAGAACATAAAAATCTGGTGTAAGATCCAAGTAATAATATATCCATTACTACATTGCTTAGTTATATTCTGTACAGAAAATACTATTTTTAGCCAAAGAAACTCTCTAACTGTTTCAGGAATCATCATGCAAAGCTTGAATTTGATAGGGATATTCTAACATGTCTAAATTAACGATCAAAGCAATATTTTACGGACGGACGTACGGTGTTGCCCTAATTGTATAAAAAATCTTCGCTTTTACTAAATACAATATTGTGTTTTTGTGTGTGTGTATGCAGGTATCTAAAGGTATAAGACTATGGCTAATAAATTGATGTACATCCCAAATGATAATACACAAAATTACCCTCATGTTGATCACAATTAGTGGTTGAAACGTATGAACACTCAACTAAATGAACCAACCAACCCAAATTCAATAACAGTTCCCAAAGTTGTAAACCCAACGAATAAGAAAATGTTATTATAAGACTTTGGGGACTAGTGTAATAAACACAATATCCCCTCCCTCTCTGATGTCATTGGTCTAATTAGAGGTGTCTTCATAATCACATTTTTCCTTGTAGCATAGCTACTCTCTAACTACATATAACAGTAGGTTAGTCCGTCTTTAAATTAAGTTTATGGTAATTAGGGATTCCGCTCCTTGCCTTTAGGGGTGAGACCCCTAGAGATATTAGGGTTTTTTCCCCCTCTCTTATTTCTTTCTCTCAAGGGATGATTTTTTTGGTCTTGTATTTTGTTCAATGGGGGAATTATCAATTGATCAATTATGATAATTTATTATTGAAAATAATCTGGTCAACTAAATGTAATATTAAATCTTGCAATCTTTGTATTTATTTAGTGTAAATGAAAAAAATATTATCACCATTTACTATTCTTTTTCAACTTAGATAAAGTTAGCTTTCAATTGCTGCGCTATTGAAGAAAAGTTGTTTATCCTTGTTCGTTCATAATAACATTTTCACCACCGGAAGTATAAATGAGAATGAGAAAAAGAAAATATTTTTTTTCAACGGAACTGGGATAGAGCACCAGAATAAAAATCGGATCCCCCCGCAGGCAAAGAAGATATAGGAGAAAAGCTACTGTGAAAATACGACGAAACCCACTACTTTGTTTTCTTTCCATGATCCAAAATTCTTTAGCATAAAAAGGAAAATACTCTGACCTATAAACAGGCGAATTTTAAAATTTAAAATTTTGAATTTTTAACCTCCTAAAAAAATAAAAAGCTTAGACGTCCTTGCCTAGATGATATAAAGATTATCCCCCCCCCCCAAAGAATTTGTGGGTGCCATATGCATTGATGCAACCCCAAAAATTTAAACTTTAAATTTTTAAATCCCCAATTAAAAAAGCTTTGAAGCCCTTGGCTGGTTGATATAAAAATGATTTTAAAAAAAAATTTGTAAATAATTCTAATAGATATTATATTTGTCCATAATTTCACAGCTAGTGGCAATATTTGCGGTTACATTTTTCTTTCAATAAATTGTTGTTACTAACAACTTTTTCCTGTATTTTAAAAGCGAAGCCTTTCTATAGTTAGGGTCGTACCGTCCGTCTTTACGTTCGTCCGTAACAGTTAGCTCGGCTCAATACCAGCTGAGTATCCACGATTTCCCCAATAGTAGCTAAGTATCCACGCATATTTCCCAAGAGTAGTTGAATATCCACACTTTTTCCCTATGGTAGTTGAATATCCACAAAAGTTTCCTATTGGTATTTTCATTATATCCTTTCATACTGCTGATTCCCATGACAATAAAGATTTATATATGTGTTGTCCTTTATTCTAGACTAATTTAAAAATAAAAAAAAACATTGTTTTTATTTAAGACTTATACAAAACAAGGATGACAAAATAAAATCGTAGTTGGGCATACGGACATTTTGGTAATTACGTTCTTATAGAGTTGATACAATACCCAAGAAATATAGAAAAACTTTGCTTTCATTTATTATATTATATGAAAAAATTGTTTTTGAAAAGGTTAAAGGTCAACATGTTTAAAATGGACCAACAGACTTTCTATTATAGAGTTGCTACGCTTCCTAAATCGTACCTTTTGTATTAAATTGATAGGAAAACTATTTTTCCCCAAATGGTAGTTGAATATCCACACATTTCTCCAATGGTAGCTGAGTATCCAAAAATAGCCCCAATAGTAGCTGAACATCCACGTGGATACTCAGCTGGTATTGAGCCGTTAGCTCTTTTAAAAATATTAGTATGTCCTTAAACAGTATTCTGTATTTAATTAGTTTTGCAACAAATATAATTCAAATTTTGTATAAACTTATATATTATATTCTCTTTATTCATTTCTGTTACTCTACAAGATTTAATGGTGGTTTTCCTACAATTTTAGAACTTCGCTTTTATGGATGTTGTCATTCTTGCTTACTTAGTATCTATGAAACAATTATCCAAAATTGTTGAAAAGGAAGCTTTTTATATGTTCTGGGCAGGTTTTTGGCCATTCTTGAGCAGAGTTACAGAGGATAACGAATACATTTTCAATAATCTAAGGAATTTTGTTATAAGCTTCGCTCGCTGCATCATCCTTATTTAAAAATCTGTACTAAAAGTTTTTATTCATATAAGACCTATTTCACTTTTCAAAACTGCAGTTTTTCAGGGATCTAAAGGGATAAGACAATGGCCTATAAATTGATATACATCCCCAATGATCGTACACAAAAAAACAATTATTGGTTGAAATGCCTGGACACTCAACCTAATGAATCAACCGATCAAAATTAATTAAAAGTCCCCAAAGTTGTTAAGCCAACATGCTATATATTGAAAAACTTTGGGGTCTAGTGTAATAAACAGCGAATTGTCCCCTTTATTCCTGAGTTTATAAATTCTGTGCAATCTTTAAAATAGTAAAACAAGGATAGGATTATTTCAAAAAGTGTTGTCAAAATTTTAATGTTATTTTCTTTGGCTGTTCAATAAATAAATTAATTGATTTTATAGAGTTTATATAGTTCTAGTGATGGTTTTAGGCTATAATATTTCTAACATGAAGTTGTTGGACTACTTAGCGCGAGGCCATTTGTTATAAAGAATAAAAAATCTAAAGAAAATAATGATCAGCAAATTTGATTTAAAATGGCCGCCTTTATACAAGAGTGCGTGTTTTTGTACTGGTCTGTAGATAGGGTGAGAGGGAGAGTATTGTACCTAGTAAACAAAGTAGATATTACTGACTTTTCAAACTATAGAAGTAATTTTTGAAAGATTTTTTATTTTTATAGTATATTAGGTTACGTGATTATTCAAAAAAATATACTTTATTTTAAACAACCATACCATGTTATTACTTATTGCTATCCTAATCTTTACCAGGGAGGGATAGGACTTTAAGCTGTTTATTACAGTAGTCCCCAAAGTTTTTTAATAACATTTTTTATTCGTTACATCGTTTTACTTTATACTATAAATGGTAGCTGCACCTTTTTTGCTGAGATTTAGGATAGAGCTGAATATTATTAAAATTATTTATCGCATTGAATTATAGACAGTTTTTCGTGGATTTAAAAATGAAAAACCAGTTTTATAAGGGGTATTTAACCCCCTCAAACTAATTTGAGGACGCCATTTTACCACCTAAAATAGGAATTATATCCTCCCCTCGTTGAGATTTTTAGCCCTCTCAAAAAAAAAGCTTGGACGTCCTTGGTTAATCCTGTTTAGTTTGAAGTAAGACACATACAACGAAGGTGAGTATTCAAGACATAGAATAATATACCATGATTTTATTAGCCAATAGAATGATGACATAATTGTAGAGCCCAATGAATGCGTTTGATGTGTGTATTCTCTATTCTATGTCTTGAAACCTCACCTCAGAATACAAAGAAATGTTGGTCATTTTGTCAACATAATATTTGTTTCCATGGTCCTATCCTTGACTTTTTCCGCAAGGAATATTTGTTCAACACAAAAGTAAAGTTCTTTTCTTCAAAGCAAAAATATATAGGACACAGTAAAATTGCATTTTATGCAGCATGATCTAAAGGGATCAGACAAAGGCTGATAAATTGCTTTACACCCCGAATGATGATACATAAACTACCCCTTTTTTAAGATTATAATTAGTAGTTGAAACTTTTGGATACTCAACTTAAAGAACCAACCAATCAAAATTGACTAAAAGTTAAGCAAACTAATAAGAAAACATTAGTATAAAACTTTGGGGACTAGTGTAATACAAAGCCCAATGTCCCCCCCCCTCCCTGCATTTTATGGGAGTGAAACTTCTCTTGAGTTAATAAAGTATAGAAGTCACATTAGTAGTATCTATAGAATCGCAGAAGAGGGTTGTATTTACCCCCCTAACAAAATTAAGGGTGGTGGATACACTCTCCATGCAGATTTTCATATAAAACTATTTTTTTTTATAGAAGGTGTATCAACTTTTTTTTTATAGCTAGCCGGTTCTTTTAGTAGGTAGTAGATGTAAAATTTTTCATAGAATTCAGATATGCAATCGTTTTTTTTGTAGACCTCTTATTTTTAAAGTAATTTAAGTTTAAAAAAAAAAATAAGTCGATTTTAAGGTACTAAAATGCAACAAAAAAAAGAAAGAAAATGGCCATTATGAACAAAAATAGTAAGATCTTTAATTTGACACCTTACTTTTTCAATTCTGTCAGATAATTATTGAAAAAATCGATTTTTTTAAACCCACGAGAATAAAAACTTTGAACTTATTTTTTTCATTCCCCAGGCATAAGAAATAGGCATTATATATACTGTTAGAATGAGAAAAGTATTACAAATCCATTCTAAGCAAAATTGAAATAAAAAGTTTACAATATAGTATATAAACTACAATAAAAGGAATTATATGAAAATATCATATTATATTATACAGGCAACGTCTTAATTCTTGAATTGAGTATAAAAATGGGAAGGGGGTAAAGAGGGGGTAAAAAAGGGAAGACGAAAGTGTTGCCTGAACAAAAAATATAATTGGCCATTTGTTTATTTTTTTACTTTTTTTCAATGCACAGACGGACCGATGTACAGACGGACCGACCCTAATTATAGAAAAGATTCGCTTTTAAAAACAGATTAAAGGAAGCCTAAAAGAAATACACAGAATACAGTTAAAAGATTGGCAATAGAAGATCAAATACCCCAGATTTGAAGCCTTTAGTTATAGGCATTTCAAAATGACATTTTAGGTATATGAAAATTTTGAAAATTTCTAGTACTGATGTTAAAAATTTCAATATTAAATAAATTTGCCTAGAAACAAAATTATAACCTTATATTCGGCAGAAACAATAAAAACCCTTTTTTATAGTCAAAGACATTTTTAAAAATCAGTTTAATTTGCGTTGTACTGAGAGTACTGTAGTGTGAGAATTCCAACCTTTAGTATTTCCAGCCAATCAGAAGGCTGAGTCCATGCTTAGTCCGCTTAACAACCAATCACAGCTGAGCATCTGCATTACTTGCATTAGTTTCATAATTTTCTGCTGTGATTTTACGCTTACAAACGCAAAGTTAAACTAAATATTTATTGAATTAATTTGACTAAGAAAATGGGTATTTTTATTGTAAAAATGTTATCAGTTACAGGCAACCTAACTTTCTGCCGAAATTAAGCTTATACATTTGTTTCTAGCCAAGGTTATTTAATTTCTAAATTTCTATCATGAGCAATGGAAAACATTAAAAATTTTCATGTAACTAAAGATGTCATTTTGAAATACATACAACTTTTTTGTTATTGAAGCGAAGGTTTAAAATTTTGGGTATTGGGTCCACTTATGGAAATCTTTCAGCAGCTAGATTGGAGTATTTCTTGTTGGCTTCCTTCACAGTGTTTTTAACCTTTTTTTGATAAGGATATCAATTATATACTTTAACACCTGTAGAATCATACTGCAGAGTTAAAAATAAGAATATTAAACGAATCAGGGATATTTAAAGTCAAAATACAACAATTTTATGGAACATTTAAAACATGCAACTAACAAAAATTTGCAAGGTACAAAAATTACAAAATGAGAAAAAAGATCCCTCTGATTTTGGGTTTATCATTAATAATATGCTAAACTTTATTCAATCTAGATGTGTTAATCACAATTATGAAATTATTGATTAAAGTAGAATCCATTATAACAAATATCATATATTTTTCTTTGTCATTCACTCCAGGACCTTGGACCAAACAGGTAAGACACAAGTGTAATAGAATAGATATTTTAAAAATACCAGTTTTATCAATATATATTACTTGTAGAAGTTTAGCCTTGGAAGCCTGCTTATAGATATCTTACGTTATTATTCTTATAGTGGGGGCAATAGATATTAAATGCCTCAGCTACAAAGTTAAGCCTCTCATATTTTTCTCTATGAAAAATACAGATACAAAATTTCCTGATTTATCAAATGAAACACAACTTTTGAATCCATTGTTGGCAGCCATTTTTAAAGGTGCTTTAACCCTAAAAAAGATATAACCAGCCGGATATCCAGTCCAACCTGACTTCAAGCTTGACAATTTTGATCTGTTTGATTTTTTTTTGATTAATAAGAAATCTATTATATGCTCTTTTTAAGGAATGCTGAAGTGATTTCTGTTCAAGTGATCTCAAATCATGCTGGATATGCAACAGGAGTGTAAAAGATAAAATTTATGTAATTTTAAAAAATATAATTATATTTAAGCATTGTACAGTTATTTTTTAATTCTAATTTTAGTCCTTCCCCAAACTGATAAGCAATCAGATTCATGGACAATATGCTTCAAGTTCAGGTATTAAAATAGTGACTGTGGAATCAGTTTTAACTAAATTAGAGATGTATTAGTTTATACTTTTTTTTTTATAAATTTAGACCAGAAAAAATGAACAATGCATTTGTTGTCAGTATACCCCTACATCCAAACCTAGAACCTGAGTTGTTTGGATTAAAGGTATTAGAGCCATCCCATACCTTTTTCTTTGTTCAAGGAATTTCATACATTTTAGATTCAAGGTAATTTAATTTCTAATTGCAATGAAATTTTAACCAATTCATTTAAAAACTAATTCAAAGAAACATATGTACTGATGTTTTTATAGAAATTTAATTTGCAAAAATTTAGAATTAGATTGTTTGATTGGAACTCAGCTTGCACAAGTTATAGCGCAGAAAACAGAACAATTAAGATGATCCATGATGGTAACATATTCTTATACAATGTCTCTTCAGACGGTTATAATGAAAAAATATCCAGCTGGTCAATTAAAAACATGAAACTAGGAGCACATTATAAAGGAGTGAGAGAGTTTGAAGGAAAGATTACCTTATTTCATGTTTGGGATTATGTTATTGATGATTTTGGAGATATCAACCTTGATGATGAATCTTTAACTGGGAATTTATTTGATTGGAACTTGGCAGCTATCAACATTCATGGATCAACTTATACTGAAAATCTTGACAAGATTCAAAGTGGAAATAATAGTCCTGAAATAACGCTATTACCATATCACACCAGTTTTGCCAAGGCTAAAATTGATTGTAATCGCCTGGGTGGAAGACTAGTTACATTCAAGGACAGCAAACAAATACAAAGAATTCAATCTCTTTTTGAAATGCAAGATGTTTGCAAAAACTATGTTTGGTCTCTACACACTAAAAATTCTAATGGATTGTTTCTTGATGACGATAACAACAATGTTCAAAAGGAAAATTTTGAAATTGGAGAACCTAATGGAGGAAAATATGAAGAATGTTTAGCTCTAAAAGTCAATAGTGGCAAGCTAGTTGATTATGGATGTAAAGAGTTGCTGTGTCCAGCTTGTGATTTTCAGAAATTGCCAATATTCAACTTAAGAGGCAATATTCCAGAAATATATAAAGTTGATTCTGAGTTTTACTGGATAGGACTGAACCAAAGGAATCAACAATCTTATTTTGAAGGATCTGTGTACAACAAACTTATTGCAGAAAAACAAAGCTGGTTTCTTTTAAATGATGATAATGAAACAGTATTCAAGCTTGAAAATAGAGAATATCCAATAGGTAGATATGATTGGTTGGAGATTAAAAGTAGTAAAACCATATTCATATCTTTTGATAATTGTGATGATACTCAATTCAATTGCGGTGATGGACTCTGTATCAATAAAAGAAAGCGTTGTAACCAAATCCAAGATTGCTTTGATAACAGTGATGAAGAAAATTGTTCACATATTTTACTTTATGAAGACTACAATAAAGATGTTCCACCATTTGAGAATCTTGATCATGAATATTCAATAACAATCTCTTCTTTTACATTACAAATTGAAAATATTAGAGAACAGGAAAGTATCTTTGATGTCAACATTAGAATGGAGTCAATGTGGAGGGATTCAAGGATTAAATTTAAAGATTTGTATCTGAAAGATAGAACTGTACTATCAAAGTTGGATAGGGAAAAGTTATGGATGCCAGACTATGCTTTGTGGTTGACAGATGATTCTGGACTTGTCCAAGATTTTAGTTTCCAGTCTCTAGTTGCAGATCCAAGTGTAGCCGGCAATTCCTCTGATGTCTCTGTTAGTATTGCTCACACAGAGTATGACGGTGGAACTGTTGACTTAATATTAGGTAGTATTAAAGTTAAACTCAATCATCAATAAACTCATCCATTCTTCAAGCATCTCATGATAGTGCAATGTTGTTTTTTATCAATTCTTTTTCTAATAGTAGACAGCTTATGCTGTTTTGAAGTTGAGTCTTAAATTCAGGTCAGTTTTACAGAGCTAATGTCCTGTGTCCTAATGATCAGTTAAATATGTATCCGTTTGATGAATATTCCTGCAACTTTACAATGGGCCAGGCTAAAACCTTGCATGCATCATCAAATGTTAATCGAGTTAAATATAACCTTACATTGAAATTGCAAAAACCAAAACTGACAGGTAAAATTTAGTTAATTCATTCTAATCCATAGCACTCACATTGTTTTGACAAATTTTAAAGAGGTGTGACTTTTTTACCTGGACACCCCTCTTGGGTGTTTTAGGGTGGTGTTTCAAGGGGATAAAGAACCTATTAATGGGTGTTTTTTGGGGGCTGAGTCCTATGATGGTGTATCGAACACCCTTTAATTTGCCAGAGAGTGGATAGAACCCTCCGTTTGCATACCTCTGTTCTAATCTTTCATTTAAGGACAAAAGTATGTTGTAGAGAAGTTTGACTCTTCAATCAATCATTTTGGTCACTTGGAATTCAGGTTCACACATTAATTTTTAATTTTTTTGTTTGTTATATACTATTAATTTGAATAAAATATTTTATTTAGAGTAGTGTTACGTAGAACTTTCTTTGCATTATTCTTGGAGAATGCTTTACCCAGTATTTTGCTTGGAATTCTTGTATTCAGTTCTAACATGTATTACAGGGAAAGGTTTGAAACTGCTGTAAGTGTAAATGTCACTTGTTTGCTTGCTTTGTCAGGTAAAAGATTATGTGGTTGTTACAGTTGTATCCTTCAATATAAAGTAGTAAGTTTTTTTTGTCTGAAGCTTAAGATTTGCAATAACTATTGAACCAATTGAGTTCTTCATTTTATGTAAGTCAAAACTAGGTCCGGGGAAGGTTTCAGACTAATTTATTTATAGCTTGAATAAATGAACTTGTTCTATGCTATTTTCTGCTTTTCCTTACCACTTTTAATACGGATCCCCAAGATGCTTGGGGCACAGCTGCTAGCTTAGATAAAGTATAATTAATATCTTAATGCATCCAGATTTACCAAACATCAAGTTTTAAAAATCTTGTTATTTTTTAGGTATTTTTATTGCTATACTACAGAGCCTACCAAAGACCCCTGAAACCAAAGTAATTGATCTCCTCTTGATAAAGTGTATCTCAATGTCAATAATACTGACACTGCTACAGATTATTCATGTTCAGTCAGGAACAGAGATGAAGATTTAGAATTAAAATATAACCAGCAACCGTGGCTCAATATGTCTCTCGTCCGCTTGTCATTGGGGTGGTCATAGGTTCAAATCTCAGCCTTACACTGTAACATAACTGAAGACATTAAAAATAGTTCTTAGGGATGCTATGTCAGGTGAATAACATAAATAGTTAGAGTTGGGGAAATGTCCTGAATTTTTTAGACGATCACTGAAAATTTTAAGTAGAATTCCATTCTTATGAGGTAAGGTATAATTAAAATATATTAATCAGAGTCTATTCTATCTTGTATCAGCTGAAAATTTAAGAAATTTTAGTTGTTGCAATATGTTGTTTTCTAAATCTTTATTTCTGTTTTCCTACAGGGTTTTGCAGGAAAAAGGATGGAATTGGCCATGTTTTGGATAGGTTAGGATTGTCAAATTAAATCTTAAGTAATTTTTTTTTTCATTTTTTAAAGAAATATTTTTTTTTTGTGAGGTTATGTTGTTGCACCACTCCCACGAAAATAGCTTAGAAATAATGCAGGACCAAAGAATCACAACCCTGCTGGTTCAGTTGTTATTGAGATCTTAAGCTTCAGACAGACAGACATTGTACTACAAAGTAATATGGATTGTTTTAGAACTATAATCAACTACATATATGGGTTATCTTAGATTAAACAATGCATCTAAATTAAAAAATAAGTTAAATAAAGGTTGAAGATGTCTAAATGTCGTCTGCATTATATTGCCTTTTAAAATTTTCTAAAGTTGTTACGTTTTCTAAATCGTACCTAACTACTAAAGGAATCACCATGCAAAATTTGAAATCGATAGGACAATTCTTTCTAACATGTCTAAATTAACGGAAAAAGCTATCCTTTACGAACGGACGTACGGATGTACAGACGGACCGACCCTAATTATAGAAAAGATTCGCTTTTAAAAACAGTTTAAAGGAAGCCTACAAGAAATACACAGAATACAGTTAAAAGATTGGCAATAGAAGATCAAATACCCCAGATTTGAAGCCTTTAGTTATAGGCATTTCAAAATGACATTTTAGGTATATGAAAATTTTGAAAATTTCTAGTACTGATGTTAGAAATTTCAATATTAAATAAATTTGCCTAGAAACAAAATTATAACCTTATATTCGGCAGAAACAATAAAAACCCTTTTTTATAGTCAAAGACATTTTTAAAAATCAGTTTAATTTGCGTTGTACTGAGAGTACTGTAGTGTGAGAATTCCAACCTTTAGTATTTTCAGCCAATCAGAAGGCTGAGTCCATGCTTAGTCCGCTTAACAACCAATCACAGCTGAGCATCTGCATTACTTGCATTAGTTTCATAATTTTCTGCTGTGATTTTACGCTTACAAACGCAAAGTTAAACTAAATATTTATTGAATTATTTTGACTAAGAAAATGGGTATTTTTATTGTAAAAATGTTATCAGTTACAGGCAACCTAACTTTCTGCCGAAATTAAGCTTATACATTTGTTTCTAGCCAAGGTTATTTAATTTCTAAATTTCTATCATGAGCAATGGAAAACATTAAAAATTTTCATGTAACTAAAGATGTCATTTTGAAATACATACAACTTTTTTGTTATTGAAGCGAAGGTTTAAAATTTTGGGTATTGGGTCCACTTATGGAAATCTTTCAGCAGCTAGATTGGAGTATTTCTTGTTGGCTTCCTTCACAGTGTTTTTAACCTTTTTTTGATAAGGATATCAATTATATACTTTAACACCTGTAGAATCATACTGCAGAGTTAAAAATAAGAATATTAAACGAATCAGGGATATTTAAAGTCAAAATACAACAATTTTATGGAACATTTAAAACATGCAACTAACAAAAATTTGCAAGGTACAAAAATTACAAAATGAGAAAAAAGATCCCATTTGATTTTGGGTTTATCATTAATAATATGCTAAACTTTATTCAATCTAGATGTGTTAATCACAATTATGAAATTATTGATTAAAGTAGAATCCATTATAACAAATATCATATATTTTTCTTTGTCATTCACTCCAGGACCTTGGACCAAACAGGTAAGACACAAGTGTAATAGAATAGATATTTTAAAAATACCAGTTTTATCAATATATATTACTTGTAGAAGTTTAGCCTTGGAAGCCTGCTTATAGATATCTTACGTTATTATTCTTATAGTGGGGGCAATAGATATTAAATGTTTAGCTCTAAAAGTCAATAGTGGCAAGCTAGTTGATTATGGATGTAAAGAGTTGCTGTGTCCAGCCTGTGATTTTCAGAAATTGCCAATATTCAACTTAAGAGGCAATATTCCAGAAATATATAAAGTTGATTCTGAGTTTTACTGGATAGGACTGAACCAAAGGAATCAACAATCTTATTTTGAAGGATCTGTGTACAACAAACTTATTGCAGAAAAACAAAGCTGGTTTCTTTTAAATGATGATAATGAAACCATATTCAAGCTTGAAAATAGAGAATATCCAATACGTAGATATGATTGGTTGGAGATTAAAAGTAGTAAAACCATATCCATATCTTTTGATAATTGTGATGATACTCAATTCAATTGCGGTGATGGACTCTGTATCAATAAAAGAAAGCGTTGTAACCAAATCCAAGATTGCTTTGATAACAGTGATGAAGAAAATTGTTCACATATTTTACTTTATGAAGACTACAATAAAGATGTTCCACCATTTGAGAATCTTGATCATGAATATTCAATAACAATCTCTTCTTTTACATTACAAATTGAAAATATTAGAGAACAGGAAAGTATCTTTGATGTCAACATAAGAATGGAGTCAATGTGGAGGGATTCAAGGATTCAATTTAAAGATTTGGATCTGAAAGATAGAACTGTACTATCAAAGTTGGATAGGGAAAAGTTATGGATACCAGACTATGCTTTGTGGCTGACAGACAATTCTGGACTTGTCCAAGATTTTAGTTTCCAGTCTCTAGTTGCAGATCCAAGTGTAGCCGGCAATTCTTCTGATGTCACTGTTAATATTGCTCACACAAAGTATGATGGTGGAACTGTTGACTTAATATTAGGTAGTATTAAAGTTAAACTCAATCATCAATAAACTCATCCATTCTTCAAGCATCTCATGATAGTGCAATGTTGTTTTTTATCAATTCTTTTTCTAATAGTAGACAGCTTATGCTGTTTTGAAGTTGAGTCTTAAATTCAGGTCAGTTTTACAGAGCTAATGTCCTGTGTCCTAATGATCAGTTAAATATGTATCCGTTTGATGAATATTCCTGCAACTTTACAATGGGCCAGGCTAAAACCTTGCATGCATCATCAAATGTTAATCGAGTTAAATATAACCTTACATTGAAATTGCAAAAACCAAAACTGACAGGTAAAATTTAGTTAATTCATTCTAATCCATAGCACTCACATTGTTTTGACAAATTTTAAAGAGGTGTGACTTTTTTACCTGGACACCCCTCTTGGGTGTTTTAGGGTGGTGTTTCAAGGGGATAAAGAACCTATTAATGGGTGTTTTTTGGGGGCTGAGTCCTATGATGGTGTATCGAACACCCTTTAATTTGCCAGAGAGTGGATAGAACCCTCCGTTTGCATACCTCTGTTCTAATCTTTCATTTAAGGACAAAAGTATGTTGTAGAGAAGTTTGACTCTTCAATCAATCATTTTGGTCACTTGGAATTCAGGTTCACACATTAATTTTTAATTTTTTTGTTTGTTATATACTATTAATTTGAATAAAATATTTTATTTAGAGTAGTGTTACGTAGAACTTTCTTTGCATTATTCTTGGAGAATGCTTTACCCAGTATTTTGCTTGGAATTCTTGTATTCAGTTCTAACATGTATTACAGGGAAAGGTTTGAAACTGCTGTAAGTGTAAATGTCACTTGTTTGCTTGCTTTGTCAGGTAAAAGATTATGTGGTTATTACAGTTGTATCCTTCAATATAAAGTAGTAAGTTTTTTTTGTCTGAAGCTTAAGATTTGCAATAACTATTGAACCAATTGAGTTCTTCATTTTATGTAAGTCAAAACTAGGTCCGGGGAAGGTTTCAGACTAATTTATTTATAGCTTGAATAAATGAACTTGTTCTATGCTATTTTCTGCTTTTCCTTACCACTTTTAATACGGATCCCCAAGATGCTTGGGGCACAGCTGCTAGCTTAGATAAAGTATAATTAATATCTTAATGCATCCAGATTTACCAAACATCAAGTTTTAAAAATCTTGTTATTTTTTAGGTATTTTTATTGCTATACTACAGAGCCTACCAAAGACCCCTGAAACCAAAGTAATTGATCTCCTCTTGATAAAGTGTATCTCAATGTCAATAATACTGACACTGCTACAGATTATTCATGTTCAGTCAGGAACAGAGATGAAGATTTAGAATTAAAATATAACCAGCAACCGTGGCTCAATATGTCTCTCGTCCGCTTGTCATTGGGGTGGTCATAGGTTCAAATCTCAGCCTTACACTGTAACATAACTGAAGACATTAAAAATAGTTCTTAGGGATGCTATGTCAGGTGAATAACATAAATAGTTAGAGTTGGGGAAATGTCCTGAATTTTTTAGACGATCACTGAAAATTTTAAGTAGAATTCCATTCTTATGAGGTAAGGTATAATTAAAATATATTAATCAGAGTCTATTCTATCTTGTATCAGCTGAAAATTTAAGAAATTTTAGTTGTTGCAATATGTTGTTTTCTAAATCTTTATTTCTGTTTTCCTACAGGGTTTTGCAGGAAAAAGGATGGAATTGGCCATGTTTTGGATAGGTTAGGATTGTCAAATTAAATCTTAAGTAATTTTTTTTTTCATTTTTTAAAGAAATATTTTTTTTTTGTGAGGTTATGTTGTTGCACCACTCCCACGAAAATAGCTTAGAAATAATGCAGGACCAAAGAATCACAACCCTGCTGGTTCAGTTGTTATTGAGATCTTAAGCTTCAGACAGACAGACATTGTACTACAAAGTAATATGGATTGTTTTAGAACTATAATCAACTACATATATGGGTTATCTTAGATTAAACAATGCATCTAAATTAAAAAATAAGTTAAATAAAGGTTGAAGATGTCTAAATGTCGTCTGCATTATATTGCCTTTTAAAATTTTCTTTTGATGAAATTATTATGGAATCTAACTCAATAAATAACAGACATATATGAACACAAATATATATGAATAGTCTTAAAAGAGAAAACAAATGTCAATAGCCTTTACATTTGCTTTTCATTTTATTTAGGTTTTAGATTTTAATTGAATATATTTTATATGACAATCCTTTAAAAAATTAGAATTCTGTGTGTTATAATTTATTGGATAATACCTCTGATAGGCCTCTCTATTGATATTACTTTCATTGTATTTGGTATTCTCTATGATCTACATTATTTCTAAACAAGTATCATAACATACATAAATTGCTGAGCAAATTTTTTATTCTGCCATAATTAATCCATAGAAAAACTCAAAGTTAAATATTCATAAACAGCGTTTAAAATTCACAATTTTAGATAGTAATTTGTTAGGACTAATAATCATATAAGATCATGTATCATAATCATGTATAGCATTGTATTAGAGACAATTTTCCACGAAAATTAAAATAATAAATATAAACTTGAAACAAATTTTGTTAGCCCGGGACGTTGGCTTCTTGGGTCTAACAAAACTGGTTTTAATCTTTAAAAAATTTTTTTTTTTTAATATCTGCAGAAATCTGTTATTAATACAATGCAATAGATGCAAGTTTGTGAACATTTATTTCAATCTCATGAATCTAGATGTTTTTTTATAAATAAAAAAATTTAAATAAGAAAATAAATTTATTTGGTTAGAAACATTCCTTATGTTCAAAGCGCATCCTGGCATGAAAAATCTTCGGTCAAGTCCCCAAAGTTTTCTCATACCATTGATTAATTCGTTGAATGAACAAATTTGGGGACTTTTATTGAATTTTGATTGGTTGGTTCATTAAGTTGAGTACTATTTGTGATCTACTATTTTGTGTATCATCATAGGGTATTTTATGTACATAATTTATCAGCTATTGTCTAATCCCTTTATATCCATGCCGAAATATTTGTTTACTGTCTAGCCTGAAATGGGTTTTCATAAAAAGAATGCCGCGTTATTTTGATTCGCGAAATTTAAACAGAGTATACAACTATTTATTTAATTATTTCGCTTTTGTTGGTACGGCCTTCATAGAAGAAAAACAAATTATCTTCAATCCATTTTTGCTGCATATTAATTAATGCATCTTTTTAGAGCTGTATTAGACATTTACAAATGGCTAAAATAATAATTTTAAAATTTTGAATTTTTAAGTTGTATACTCTGTTGAAATCCTATTGTCTTCGTTCAATCAATTAATGTCTAAAAAATGTCGAAAAACGCGGCATTCATCTTTCAAAAACCCATCTCTGGCTCCTATGAACCTGATTATTCCTGTATATTTAAAAGTACTTTTTCTACACAAATCATGTAACTTACATGCTATTATCATCATTATAATACAGGGATCTAAAGGGATAAGACAATGGCCGATAAATTAACTTACATCCCTAATGATGATACACAAAATTACCCCTTCTATAGAGTACAATTAGTGGATGAAACGTTAGGATACCTATTTTATTAAACCAACCAATCAAAAAGAGTCCCCAAAATTGTTAAGACAACAAATAAGAAAACGCAATTATAATACTTTGGGGACTAGTGTGAAAAAAAGCCCAGTGTCTCCTCCCTCCCTGAGTTTCACTGACTACGCACTCAATTAAGTGTCCATACAGTTTAGCCAATTAAGCTGCTTTAAAAATGATTTATTTTGTTAATTCAATTACCTCATATGGGCGATTCTGCTGTCCATGACACTCTAACGTCATGTCCAACCAACCAGAATAACTTTGGGGAGCCAAATATTTCCTTTTCCGTCCAAACACCCGGGGTATTAGGTCAAGTAAAACCCATCAGACAATCAACTCTTTGATTAAACGACCTTTGGCTGGAAGTTCTAACTGTCCATTGTAATTAATTGCACCTGTTTTGGGTCAAGACATTGTCTTCTCCCTTAATATAGCTGGATTTTATTTAAATACTTAATTTTTTTTTGCTGATATGTAAATTAACTTAATCAAAAGAGTATAACACACCCACACACATACACACACACACACACACACACACACACACACACACACACACACACACATAGAGTTCAACTTCAAACTACGTCACACAGAGCTCCTTTCTTCGTATAAAATTTCCTTATTTGGAATATTCCAAAGTCCAAGACAGTCAGAGTGGCAGAGATATGTCAATGGAAGTTTTAAAACTCCATCCTGTTGAGCTTAAAATCTATTTTTTGGCATAATAAACTATAATGCATAATAAAAGATTATTTACACATCCAGCAAATTTACAGTGGTGTACTAAAAGGGTGCTTTCCCTCAAAGTGACAATTCAAGCCCAAAAACGCCCATCTCCCTTAGTTTTTCATGTGTTAGTATATTACTTTTAGTTAGTTTAAGAATATTGGGGTATGGTTATGGAACTGCAGGTTTACTATAGGCCCCATAGGGTTAAACCCCACAAATATGTTAGGAATAAAGAAAAAAAATATTCAGTATGGCTTCAAAACCAATTAATATCCGCCGGATTAGAAACGGTTAAAAGTAATACTGAAAATTTATGTATAACATCATATTTAAGACATTTTTGTATGAATAGCGTTCAATCATAAATCAATAATAAAAATCATAAAATTATTACCAGTTTTGTAATTTGTAAAATCTGTCTGTAACTATAAATGTATTTACATATCCCTGTAATCCTGGTGGCTCTGCATTGATCAAGAAAGACAGCTTTTTAATCTTTGTTAAACAGATAACTTGTTTTATATCTAGTACAAAATTGAAAGAAATAAAGAACAATTTTGTTCATTATAGCATAGCTGTAACTATTATTTTACTCTAAAACATTTTACCCCCCCCCCCCCCCCCACAAACTAATAAATCTTTGAGAAACCTCATTTATCATTTAATTTTATTAGGTTTGTTCATGAATTTGAGTTTCCGAAAGTTTCAGCCATTAATTGTAATCTACAGAAATGGTACTTTTGTTGAACATCAATTTATCAGCTATTGTCTTATCCCTTTAGATCCCTGTTTTACACCTCCCCCAAATAAAAAACCTTGGCAGGACTTCTTTGATAATATATTTGGTAGATTAAATATTACTAAATAACAAGCAATCTATGTTAATAAGTAAACGTCAACATTTTTTGACAAAGGACGTATTGACAAATAGAAATATCCATATTAAAGAGTACAGCTGCGCTCCATACGAAAGGGTGTGTGTTTTTTTTGTCATAGTCTAAATAGTTCAAGTCGCACTTTCATTTTTTTGTAACGATAAATTTGAAAGTTGGGCGTTTTAAACAAGAATTACAAGGTTCATAGCAATGATTTCGTATTTATTAGCCCAATTCACAAAAAGCAAAGCTTTTCTATAATCATTAAAAGCGAAGATTTTTTATTTATTTATCCTATTTATCTGATGTTTTGATTCCTATTGCAACATTTCCTTAAAAAGCTTCGCTTTTATGGATGTTCTCATCTATGTTTGTTTCATTGAGGTCATTAAATACATGCAAACTTTAATATATCGGATAGAAATGATAGAACTTACATAAAATTATACTTGACTCATCATAATCGATTTACAAAATTTTATAATAAAATAAAATAAATTTGCTTTCTTTGCTAGAATGCATAAATAAATTTTCCATTGTTCGAAAGTAGATGTTATACAATTAGGATTTAACAGTCAGACAGTCTGTACGTCAGTCCAATTCAGATTCTATATGCATTCATAGACTGACGGACCAAGCAATTTATATACTTTATACTCACAGTAGGGGTCTAGTTAAAATCCTTCTTTGCACTTATAATAAGCTTCGCTACAGGCAAAAAAATCTTACTAATCTATATAATTGGATATACAGAAAATCATCTCAAAAAGATTTCAGCCGTCAATCTTCAATTGGGGACGAAACAAAGTGTCCCCAAATTCAGCCATGTGACGTCATAAAAATAAAGGAGATGAGAGGAGAAGTGGGAAAGAAAACCCATAAAAAAGAGATGGATTATCCCTCATTTTTATGACGTCATATGGCTGATTTTTGAGACACTTGGTCGCGTCCCTTAATAAGCAGCCCAGAAAAGTGCATTTGTCCCATAGCGTTATGGACGGATCAACGGACAGACAGACAAAGTGAATTTTTTGGTAGCTTTGCTACTTATATTGTCATATTTTGTTTCTAGAAAACTTTCCATTCCAAATTTGACTGGTTGCATAATTCGATATTAATTGTAATTTTGCACCTTCATATATGACGTTTTGTAACAGAGGAAACTCTTTCAAACCGATTAATATCAGTTAGATTAGAACCAGTTCTCAGCCATATTGAAAAATAATGTATAGCATTGTATTACTGACAGTTTTCCACAAATACTAAATCAATAAAATAATGAAAACAAAACTGTTTTAACCTTTTAATTTTTCAATTTAATATCCGCGTAAAGCTGTCTTTAATCCGATGTGATGAAAACCAATTAATTTTTCATGTAGTGACGACACTATACAAGTTTGTATGTTTGTATGCTCATTTAATTGTCTAAAAAATATTATTTTTTGTACAAAAGTTTACCTATTTAAGAATTGAGGGGGGAGATTTGAGGAGGTCTCAAAATTAGGAACCAAAAACATTACTAGGAATTAGGAACAGAACGCCCCCTGAAGGCTACCTTGTACCTATTGTAACCTAACCTAAGTAAACATTAAAACCAGAAAAAATACCCACTCCTTACTTTCAATTTATTTCGAAATATAGGGGTATAGGTTATTTGATCAACTAGAAACTTTGAAGTATATCACCAAAGATACTATATAGTAAGAAATGATTCAGTTTTTAATTTGTTTAAAATACAATTGAAAAACATTTTAAATAATGTTTATCAAATGTTTTACAATAGTCAAAAGAACATAACATTTTTTTTATTTCTATAGTTTTAAGTCCAATAAAAGAGTGTATGAAAACCTATTTACAATGCCTATAATATAAATGACGTCATACAATACAAATGACCATAAAAAGCTTTAGTTTATGATTGTCCCCTAAAGTGAAATATGGATATGATGCAGAAATAATAGAAAGAACAATGAAAGTACAAAAAATAACCCCTTCTGTAGATTTTAATTTGTAGTTGAAACATTTTGACATTCAATTTAATGAACCAACCAATCAAATTCAATAAAAGTCTCCAAAGTTGTTGAGCAAATGAATAAGAAAACGTTGATATAAAACTTTGGGGACTATGTCCTCTTCCTCCCTGCAGATCAGAGCTACAATTCATATATTGGACGATTTTTAAGGGTTGTCCCGCATTTTGGCTAAAAAATATTTTTTTTTTGGCATTTACTAGTTAAAATGAAAGGTTACAAGTTAAAATTTTGGATCACGTCGTATTTTCACAGTAACTTTTCTCCTATTTGTAGCCCATGCGGGTAAGCTCTTACCCTGCAGGGCCTAGGGCCTATTTCCTAACGCTGCAGGACAATCATTAACATTTACCTACTCTAACCTAAACTAAAAAAACCTATCAAAAGCTACTGTGAAAATACGAAGAAACCCGCTACTTCGTTTTCTTTCCATGATGCAAAATTTATGATGCTTCCATCCTTGTCTATAAATCTATAATTTTGCTAACATCAAAAACAAAACTTTTGTTTTTTCTACAGAAACACCAAACAAATTTCACTTGACGTCATTTTGTTGTATAGCCTCCGTTTATATAGCAGGGCCACCTTCTCAGAGGCTGGGAATAATAATAAGGGAGGTTTCAAACACAGATTAGAGGCTTGGGTTAGAATGTTTAAGAGGATTTATTCATCTAGAATGAAGCTTTTTATAGTGCCTATATGAAATGACGTCATAATGTTGAATTACGGACGTATAGCAGACTGTAGTTTTTATAGAGAAGACTTGATATTCTTACCAATGAAATATTTCCTATATTTGTACATGAACTTTATTATCAGATAAAAATGCATGCATGTAATATTATTAATAAATGTTTAACTCTGGATTTATCCTGTGTTGGATTTATAAAGTAACTGTGGCGTCCTCACCTAGGGACTCATACCTACAGCTACAGGGGGCGAACCTAGCTATGCTAAATTCAAATACCAACTAAAGATCCTTTGATTTGCACATTCTTTTTTGCAAGCAACAGCTTGCCATACTTTATTATGACAGCTAACCCCTTTTAGCCTTTACCCTTATTTAGCTGTTTATTTACTTTTGAGAGGAGCAAAGCTTCTCTTTAATCCACGCCACATTGGCCTACCATTGTTCAATTAAAATGTAAATAATTGGTAATTTAGTTTGTGTATTGGCCTATCATTGGTCATTTGTATTGTATGACGTCATTTTTTCTATAAAAAGAGCGGCATAGCCTGACCAAAAGTAATAGGGGAACAAACGAAAAACTCCCCCTTTATTTTCAATGTGTTTTAAAAATCGGAGAGGGGAGGTGGATTCTGTGCTCTATGATGCACATTGTGGGAAAACGCCCAATTTGCGAAAATTATTTAGTTGATCACAAAATCTCTTAATCACGTACTATGGCTTAGCAACCAACCTAACTTACCAAAATAGTACACAATCAGCTACCTGTCTGTCAATCTAAATTTCATTTAGTCTGTGCAAAGTACGAGGTAAAGAAATGAGTTATAGAATTAATAGAGGTGGGACAAGAGAGGAGAGCGAGAGCAAGAGAGAGAGAGAGAGAGAGAGAGAGAGAGAGAGGGAGAGAGAGAGAGAGAGAGAGAGAGAGAGAGAGAGAGAGAGAGAGAGAGAGAGAGAGAGAGAGAGAGAGAGAGAGAGATAAGAAAAAATGAAACCCTGCTTTAACTAATCTGCAGTACATTCTGAAAAAAGGGAGGGAGATAGAGAAAAAGAGGGATTAAAGTGAGAGAGTTAGAGAGAGAGAGAGAGAGAGAGAGAGCGGACGGCGGCGGTCATGGAAAATTCCACACACAACATTATTTCAAATCGCGGAAACTTTGGTTAGTCTCGAAGAAGCAGACATTCAAGCAGCAACAAGCTCACAACTACAAGCCAAGCAAGTGAATATATATTGTTACATAACAAGAGTTATTATCAATCCTTTTATGTTGAAAATTAGTAAAATCATGAAGTTGGATAAGAACAGCACCCTGCCGGTGACCCATGTCATCTTTGACCTGGATGGAACAATTCTGGACACGGAGAGTGTGTACAGGAAGGCCTACAGAAAGGTAAGCAAGTCCAGGGAGGGTGGGGATAATGGGCTGTTTATTACACTGGTCCCCGAACTTAATAATAATGTGTCTTATCATTAAAAAATTTGATTGAATTTTGATTGGTGGTTGGTTCATTAATTTGAGTGATCAAACGTTTAAACCATTAATTGTAATGTACAGCAGGGATAATTTTGTGTATCTTCATTATTGGGGATGTACATTAATTTATTGGACATCGTCTTATCCCTTTAGATCCCTGGACAGAAAGTCAGTTTTGGTTGGTTATCATAAAGTTGGGTTTCAGAGCAATTTTAGTACAATATTATTACACTACATTTTCTGTGTTTCTTTACTGTGATTTTCATTAAAAAGGGGCAGGTTCGAAACAATAAACTTTGGATTAATGCCTAAACGAGGACGACATAAAACAAAGGTTGTGTCAGCTTTCTATTGCATCAGAAACTTTTTTTTTATATTATATATAGTACATTTCACATAAAGAATATTAGCTAAAAAATATCCAAACGTTTTAAACATTAAAGGTCTAGACTTCATTATCGAATATTTTTATATTGGATTTTTTTTAAGCGTAGCTTTTCTATAATTAGGGTTGGTCCGTCCGTCACAGAGAGTTAGCTCTTTTCGTTAATTTAAACAGGTTAGAATTGTCCTATCGATTCCAAACTTTGCATGATGATTCCTATAGTAGTTAGGTACAATTAAGAAAGCGTAGCAACTCTATAAACAATACCAGAATTTTAAACATGTCTATTTTTAACTTTTTTGACAACAAATTTTTGTATGTTAAAATTATCCGATTCTTCTGATTTTTTGAAAACTGATTCCTATTACAACAAGATACAATGTTATAAGCGAAGCATCTCTATAAAAAAGTCCCAAAAATGTAAGTATATCCTTAAACAGTATCATCTATTTATGCAGTTTTGCAACCAATTTTCTTAAAATATTGTTTGTACTGATGCATTAATATTCTGCTAATTCAGTTCTGACAATCTACAAGTGTTAATGTTTGTTTGTCCTTCCATTTCTTCGCTTTTATGGATGTTGTCATCCTTGTTTCTATAAAAATGATATGTTATAGGAATGCATATTCTCATTTACTTTATTGCGTAGCTACTCCACAAGTATGTTGTGTATGTAACTATAATGATATAATTTTTCTTATTAGATGACGAAACTTTGAGTTTATTACTTAAACTATTTTTTAAGAATTTTATGTATTTTTTTTTACAATACCTTAACATAAAGCTATTTTATTTTTTCAATAAAAGTTTTGAATCTCCCCTCCAACCTTATTTGAGTATTAGTTTGGAATATTTTTTTTTTTTTGGGGGGGGGGGGGCGGGGGCGCATTTTTTCTCTTTGAAGGGTGGGGTTGCTCTTCCCCCGAAAAAAACCTTCCTAGAACTTAAGGGAAGCTACACTATAAAGGAGAACCATATTAGACATCCTGTCACTTTTATATAAGGATTGACAGCAAATATATATGATTACATAAGAAGACAGATTGGTTTTATAATTTAATTACGTATGGGATAATTTTATTTGATTGGTTTGTATGCGTAGTAGAACATATCAGGGATCTAAAGGGATAAGACAACGGAATATAAATTTATGTACATCCCTAATGATGATTAACACAATTAGCCCATTTGTAGATATGATTATTGGTTGAAAAGTTTAAACAAACCCCATCAATATTTAATATATATTATATATGTATACCCAAAGTTTTAAAGCCAATTAATGATTGATTATGTTTAATAAACTTTGGGTACCGATTTAATTTGCCGTTCCTTGGTCATCTCCCTCCCTGAGTTCCCACACACTCACACACACACACATACATACACAGATAGAGAGGCCTTTCATATCTTATGTACAATTGTATACTAGAGGCCTACCAATATACATAAATATGTATGTATATATATATTTCGGGTTATCCTCATATAAAACCAGTATGTAAGATCGTTTAAACCTCTGGACCGATTTGGCTAATATTTTCAGGGTAGTTTGTTGTATAAGTTCTTTATCGTAGCATCTCTATAATTACTTACATAAAATTTTTTAATATTAAAAGTAGAGGTTATTGATGTTCTTTTGTTTATATTTTCTTTTTTGCTGGCTAAGCTATGCTTCTTTGGATGTTGCTTTCTTGATTTGTTAATTCTTTGTCCTTAACATTTTAAAGGAGTTAACCTTGTATTTAGTGGCGTGCACAGGATTCTGCAAGGGGAGTTCGCGTAATTTTTTGTAACATCCCTCTAAAATTTAAGGGGCTTTATACCATAACACCCCCTTTTGCTGTATCAAGTTATGGACCCTTGCCAAGGGGGTGGATATACTCTCTTTCTGCACGCCTCTGCTTATTTCTGTATTTTTAAAACAAGAGATTTAAATCATATGGCAAAAGTAAACAGTTTTAATGTCTTTAAAAGTTACTCTTTTAAAGAAATGTAAACATTCTACTTTTGTTTAGTTCTTCAAAATAGTTTTTTTTTATATAAAATGGACAATAAAGTATGGTACTGTATAAGTTTTAAGGGAAACTGCACTACTAAGAAATCAAGTGCTTAATTATCTTTAATTGGATATATAGATAATAATACGTCAAGATGAACTATATTTTCAAACTGGTTAAATTTAAAAATAACCAGATATTATCTTTATAAAAATAAGAATTGTTATTGATGAAACTGATATTTAGGTTATCATTATTAATTATTGTAGTTAGTGCAGATACTCTATAGGTAGGGTGCTAAAACAGCATTATTTTAAGTTAATATTTTTTATTAGCCTTTTAGTTTTTGTGCTACTTATGGATATTATAGTCCTAGTTATTCTTAAAAATATCTAGACTAAATCTTTAGTTTTGGTTATTTTGTTTCTACTTCGCTAATAGGGACTAATATTAGGATTTATGTGAATCTCTTTGGAGAACCTGATGGTTTCTGAAGTTTGCGAAATCTTAATGGTCAGACAAAAACATTCTTTCTATTTTAAAATAGAAATATCCTTTTACATTCCTGATATAAGAATGTAGTTGCTATGCGGAAGATTTTATGTGAAAATGCATAGTAAGATAGTAAATGTATTGTCAGGGATGTTAGGGATAGAACAAGAGATTGCATTCCTCAATTTTTTAGTTTTATAATACCATATACGTGCCCAACATAAAAAGTTTCTTGTCATGCTATTTACAAACAAGAAAAAAGATTTTCATTTCTATAAGTAGCGGACCTATAAAAGTTAACGCTATAAAAAGACAAATATCAAGTTTACATATAATATGTAATAAAATTCAAAGAGAGAGGAGACAATGGACTGTTTATTACACAAGTCCCCAAATTTTATAATAATGTTTTCTTATTCGCTTGCTTAACAGCTTTGGGGACTTTAGTTAATTTTGATTGGTTGATTCATAAAGTAGAGGGTTCAAACGTTTCAACCAATAATTTTAATCTACAGAAGGGGTAATTTTGTGTATCATTATTGGGGATATACATAATTTCATCGGCATTGTCTTATCCCTTCTGATCCCTGTGTAATTTGACTGTATATTTCCCTTGGGTATATGTTTAATTGAATTTAAACAAATATCAATAACTCAGTTTATCAATTTATGATATTCTTTTATCGGAGCTTCAAAATCTAGAGCAACTGATGTCATCGAACGTTTAAAATCTGTCAACAAAAAAAAATATTTATCCCTAGATATTTAGTTGTATCGCTACTAAAAAAGGCTTACATAATTTACTTTGCAATTAATCTTTTAAAAGCTTTAAACTTTTTTTGTGCACAATAAGTTTTAGGTAACAGGAAAAAGATTAAAGCTAACAAATGGGGAAAACATTATTATAAAAATTTAGGGACTAGTGTAATAAACAGACCAATGTCCCCACCCCCCCTGTTTGTTATATGTATATTTTTAAGCCTTTGTGAAAAGCATTACTTAATTTACTTTTTTATATGTACTTTGTGTATTTTATAAAAGATTTAATCTTATTATCTTTTGATTACTGGCATGGTAAAGTTTAATTAGATAGAAATGCAATATAAGTGGTTTCTTTAATCTAAAAGTTATTAAAATACAGTAAAATATCACCTTTAATAACCCTTCCGATATTATGTGATTGTATTACTTGAAATGTTCTTTTAGGGTAATGGATATATTCAAATGTACTTTTGAGTTCTCTCTTAGTACTTCAACTTTCAATTAAACTAATCTTTATTAGAATTCATAAAGTACATAATTCATTTGGGGGAGCCATCTTAAATGATATCTTAAACTAAGAAAACGAAACAATGCTATTAATGACCTTTTTATAAATCCTATTATATAAAGAACTAAGCTAGTTAAACTGGTAAACCGATATGGTTCTCCTGTACAGCGAAGCTTCTTATGGTCCAGGGAAGGTTGATAACTAAAAATTTACCCCGGCCAAAAAAACTATTTTCTTTCCTTTTCCTTTATGAAATGAATGGTCTACTACCCCATTCAATTTAGACCTCTAGTGGCGTATTATTAAACCAACTAACAATTTACAGCATGGACTTGAAGAGCAGCTTCGCTACATAAAAACCTTGTGTAAAACAACGCAATAATCATAAGAACTAAGAAAGATTAACTGTATCTTAGAATTTGATACTTGAATAACTTGATAAAGAAATTAGGTTACAGAAAAACAGGGACTTTGAGGACTTAAAATATATTCCTACCGCCCCCCCCCCCCCCAATAATGATCAATTAAATAAGGAAAGGGGCATTGGGCTGTTTATTACACCAGTCTCCAAAGTTATATAATAACAATTTCTTATTCTTTGGCTTTAGACCTTTGGGGACTTTAATTGAATTTTGATTGGTTGGTTCATTAGATTAACTTTCCAAAAGTTTTAACCTTTAATTGTTATTTTTTTGTATAATAAATGGGTTTGTACATTAATTTATCGGCAATTGGCTTATCCCTCTAGATCCCTGAATTATTTATCCCTGTAAACAACCCCGCCCCTGTTAAAATTCTTGTTTAAACCAGTTAAATTGGAGCAATGAACTATTATAATTTTTCTACAATCTACATATAATAACATTTTAATATCCTTTCATACAAGCATGACACAAATATATTTAGACGGACTGACAATGATGTGAGTTATATTGTTGTAAGGCAGGTATCTTAAGGGATAAGACAATGGTCGATAAATTGATTATCCCCAATGATGATACATAAATTACCCCTTCTGCAAATTACAGTTAATCGTTGAAACGTTTAAACACTCAACTTAATGAGCCAACCAATAAAAATTCACTAAAATTTCCCAAAGTTTTTAAATAATAAAACGCTATCATAAAAGTTTGGGTACTCTATCTATGGGCTTAAGGGGAAATTTAATTTCTGCTATTTCAAATAACAGATGAGATAAACCAATATCCAATAGACAACTTAGGGTACATAAAGACGTACAGACATCTTAAGCGAGTTATAGAGTAGCTTCGCTTATAACAATTCATATGTTTTGGGTTCTTATGTTTGTTTTATTGCAAAATTTGTGCAAAATAAATTTTCTATGCAAATTTGATTTGCGTATTATTATTTTATGCATTTAATTAGGCTATAACATAATTTGTTACGAGTCCAAATCAAAAGGTTTATGTCAAAAAAATAATTAATAATTTTATCTAAATTGAATTGAATTAATTAAGCATGACAAAATAATGTATTACACTAGTCCCCAAAGTTTTATAATTACGTTTTCTTATTCGTTTGCTTTAAAACTTTGGAGACTTTTATTGCGTTTTGATTGGTTGATTCATTAAGTTTGGTATCTAACTGTTTCAACTATTAATTGTAATACACAGAAGGTATCATCATTGGAAGGTAACAATTTTGTCTTATCCCTTTAAATCCCTGTATAAATTCCAATTTTTCTAAATCCGCTTGTCAACACGCGAAAGACGTCATTCAAATTGTTAATTATATCCTAAATCAAATAGAAACTAATTGACTGACTCATCAAAAAACTATATCAATACGGATTTTAAAAGATAATAGATTTTGTTTTCAATAGAAAACATTAGTTTTTACAGCTAAAATTATTCGAAACATATTTAAGGCCATAAATAATTCAGGGATCTAAAGGTATAAGACAATAGCCGATAAATTGATGTACATCCCCAATATTATCCCTTCAATTACATTTAAAGTCCCCAAAGTTGTTAAGCAAATGAATAAGAAAATGTTATTATAAAAATTTGCTGACTAGTGTCACAAACAGCCAATTGTTCCATCTATTTCAGCATGCTAATAGCTGTAAGTTATTTGGGGAACGTAATGACATAGCCAAGTACAGAGTATCTTTACTTCTGATAGTACGTATTAACGTACTAGTTAAATATTCAGAAATTCTTGGTGGTCTAGCCTTTTTGCCTTATTTAGCCTTTTCTCCATTAAAAAGACTTAGGAATGTTTTGTTTAAATATCTTTTACTTAATCAACTTAATATTAAGCAATGATCTAAAGAGATGAGACAATTGCAATTGCCGATAAATTGATGTACATTCCCAATGTTTATACACAAAATTACCCCTTCTGTAGATTAAAATTAGTGGTTGAAACGTTTGAACATTGTAAAACCAACGAATAAGAAAGCGTAATCTTTGGGGAGTAGTGAAATAATCAGCCCATTGTTTCCTCCCTCTCTCTGATATAAAGCCCAGTTGAACATTAATGCAATTTGTTGACATAAATTTCAATGATGAATTCTGAATAAGAATTTAAACCTAAGCAAAATTTTTATTAGTCACGGGTCTAAGTATTTAGTATCATGAATTTTCCTTATGAAATTTTTTAAAAATAAACAATGTCTAGACGTAAAAAGATGGTGTAAAAACGAATTGGCTTATTTTCATTTTTAATGAAGAACATATTTTTATTTTTTAATCATATTTTATATAAAAAAAAATTTAAACATAATCTAAAGTTGAAAATTTAAATGCATATAAAATTCATGGATCTAAAGGGATAAGACAATGGCCATTAATTTATGTACATCCCAAATAATGTTGCACAAAATTACCTTTTCTGTAGATTTAAATTAATGATTGAAACGTTTAAACACTCAACTTATTGATCCAACCAATTTAAATTCACTAACATTATTAATTTAACGAATAAGAAAACATTATTATAAAACTTTGGGGACTGGTGTTAAATAACTTTTAAAGAAAAAGCTGACTAAAATAGTTGCCGAAATTACTAACATTTTTGTATGGAAACTAAACTTACAAAATTGTATTTAAAAGATTTTTTTGTATGGGCATAAAAATCATTTACGTACTAGGCGGACAAATTCCTAATGAATAGGCCGTGAAAACGCCAGATTAAGAGACCAGGATTCTTTAAAAAAGATAGATATAGAATAGCAATTTTCCACTCTGGATGAAATCGGTTCCAAGACATAATGAAAAATTATGAATCGTATCGTATTACAGACAATTTTGTATGAATAATTAAAAATAAAAATAATAAAATTGTAGTATGGACGTAGGACAGATATTCCTAAATTATAGAGTAAACTCGCTATTTATACCAATAACAAACTTCACTGTATTTAATGTTTATTTATATAGTTAATAAATGGATATAACTTATACTTATTGCACTCTTGGGTTGGATATATAGTAACTGTTGCGTCCTCACCTAGGGACTCAAGCCTACAGCTACAGGGTGCGAACCTAGCAATGCAAGATTCTTAAACCAACTAAAGTTTTCTAGCTTTCCATATTTTGCTACAAGCCGCAGCTAGTAATATTATGATAACTACCCCTTTTTGCCTTTATCCTATTTTTAGCTGTCTGTTTATGTTATTGCTAGAATGGAGCAAAGCTAGTCTGTAATTTATCTCACAAAATGTTAGCCCCAAGGGGATTTAATCTGATACCTTTTAATTTTACTATCCGGGGAAAGCTGTCTGAAATACGATGTGATAAATTAATATTACTGCCAAATTGTTACTAAACGTTTTACTAATTTATGAAAAGCTAGGGTATATAGGGTGATTTTGTTGGTCATAAATTTCTATTTGTCATATTATGCGCATTTATGAATCGTTAAAGATCCTTTTTTTAAAGGGTTTTATGTCTGCCTATATTTACAAATATTTATTTTTTCTTTAGGAAAAATATCCCATCCTTGGAAAAAGAACAAAAAATTTAAAATTTAAATGCCATGAGTATTATTTTTTTGTCCATTAACAGAAAAGCAACATAAACAAATAAAAATTCAAATATTTTTTCTCATCATTAGATTTAATTTTTAAGAATTTATATAAACAAAAGAATTGAAAATGATTATTGACCCACAAAATTAAGGCATTTTACAAATTTTATGCCTTTGTGAAAGCTAGTTGCTATTGGTAAAGTTCTTAATTTACAAAGGAATCACCATATAATAAATTTAGTTAAAGAAATATTTATAACTTGGACGTCTAAGTTTTTTTAAAAGGGGGTTAAAATGATTGGTTTTATGGTTCTTTACCTCCACCCTTGGACGTCTATTTTTAAAATATTCGCACAGACTTTTTGTTTTTTAGTGACTACGCTTTCATCGTCTTAAGACATACCAAGAAAAATATATAAGCTTCGATTTTAAAAATGTTAACCTAAAAAATGTTTTTTTTTTGTTTACTTTTGTTAACGTCATGTGACATTTTCCCTCTTAATTGTTTGTTTTCTACCCAATATTGCCTTTCAGGAATAAGACACATTTGTTGCCAAATTACCATGAAACGCGTTGATGACTATTTTTAAAAAAAAACTTGTATTGCTTTGTTATTCTTATTGTATTAGGAATCCGGCTAATCCCTTATGATAAGGAACTGCATTGCATTGTTTACCTAATTATTCTTTATTTTCCTAATAGGTAAGACAAAAGAAAAACGCAAAGATTTTTCCTAGAAAAAGATATTATTTATTTGCTTTTGTAATATTTAAGATAAGAAAAAGTGAGATCAAAACTAATATATAATTCTAATTATCCGTTACTTCATTTATACGTCCGTTCGTCAAGATTTAATTTCAATGCTGCTTTTTAAAGATAGACATCTGCAATTTCTTATTTTTATTCCCATGAAAAAGAAGCATCTTTGTAGTTCCAACAATTAACCTAATAGTCTTGGCTGGTACAAATTATATATCATCTGAAATTGGTATCTGCTTTATAAATCTCATTTTGGCTGTTTTTGTAGCGCTTTTTCTCTATAACTAATTAGTGGATATATTGACAGGGGAAAACTTGTAGTTAATTTAGGTTGGTAATATGAACCTAATCGCTTTATTGGCCAGCTTTGAGAATCACTTAATTTGAGTAAATCAAAATAATAATAGAGTAATACTATATTGATTTATTAATTATTATTCAATTTCAGGTGTGTAAGAAGTATGGTAAATCTGAGAAGCTAACCAAAAAAGTAGAAAACAAAGTTATGGGCATCCCCGCTATGCAGGTAAAAACACGCTTGCAGCAAAGAACATTTTTTTCTCGTATCGCTTTGAAACCGAATAATATGAGGTGGATTAAAACCAGTTCTCAGTCATACAAAAAAAGTATGTCTAGCATCGTATTATATCCAGTTTTATATGAATATATAAAAAATGTGCGTGCATCTAGGGGCAAAAAAATGGGTTCAATATTATAATATTACATTCTATATCCGCGAAAAGCTGTTTATAATACGATGCGAGAAATAACTATTTTAGCATTGTACTACAGGAATAAGGACCTGTAAGGTTATATTAACAGCAACACGTTTTTTATAAAGATCGTTTACATTGCATAACAGTAAGATTATTTTTAGCTATTTGTTGCTGCAATTTTAAATTGCGCAAAAAGACAAAATTAGATTCTTACAAAAAGATAAAACTTTAATAAATTTAATGAAAAAGTTTTTTGATGAAGTATTTTTATTTTATTGTACTAGAAACCAAATAATTGTCTAGCAAATGTTTACAAAAACTGTTTGTAATTTAAACTTTTCCAACCAAGTATAAATAATAGGGCTATTTTCTTCATATTTTATTGGAATAAATAGCTATTAGACAAACTTTATAACTGGTTTAATTTAGTTTATTTAAAAAAAATATTACATATAAAATATATAATTTTGACATATAATGCAAAATGCATGTAAAAAATGATAATCTGGATTTTTCCACTAAATTCTTGTTATCTTTTTATACTTTTTTAGTGACACTATTATTTGTTTTATATAAAGTTTCTCATCTTTATTATTTATTAACAAATATAACAAAAAGTTTTATATTGTAACATGAAATTTGGATTAGAATAAAAAGGGAATTAACGTCATTTTTTCTCATGCATTTTACCAATAAACCATTGAACAATCATAATAAATAATAAAGATTTTTCATTATTCATTTTTCTATTAGTGAAGTTCTTCTTTAATTAGATATTAATTATTACCTAATATATCTGTTTTTAACCTTGCTAACCTTTAAACTGCATGGTTTTCCTTTAGCTAATAGGTCCTTGGAAGGTTTATAACTATTTTAGGGTAGGGTACGTGCACTCTCCCAAGAGGTATCATTTATATAAAAAAATTACACCCCACATTATTTCTTTTTACCTTTGCTTTATAAAGCTAAAATTAAGAATGAGGGGTGGGTGTAGATTGCCCCTAGAGATATAAAAATTAATGTTTTTTTATTTTAGGTTGCCAATGTATTAAAGAAAGAATGTGATTTCTCCCTAAGTGCCAAAGAATTACGGTAAATTTATATTTTCTTACTTATGGATGATTTTAACAAAAAAAAGCTGTACAAAATAGATTTTTTAACAATTCTTGCCTTACTGTCCTAATAATAAATATAGCTGTAATAATTTTAATAAAAATAGTACAAAAATAATACTTGAAGGTTGAACTTAAGTTCCAAAGTTCAAAATTATGTTTATTTTTGAACACTTTTTTTATATTAACAGCTGATTAAATATTTATCAAGTTTTTTTTATAAATAAGCTGATCAAATATTCATTTATTCTAGGCCAAAGGTTATTTATAGTACATTTTGGCTTATTTTAATTCGAATTAAATTAAATAATTTGTTCAGCTGTTAATTTCTTCCATATTTGAATGCAACAGGAAATGATTATATTTCTATGGACTTACTAATTATATTATTAGGGTTTTATTTCACCAAAGATTTATTATAACATGTTCTTTTTCATTAAATTACCAACTTTGGGGCCTTTATTGAAACTTTGGTTCAAACGTGTCATCCACTACTTGTAATACACAGAAGGGCTAATTTTGTGTATCATCATTAGTGCTATTGTCTTATCCCTTTAGATCCCTTGTTTTTGAAACATGAATACATTCTTTTAAAATAATTATTGACAAATGAATTATGTTGCTAGGTCGGAACTGGACAAAAATGTGCAGCCCATGTTCGAAAATGTCAGGTGAGACTTTTTAGAAAACAAGAATGACAACATCCATAAAAGCGAAGCTCTGAAACTGTAGAATAAACGAACATTAACACTTATAGATTGTCAGAACTGAATAAACAGAATATAAATTATAAGTAAATTTGTTTTAAAACTGCTTAACTATAAAATACTGTTCTGGCCATACTTACATTTTAGGACGTATGTCAAAGTTTAAAATTGATAGGGCAATTCTAACATATATAAATTAACGAAAAGAGTTAACCGTTACGGACAGACGGACAAACCAAACTTAATTATAGATAAGCTTCGCTTTTAAAAAATGTACTTTTTTATCTTTAAACTTATTTATTTTTAGTGGCGTCATCAGAATATTTTTACTAGAAAAATTATTTCAAGTCTTTTCTAACGAAGTTCAAAATATTCTTAGTATTGTTTTTACAAAATCTTTGATTCTGTTTAAATTTATTTTCTATTGGTTTCTGATTTTCCAGTATGGCTTCGAAACCGATTATTATCCGCTGGATTAGACCTGGTTCTCGATCATACTGAAAATCATGTATAGAACAGACATTTTGCGACGAATTTTAAAATATAAATTATGAAATATAAACCAGTTTTGTTAGCCTATGATTTTTGCCTCCCTCAGAGATAACAAACCTTTAATTTTCATTTTAATATCCGCGTAAAGCTGTCTATAATATCTGATAAAGTTCTAATATAATTGTTTTTTTTTCAGACTAAAGCCTGGTGCAGAAAAACTTATCACCCATTTATTAAGATCAGGTATTTATTTTATCTATTCAATTATAAATATACCAATCTCATTATATTGTACCTTGTTATTATAAGAAAACATTATTAACAAATCAGATGAATAAGATAATTGTACTATACATCAACATGCTGTCAAATTTGTTTAATGATTTTATAGTTGTTATGCTTCCCAAATTGTACTTAACTGATAAAGGAATCATTATGCAAATTAACGAAAAGAGCTTCGTTGTTAAGTAGTGTAATTTGCTTAATATTCAGAAAAGTATTTTGCAAATTATCAAATTTTTTTTTCGCGGTCAAAAACAAATAATCCTTTGCAATTCTAAAACTAATAGTTAAACAGAGACAAAAAAAAACATAAAGGCACTTTTGGAATTGATATAGGATATACGTGGATATTCTAACAGGGGAAATTTAACTTGCTAATATGGTCAGCGCATTAATCTAGTTGGGGATAAGTAAAATGGATGGATGGTGGATATTAATATTATAGCCAGCTGCAAATATTACTTTTATTGTGGAACATTTGTTGCAACATTCAAGTAATAATATATCCATTAATTTAGGTGTACCTGTCGCCCTGGCCACATCCAGTAGAAAGAAGAATGCCAAATTGAAGGTCGGTTAATTTTTATTACATACAATAGCGGAGCACTTTAATGCTTCAACAAAAAAATGTATTAGTATAGATGTATAATCCAAACAACTACCTGACTTTGTAGCGACTTGGCTGTGTTAATATTCTCGACGCTATTGGTTAATTTTCAAAGACCTAATTGAAAGTCGGTACCGGGACTTTGGGACCAGATAACAGTTATTCTTGGGGCTATTTTAAGACCTCAGTTTATAGTTGATCATTGGATGTACGTACATAATAACTTGGAGAAGGGTCGCTACTAAATATTAAAATTTAAAAATTTTATTCTCTTGTTTCAGATGGCTGGATATAGATATCTGTTTGAGGGATTTTCTCATATGGTTTTTAGAGACGATGAAGGAATAAGGTAATTTTTACTGATTTCTGCTAAATAGAAACCGGTTCTGAACATAGATAAAAGATACTTTTTGTGGTTTAAATTATTCTCAGTTAGGGATGGTGTAATAGCAGATAAAATTTTCTTTTTAAAAAACAATATTTAATAAAAGTAAAAATTTGATAAATAGGTATCTATATACATCTGTTGAATTATATGTTAAATTAGATACCTATAAGCAATAAAAAAAGCTTTTTATAGTGCCTATAAAAATAACATCATACTGGCCTACCATTGGTCAATTAAAATGTATACTGCACTGCGATTGGTATTTTCGTCTGTGTATTGGCCTATAATTGGTCATTTGTAATATATGACGTCATTTTTATAGGCACTATAAACAGTTCGCAATAAAAAAATATTAGTTTTGGCAGTTTACCTAAAATTAGACATCAAATTAACCATTGATTTTATTTTCAGTGAGGGTAAACCCAGCCCTGACGTATTCCTAAAAGCCATGGAACTTTTCCCCGACGAATGCTCCACAGGTAAGAAAATATTTCAATTTTATAAGGGAATTTTACTTGTCATTTAATGGAATGAATTAACTTAAAATTAAAATAATGAAAAAATATGATAGGATTTGCTTTCAAAGGAACATAGATTTAAATTTAACAATAAAAATTCACAAATAAAAATAATAAAATTTAATGCTATGTTCCTTTTTTTCGTTGGATTTTTTGTTGATATAATTAACCTATTTAAAAGATAACTCTAAGTCTAGATATATAGCTTATGGCATAAATGTATTTCTAAATTTTAAACAATTCGACTTTAGCATTATATTTAACAAAGAAATGACTAGATGGAATCAGGGAGGGAGAGGACATTGGGCTGTTTATTTCACTAGTCCCAAAGTTTTATAATAACTTTTTCTTATTCGTTAGCTTAACAACTTTGGGAACTTTTATTGAACTTTGATTGTTTGGTGACCAAACGTTTCAACCATTTATTTTAATCTACTGAAGGAGTAATTTCATGGGGGATGTACACCAATTTATTGGCCATTGTCTTATCTCTTCAGATCCCTGCAAAATGAAAAAAAAACAATAAAGTAAAAATACCCCTCAAATTTGTGGTATAAGCTATATATTTGTGTATTTGAATAAAAAAATACCTTTATTTGCAACTAGCTAGTAAGGATACCATTAGAAAAGGTTTTAGACACGCGGCTGGGGCTCAAACCACTTGAGTATCCAAGTCAAAGGTTAGTTTTATCTTTATCATTAATCACAGATAAAAGATATATTCCATTAATCTATCCTCTCCCTCCTTTGCAAGATTAAAGTGAAAGGGAATTTAGTATATAAGAGTAAAATAAAATAAATTTGATTTTTTTTCTATTTTGCCTTATTTTGCTTTTGTATACTATAAAGTTGGGTTTAAATTAAAAAGGAAGGCTTTAAAATTCCCATTTATTATAATATTACAAATTCGCTCGTTTAATTAATTGATAGTTATGTGAAAAAAAGATAAGATATTCTCATCCTCTTATTTTTTTGTGGTAAATTTATTTTTCTTGCAATAAATATTCTTTTTAGAAAATTTAATTTTGTGATAAGAATATTTTATCTTAATAAAGGAAATGAATAATGATTCAAAATGAAAATCTTAAAATTAATTTTCTTGGAGAAAAAAAACTTTTTTAATGTACATTTTTTAATCTAATCATTTCCTTTATTTTATTATACAATTTTGCTTTTATACTTCTTTGAAGTTATATGACAAAAATTGGTCATTTTGGACAGTTGAAAGCTTTCTTAAAAAAGGGGAGAAATCTAAACTTAATGACTTAAAAAATTAAAACTGTCTCAATTGACCTATGCTAGTAACAAATGTGATTATAAAAAATAATCTGAATTATTTTTTAGATAATTGCCTTGTGTTTGAGGACAGTGAGAATGGGGTGAAGGCGGCGCTTTCTGCGGGTCTACAGGTACCACTTTTATTGCACAACGATTCTCTTTAAAACAGGGATCTATAGGGATAAGACAATGGCCGATAAATTGATGTACATCCCAAATGATGATACACAAACATCTCTATTTTGTAGATTAAAATAATTGGTAGAAACTTTTTGACACTCAATTAAATAAAACAGCCAATCAAATTTCATTAAAAGTCTTTTGATAACGTTATTGACAACTTTTGGGACTAGTGTAATAAACAGGCCATTGTCTTCTTCCTTTCTGTCTTAAAGTTCTTTCTCCTATATGCTAAGTCATGGTAAATTTCACGCATCTGAGACAGAAACAACACCGAGCCAATTGCAAATGATACTTCAATGTATCTCAGAAAATACAAAACGTTTCTTTAATTTTAAAGAAGAATTTTATTTTTTTTTAAAGAGCGTGATTTTTTTCTTGTGCGATGTCTCCCACAATATAAAATGTAAAGGAGAACCATATCGGATCAATGGGTACACACTGACAGATAGACATCCTTTTACTTTTATATCTTAAATATGTATAATTGATTTTTTAAAGGTTGTGTTAATTCCTGATTCAAATCCTTTGTCTTTTGATGATGTGCCAACTTATAAATCCTTAGGTAATTATTTTGAAGCTTTAATAAGGGCCTATGAAAAATGACGTCATATTGGCCACCATTGGTGTATTAAAATGTATACTGGTCTGCCATTGGTTATTTAGTAGGTGTATTGGCCTATCACTGGTTATTTGTAATGTATGACGTTATTTCTTATAGACACTAAAAAGCTTTATTTTTATTGTTAAAATTCAAATGACAGACAGACTGACAGACTTCGTTCTACTTTGTATTATAAATTATGGTGGAAAATGTAAAAGACCTAATAAATGAAATGGTGTATGATGTTTAAAAAAACATTTTCAAGTTAATAATTGACTAATTTTTTTAATAATTTGCCTTAAATCCAGTGTGAGATCAAGCATTGTTAAATAAAACTTCTACCTTCAAATTTTCTATCTACAAAACTTCTTTCTACAAAACTTCTTTTTACAAAACTTCTATCTACAAAACTTCAATCTACAAAACTTCTATCAACAAAACTTCTGTCTACAAAACTTCTATCTAGAAAACTTCTATGTACAAACGTTCTATGTGCAAAACTTCCATCTACAAAACTTTTACCTACAAAACATCTGTCTACAAAACTCCTATTTACAAAATTTCTATCTACAAAACTTTTATCTACAACACTTCTCTCTACAAAACTTCTATCTACAAATCTACTATCTACAAAACCACTGTCTACAAAACTAATATCTTCAAAACTTCTATCTACAAAACTTTTATCTACAACACTTCTCTCTACAAAAATTCTATCTACAAATCTACTATCTACAAAACTTCTATCTACAAAACTTCTATTTACAAATCTTCTATCTACAAAACTTCTATCTACAAAACTTCTATTTACAAATCTTCTAACTATAAAACTTCTATCTACAAAATTTCTGTATACAAATCTTCTAACTACAAAACTTCTTTCTACAAAACTTCTATCTACAAAACTTCTATCTACAAAACTTCTATTTACAAAACTTTTATATACAAAACTTCAATCTACAAAACTTCTATCTACAAAACTCTTTTTAAAAACCTTCTATCTACAAAACTTCCCTCTACAAAACTTTCCTCTACAAAACATCTATCTACAAACTTATATCGCTATTCTAATAATGAAATTTCAGATGATTTCCGGCCCGAAGACTATGGTCTACCTCCATACGAAGATTACGACGAAAATTCCATCGGCTCAGAAGAGTAAACTAAACATCCAGAACAATTAAAAATTTCAAATGAATATATGATTGTATCTCTCCCCTATTCATGAGTACGTCATATATGAAAACAAATGAACTGTACCTAAACAATATAATTATATTTATCTCTAAACCAAGAACCATCCTATATAGAACCAAAGGAGTTTTTAAAACTGTTTAGAAAAAAAAACAGTTATAAACACACCTTTTTATTAACTGTAAATGTTTATCTTTTAAAAATATCTTTTTCTCAAAATTAAAGTACTTCTTATTTAATCAAAATTTGAATTAACTGTTAAAAATAACTTTCCTATTACAGTTAAGTACAAATATATAAAATATATGTGTATTTTAACATCCTTTCAAAATATTTAGTACATCTCCAAAAATACTTTACAAAAGTTTAAAGCTCAATCCTTAAATTAGCATCTTGTTGTGCCAATATTTTTTGGTTGATACTTTTTAAACATCGACTTTGTATACCTTTTTTGATTTATGTAGAAACCTTATTGGTTGTAGACATTTTGATTTAAATAATTATCTGAGTGATTTGTGCACTGTTAACTATTTTTACCATTAAGTATGTTTCTTTAATTTTAAACTTTAAAAAGACCTTCTTTTTCAACTTGTAGCACCTATTCGTTGGCTCAACAACTTTGGGGACTTTTATTGAATTTTGACTGGTTGGTTTATCAAGTTGAGTGTACAAACATTGCCACTACTAATTGTAATCTAATTGTAAGGGGTAATTATATGTATCATCTTTGGGAATGTACGTTAGGGTAAATTTAGTTACCAGTGTATTATAGAGAAAACTTATGCGACCTCTCTAAAAACAATCTTGTCAAAATAATTATCATAAAAACTAACAAATTTATTCATTATATAGAAGTTAATTACTAATCCAATTTATTATGTGTTTCTATTGTATTTTTAATTTTATACCTTATTTTATCCTTCTAATGCTAGTTTAATTAAAATTTATATTAAACCTTTTAATTTGGTTAAAAACTGATCATGATTAGAATTATTTTTTATTTTGTTTAAAAGCTAGCATTATTTATAATTAGCTCATTATTATGTTTATCAGAAAAGGAGCTAATTATTAAAAATTTTTTATGAATAGGAAAATTTTGTCTTACAATTTTTGTAAAACCATAAAAATTTCCTTATAATATCATATCATTTTATAATTTTATATTTAAATTAATTTGATTTTAATTTATTTTATTTTTATCAAAATTGATTTAAATTATTCATTAAATCTCATTTCATTTTTCATTTTGGGTTTTCAAGTACCACTTTTAAATAGCATTTAACTGTAAAACAAATTTCCAAATTTATTTTTCTTCCTCTATAAAAATCAAAACAAAATTATTCTATTCCTCTTTTAAAGTTTGTTTTATGTACTAGTTCTAATTCTAATAATTTGATACTTCAAAAGTGATATGAATTAGAAATGGTATACACACAGTTGGGGCTCTGAAACCTGATCCTATTCATTCTGTGTTCATAATTAGTGTTTAGAGCCCCAACTGAAATAGTTTTATTGGTGTATAAAAATGACTGTATATGTATATAAAATATTGTAAAACACTTCTAAATACATACTGAATTGAATCTTTATTTTTTTTATATAGGATAGTATAGAATAATATGAAAATAACATTTACAGTAAATTTTGAACTTGTTTTAAGTCTGCTAGCGGCTATGCCCCTAGAGGCCTCAAGGGGGTACCTGACATAGGTTTTTAAAAATGTAAAAAATGGGGGAAATTTATTTCGAGGGACGAATTCTCTTTGGAGGGTTATGGTACCCAAAATAGTTATAACATTCCGAGACCCTTTGTAAAAGAACAAGGTTGACATCATCCATAAAAGCAAAGCCCTAAAACGGTAGGACAAACGGACATTAACACTTATAGAATGTCAGAACTGAATAAGCAGAATATAAATGAAGCAAAATTGTGAGTAAATTTGTTGAAAAACTTCTTGTTACAGTGTAATGTTTATGGACATACTTACATTTATAGAACTTGCTTTGCTTATAATATTGTACTTTGTTGTCCTAGGAATCAGTATACCAAAAATCAGAACAATCGGATAATTAGATCACATAAAAATTAGTTGATAAAAATTTGAAAATCAACATGTTTAAAATGGACGTACGGACATTTTGGTAATTATTATAGAGTTGCTACGCTTTCTAAATCGTACCTAACTACTACAGGAATTCCCTTGCAAAATTTGAAATCGATAGGACAATTCTAACATGCCTAAATTAATGAAAAAAGCTATCCATCTCAGACGTACGGACGGACCTACCCTACTAATAGAAAAGCTTCGCTTTAAAAACATATCGGTTCAGCTGTAAACAAAATCATTCGGTAAACATCCTATTACTTTTATATTAGGATAAAGAATATAAATTCTAGAGTCCAAATGTTTTAAGTTTAAGGCATATTACTTGCAATACGGCCAAAAAATATGTTTAACGGTTAAAATAAATGGTGTGCTGGAAGGTAGGGTTATTTCCCCCATTTTTTTAGTACAAACATACCTCCTTTGCAATCCACTAGGTAACAAGGATGACAACACCCATAAAAGCGAAGCACTGAAACGGTAGGACAAACGGACATTAACACTTACATAGTGTCAGAACTGAATAATCAGAATATGAATGTGTAAGAGTCGATGCAAAATTTTAAGTAAATTTTAGGTTGAAAAACTACTTTATACAGGATAATGTTTATGGACATACTTACATTTTTAGGACTTGATTATAGAGTTGCCTCGCTTATAACATTATACTTTGTTGTCCCAGGAATCAATATACCAAAAATCAGATCAATCTGATGATTAGATAAAATAAAAATTTGATGTTAAAAAAGTAAAAAAATCACAAATCTAAAATGGACGTACGGACATTTCGGTAATGATTATAGAGTTGATACTCTTTCTAACTCGTACCTAACTACTAAAGGAATCACCATGCAAAATTTGAAATCGATAGGACAATTTTAACATGCCTAAATTAACGAAAAAAGCTATCCGTTACGGACGGACGGACGTACGGACGGACCGACCCTAATTATAGAAAAGCTTCGCTTTTAAAAAGAAATATCATAAATAATGGATGTAGGTAGAATATACGTGGATATTATATCCTGGGTAAATTTTTCGTCAATTTAGGTTGCCAACATAGACATCACTTCTTGGTCAAATGTTCATCCAGTAGGAGGGGATGGAGGGTATAATTGTTATTTTAGCCATCTACAAGTTTCACTTTATTTCCACTACATTATTATCTGATGTAAGATTTAAGTATTATAAATCTGATACTAAGTAATTTTACAAAATAGGCATTTTCCAACTCAATTATTTCAACTACAGTCTCTCAAATTAGTTGCTAGTATGCTGGCAATCTTGGCAATAATATCCGGAATACTTCCAACTCTGCAACCAAAGCTTCCCGGCATAGACAGGGCTAACAATCTTTCTTCTGCATTTAACCTTGTGCTGAAAAAGATTACTGTTGACAACATATTAAGTAAATATTAGTCTAGAAATTATTGAATATTTTAAAGAGAGATATACAGATGCACAGTCAGACATTAACATTAAAAAAATTGCGTTAAAATAGGTGTGTCAACTCCACCCTAAAAATCAAAATCTTTTATTTTGAGGGGGGGGGGATGCGGGATTTTAAAGGTTTTAGAGGGTAAAATGAGGGGTTTCAAAGTTAAAGAGGGGTAAAACACCTCTTTACCTCCACCCTTAGACCTCTGTGGGCCATCCCTTCCCTTGTTTCGTCACCTCTAAAAAAAAACCTAAAAGACTGGTTTATACCTGAATGTGTTCATTTTACTTTCTTACTATATTTTTATAAAAAAATTAAAGGGGGTAAAATGAGAAGTTTAAAAGTTTGAGTGGGGAACTCTCCCCTTTACCCCCAACATTAGACATAAACTCTAGAAATATACCCAATTAGAAAAACTGGTTTGTACCTGTTTGTGTTCATTTTACTTTCTCTGATAGCATGCGCCATTTTGATTTCTTGTAACATTCCAGCTCCCTAAACATTAGAAAGTCGTCTTTACTTCTTTACTCTCTCTGATAGCATGCGCCGTAGCTTGAAACCATCAAGGCTTAAATCTTAAAACAAAATAGCCTAAATCCACCACAGGACCTACATATATAAAGCTTTCCTAAAATTAAGAACCCAATTTAAATAACCAAGAATTTATTGAGATCTTAAGCTTTAGACAAAAAATCTCTTACATTTTTAATCAGATTTTTAATTCTATGCAAATTAAGAACAACTTTATGATCGTAGAATACCAGTATTTCTAACTATTATATGTTTTAATAACTTTTCATACATATACAGTTTAACATCATATCTTTTTTAGTTTAGCTTACCTGAGGGAGCATATATTCTAGAAAATCCGCACTGCAGCCAGCATCTTCTAGTCTGAACAATGATTAGTTTTTTTTTGTGATTTTGTGTAGGCAGGTAGGTGCTTTGCTCCCTTCAAAATGTAATCACGTATACTTTTGAAGAGGTTGCGTGATTTTAGCAATATACCCTTTATTTTCACTTGAATTCCAGCTATTATTTTTTTAACATAAAAGCTTATCGATGTTTTCGGCTATTTTACTGCCTGCCCTAACAAGAAGCTAGGGGCATAGTTACTATACATAGGACTAGCGGTGATTTTTCTTGGAAGTGTGAAGATGCCCTCCCCCACAATAGTTATAAACCTTCCCTGAATCTTCAATGCAAATGAGAACCGTCCATATTGGTCCAGCGGTTAGTGAGATCCTTTGCTACAGATAAAATACCTTACTACTTTATACAACACACAGACATCCTTTTACTTTATTATAGGAATGCATTAACAGCTCATGAAATAAAAACCAATTTCCATCTACCTGCCATACAAGAGTGTAGAATTGAAACAAACAGGTAAACTGGCCAGAAATGCTCGATTCCGGGATTCTCGGGAAAAATCTGAAAAGTGAATAATGCTTTTAATTAAAGTGAAATTATGTATAATGACATTGTTTTGCATGTAATGAAGTAAAATCAATTTGTATAAGACTTTTGATGTAAAAAAATATTATAAATTCTTACTGATATATCAAATATCGATATTAAATCAGCCATGATTACTTTTAGTCAATGCCGTATAGACGACATAAATAACATCAACATTTAAATTAAATGACTTATCGATTTTTGTTTTAATCCATAAAATCGACGTAAATCTTTCAAAATTTAGGTAAATCAACCTAAGAAGGCAAAGTTTTTTCTTGTTGTAAATTAAAGGCTCTATATATGATTCTTTTCCACTGGATATAAACCGTGGCATGGTTTTATAGCATGGTTTTATAAATTTTATTCAAGATAATTCAAGTAAAAGTCATAAATGACTCTCGAGGCCAACAAAAATGGAACCAATTATTTTTAGTTTCCTAGTGTCCGTTAAGATATTTTTATAAACGTAATTTTTACCTTGGATACCATTAAGAAGATTTATTAGAACATATCTCAATGCTGAATCCATCATTACTGGCTGTACAGCTATAATTTAGAAGATTTATTAGAACATATCTCAATGCTGAATCCATCATTACTGGCTGTACAGCTAAAATTTAGAAGATTTATTAAAACATATCTCAATGCTGAATCCATCATTACTGGCTGTACAGCTAGAATTTAGAAGATTTATTAGAACATGTCCCATGCTGAATCCATCATTACTGGCTGTACAGCTAAAATTTAGAAGATTTATTAGAACATATCTCAATGCTGAATCCATCATTACTGGCTGTACAGCTATAATTTAGAAGATTTATTAGAACATATCTCAATGCTGAATCCATCATTACTGGCTGTACAGCTAAAATTTAGAAGATTTATTAGAACATATCTCAATGCTGAATCCATCATTACTGGCTGTACAGCTATAATTTAGAAGATTTATTAGAACATATCCCATGCTGAATCCATCATTACTGGCTGTACAGCTATAATTTAGAAGATTTATTAGAACATATCCCATGCTGAATCCATCATTACTGGCTGTACAGCTAAAATTTAGAAGATTTATTAGAACATATCTCAATGCTGAATCCATCATTACTGGCTGTACAGCTAAAATTTAGAAGATTTATTAGAACATATCTCAATGCTGAATCCATCATTACTGGCTGTACAGCTAAAATTTAGAAGATTTATTAGAACATATCTCAATGCTGAATCCATCATTACTGGCTGTACAGCTATAATTTAGAAGATTTATTAGAACATATCCCATGCTGAATCCATCATTACTGGCTGTACAGCTAAAATTTAGAAGATTTATTAGAACATATCTCAATGCTGAATCCATCATTACTGGCTGTACAGCTAAAATTTAGAAGATTTATTAGAACATATCTCAATACTGAATCCATCATTACTGGCTGTACAGCTAAAATTTAGAAGATTTATTAGAACATATCTCAATACTGAATCCATCATTACTGGCTGTACAGCTAAAATTTAGAAGATTTATTAGAACATATCTCAATACTGAATCCATCATTACTGGCTGTACAGCTAAAATTTAGAAGATTTATTAGAACATATCTAAATGCTGAATCCATCATTACTGGCTGTACAGCTAAAATTTAGAAGATTTATTAGAACATATCTAAATGCTGAATCCATCATTACTGGCTGTACAGCTAAAATTTAGAAGATTTATTAGAACATATCTCAATGCTGAATCCATCATTACTGGCTGTACAGCTATAATTTAGAAGATTTATTAGAACATATCCCATGCTGAATCCATCATTACTGGCTGTACAGCTATAATTTAGAAGATTTATTAGAACATATCCCATGCTGAATCCATCATTACTGGCTGTACAGCTATAATTTAGAAGATTTATTAGAACATATCTCAATGCTGAATCCATCATTACTGGCTGTACAGCTAAAATTTAGAAGATTTATTAGAACATATCCCATGCTGAATCCATCATTACTGGCTGTACAGCTAAAATTTAGAAGATTTATTAGAACATATCCCATGCTGAATCCATCATTACTGGCTGTACAGCTAAAATTTAGAAGATTTATTAGAACATATCTCAATGCTGAATCCATCATTACTGACTGTACAGCTAGAATTTAGAAGATTTATTAGAACATATCTCAATGCTGAATCCATCATTACTGGCTGTACAGCTAGAATTTAGAAGATTTATTAGAACATATCTCAATGCTGAATCCATCATTACTGGCTGTACAGCTAGAATTTAGAAGATTTATTAGAACATATCTCAATGCTGAATCCATCATTACTGGCTGTACAGCTATAATTTAGAAGATTTATTAGAACATATCCCATGCTGAATCCATCATTACTGGCTGTACAGCTAAAATTTAGAAGATTTATTAGAACATATCTCAATGCTGAATCCATCATTACTGACTGTACAGCTAGAATTTAGAAGATTTATTAGAACATATCTCAATGCTGAATCCATCATTACTGGCTGTACAGCTATAATTTAGAAGATTTATTAGAACATATCTCAATGCTGAATCCATCATTACTGGCTGTACAGCTAGAATTTAGAAGATTTATTAGAACATATCTCAATGCTGAATCCATCATTACTGGCTGTACAGCTAGAATTTAGAAGATTTATTAGAACATATCTCAATGCTGAATCCATCATTACTGGCTGTACAGCTAAAATTTAGAAGATTTATTAAAACATATCTCAATGCTGAATCCATCATTACTGGCTGTACAGCTAAAATTTAGAAGATTTATTAAAACATATCTCAATGCTGAATCCATCATTACTGGCTGTACAGCTAAAATTTAGAAGATTTATTAAAACATATCTCAATGCTGAATCCATCATTACTGGCTGTACAGCTAAAATTTAGAAGATTTATTAAAACATATCTCAATGCTGAATCCATCATTACTGGCTGTACAGCTAAAATTTAGAAGATTTATTAAAACATATCTCAATGCTGAATCCATCATTACTGGCTGTACAGCTAAAATTTAGAAGATTTATTAGAACATATCCCATGCTGAATCCATCATTACTGGCTGTACAGCTAAAATTTAGAAGATTTATTAGAACATATCTCAATGCTGAATCCATCATTACTGGCTGTACAGCTAGAATTTAGAAGATTTATTAGAACATATCTCAATGCTGAATCCATCATTACTGGCTGTACAGCTAGAATTTAGAAGATTTATTAGAACATATCTCAATGCTGAATCCATCATTACTGGCTGTACAGCTAAAATTTAGAAGATTTATTAAAACATATCTCAATGCTGAATCCATCATTACTGGCTGTACAGCTAAAATTTAGAAGATAAATAATTTATGTAAAACTAGCGGATTCACCACTAGCCTCTAAGGGTGGGGGGAATTTTTTTTAGCGGGGGGGGGGAGGGGGAGTAGTTGACCCCACTATTTTAATTTTAGTTTTAAAAAGAAATTTTTTTTATTTTTTTTGGGGGGGGGGGATTTGTATTTTTTGGGGGCGTTGGGGGTGTCCCACCCGCAAAGAAAATAGTTATAAAACTCCCCGTGACCTATGAGAAGCTACCCTGTAAAGGAGAACCCGATAGTTCAGCAGTTAGCGAGATCCTTCGCTACATACAAACAGACAGACAAACAAACATTGTTCTACTTTGTATTATAGATAGCGAAGCTACTCTATAATTTACTTAGAAAGTCAAATGAAATCATCAGTGAAAATTCTTATATTTGTGAGCATGTAGTCTATACATTGTTTTTTTCTGTCTGTCTGACTTTCTGCTTTAAAAGAAAAAAGAATATTTATTTTTCGAAACATTTTTTTCTTTACTCCACTCCTTAATGCAGAATTTTAATCATTTCATGGAAATATCTCAATATTATATTTCAGAGAATAATTTAGATTCAGAAGAAAATTAAGTTTGAATAAGGAAAGAAATTTTCTTAAAAGATTCTTGAAAAATTTGCGAATGGAAATTCAAAAAGGAAAAGTTACTTATATTTTTGAAAAACATCCAATAATTCTTTTATTTTATCATATTATCTATCTATCTATATCTATACCTGGATCTATATCTCTAAGTGAGTATAGGAACCTGGCAGCTACAGCTGACCCCCCCACTAGTGTCATGAAAACTATCTATCTATCTATATCTATACCTGGATCTATATCTCTAAGTGAGTATAGGAACCTAGCAGCTACAGCTGACCCCCCCACCAGTGTCATGAAAACTGGAGTCCCAACAATGAGAAGAATTCCTATCAATATTGGCATAAGTGTTTGGAACCATCCATCCTGAAAAAAAGAAAAAATTTTGGTGATTTCACACAAAGTACCCTGTTGAGGACTATATACACCCCCCCCCCCTTATTATTAAGATAGGAAGGGGGATAATATTTCATTTGTTTGTTTATTATTTTAAGTAAAGTTATATTATGTTAGGTCATATTAGATACTGGTTAGCCCCGCTGGGTTTAAAATAGGATAATAGTAATGCAACATTGTTTTCAATTTATTAAAAAAAAGCGGGAGTGATTATCAGTACTGAACAGGCATTTTTTTGTCAAAGTAAATTTTTGTTAAATATCAAACTAAGATAATTTTAAAGCATTTAGAGCGTCTGCTTTTTTAGCTTGGAGATGGTTCTAGAATTTTAGAAAAAATTGGGGTTTAGTTCTCATAGTAGACACTTAAGAATCTATTTTCTGAGTAAAATATTGTGTACAGAAGGACAGACAAAAATACATCCCAATATTTTATATTGTAACTAGCGGCTACGCCCCTAGAGGCCTCTAGGGGCTCTTTAGGAGGGGGGAGTTGAATTCGATAATCCAATTTTTAAAGCTTCCCTTAAAGGAGACACATATCGGATCAGCGGTTAGCGAGATCCTTAGATACAGACAGCCAAACAAACAAACATCCTGTTTCTTAATTTTAAGGATATAGAGGATCTAATCTTACATTTTCTGGAGTTGTTTGTCTTTCTTCAACATTATGTCTGACATTCTTATGATCCTCAATTGTTTCATTATATTCATTTTCATAGTCATAAAAATCTTCTTTGTAAAAGTAATCTTCATTGAAATCTTCAAATTCAACTTTTAAAGCTCTCGGTTCTGTAATAGATAAAATATAAAAATGATTTCAATAATCACGAAACCTTATTAGTAGATTAAATATTGCTATAGCCGCCAAACGTCTTTGAGCCAACCAAACATTTGATTGCACGTCCTTTGTATGGAAGTGTTAACTTGGTAATGAGGTACGCCTGTTTTTTACTAACTATTTATGTTGCACACCTGACATAGCAGCAGTAGATCCCATTTTTAGCGTCTTATTATATATTCAATTAATGTTAAACTGAGATCCGAACCTAACACCTACTAGACAACGAGCGGATGTGCTATGTCTTACGCTACATTTTGTTATGATCAGTTATATACCTTCCTAGGACATATGAAAAGCTACAATGTAAAGGAGAACCATATCGGTTTAGCGAAATCCTTTAGTACACACAGACAGACAAACAAAAACCCTGTTTCTTTTACAGGGATCTAAAAGGATAAGACAATGGCCAATAAATTGATGTACATCCCCAATGATGATATACAAAATAACACCTTCTGTAGATTACAACTAGTGGTTCAAACGTTTGGACACTCAACTTAATAAACCAACCAATCAAAGTTCAATAAAAGTCCCCAAACATGCCAAGCCAACGAAGAAAGCTTTATTATAAACGTTTGGGGACTAGTGTACTAAACAGCCGATTACCACCCCCTCCCTAATTATTCACCCAGAGAGAGAGGGGATAATGGGCAAATTATTACATTAGTCCCCAAAGTTTGATATTAACGTTTTCTTATTGGTTTGCTTAACGACTTTGGGGACATAAGGGAATTTTGGTTGGTTGATTTATTAAATTGAGTGATACAATGTGTCAACCACTAAATTTATTCTACAGAAGGCATAATTTTGTGTATTATTATTGGGGAAGATCATCAATTTATTGGCCTTTGTCTTATCCCTTTAGATTCCTGTTATTTACCTGGATGTATGATTGATCTAACACTGTTTAGAACATTTTGATTAAAGCTTGGATCTAGGAATATACGCTCTAGCCTTTTCAAATAATAGTGTTCATACAAAAAGAAAGAAAATTAATATTACGATTAGGATTAAGATTTCGAAAGCCTCACATAGGTCTTATATGTTTTTAGGCTTTTTTAGTTTTGTTTCTTAAAATAACAAAGGCTAAGCAAAAATACACAATATCATCAAGAGGATTCAAACTAATCTATAGGAATTAATTATTAAAATATTAAAAGACTAGCGGTTGCGCCCCTAGCATCTAACTTTCCTTAAAAAGAAATCAGTTTAGTTCTTATTGAGTTCCTAAGCTGTATGCAAAATACTTTATCTATAATACAAAGTAGAACGATGTCTGTCTGTCTGTTTGTCTGTCTGTCTGTTTGTAGCGAAGGATCTCGCTAACCGCTGAACCGATCGGGTTCTCCTTTACAGGGTAGCTTCTCATAAGTCCCGGGAAGGTTTATAACTATTTTCTTGGGGGGGTGGGACACCCCCACCCCTCAAAAAAAAATTGAAAAATCCCCTCCCCAAAAATTTTTTAAAATTTTTTTTATTTTTCTTTTAAATCTAAAATATGAAAAATTGGTTTGATCAAACCTCCTGGGGCAAAGCCCCTAGAGGCTAGGGGCGAAGCCGCTAGTACTTTATATAGTGTGTTTTTATTTATAGAAACAAAAGTATTGCCTTAATCTGACCCACTTAACTTTGACAAAATTAAATAATAGATATCTTACTTTCTTCAAAAATGCACAATATCGAAAGGTTTCAAACTGATCTATGGAAATTTATCATTAAAATATTAAAGACTAACAGCTGCAGACTTAGCTTCTATGGGCCTAGGCGGCACTCTACGATATTTCTTTTCCAGAGTCGATTTATCTTGAAGGGTGTTGGTACCCACCCCCAAAATGGTAATAAACCTTCCCGTTGCCTATGAGAAGCTACACTGTCATGAAAATCAAACAAACAAACTCACAAACATCCTGTTACTTTTATATATATATTCTAAAAATTCAGACAAAATTAATCTTGTTACTTGATCTAATAGAACTAGCTGCTGTGCCTCTGCTGGGCAATGCAGAAAATGGGCAAGAAATTGCACAAACCATCAACGAATAAGATGGTTTATGGTGTTCTGAGAACTTAAGCTTCATATACAGGGTGCGGCACATAAATCCGAACGCTTTTTAAACGGCAATAGCGTCAAAACTACTTGACCAATCAGCACAAAAATTTTTTGGACGAAGATGGACGTGTACAACAAGCTGGCCTCCCAGCAGCCCGATCTTAATTCAATGGACTTTTGGGCCTGGGGCTACTTTGAAGCATGCACCAATTTATGTGCCCATACCACAAAGACCCCCCTCATTGCCACTATTAAGGAGAACTACGCCAGCTTGGACAGGTACATTTTGACCTGGACCTGTCGGCGGTTGAGGAGGCAGGTAGAGGCGGTGATTGAGGTTGGCGGCCATTTTTTTTAATAATCTAATAGTCATATTCCTATTCTGCCTCTCGGTTTTTAAAATTCAATAAAATCTTTAAAATTGACTATTTTATATTAATTTGTTTAAAAATTAGAATCTGTCCGGATTTATGTGCCGCACCCTGTAAATAAACCTCACTACTTTTTTTTTGTAAAAGGTCTAGTTACTTCGCCTCAGGACTCTATTAGAGGTCAATGAATTACCCCAAGAAATTTATAAAGCTTCCTGGAAAATTACAACATAGATAACTATGGAATAACCAAAATATGTTTTTTTTGGCGAAAAAGATCTTGATTCTTTTAAAAGTTCTCGTTCTCTAAAGTATACAAATATAAGACATGTATAAAACTTCCCTGAAAATTCAGAGCAATATTTTTTGAGACTTAAGCCTCATACTAAATAAATTTACTACTTTATATAATACCAGCAATTTATTAAATCGTAAGCTTCAGACAAAATAAGATGACTTTATGAAATAGCATTAATTAATTATTTATCCCGCAAATTTTTTGAGAAAAATTTGTATGAACACCTAGCCAAAGATCTTGACTCTTTTAAATGTTCTTCATCCTCCGAATCATACAAAACATTTGGCCTAAACAATTTGAAAATTATTGTATTAGAAGGTGCCATCACAAAAAGTATCATCTTGAGCAGTAATACAGACTCCACTCCTTATTTTGAAAAAAAAATAAAAATAAGGATGTAGTTTTTTGTTTGGTTGTTTATTACTTTACATCAGGTTAGGTTAGGTTATATTGAGTAAAGGGTACCCCCCCCCCCCCCGGATTATGGAACTGCTAGGTTTAAGACCCCTGCAGTTTATTTCAGCTTATAAACAAGAACTAATACTTTAAACAAAAGAGATAGATAGATAGATAGATTTTGATACCTTTACTTTTAAGATGAAACTAGTCTCCTATTATTAAAATAGTTGAGACCTCTGATCAAAATTGAATCAACGCTCTGAAACAAAAATGATTTCCTTCAACCACTATCCTGAAGAAGAATCTGCCCCCACCCCCTGACCAACTTCACGCAGCACCTGGCAAAACTGTCCCTCTCATGGCTTACAAGATCAAGAAGAAGAATTTCAAGAAAGAAACATTTCTTACCCTGCCTCGACGGAACTTCTGTTGATGCTGTATATGGATATTTTTAAAAGCGAAGCTTTTCTATAATTAGGGTCGGTTGGTCCGTACGTCCGTTCGTCCGTCCGAGATAGATAGCTTTTATTCGTTAATTTAGGCATGTTAGAATTGTCCTATCGATTTCAAACTTTGCATGATGATTTCTGTAGTAGTTAAGTACGATTTAGAAAGCGTAGCAACTCTATAATCATTACCAGAATGTCCGTACGTCCATTTTAAACATGTTGATTTTTTTACTTTTTTAACAACAAATTTTCAAGTGTTCTATTTATCCGTTTGATCTGATTTTTGGTATATTGATTCCTGGGCCAACAAAGAACAATAATATAAGCGAAGCAACTCCATAATCAAGTCCAAAATGTAAGTATGTCCATAAACATTATCCTGTTTTTAAGCAGTTTTTCAACAAATTTACTTACAATTTTGATTCGACATTTATACATTTATGTTCCGATTTTTCAGTTCAGATACTATACAAGTGTTAATGTCCGTTTGTCCTACCGTTTCAGTGCTTCGCTTTTATGGATGCTGTCATCCTTGTTTTAATAAAGATTGCTTGGATTATTATCTATACAGTATACACCATATTGTTGTGAGCGAATCATCTCCATAATCAAGTCTGTTTATGTAAGTATGTCCGTATACAGCATCTTGTAATTTGTTTCACACCCCCCCCCCCCCTTCATGTTATGGAGGGGGAAGGGACCGGAGACGTTAAAGGGGAAGTGTATATAGTAGTCCCCCCCCCACACACACACCCTAAAGATATGTCTAAAAGCAAAACCATAATTTCTGAAGAAAAGAAATACGTTAGCTATTATTGAGATTTTACTGGACAATTACATTGTTTACTTATTTAAGGCATTTTTAGAGATCTTAAATAACATACGTTTAAAAATCCTAACATCAAAGTGCTAATCAAAGTTATAATATTTTCCCAGTTAACATTAACAAAGTTGTAGGTTATGTAGTTTAAAATTTGTCCGCTAGGCGTTGCTTTTTTTCTAAATAATTTTTAAGATAGATACATTCAATACTATTTATAACAGTTTTATTATGTAAAATTATTAATTATATTATTCTTTTTAATATTTATTCGTATTTTTTTTATTTTTGATTAAAAATATTTCAAAGATCTATAGTTTTTAGATTTAAAAATATAACTTATGTCAGACAGCATTGCAAATTCACTATATAATTGTATCGAAGCTAACTCTACGTACTTGACCTTAGTGGCGAGTTCCGATAGAGCCCAAGTTTATGCATCCATTTATGAAAGTTGTGTACTATTCACAACTATATATGTTAACTGACTTTTGTTTGTAAGTTCAAACAGTGCATAGTAATGAGTTGTATATGTTTATGGGCCAAGTCATTCTCACTAAAAGTGTCACGTGCAAGACATAGCAGCAGTATTTAGCATTGTTAACGTCTTTAATATGATGCGTTGTGGACCAGACTCAAACCTGACAGCAAGCAGGCACAAAATCATTTACTCTAAGTGGCGTGCACAGCGATTTACCAGGGGGATGTGTAACCATTAGGGGGTGGGGGACAAAAGGAAGGCAGATCTTTACATTTACAAGGAGTGTTGTACACCCCTCTACCGTATGCCACTAGATGAATATTAAGTTGATATACATCTCCAATGATGATGCACAAATTATTGGTTAAAAAGTTAGGACACTTTTAGTTAGAACCACCATACAGATCTAATAAAAGTACCCAAGTAAATGCACATAAGTGCTTGTAATTTTTTTTGGTCCCTATTTCATTTATAGTCCAATGTCCCCTCCCTCTCTGTATATTCTACTACAGATAATTAGCATTTTTGTCCGTTAAAATCTCGCTAATTATTAATTTGGGGAAAGTCTGTATTATTGTTTCTAAAAAGCGAAGCTTTTCTTAATTAGGGTCGGTCCGTCCGTTAGAATTGTCCTATCGAGTTCTAACTTTACTGGGTGATTCCTTAGTAGTTAGGTACGATTTAGAAAGCGTAGCAACTCTATAATCATAACAAGAATGCCCGTACGTCCATTTTAAACATGTTGATTTTTTTACTTTTTTAAAACAAATTTTTATGTGATCTAATCATCCGATTGATCTGATTTTTGGTATGTTGATTTCTGGGACAACAATGTATAATGTTATATGCAAAGAAACTCTATAATCAAGTCCTAAAAATGTAAGTATGTCCATAAACATTATCCTGTATCAAGCAGTTTTTCAACAAATTTACTTACAATTTAGCTCCGATTCTTATGCATTTATATTCTGATTATTTAGTTCTGATACTATACAAGTGTTAATGTCCGTTTGTCCTACCGTTTCAGTGCTTCGCTTTTATGGATGTTGTCATCCTTGTTTAAAAAATATTATGTTCAAAAAATCTTCAAACGTATTTGTAGAAACCCTTTAAATTTAAATTTATTTTACACTTTAGTTTTACATTGACATCTGAAGAGTGCAAACATGCACGAAACAATTTGTAATGTCTCAATAAATATGTAAAATTCATATTTTGTTTGTGAGTTAACCTATTAGAGATAGATAGATAGATACAGGGTGGGGCACATAAATCCGGACTTTTTCTAATTGTCAATTTTAAAAACCGAGAGGTTGAATAGATATATGACTGACGCCAGCCTCAATTACCGCCCAAACCCGCCCCCTGAACCGCTCGCAGGCCCTGGTCATCATGTCCCTGTACAAGATGGCGAAATTCTCCTTTATAGTGGCAATGAGGGATATCTTTTTAGTATCAGCACGTCTATTGGATCATGCTTTAAAGTAGCCCTGAGCTCAATAGTCCAATGGATTAAGATCTGGGCTGCTGGGAGGCCACATTTCCTTAGGGACGTGAGTAACCGCAGGATCCAAATTACTATCCTTCAAGCTACCCTTTGACACGGCGGCTCTTATTTGGGCCACAGTTTAGCTAGAACGACGTTTTATATTATATTTTAGGAATTGGCATGGAGATTGAGCTAGGGTTGTCGTCGCAACCCATAGTCTAAAACGAGATTCAAGGTTCCATATGGGCCTCTGAAGACGAGAACCGTAAAATTTTCAAGATTTTTTCGTTTTTGACATCTCACAATCTGCCACGTGTCAATTGGCCGGAGTACTACGGCCAAGCTAGTTGGGATTAGGAGCTCTAGTCATTTCTAGTACCTAACTTATGTATCTAACAGTACCTTCAGCAAGTTTCATGAGCAACGGGCGCAGTCCGATTTACCTTGCTGAACATAACCGCGGCCAGCTCGGAGTACACGTCCTACATCGTTCAAAGATTTTTATGGGTAAAAAGGTTATTACCTAAGCTTTTTATAGTGGGGTCAAACTTCCTGATCGGTCAAGTAGTCTTGGCACTATGGCCGTTTAAAAAAAATTCCGGATTTATGTGCCCCACCCTGTAGATAGATAGATAGATAGATAGATATATAGATAGATAGATAGATAGATAGATAGATAGATAGATAGATAGATAGATAGATAGATAGATAGATAGATAGATAGATATATAGATAGATAGATAGATAGATAGATAGATAGATAGATAGATAGATAGATAGATAGATAGATAGATAGATAGATAGATAGATAGATAGATAGATAGATAGATAGATAGATAGATAGATAGATAGATAGATAGATAGATAGATAGATAGATAGATAGATAGATAGATAGATAGATAGATAGATAGATAGATAGATAGATAGATAGATAGATAGATAGATAGATAGATAGATAGATAGATAGATAGATAGATAGATAGATAGATAGATAGATAGATAGATATATAGATAGATAGATAGATAGATAGATAGATAGATAGATAGATAGATAGATAGATAGATAGATAGATAGATAGATAGATAGATAGATAGATAGATAGATAGATAGATAGATAGATAGATAGATAGATAGATAGATAGATAGATAGATAGATATATACTTACACAGAATTATAATGGTAGAAAAATCCATGGGGGAGATCTGGTAACCCACTTCGCTCTATTGCTAAATAACAAAAACAATGAATATAGAATATACATACATGGATATATATGCAGGGGAAAATTTGTCATCATTTTAGCTTGCTGATATGGACATCATTTATTGGTCAGTTCGCTCATCCAATAGTTAGGGAGGGGATTTTGGTAATTGGGGTGAGTTTCACTTTATTAGAGTAAATGATAATCTGGTTTAAGATCCAAGTAAGGATAAATCCATTTAAATAACAAGAACCTTAATGATTTACAACGTCTAACAATTAGTTTTCTAATCTCAGTAAATGGATGAGGACAGAAAAAAATATTTGAAGGATCAACACAAAGCGGAGCAACTAGTACATTCTAATTATTAGTGTTACTAGAAATCTCTAAATATTGCTTAAATGATAGATTTGTAACAATGGCATCTTTTAAGCTATTTTCTAAGTAGGGAGCACAATTGAATACTATACGGACCCCCCTGGCGCGATTTTCAAAATTGAGTCAAAAAATTTTGTGTCTTGGATTTTGGTTTTAATGTTACTACGTACGTTCTGGTATTTATACAGTTGCTACGCTTTATAATTTGAGCCTAAACATGCATAAATTTTTGATAAGAGCTATCCATTACGGACGTACGGACTGACCCTCATGATAGAATAGCATAGTTTTTAACAAATAATTAATTTTGTACCTAAACTATGATGAATATAACCATAGGGAAGCTTTGTATAGAGTCCACAGTCCAGCCATAGATTCGGTTTACTAAAATATTATTCTTAAATAGTTTTACTAGCTAATGTGCCCCTAGCATCTAGGGTCTCTCTATTATATATATAATATATCCATAGGGAAGTTTTGTATAGAGTCCGCAGTCCTGCCATAGATTAGGTTTACTAAAATATTGTTGTTATATAGTTTTACTAGTTACTGTGCCCCTAGCATCTAGGGACTCTCTATTATATGTATAATATATCCATAGGGAGGTTTTGTATAGAGTCCGCGCAGTCCAGCCATAGTATAGTGCCTATAAAAATGACCAATGGTAGGCCACTTAACAGACTACATTACCAATGACAGACCAGGGTACATTTTAATTGAATAATGGTAGGCCAGTATGATGACACTTTTTATAGGCACTATAAAAAGCTTCTAGTAAAATACTGTTCTTAAATAGTTTTACTAGTGGCTGTGCCCCTAGCATCTAGGGACTCTTTATCAGGTAGAATGATGTCTGTCCGTCAGTCCGTCTGTCCTTCCGTCCCTTAAGATCTCGGTAACCAATGAACCGATCAGAATCTACTCTTCAGGGTATATATCTATTGATCTTTTGGTGGGTTTAAGCTATTTCATTGGGGATGAAACACCCCAAACCTCCCAAGAAATGAGCTGGGGAAACTACTTCACATAAAATGGCAGCACCAGAAACACTTTTTTAAATTTTTTTGTTTTTAAATTACCTATTGGGGCAAAGCCCCTAGAGGCTAGGCGCTAAGTCCTAAAAGAAAACGTGTTATAAAACTTTGGGGGACTAGTGTAATAAACAGCCTATTGTCCCCTTTCTATGAGTTTTACTAGTGACTGTGCCCCTGACATCAAGAAGCTCTCTATTCAAAGGGGTATGGGGAAGACGAAAAACTTTTACAAGACTTGAATCTAAAAAATAGTCTAAAACCACCTCTGAACCTATATGAAGCTTCCCAAAAGAAGATAACAAAGAAAATTGCAACTTTATATAAAAGGATATGGTCTTAAAGAACAATTTTAAAAAATTACCTATAAAATCTTAAACTTTTAAAATCGCACTCCATTTTTCAACACTTTTTAGGTCATTTTTATACTATGTATATTTTTATAGTTTTTAAAATAACATTAAATGTTTATAAAATAACGGTTTCACATCCAAAATACAGCAAAAATAATAATTTCTTTTTGTTAAGTGACGTAAGCACTTTTCAATGGATGTAGAATATATGTGGATATTATGACAGTGGAAAAATTGTTTTTAATTTAAGCTTTATTATTCAGTTCATTCATCCAGTAGGAGGGGAGGGAATGGGGTAAAGGGGCTGGAAGGGGAGAACCGTTATTCCAACCAGTTGCAAGTTTCACTTTATCAGAAAACATGAAAATCTTGTGTAAGATCCATGTAATAATATATCCATTTAATTTCACGCTTTTCTGACTAATTTTCCTATGTTTTTATATTAATATATATGTGACACAATAGAACTACTAAATAACTAAAGCCAAAGGTCCTGATTTCTATATTATAACCAACCGTGACTTAATTATACCATTTTATGGTATAATTTTGTTACTTTTTATAAATACGTTAAAAATGGTTCCTACTGCTGATATGTCAAGTGCGCGATATAAATAGCTATAATAGAGTAGGGAGAATACTTTAGCAAATAAACAGACGCAACTCATTACCAGCCAGACTTAGGACTTAAAAAACAAAGGTCGTGCAATAAAAGGGTTGATTGTCTGTTGGATGTTACTGAACCAAATATCCATGGTTGAATAATCTGAGCATCTTCTCTTGTATTGTAAGCATTTTTACATTAAATGTTGTTTTCACATATGAATTACTAGCGGCTACGCCCCTAGAGGCCTCTAGTGACACTTTAAATGTTTTTTTTTTATATCTAAAATATGTCTATCTTGCGTTTGACGTTTATGTTGGCATTGAACTCTCTTTCTAAAATCGAGTACGTAAAAAAAATTTCGTTTTTTGTGATTTCTCTTTGGAGGGTGGTGGTACCCTCCCCCAAAATAGTTATAAACCTTCCCGGGACTTATGAGAATCTACCCTGTTAAGGAGAACCCAATAGGTTCAGCGGTTAGCGAGATCCTTCGGTACAGACACACAGATACACAGACACACAGACAAACATCCTGTTACTTTAGTATAAGGATAAATAAATGTTTTCTCATTAGCTTAATCTAAATAAGTTGCATCTATGGAATTGTTAATGTTCGTTTGTTTTTGTAGTTTAATATGTTATGCATCGTTATTTGATGACGTCATATAGAGAAGTAGCGTGCAGAAAGGGAAGGTATGTACCCACCCCCTTGGTATAAAAAAAGGGGGATGGATACACTTTTGGAAATTCAAAGTTTTGTAATTTCTTCTTATTAACTACTAGTGGCTATGCCCCTAAAGGCCTATAGTGGTACTTTAAATGTTTTCTTTTATTTCAAACGATATTATACATGTTAACAGATTTTGTCAGATTATTTTTATGTTTCGTTGAAGTCTCCAATAATATTTTAAAAATTTAGATTTTTTTGTGATTTCTCTTGGGAGGGTGGTGGTACCCTCCCCCAAAATAGTTATAAACCTTCCCGGGACCTATGAGAAGCTACCCTATTAAGGAGAACCCGATCATTTGGTACAAACATACAAACACACAGACAAACACACAAACAAACATCCTGTTACTTTATTATAAGGATTAAAAAAGTCAAACAATATTTTTTTTTTTTTTATCTATATCTGTATCTCTAGATCGCGCTTATTGCTGAACTGATATGGTTCTCTTTTATAGTAAAGCTTTATCTGGGTTCAGAGATGTTATTTAGCTATTTAAGGGGACGGTACCCATCCAAGAAAAAATAACTAACACCCCCTATTTTTTTCTTTCTTTGTTTAAAAATAAAATTGGAAGTTTAGAGGCCTCTAGGGGCGTAACCGCTAGTTTTACAAACAGTTTTAATGGTACAATGGTGGTTAAATCGGTTGGCGGGCACTTCCTTATTTTGTGTTTATCGCTTCGCTCGAATAATTCCTTGTTTTAATCAGTTCACCGTGAAATTTTAACTGAATATTATTATGTACTAACCAACACAGGGTGGGAGGGGACATTAGGTTGTTTATTACACCAGTCCCCAAAGTTTTATAATGACGTTTTCTTATTCGTTGGCTTCATAACTATGTGGAATTTTATTAAATTTGTAAGTTCATGAAGTTGAGTGTTCATATGTTTTAACCACGAATTGTAATCTACAGAAGGGGTAATTTTGTGAATAATCCTTGACTTATCCTTGTAGATCTCTGACCGACCAGGGTGGAGGAGGGAGGGGGGAAAGGGCAATGCCTTTTAAAATAATCTTTATCTCTTTCTTCCCCTATAAATTACTATAAAGACCAAAGACAGAATTTTGTACACAAAGTTTGTTATTTCATCCATTGACTTAATGGATATATTTTTAATTGGATCTTACACCAGATTTTCATGTTCTCTATTAAAGTGATGCTCGCAGCTGGCTAAAATAATGATACCCTCCCATTCCCCTTCCCTCCTTCTGGATAAAGGAACTAAGGTCTATATTATCAAGCTAAATAGACGACAAATTTTCCCCTGTCCACTTATCCACTTATATCCTATATCCTTTGACACATGTTTTAATTAATTAGTCAAGGCGCTATAGTTTTTCTTTGGATAACATCTTTTATGAGTCTTTTATATTTATTATTCTTTTCCTTGTATAAAAAATGATTTAATAAGTAACAAGATGTCTGTCTGTATGTAAACTAATGAAAGCAAGTTGTTAAATTCGGGGATAAGACAATGGACGAAAATTCATACGTTTACATGATAATAAACAAAATTACCCTACCTTTATATAAGACAATGCTAGTTTGGATCAAATAATTTAAAGTTAAATTAAATAAAAAACATTTCGCAAATTACCCCTTCTGTAGATTACAATCAGTGGATGAAACGTTTAGACACTCAACTTAATAAAGCAACCAAAACAAATTCATTTAAAGTCCCCAAAGTTGTTAAGCCAACGAATAAGATAACGTTTTTACAAAACTTTGGGTACCTCACTGTTCATTACTATAGTCCCCAAAGTTCTTATTCGTTGGCTTGTCAACTTTTGGGACTTTAAATGAAATTTGATTGGTTGCCTAATTAAGTGTCCAAACGTTTCATCTACTAATTGTAATCTACAGAAGGAGTAATTTATGTATCATCATTGGGGATGTAAATAAATTTATCGGCCATTGTTTTATCACTTTAGAAACCTGGTTTATCCTAATCTATTTAGATTTTCCACCAGACTTTCATGTTCTCTAATTACATTATACTCGCAGCTGGCTAAAGTAACAATACCCCCATCCACCTCCTTTATCCCATCCCCTCACCTTCTACTGTATGAACGAACTTACCAATAATTGAGCGAGCTAAATTGCCGATAAATATTCCCTTGTTAATATATCCATATATCCTATATTCATTACTATTTTATAATTTATCCCAAATCAAAATCCTGAGATGGGTTTTTAAAAGAAGGATGCCGCGTTTCTTCGACATTTTTTTAGACATATCGAAAAAACAGAGTATACAACTATTTATCTAATTATTTTGCTTTTGTTGGTACGGCCTTCATAGAAAAAAAACATTCTCTAATACAGCTCTAAAAAGATGCATTAATTAATATGCAGCAAAAATGGATTTAAGATATTTTGTTTTTCTTCTATAAAGGCCGTACCAACACAAGCGAAATAATTAAGTAAATAGTTATATACTCTGTTTTTTCGATATGTCTAAAAAAGATGTGCTAAAAATGTATTGCCTATTTCTTCAATAATTTCCAAATGTGTACAGCAGATGACCCAATTATTGCAAACGCTATTTTCAGCTACTCCGGTCAAAGGGAAAAGCGATATAAGGTAAAAACGATTTATGCATTATACATTCAAAACTTAAATTTTTCAAAGAAGTTGTATCAACTTTTTTTTTTATAGCTAGCCGGTCCTTTTAGTAAGTAGTAGATGTAAAATTTTTCATAGAATTCAGATATGCAATCGGTTTTTTTGTAGACCTCTTATTTTTTAAGTAATTTAAGTTTAAAAAAAAAAAAAATTAAGTCGATTTTAAGGTACTAAAATGCAACAAAAAAAAGAAAGAAAATGGCCATTATGAACAAAAATAGTAAGATCTTTAATTTGACACCTTACTTTTTCAATTCTGTCAGGTAATTATTGAAAAAATCGATTTTTTTAAACCCACGAGAATAAAAACTTTGAACTCAATTTTATCATTTCACAAGTAAAAAAATATTGGTTCATATATACCTTTAGAATCAGAAAAATATTACGAATCCATTGTAAGCAAAATTGAAAAAAAAGTTTACAATATAGTATATAAACTACAATAAAAGGAATTATATGAAAATATCATATTATATTGTACAGGCAACGTCTTAACTTTTGAATTGGGTATAAAAATGGGAAGGGGGTATAGAGGGGGTAAAGAGGGGGTAAAAAAGGGAAGACGATAGTGTTGCCAGAACAAAAAATACAATTGGCCATTTTTATATTTTTACTTTTTTTCAATTTTGCTTACAATGGATTCGTAATATTTTTCTGATTCTAAAGGTATATATGAACCCATGTTTTTTATGTCTGTTTGAGAAAATATTTAGGTCTAAAGTTTTTATTAAACCGAGGTTAAAAAAATAGATTTTTTCAATAATTACTCAACAGAATTTTAAAAGTAAGGTGTCAAATTAAAGATCTTACTATTTTTGTTCTTACTGGCCATTTTCTTCTTTTATTTTGTTGCGTTTTAGTACCTTAAAACCGACTTAATTATTTTTTTTTAAAACTTAAATTACTTAAAAAATAAGAGGTCTACAAAAAAACCGATTGCAAATCTGAATTCTATGAAAAATTTTACATCTACTACTTACTAAAAGAACCGGCTAGCCATAAAAAAAAAGTTGATACACCTTCTTTTGATTTTTTTTGGAAGTTTGAAGCTTTTTTAGCTAGTAGCTAATATTGAGATAGGACGCGGACGCTAGGTACACTTTCGGAAACTAAATTTCAGTACATCCTAAAAATGTCGAAAAACGCAGCATTCTTCTTTCAAAAACCCATCTCTGTTCATCTAATTTATTAATTTATACAAAACAGGAAAAAACATGGATCCATAAATACAGCACAGAAAATATCAAAGATAAAGGGATGGGACAATGGAAATATTACCGTGGATTTTTTTTCTAAAATATTGATGAACGATTGGCGTAGCACACATTTTCCAGTATGGCTTCGAAACCGAATATTATCCGTTGGATTAAAATGGGTTCTAAGTTAACCTGAAAAACCATGTACAGCGTCTTATTACATGAAATTTTTCCCGAATATAAATAAAAATCTTAATATCAACTAGTTTTGTTCGTCACACATTCGGCGCCTTGGGGCTAACAAAATGTGTTTTTTTTTATTTTAATATCCGCAGAAAGCTGTTTGAACTCGAAGCGGTAAACAAATATTATTTACCATTTACCACTTCCTTCCTGATAAAATTTACAAATTTTATTTGAAAAACTAAAGAGGAAGAAAAAACAACAAATGATTCTAAAAATCATACACTAATATTTTACAAAAAAGAAAAAGAATTTTAATAATGAATTGGAATAGAAGATCTCGAAACTTATGTTTCTGTCTAGAAGTTTTTTTCTCTCTCTCTCTCTCTCGTTCTCTCTCTCTTTATCTCTCTCTCTCGTTCTCTCTCTCTCTATCTCTCTCTCTCGTTCTCTCTCTCTCTATCTCTATCTCCTCTCTCTCTCTCTCTCTCTCTCTCTTTCGTTCTCTCTCTCTCTCGTTCTCTCTCTCTCTCTCTATCTCTCTCTCTCGTTCTCTCTCTCTCTATCTCTCTCTCTCGTTCTCTCTCTCTCTCTATCTCTATCTCCTCTCTCTCTCTCTCTCTCTCTCTCTCTCTTTCGTTCTCTCTCTCTCTCGTTCTCTCTCTCTATCTCTCTCTCTCGTTCTCTCTCTCTCGTTCTCTCTCTCTCTATCTCTCTCTCTCGTTCTCTCTCTCTCTATCTCTATCTCCTCTCTCTCTCTCTCTCTCTCTCTCTCTCTCTCTCTCTCTCTCTCTCTCTCTCTCTCTCTCTCTCTCTCTTCTCTCACTCTCTCTTTCTCTCTCATTTTTCTCTTTTTTTTCCCTTTCTCTCTGTTTATATGTATATATGTCTTTAGCCGATAGACCGATGGACCAATTAAGTTATAAACTGGTTGCATGGTTGCATTTTTTTAACTAGTATTTTCTCTAAAAGAAATTAACTTTTTCATCTTTAATAGTAGCTGAGAAAATTACAATCACAATAGCATTACAGACTTACTGTCTGGGTGATTGATAAAGTGAATCAGATTAGCCTTACTACTCAAAGAGAGATTTAGAGCAGAAATAATGTATAACCAACAAGCGAAATAAATCTAAAGTAATATTTGGGGGGCAGATGTCAAAATCGGTAATTCTACTATGTGTTGCCCCCCAACGATAGCTAAAAAACACGTATTTTTCCGAATTAATTTTGTTTTTGGTAGAAGCTGAATTTCAAAAATAAAAAGTGACAAATCTGTAGAAAATTAATAAATTTTATATGAAAAGAAATCAATAAAATATATGTTTACGCTTGTACATCATTAATAAAAAAACATTGACAAATATATTATAAAATGAATTTTTTATACACTAAAGAAATATATACTAAAATTATATATTCAGTAATAGATTAGATATATTACTAGCGGCTACGCCCCTAGAGGCCTCTAGTGATGCTGTCTAAAATGGTGCAAAAATGGGGACAAATTTCAAATTGATTTGACGGGGCTGTTTATTTACGTCACAAGTGAGGGGAAATAAAAGGGAAGGAGGAAAGAAAAGAAAAGAGATGGGGGCATGACGTCACACGCCAAAACAATTTGAAATTTGCCCCAATTTTTTGCACCAATTTAGACAGCATCACGTTGAAGTCTCCCATATATTTTGAAAATTTTCGATTTTTTTTTCATTTCTCTTGGGAGGGTGCATGTATGTACCTTCCCCCAAAATAGTTATAAACCTTCCCAGAACCCATGAAAATCTACCCTGTTAAGGAAAACCCGATCGGTTTAGCGGTTAGCGAGATCCTTTGGTACAGACAAACAAACATCCTGTTACTATAGTATAAGGATTACTTGGATGTTGCACCAGATTTTCATATTCTCTGATAAAGTGATACTCTTAGCTGGCTAAAATAACAACACCCCCTTTTCACCACATTTACTCCATCCCCTCCCCTCCTACTAGATGAACGAACTGACCCACAAATATTAGCAACTTAAATTGACGACAATGTATATGTATGACTGTCAATCTATTATACCATATCCATTATATAGTCAAGCCAACGAATAAGAAAAGATTATTATAAAACTTTGAGAACTAATGAATACAGCCCAAAACATCGCAATCTATTCTTAAAAGCAGCTAATCCTTACATAAAACTAACAGGAAGTGTGTCAGTCTCTGTCTGTGAGGACCAAAGGATTTCGCTAACCTCTGAACCGATATGGTTCTTCTTTATAATGTAGCTTCTCATAGATATTTGGAAGGTTTATTACTACTTTTGGGGAGGGTACCAAAAACCTCCCAAGAGAAATCGCCCCTAGAGAACCTATATTTTAAATTTATTTTTCTTTTTAAAACTAAAATTGAAATTGTCTAAAGGTCGATTTACCCTACTACCTTAATTGCCCATAGAGGCCACTAGGGGCATAACCGTCAATATAATTATAAAGTACTTGTATTTGAATTTTTATTTAATTATTTGATTTTATGAAACTATATGATAAAATTCAAATAGGATATAATAATTAATTTTTATCATGACAAGATATCTAAAATATTTGACTTTTGCATTGCTATTTATTATCATATAACAAAAGACGTAGTATATTTACGTATTTTATGAAAACAAAACAAGAATGACAACATCCACGAAGCGAAGCTCTCATTATTGGGGATGTACATCAGTTCATCGGTCATTGTCTTATCCCTTTAGATGTCATTTTCCACACGCTCCCTGATGTTGATTTAGAAATCTAGATGTGATAAAAGTTTAGGTACAATAACAACTCAAAAACAAGGAAAACAACATCCATAAAAGCGAAGCACTGAAACGGTAGGACAAACGGACATTAACACTTGTAAAGTGTCAGAACTAAATAATCATAATATAAATGTATAAGAGTCAAAGAAAAATTGTAAGTAAATTTGTTGAAAAACTGCTTGATTCAGGAAAATGTTTATGGACATACTTACATTTTTAGGACTTGATTATAGATTTGCTTCGCTTATTACATTATACTTTGTTGTCCCAGGAATCAATATACCAAAAATCAAATCAATCGGATGATTAGATCACATAAAAATTTGTTGTTAAAAAAGTAACATGCCTAAATTAACGAAAAAAGCTATCCGTTACGGACGGACGGACCCTTATTATAGAAAAGCTTCGCTTTAAAGAATTGAGGCGCAAAAAGTAATACATTAAATGTTTTAAAAAGTTGACTAATGAAGTGATGTTCCAAGCTGGATAAATAACGACCCACCCTCCCCTCTTTAACCGATCCCCTCCCCTTTTACTAGATGAACGATAAATGAAATCCAATTTGCAACCTAAATTGACCAAAAATGTTCCCCTGTCAATATATCCACGCATTCTATATATTTATAACTAAAACCTTAACTAGAGGGTAGCTGCGCTTCAAACAATAAACTACAGTAGAGAAAAATTGTACTGTTAAATCATGCTTTTCAAGATTAAAGAAACCTGTAATGTTCATAGTTTTGAAATCTAATTTAAATTCAACAAGAAACTTATATTTACAAAGCTATGTATATGTTCATGTTATTCAACTAAAATTTTGCAGTTATGAGAAATAAATTTTTTTTTTAGTTATTATCTTCACTTTCTTTTTTGCTACGCCCCAATCATCAAGCAGCTGTATTCGAAGTCTTAGGAAAGTAAGGCAAAAATATGCTAAACTGTTACAAGACTTTAAATATGAATAAGAATAGTTTTAATCAATTCCGTGACCTATATAAAGCTTTTATAAAATAAAGAACTTAATCGGTTCAATAGTTATAGCAATCTTAAGCTACAAATAAAATAAAACTAGCCTGTTGGCGTCTAGTGGCTCTTAAGAGGGGGGGGGGGGAGAAGTCAACCCTCCTCGTTCAATTTAAAAAAATTGTTTTGGGGTGGGGTACTAATTTATAAAGGGAGGTAACATTACCAAAATGGTTATAATCCTTCTTTGGACTTGTAAAAAAGCTTTATTTTAAATAAAAGAGAACCATATCGATCCAGCGATTACCGAGATCAAAAACTACTGACAGTCAAATAGACAGAAATACATACTGTTACTTTTATATAAGGATATACATAGAACCATTTTTGAATTTTCTGTTAATGATGTTTGTAATATTGCAATTGTAATAAATGGGTATTTTCTGCGTCAGTGATGTTTCACCATTCATGTCATATTTACGTATTTTCTCCAATTAACAACTATTATTGTATAATTTATACATGTTACCCAGGAAAGTAGAGAACTAAGCAGGGAGGGAGGGGACATTGGGGTATTTACTATATTAGTCCCCAAAGTATTATGATAACGCTTTCTTATTCGTTGGCTTAACAATATTTGGGTATCTTATTGAATTTTGATTGGATGGTTCATTTAGTTTAGTGTCTAAACTTTTAAGATACAGACAGGGTAATTTTGTGTATCATTATTAGGGATGTGTATCAATTTATTAGCAATTGTCTTTAGATCCCTTTAGATCCCTGGAACTAGGGCAATAAATTTAATCTATATCTCCTTTAACCCAAGAACTATAAACAACTTATAAATGTCAGAATTTCATTCTTGAGAATTGGGGGAGTATAAATCTTTTGTCGTCCATTGTCCTATGCCTGCGTCCCTGCATGCTAACACTAATTTATTCTCGTTAATTAGCCATCAGGGTGTCTAACTGTCTATCTATGCAGGGAGGGAAGGGACATTAGGTTGTTTCTTACACTAGTACCCAACATTTTATTATTTGTATCTTTAGCAACTTTGGGGACTTCAAAAATTTTTAATTGGTTGGTTCATTAAGTTGAGTGTCCACAAACGTTTTAACCACAAATTGTAATCTACAGTACAGAGAGGGTAATTTGGTATTTAATCGTTGGAGAAGTTCATCAATTTATCGGCCATTGTCTTAGGCTTATCCCTTTAGATCCCTGTTATGTATGGCTAAGCCTATCTTTGAAGTAAAAGGATGTCCGTCTGGAATTTTGAATGTCTGTCAGTATCTTTCAAATGACTATGCAATCTCATGGGAATCCTTACAAAAAAAGTTTTCTTTCTTAATTAACTAGCAACCAAAGAACTGCGTTTCCTTTACATCTTTTAAAATTGACTGACATATGGACTAACGAGCATAAAGAATTATTAAGAAGCTTGTTAATTTTGAGAAACCACCCTAAAGCATAAATTAAAAAAACGAACAGTCTATATCAACTTAGCCTTATTCAAAGCTTTCCTGAAATTAAGAACTTGTCGTTGCAGTGGTTAACAAAATCAGAAGGGACAAAGAATCTTTAATGCTTATTCCAGGATTATTATAGAGTCGTGTAAATAAGTAGATCTTGATTTTACATGATTCCGATTTTGCTTTAACACAGTGCAAAAAGAGTACGTCTGATTTCATAGCCAGGCATTGCAAAAGAAAGACCAATTAGTTTTAAGTATCTTAAAGGAAAATAAACATAAAATAATATCCCAACCCATCCCATTTTACTAATTGTACTCGACACCCAACAAATAGAGACAAAAATTGACATAACAATTGTCCTATCAATTCAAACTTGATTGATTTCTTCATGATGATTCCTATCACAATTTGGTACAATTTAGGAAGCGTAGCAGCTATACAATTTTTACCAGAAATTCCGTGCGTCTATTTAAAACATGCTGATTTTTTAAATTTTTTGACAGTAATTTTCTTTTGTATGTTATGAATATCATATTCATCTAGTATTTTTTGAATAACCCACAAATTGCAAAGCATCTCTAAAATCTAGGGTTAAAAATGTAAATATATCCTGTACTTACGCAATTTACAACAATTTTAAATTATAATTATATACAATTTTGATTATTCTTAATATTTAAATAATTAAGAATATTCTGCTAATGAAGTTCTGACAAGTGTTATTGTGTTTATCTTAACGTCTTATTATAGAAATTTGCCTTTATGGATGTTGTCATCCTTGTTTACAATTTGTTTTATAGAATGTTTATTTCTAAACCCTGCAACGCGACATCAAATGTGTTAAAACTATGTCTTGTAACTGTTTTAGGGTGTCTTTATGAATTATAGCGTGTCTCTAGGTTTGTGTGCCTCTAAATCATAAAATAACAAGGATGACAACATCCATAAAAGCGAAGCACTGAAACGGTAAGACAAACGAACATTAACACTTGTAGTGTGTCAGAACTGAATAAGCAGAATATGAATGCATACGTCAAAACAAAATTGTACATACATTTGTTGCATAATTGCGTAAATACAGGATACAGTAAAAGGACATACTTTCATTTTTAGGTTTTAAGTATAGAAATGCCACGCTTAAAATATTGTACCTTGTTGTCTTAAGAATCATTATTTCAAAAATCAAGAAATTTTAGGGATCTTAAGGGATAAGGCTATCCTTGATGATGATAAACAAAATTACACCTTAGATAGATTAAAATTATTGATTGAAAAGTTTAAACACTGCTAGTTTGAGTAAATAAATAAGATTTATTAAAAAATCCACCAATCTTTAAGCACATGAATGAGAGCCTAAAACTTTGGATACCAATATAAATTAAAGTCCAATGTCTCCTTCTTTCCTAAATCATCTTCTTACTTTGTAAATGGGGGTCGACGTACGGACATATAGATTAGTTATAGAGTTGCCGTACTCCTAGCATTGTACTACGTTACACACTAAATATTTTAACAAGGATGATAACATCTATGAAAGCGGAGCTAAAAAATAAGACTTGTGGGCTAAAGCAGTTTGTTATCATACGATTTAAGCGAATTTTTTCTATAATTAGGGTCCGTACGTTAGTTTAGGCTTGTTGAAATTGTCCTATTAATTTCAAACTTTGCATGATAATTCCTGTAACAGTTAGATATGATTTAGAAAGCGTGGCAACTCTATATCGTTAACAGAATGTCTGTACGTCCATTGAAAACATGCTATTGTTTTACTTTTTTTTACAACACTTCATTTTATGATAAAAATAATTATCCTGATTTTTTGACAATGATTCCTCGGAAAATAGTATTCTATATTTTAAACGAAACTTTTCTATGATCCAGCCCCAAAATGTAAGTATATCAAAATAGAATCCTGTATTTACTTAATTTTGCAAAAAGTTTATATCAAGTTGGTTTATACTTTTTAAATAATATTCTGCATGTATTGACATTATACAAGAGTTATTGTTGTTAGTTTGTTCTACCGTTTTATTTTAGAACTTAGCTTTTATGGATGTTGTCATTCCTGTTTTATAATTGTTATTGTGTTTATACTGCCTTACTTGTGGAAATGGATAAATGATGCATGGATATATAGATAGGAATAAATTTGTCGACAATTAAGGTTGCTTACATGGACCTTATTGTCAGTTTGTTCATCCAGTAGGAGAAGAGGGGATGAGGTAAAGGTATCGTCATTTTAGCCAGATAGGACTATCACTTTATTAGAGTATATTAAAGTCTGGTGCAACATCCAAGTAATTATATATTAAGTCTTGTGGACTCAATTTTCACTGTTAAAATGATAATTCTTTTATTCCTGAGACTGTTGTTAGATGTTACTCCTGTTGATTTCAGGAAGGGAGGGGACATTGTACTGTTTATTACATTAGTTCCTAAAATTTTATACCAAAGTCTTTGAATTTGTTTGCACAACAACTTTGGGGACTTTAATTTAATTTTGAGTTGAAGTTTATGGTCCAAACGTTTCAACTACAAATTGTAATCTACAGAAGGGGTAATTTTATATATCATAACTTGTGATGTACATCAATTTATTGGCCATTGTCTTATCCCTTTAGATCCATGGTTGTTAAATGTTACTTCTGCTGCTGCTAGTCAGGGAGGGAGGGAACATTGGACTGTAAATTATACCTGTACCCAAATTTTATAACTTTATTGGTGGCAAATTAGTAGTGTCTAAACTTATAATTGGGGGTGTACATAAATTAGATCATATTGTCATATCCCCAAAGATTCCTTGTAAAAGCCTCTAGTCATGTACTATTTAAAAGCAAAGGTTTTCTATAATCATTAAAAGTGAAGCTATTCTACAGCATGACCCTCAAAAAAGTATTTTTAAGCATCTGCAGCCCTTATTTCTCAATGAATTATAAAAAAATGCTTATTAGACTATAAAAGTTTTAAAGATTTTTAATCAATATAATAGATTTGAAATCTGCATAAAATTTTAAGGATTTTTTATAAAATTCGTTTTTTATATAATTCTTTATTTAAAGGCGCAAATACGATTTAAGTTAATAAATTTTGGCCAATAGGATAGCTGGATTGGAAACTACCTACGCTCTAATTGGTTGAATGATGTACGTCACTTAAGCTTCTCCAATCAGAGCGCAGATAGTTTTCAATCCACAAATCACAGATCTCAAAATTATTTAACTTAATTTGTATTTGCGCCTTTAAATAAAGAATTATATAAAAAAACTAATTTTATAAAAAATCCTTAAAATTTTATGCAGATTTCAAATCTATTATATTGATTAAAAATCTTTCCAACTTTTATAGTCTAATGCTTATGTCCTTGTTCTCCATAGTATTCCACATAAGTAGATATAAAAATATTTTTTTACCTCCATTAACACCGGAGATTTTTAGAGCTAAAGTTTTGAAAAAGTGACTGAGAAAAAGAATTTTTTTTTGTTTCTCTTATTTTTTGGATGGTTATATTATGTTTTTCTGGCAACTGAATAATAATACACAAAGAAAAACAAGTTAACTAATTATTTCTTTTTTATTCCACCAAAAAATATAAATTTTCAATGGCAAAAAATACTACTGAATGAATTGATTATTTGCAAATTTTAGGTTATTTATTAACCCTTATTTGAGAAAAGGATTAATTATGACAGTTGCTCCGCCTACTTTTCTGACATCTCAATAATTTAATAGGGGGTTAATTAAGCTTTTTAGACAAAAAATCATTATGTTTTAATTTTATTTTCTTTATAACTTTTTTGTTATTAAAGTTAGGATTGTGAAACAAAAACAATTTTCCTGCTATATTCATAAAGATTTATTTGGTGTTTTAATCTTAAACAATTTTGCCTAATAAGTAAGTTTTTCAAAATATCATTAAACTAAAAAGACTCAAAAATATGTGTAAAAAATGCTTTTTACTCAAAAACTAAATTTTTTATTTCATTTTTGTATAAAGTTTCTGCTAGTAACAAAAATAAAAGGATTTCTACCTTAATTTTGCTAAAAAAGTCGTTTCATGTTAAAAGTTACTTTTTCCTCAGTCACTTTTTCAAAACTTTAGCTCTAAAAATCTCCGGTGTTAATGGAGGTAAAAAAAATATTTTTATATCTACTTATGTGGAATACTATGGAGAACAAGGACATATGCATTTTTTTATAATTCATTGAGAAATAAGGGCTGCAGATGCTTAAAAATACTTTTTTGATGGTCATGCTGTATAATTAGGGTCGGTCCGTCCGTCCGTTACAGTTAGCTCTTTTCGTTAATTTAAACAGGTTAGAATTGTTTTATCGATTTCAATGATTCCTTTTACAACAAGATATAGTGTTATCGGCGAAGCATCTCTTTAATCAAGTCCTAAAAACGTCAGTGTGTCCTTAAACAGTAACATGTACTTAAATAGTTTTGCAACAAATTTACTTACAATTTCGTATAGACATATGCATTAATATTCAGTTCTGGCCCTCAACAAATGTTAATGTTCGTTTGTCTTTCCATTTCAGAGCTCCGCTTTTATGGATGTTGTCATCCTTGTTATGTCTATTATAATTGGGGGTGTACATAAATGTATTGCATATTGTCTTATCCCTTTAGATCCCAGATTGTTAAATGTTACTTTTGCTGCTAGTGGTTTATTTGATATTTTATATGATGTACTAAGTTACAGAGATAAATGGATTAATACAATCGATATATTATTACTTGGATGTTATACCAGATTTTAATGTACTCTAAAGAAGTGCTACTCTAAACTTAAGATCTAAAAAACTACTTGAGCGATTAGGTTCTCTCTTGTCTTGTGTCCTGTGATGGTTTTATACTATTTTCCCAGAAACTTAAAAAAAGGTAGCATGCTACGTTGTTCGATATCTTAAATGGTAGCTTATGAATTACGACCTAATTTTTTGGCGATAAACGTTGGAAAATCGGCCTTTCAAGCAAAAGGTAGCATTCGAGTTCGCCCTCGATATCGTAGCAGAGTATGGGGCAAAGTAGCACAATAGTAGCATAAATTAAAGTAATGCTGCTCTCTATTCGGTTCTTTCTATTTTAATCCTCTCTCTCTCTCTATCTCTCTTTTAATTTATGCTACTATTGTGCTACTTTGCCTCATACTCGATACGATATTGATGGCGAACTCGCATGTTACCTTTTGCTTGAAAAGCCGATTTTCCAACGTTTATCGCCAAAAAATTAGGTGTTAATTCATAGCGAATGGTAGATTCGAGGTAGAATCGGTTCATATATTGCATGAGCTCGAAGGCGACTCTATGGCGAAATATCTTGCTGGGTTATTTTCAGATTAAAGTCTTTGAATTGTTTTAGACTTTTTTTTATAACCGCTCTCTGTTCTTCGAATACAGGGTCACTCATGCTAAATTTATATTTGTTGCCCTATTCCTCTCTCCCTGTGTAAATGAGGAAATAATCTGCCAAACTGCAAAATATTTGATAAATTTTGGGACTAGGTATGAACAATAAAGACAGTTTCTATAGAGGCAAAAGTTTTAGGGATCTAAGGGGATAAGACAATGGACATTAAATTGAAACACATACCCAATTTTGATACAAAAATTAACCCTTCTTCTGATCAACCAATTAAAATTCAATAAAAGACCCAAAAGTTGTGAAGCCAACGAATAAAAAAACGTGATTATAAAACGTAAGGGACTAGTGTAATAAACAGCCCAATGTCTCCTTCCTCCCTTGACAAGTTTAGTTTATTAAAACTATTTGAGTGACTTAAAATCTATGAAACAGCTGAACAGTATTTTTATGAAAGGGCCTTAGTGATCTTGATGAACCAATAGGAAATTAGCGTTTATTTTGTTAATATTTTTAGCCCTATAACTACTCATTGAAAGGAATTTCAAGTAATATTTATCAGTCCTTTTATCTTTTTTTTTCTACATAGCAAATATCAAGCAAAATCATAGAAATGTCATTTAGGGATTTAGGGTTTCATTAGCGTTTTTTTTTTATCTGTAGCTTAATATTTTGATAACTACTCCTGAGCCGATTTAGTTCTCTATTTAAGGGAATCTAATATTGGTCTCGGGATGATTTTAGGATTTTTTCAGATTCAATTCTTGGGATGGTTTTAAGCTACTTTTCTGCTATTTCTACCCCTTTAACACAGATTACCAAGATGCTAGGCACGAAGCCCTAAGTGTATAAAACAGGAAAGCCTAAGCTAGCCAATTAAATCTTTTAGGATTTGGCCCATAATAATAATACAATAATAGCGGATACGCCCCTACCCTCTGGCTCTAAAAAAAGCTTAATACCACCCAAACATATCTAGAGCATAAGAAAAAAATCTTACAACTTTATATAATAGTATTTTATATTTGTTTCTCTATATCTAATAGCTTTAAGGACAGTTTTTAGGAGGAAGAAGGGTAGTGACAATAGAGTATGTGTAGATTGAACAATTATACAGTTTAGAAGAAACACCGAAAAGTGTCATGTATGTCATCATAAAAATCTAAAAAGAGGGGATGCAAGGAGAATTGGGAAAGGAAACGCTTGTCTATAACCAATAGTGTCTGTTATTCTGTAAGTCTGCTCTCAATTCGGTTATCTCAATCGCATTTAAATACATTGTAAAGTCAAAGGTATCTATAGGGATAAGAAAATGGCCGATAAATTGATGTATATCTCAATGATAGCACTCACAATTATCCCTTTTTTAGATTACAATTAGTGATTAAAACGTTTGGACACTCAACTTTAAGAACTAACCAATCAAATTTAACTTAAAGTCAACTAACTATTTTAAGTTAAAGTTATAATCAAAGAAAAAGAAAACATTATTGTAAACTTTGGGGACTAAAACAGCCAATTGTCCCCTTCCTTCCTGGTCTATTCAACACTCCATTTAGTAAATCAATTCAGTAGTTTAACTTTTTCTCATTTGGTATCTCTTTCTCTTCTCGCCTCTCTCCTTTTTTGAGAGATTAGAAAAAAACTAGCAACTTCGCCCCTAGCTTACAGTGCATTCGCCCCAAAAGGTATTGGGAAGGCCCCCCTCATATATAAAATAGTGCGTTCGTAATCTAAGAAAAAACAAAAAACAATTAAGGGGGGAATTTTTTCTTTTTTAGAGAAATGGAGGTGTCTCACCCCTCAAGAAAATAGCCTAAAACACCACAGGACCAGGAGGTATATTCTCTGAACAGTAGAACCCAATCGGTTCAGAAGTTCTTAAGCTTCAGACAGACAGATAGACATCGTTCTACTTTGTATTATAGATAAAATCAATCTATTTTTATCCCTAATAAAATCAAGAAAATTATATAATAAATACTAAGAAAACTACTCTAAATTGCGTCTATTTAACTAGTGGTATAGTGCGTATATATTATGCGTTTTGTGTAGATTAGGCTACTTACTTGCATTCTACAACATCAATTAATTTAGGTAGAATGGTATTACTTAGATTAAGTAATTACAAGTTGTTCCAATAATTTTTAGTAGTGAAGCTACTCTATAAATGTTATTAAAGATAAACTGCTAATTACATATCTAAAGACTTTAAAAATGGTTACTACTGTTACTATGCAGGTGCACGTCAGAAATAGTTAAAGTAGGGGGAATTCCTTGGCCCAAAACAGGACTAACTCATTACCATGTATAGTTAGGACTTCTCAGAAAAAGGTCGTGAAATCAAAGAGTTGGTTGTCTGATGGGTGTTACTTAACCTAATACCCTGGACAAACTGCTAATTTTCTTGGTGAAGATTCCCAATTCCTGCCTGAATTAACCCTTAACGGTCGGGGGGGGTGTTGAATGCCCCCCCATCCGGTTTTTTCTATCTCATTTTCTGTGTGTGAAAGATAAAGAGCCCAAACTGTCTGACTTTTTAAGTATGGGTATGACACATAACTGAGAGTCGGAATTTTTTGAATATCTCCATTCTGGCGGGCACAGAATGCTAGCAAACCTGGCAGGGTCATCCAGGTAAAGAGCAAAAATATTTTTTGACTAAAACAAAGCATTTTATCATAGCAAAATACTAAAAAATCCTCTAGTAGTACATCCTTACATGAAATACAGGTGTTCAAGTCACTTTCAGGTTCCAGGTATGATCCTGCAAGTCCTGATCCTCCAGGTCTCCAGAAATCTTTAAAAGGCGCAATTTTTGACTTAGAGACTTCAAATTTTAAACATAAGCTTTTCTTACATGTCTACATAACGTATTAAAATTTCATGAAGATCCGCCGCCGTTTTCCCGCCGACCGCCGACTGCGGCGGCGGGCAGCTGCCAAGTACAGCTGCGGCCACTGAAATTTATATTTTGATTTTCTAATGTAAAATTTACATAAAGGTAAACATTTTCTGGAAAAACAATTTTCTTCTAGCTTCAAAAATAAGAAAATTACAGCCGTTTGAAATTTTTAAGTAAAAAAGACCTAAAAACAAAGGTTGTTAAATAAAAGGGTGAAAGAAGCGAAAATTGACTTAGACTTATAAAAGGTCGGAAGTTCATTATTAAACAGGGGACTTGCACAAAAAATTTAGCCCTCTAGCTCTAATAGGAACTGAGATGATAAGGGGGGGGGGCGTTGAACGCCCCCCCCCCCCCCGACCGATTAAGGTGCGGCAAGGGGCCCGACTGTAAAGGGTTAAAACATATCTACTGATAAAATTACAATAAATTCTATTACCAAAGTTTTTATATTATTTTACTTTTATTAATTTGTACATTAATCAAAAAGTTTTTTCCATTTTAATACTAAGTTAGGACATCATTCAAAGTTTGCAATTAAAGGTTATTTTTCCCCCGAAAGATGGGGATTATAATTTGAATTTCAAACAGTCTGTTAGTCTGTTTGCAGGGCGTCCAATCTTTTTATTAAAAAGGGTAAAATGAGGGTTTCAAAGGTTTGAGGGAGGGGTACCCTAATGTAAAATTTTGAGGTGGGTAAAATGCCGAGTGTTAAAGATCGAGGGGGTACCTAAGACCTGACTAACCACTAAATCCTTATGGCTATAGTTTACAGTAAATATTTTTAGAGATTCCAGATATGCTGAAGCTCTTTATAGTGCAAATAAAAATGACGTCATACAATCTAAATGAACAATGATATACAAATACACAGACAAAATTACCAATAGTAAGACAATATACATTTTGATTGACCAATGGTAGGCCAGTATGACGCCATTTATTTAATGGAGTACAATAATTATGTGAATTTCAGACAATTTGAATGATACGTTACAAGAACTCAAGGCTTATTACTTAGCCAAGCCATAACAGTTTAAAATATAGTATTTTGATGAAATTTATATTTTTTAATGGCCTAGTACTTCCCCTTTTCTTGTGATTAATTACTCATTGTCATAAATGAGTAAAATCCAGGGAGAAAAGGAAAGTTATTGATAGTTTTTTTTCTAGACAGGTTTCCACGTATATTAAAAGGAAAAATTATAAAATTCAATCATGTTTTGTAAGCCTCGAGAATCCAAAGACCCGTCCTATACATAGTTTTTAAGCATGCTAAGTTCTAATCCAGCAGATATTGATTGGTTTTGAAGCCTTACTGGAATATAGAATATTAAACTGTAAAACTATCCATAAATCCATGATAAATTGTAAAGTAAGGAATTAAGTACATAGCAATGGTGCTTCTTCTCTCATTATTACTTATGAACAGACTTCATTCAAAATTACGTAAAAAAATGATTAAGTTAGCGCATTTATTAAAATTAGTAGCTAAATTGCTGTATAGTTGTTTTATTAGTTATCTTAATGATTAGTCAAATATATGTTCCTAGTTGCTTCTCTCCTAGCCTAGAATGTAAGAGAAGGTAGCCTCAAACCACATCAAGACATTTACAAGGCTTCCCTTAAAAGTACAACCCAATCAGATCAGCCATTTTTTTATCTGATTTTTTTCTTTTTATAAGTAATTTGGTGTATAATCATTGGAGATAAACATCCATTTATCGGTCATTGTCTTATCCCTTTAGATCCCTGAATATTAGTAGTATTATAAGCACACCGCTTACATACTTTTAACCCAGGGAGTAAGGGAGGGGACAATGGGCAATTAATTCAATATAAGAGTTATCAAAGAAAGGGCATGAAATCCAGTTTAATCCAATAAATTTTGTAGGAAATTATAAAGGGATTGTTAATTGAATAATAGATTTCCATAGCCTCATGTAAAGTGAAATAACAACTTGTTTTTGATGAAATATATTGAGGTTTTATGGTGTGATTTTTATATTACAAGATTATTGGACCCGGCCAGCTGCTAGCAAGAATATGACTGCCCCTTTTTATTCTGTTTATTTCCCTTGCCCCTTGCCCCCACCTCCCTTCTCCCTTCTCCCCGTCTGCTACATTCCATCTAACACAACGAGTAGTTATTTTCCTTGCCCCCCCTTCCCTTATCCCTTCTCCCTGTCTGCAATATTCAAAACATACACAACGAGTAGCGGCATTTCATGCGCAAGTACCCAAACTCAGTCAGAAACTGCTAAATTCTTGAACATTCCCTTTAAGCCAGTACCCAAAGTCTGAGACTCCTAAAAATTGAATATTCGATCCATTCTCCCCTCCCTTACTCCCTGCTTTTAACCCCATATTCAATCCTTCCTTTTACCCTCCCTGTAAAACAAAATAATAATTTTTGCAGGTCCCCTACCCGACTCAAAAAAAACAGCAAGAGGAAATAGTAATTGAGTATATGTGTATTAGAGAGTTGCAAAATTTCATAAAATTGCTGGGTTTAAACTTTAAGTACAAGCTGTATGTTTTTTATTAAATAATTTTATTTTGTCTATATATCTTTAAACAATTTGGAAAAATTGCTTTTTAAAACAATTTGTTAATGACAAAAATAATACAAATTATTTTTTAAAATGCTTGTAGTAATTAGAAGACTCATAAGAATTTCCTTCTAAAAATCTACGAACTAATATAAAACAAGAGTAAAAACTAGACCTATATACATGAAAAAACTTTGGGAATAGTCTCTTTCGTAACATCGCCCCATAAGGGGCGATTCGTCGTATTTTTAAAATGGCTTTTTATAGGCAATTTTAGGTTAGGTTAGGTTATATTGGGTTAGGTGATTGCCCCACAGGGTTAGGTAATTGGCCCCGCAGGGTTAGAGCCCCCCGCAGGGGCTAGAAATAGGAGAAAAGCTACTGTGAAAAATACGAAGAATCGCCCCATAAGGTGCGATGTTACGAAAGGGACTATACCCAAAACTTTTAAATTATGATGCCTCCTGGTGAAATTTAAATCACTTATTTAATAAATGTTAAAAAAGAAAAGCAAAAAATTTTATTTTAGAAGGGGTCATTTTTCTAGGGGGTTAATTCCCTAGGTGGGTTGGTGGAACTCTCCCTCAAAATAGTTTTAAAACATCCTCTTGGCCTTCTGGAAGTTTTACTATAAAGGAGAACCATATCGGTTCATCGTTTAGTGAGATCCTTTACACACAAATAGATAAACATACATCATATTACTTTTATAAAAATGTTAAAAGTTAAAAGAACGGGCGGTGAAATATTTTTAAATTCCATGTTTTTTTTAAACACTCTAATATGTAATTCTACACAATTGAAGAAAAAAATGATTCGACACTTAGTCGCAAGAAAACGGTAGTTAGCAATTGCGCAGAATTAACCGACATATTATTACTTGGATGATGCACCAGCTATTCATGAATTCTAATAACCCCAATCCCAATCCCTCCTACTGGATGAACGAATTGACCAATAAATGAGGTCCATTGTAGAAACTTTAATTGACGACAAATTTTCCCTCTGTGAATATATCCATGTATAGTATATCCATTGCAGAATTTTAGTTATGCGGTTTTGCTCAGGGATGGGATAATGGCAAGTAAATTAATCTTCCTTGTTGGGTGATTTTATAGAACGTAAGACTACCCAATGTCTTATAAAGTATCTTGACCATTACGTGCGGAAATACAAAAGCAAGGAATGAAATTGGCTAAATTTATACAACAATAAAAACACACAAATAACAATAATAACAATTAAAAATAAACTATTTGAAGAATGAAGAATATCTGCAGCATAAAGAAACACTGGCTTTAATAAAAACGAAATTGTTGGTTGGAGAAGGCTGTGGGTCTCAACTGGACTTGATCCGCTCGTTGAACTGAAATAATAGAGGTGTAAGAATTTAGAGGATCAATTAATTTTCAATACTGTCCTGAAATTTCATGGGCCAAGCTTTAATCTCTTATAATATAGTTACTCTCAAATAAAGTTTGAATCTGGTGCTATATTTTTAGCAGTCATTCAGTATTGTTAGTCTATTCCTCTAATCTCTATTATGAAAATACAGTAATATCTTACCGACTATTGCACAGCTTAGCAGTCCACACCAACAACAATGGGTCTAAGGTCCATCCAGGGATCAACGGGCACTGGAAGGAGCAGCAGTAGGTTGTGTATACATGGCCTTAGCCTGGATTTTGGGCGAAGTTAGGTGACCTCTTTCTCTTATTAGTAGTGTGACACCTTATTCTAATCTAATGACCTTCTATCCAGTACATAATATACATATTTTTAACTAATTTAGGGATCCCTAGATATAACCTATATGTCCTTATTATAAACTATTATGCCTGAATGTTATTGGCAGGTTAACATGGAACCAAGTAGCACACAAGGGGGGGGGGGGTGATGTCCATTAGCACAGGAATCCTCACATATCTAGGCCTCTTGACTCGTACTTAGAATTTACTCTAATCCACTCTGTTAACCGTACATCCAAAAGCCCAATCAGACAACAGCAAAAGGACAGTCTGGATCTTTTTATTTCCAGAACATTTTAACTAACAGAGTGCCCCTTTGAGAGGGAACACTTTTAACGGCACCGAATGCCAACAAGGCTAAACAATTACTAAACAAAATCACAGTACACTCTATCGTGATTTTGTATTTATATGCATATTATACGTTTATGATAAACATATAATTACATTAACATTCTTTTTGATCTATTTTAGTAACTTATTGGATATTTCATTTCTATTCATTTATGTGTTATTTCAAACTGTCAACAACTCCCAGTTAAACTATGTATGTGAAATTATTACAAAGCTGGATTTATCAGTTTTTCCAACTTTCACAAAACACTCCGCCAATTAGGCTGATAAATCCTGCTGAGTTTCACTTCCACGCCTTTATGTCAGGAGTAGTTTTATTTGACTAGTACTATAGACTACTAGGATATAAAGTCTATTTATTGGACAAACACCTGGGAATTGAAGAGGTGACACACACCTGGAAACTATATGGGGCGGTGACTCACACCATGTATTTGGGGGCAGTGACACACACTGAGTATTAGGGGGCGGTGACACACACCGAGTATTAGGGGACAGTGACACACACTGAGTATTAGGGGCGGTGACACACACCGAGTATTAGGGGGACAGTGACACACACCGAGTATTAGGGGCGGTGACACACACCGAGTAATAGGGGACGGTGACACACACCAAGTATTAGGGGACGGTGACACACACCGAGTATTTGGGGGCAGTGACACACACTGAGTATTTTGGGGCAGTGACACACAAAACAAAAACTATCAAAATCTATTGCCACGGTTGCTGTAAGGAGATAAGGCATTGCTAAATGCCTGTAAAAGGTTACAGAACTGTGCAGTCATCAATTCCAATTGAAACTTGGCTTTGTGGTTAACTGGTCTAGACCTAAGTATACTCTTATTTTTATTTCTACTAGGATGAATATAATCCGATCTCTGCTGAGAGGAAACTGAGAAAGGTTGTCTAAAATTATTTTGACTAAACTTAGCGCTTTGCCTAGTCTTTCTAGGACTTTGTTCAGAATATTTAGGAGACCTTAGTTTTTCTGATTGAAAATTAGTTGAAAGAGATTGATCAGGCCCCGAGGATTTAGGTCTGTATTTACTATAGTTTGATTTTGTGCTGTGCCTAGGATTACTAGGACTTGACATTGTGCTGTGCCTAGGATTACTAGGACTCGACATTGTGCTGTGCCTAGGATTACTAGGACTTGACATTGTGCTGTGCCTAGGATTACTAGGACTTGACATTGTGCTGTGCCTAGGATTACTAGAACTTGACATTGTGCTGTGCCTAGGATTACTAGAACTTGACATTGTGCTGTGCCTAGGATTACTAGGACTTGACATTGGGTCGTGCCTAGTGTTACTAGGACTTGACATTGGGTCGTGCCTAGTGTTAGTAGGACTTGACATTGGGTAGTGCCTAGTGTTACTAGGACTTGACATTGGGTCGTGCCTAGTGTTACTAGGACTTGACATTGGGTCGTGCCTAGTGTTACTAGGACTTGACATTGGGTCGTGCCTAGGATTACTAGGACTTGACATTGGTTCGTGCCTAGGATTACTAGGACTTGACATTGAGATGTGCCTAGGATTACTAGGACTTGATGTTGGGTCGTGCCTAGGATTACTAGGTCTTGACATTGAGATGTGCCTAGGATTACTAGGACTTGACATTGGGTCGTGCCTAGTGTTACTAGGACTCGACATTGGGTCGTGCCTAGTGTTACTAGGACTTGACATTGGGTCATGCCTAGTGTTACTAGGACTTGACATTGGGTCGTGCCTAGGATTACTAGGACTTGACATTGGGTTGTGCCTAGTGTTACTAGGACTTGACATTGGGTCGTGCCTAGGATTACTAGGACTTGACATTGGTTCTTGCCTAGGATTACTAGGACTTGACATTGAGATGTGCCTAGGATTACTAGGACTTGATGTTGGGTCGTGCCTAGGATTACTAGGTCTTGACATTGAGATGTGCCTAGGATTACTAGGACTTGAAGTTGTGCCATGCCTAGGATTACTAGGGTTACTTGTATCAACACATGAGGGATCTGTTATTTGAAGATTAGACTTCTGATTACATAATTCATTAGATGAATCAACAAGATCATCTGCACTAGACCTAGAAGAAATCGGACTAGATCTAGAATCAATTAGTTTAGGTCGCAAAAGAATAGACAAAAATCTTTCTTTTTGTGCCTTACTATGGGAAATATAGTCAACAGTACTATTATTACTTGTAGAGTTACTAGATTCTCCTACAAGCACATGTGCATCAGCCTTTACAGGATCAGAAATACAATTTGTATGAACATTAACAAAGTTTCCTTGGACTTCAGCATTACTATCTTTAGCCAATCCATCAAATTCAAGTTTAGTTTTATTGAATTTATTCCAAAGCTTTATTAAATGTCTATTCTGATTTATAATTCTTTTATTAATATTTATCAACTCTTTATTTTTAACCTCCAGTTGTTTAACTTTTTCCTGACCAAACAATGGAGAAACAACCGGTGCAAGAGGAATACCATCTACTGCGTCAGTAGATGTAGCCTTGTTAGAAACTGAAACACCTGTCCTAAAGCTTTTAGGAGAGTAAAGGTTATCAGGAGCATTCTGATCAGCTAGGCAATGTTTTACTTTTGTCAAAAACTGCCTTATGGCTGTCAATCCTTCAGCCACTATGTGATCAGTATCAATTATGTCAATGTTTGAAGAAATATATGAATACATTGACACCAATTTGGGACATATTGAGAATTGAATAAACTCAATAATGAAGCAATCAGGATAATCAAGAGAGAACTGTCTGATAAGTTCAATAGCCTGTAATGCAACAGCAGAAACTGAGGACTTTGAGGATTCCATTTTATGTGTTTAAAATTTAGCCAATTTACAAAGATATAACTGTAATGGTCAATCAAAGAAATATTTTTCAATTATTTTAACTGTTTAAACATGATTAGTATAGTTGTTGAATAAACTATTAAAAGTAGTTCAATGCTTTTGAACTATTGAGGAAAGTAACTAGTTGTTTAACAGAAGCAAACTTTAATGGAACAGTAAACTGTATTAGTCGTTCAATGTTGGGTGATTTTATAGAACGTAAGACTACCCAATGTCTTATAAAGTATCTTGACCATTACGTGCGGAAATACAAAAGCAAGGAATGAAATTGGCTAAATTTATACAACAATAAAAACACACAAATAACAATAATAACCATTAAAAATAAACTATTTGAAGAATGAAGAATATCTGCAGCATAAAGAAACACTGGCTTTAATAAAAACGAAATTGTTGGTTGGAGAAGGCTGTGGGTCTCAACTGGACTTGATCCGCTCGTTGAACTGAAATAATAGAGGTGTAAGAATTTAGAGGATCAATTAATTTTCAATACTGTCCTGAAATTTCATGGGCCAAGCTTTAATCTCTTATAATATAGTTACTCTCAAATAAAGTTTGAATCTGGTGCTATATTTTTAGCAGTCATTCAGTATTGTTAGTCTATTCCTCTAATCTCTATTATGAAAATACAGTAATATCTTACCGACTATTGCACAGCTTAGCAGTCCACACCAACAACAATGGGTCTAAGGTCCATCCAGGGATCAACGGGCACTGGAAGGAGCAGCAGTAGGTTGTGTATACATGGCCTTAGCCTGGATTTTGGGCGAAGTTAGGTGACCTCTTTCTCTTATTAGTAGTGTGACACCTTATTCTAATCTAATGACCTTCTATCCAGTACATAATATACATATTTTTAACTAATTTAGGGATCCCTAGATATAACCTATATGTCCTTATTATAAACTATTATGCCTGAATGTTATTGGCAGGTTAACATGGAACCAAGTAGCACACAAGGGGGGGGGGGTGATGTCCATTAGCACAGGAATCCTCACATATCTAGGCCTCTTGACTCGTACTTAGAATTTACTCTAATCCACTCTGTTAACCGTACATCCAAAAGCCCAATCAGACAACAGCAAAAGGACAGTCTGGATCTTTTTATTTCCAGAACATTTTAACTAACAGAGTGCCCCTTTGAGAGGGAACACTTTTAACGGCACCGAATGCCAACAAGGCTAAACAATTACTAAACAAAATCACAGTACACTCTATCGTGATTTTGTATTTATATGCATATTATACGTTTATGATAAACATATAATTACATTAACATTCTTTTTGATCTATTTTAGTAACTTATTGGATATTTCATTTCTATTCATTTATGTGTTATTTCAAACTGTCAACAACTCCCAGTTAAACTATGTATGTGAAATTATTACAAAGCTGGATTTATCAGTTTTTCCAACTTTCACAAAACATTCCTCCACCCAAAGCTTTTCGTCTTTTGCAAGAAATAATTTTTCCGGATTAGAACTATACTAAAAGGTCATGTACAGAATCGTAAAACAGACAATTTTCCACTAATATGAAAATAAAGAACATAAGATTGATACCAGTTATTTTTGCTCGGGCTTTTGGTCCTTCAGGGCTAATAAAATTGGTTTGGATCTTGTAATTTTTCATTTTGATAACTTCGGAAAGCTGTCTATAATATATGATGGATAAATAACTATTATATTTAACATTCTGGCAATATCCCCTTTCACCCTGAGTTTCGTTAGATTCAGGTATAAGTATCATCTAAAATAATTAGGACAGACAAATAATAGAATGAATTATAAAAATCCTTAGTATTTTAAAATTTATAACATAGCAATTTTATAGCAGTCGACATGCGATTTAAAAACTTTGGGTACTTAAATTAAATCTTCATTGGTTGATTTAAAAAAAAATAATGTCCAAACATTTCAACCAATAACATTAATTTATAGAATGTGCATTTCATTTTTAATTATGTACACTAATTTATCGACTATTTTCTTATCTCTTGCTAATTTTAATAATTTGTAATTTTCGTCTCTATCATTTAATAACACAGACAATGATACATACTTAATACTTATGATTGCAAATTTAAAATATGGGCATTTCAAAACTCAAAACAATGCAAATGAAGTTTTAACAAGGATGAAAACATCAGTAAGAAGCGAAATAATTTAATGAAATTGAACAATTTATGTATAATTGCAGCTGAAAAAAAACATATAATCCTTAAAAATATTTGATATTCCTAAGGAACCGTGATTGAAATTGCTGAAAATCTGGATATTTTTGTGAGGTAATTTTGGCGTGTAACTTGTTTTGTGCTGTAACTTAAGAGGATTGGGTAAGAACGAGGCGGGTTGTGGGTAAAATTTCACTCAGAATTGTTTGTCAGAATCGCCACTTACTACTTGGCCGTCCTTGTTAGGAAAACGTGAATTTGTACCAAACAAGAGAAGCAACTATAATTTATTTTGTGAAGATAATTTTTTCGAATCATCAAGTTCTCATCCATACAAAAAAACTATGTCTAGCATCGTATTTATCCAGCTTTCTACAATTATAACACTGTAAAAAATAATTTTTTCATTTAGAATTAATTGATACGCTGGGGTTGTATTAGACCTGGACCCGTAAGTGTGCTGTATTAACAAAATGAATATATAACACCATGTAGTACTATATACCGTAATAACTATTACTATACAGAGATATAACGTTTTTAGTATCAATTCTTACCCTACAGAGTAACAAAAATTACGAACCAGAATATTAAAAACTTCCTTCTAGCGTATTGAATTTTATTCCATAGAGAGTATTAGATAATACTATAAAATGCACATTCTTTATTTAGTAATACATATTACTTCATAGAACACTAAGTAATACTCAATACAGTATTGGAATCTTCCTTATATCGTAATGAGGTTTTTTTGCTAGAACGTATGGGATGGTGCTATACAGTAATTAAATGAATATATAGTATTATCTGATGCTAAAATTTATTTTTATTTCTAACAGTGAAGATTAAAACCAGTCTTTTTAGCCCCGAGGTACATTCTATATCCGCGGAAAGCTGTTTATAATACGATTCGAGATATAACTATTCTTTTATAAAACTTTTCACTTGGTCTGTGAGTAATAAATTGGACTCCTCTAATTAAATGAATAATTCACTAGATTTTCATGTTCTCGATTAAAGTGATATTTGCAGCTGGCTGAATAAAGATACCTACCATTCACCTCTTTTAAAATATTTAGATAATCTACGCCCAAAACAGTTACAAGCTATAACAGACAAAATATTTACGAACAATTGTAGATTAGTTTTACTCCTGAGACAAACAATTTTGGGGTGTGAAGTGATAATTACCTGAACACTTTGTTTACTATTATCCATCTTAATTAAGTCTGTTAAAAAGGGCCCTAAAATATACATAAAAACAAGGATGATAGCATCCATAAAAGCGAAGCTTAACAGATCAGACTGTCAGACTGAAGAACACTAACACAAATATAGAGTAAGAACGCATTTAATAAACAACATTATGTAGTCTGAACAAATTCATCTATCCCAAAATTGATAGAATTAGCGATGGACATACTTACATTTTTAAGACTGATTACAGAAATGCTTCGTTTGTAATATTATACCTAATAGTCCTAGTTTAAAAATTAAGTGATTTGTTTAATTATTTAATTCAAATATTATTTTTTAAAAAGCATAATATTATAATGTTTAAAATTGACATATAGACTTTCTAGTTATGGAGTTGCTAGAGTTTCTAAATTGTATCAACTGATAAAGAAATCAAAATGACAATTTTGAAATTGATACTGATAGGTCAACTCTAACAGGCCTAAATGAACAACCACAGCTGTCATAGGGCGTGCCATTCTAGGACCACAAGATAAATAAAAAGCTTGGACGTCTTGTTTCAATGTAAACTTTACAATGTAAACTTTACAATGTAAACTTACAAAGCGTTGACTTGTATAATAGCTACGCTTCTCAATTTAAGTTTCAATTATGAAAAAAAAAAACATTTTAATTCTTGAAAAAAACGGGATTATGTCCTGTGATGATCGGTTTATAATTATTCTAATTATCAGTTTCCTCTGCTAATTAATTAAAATTACGCGCGCTAGTATTTCAAGTGTTAGACAGAGAGAGAGAGAGAGAGAGAGAGAGAGAGAGAGAGAGAGAGAGAGAGAGAGAGAGAGAGAGAGAGAGAGAGAGAGAGAGAACAATGGGCAGTTTATTACACTAGTCCCCAAATTTTATAATATTCTCTCTTATTTGTTGGCTCAAACACTTTGGGGACTTTTATCGAATTTTGATTGATTGGTTCATTAAGTTGAGTGTCCAATGTTTCAACCACTAATTGTTATCTACAGAAGGGGTAATTTTGTTGTATCATCATTTAGCATGTGCATCAATTTATCTTCTATTGTCTTATCCCTTTAGATCCCAGTGCACTGGTATTTCATTGGTTGGGTAATTAATGTCAACAAGGATGAAAATATGCCCATGAAAGCAAAGCTGGAAAAATCAAACAAACAAGTGAACATTAACATTATATATAATACACCAGATAGAAAGGAGACAATGGGCTGTTTATTACACTAGTCCCCTAGTTTTATAATAACATTTTCTTATTCGTTGATTTTAGGGACCTTGGTAAATTTTGATTGGTTAGTTCATTAAATTAAATGTTCAAACGTTTTAGCTACTAATTTTTAATCTACAGAAGGGGTTATTTGTCATCATTGGGGATGTACATCATTTAGTTTATCAGCCATTGTCTTATCCCTTTAGATTCCAGATAATAAAGACTATATTTAAACTTTAAAACAAAGCAGATTTTTATAAACCTCAAATTTCTTGGAATTTTGATTAGATAATGAATTCTAAGATTTTCTAATTTATAAAAATTCTAAACTAAATCAATCCATTTCTTTGTCAAAGTATTGGAAAAAAAGGATAATAACATCCATGAAAGTGAATTTCTAAAGACAAACGAACAATAAATCTTGAACTTAATAAGCAGAACATTAATGTATAGGTCTAAACAAAATTGTACATAAATTCCAAAAATGATAAATATTGATATCATACAAAAAATTAATTTAAAAATGTTAAAAATCAGCATGTTTTACATAAACGTACGAACTATCTGGTAACAATTATAGAGTTGTTACGCTTTTAAAATCGTACCTAACTGTTATAGGATTAATCTTGCAAAGTTTCACATTTTATTGGCCAATTCTAACATGATTAAATTTACGAATAGAGCTTACATTATTGCTACAGGAATATTCATCCAAGGTTTAAAATCGCGTATCACTAATATAACGTGACAATAGACCAACCAATCATGCGCAGAGATATTATACCCATCAATATCTAGTGATCTAACGGGATAAGACGATGACCGATATATCAATGTACATTTTAAATGATGATACACTAAATTACCGCTTTTGTAGATTAAAATTAGTGGTTGAAACGTTTGGACACTAAACTTAATGAATCAACCAATCAAAATTCGCTAAGTTCCCAAAGTTGTTAATCCAACGAATAAGAAAACGTTATTAAAAACTTTAGGGACTAGTGTAATAAACATTGTCCCCCTCTCTTTCTGATCAATAGGACATATCCTTCTTTTTGTACTTTTACAGCTGGATTAGTAGGTTTAAACTAAAAATTAAAATCTACAGACAGGGTAATTTTGTTCATCATTTTTTGGGATGAAAATAAAGTTATCGTTCACTGTCTTATCCCTGAAGATCCCCCAAGATTGTATGATTTACTTGTAAGTAAATAATTATTACCACATTTACTGTTTCATTTTCATTCCTACTATTTATCAATGGATATAAGATGTACGTGGATATATTGACAAGGGAAAATTTGTCGTCGTTTTAACGTGCTAATATGGAACTTATTTATTGGCCAGTTCGTTCATTCAGTAGGAGGGTAGGTGGATGTGGGTTATCGTTATTTTAGCCAGCTGCTAACATAACTTTCTCAGAGTACATAAAAAACTGGTGTAACATCCAAGTAATAAAATATCGATTTATTTAACAGTTAGATACTTTGCACATTATCAAAGTATTTAAAGTGATTTCCAGTATGGCTTCCAACCCAATTTATATCTGATGGATTGGAGCCAATTCTCAGCCATACTGAAAAATCATTTATAGCATCGTATTACAGACAATTTTCCAATTGACAATTGTGAATTACACAACTAGTTTTCATCCTATAATTTTTATTTTGGTAGTCGTGGAAAGCTGTCCATAATACAATAAGATTATATACATGATTTTTCAGTATGGCTAAAAACCAGTTCTAATCCAGCGGATATTAATCGGTTTCGAAGCCATACTGGAAATTATTTTAATAAGTAAATTTGCATACTTTATGTTGAACTAACTTTGACAATTTCTGTGAATATTAAAGGATGTTTAATCTAGAATGTAAGCAAGGAAACGAATAAGTATTCCAAAAGTTTTATTATTTTATGGGGGTAAGGGTCCCTTGAAGGTGATTGAAGTGTGGTGTCAACACCCCCCTTATAATTGGAATTGGAGAGTACAACCTTTCAAGAGTGCAACAGTGCAACGGTGTTTGGGGGGGGGGGGTAGGAGGTTATCTAGGATATCTGTATTTGAAGTATTAAGGAAAGTAGCAAAATAGCATAAAACCAAACTAAGATATAAAAATTAAGTAGCCCAAAACCATCCAGTGACCCACAAGAAGCTTCCTTAAATGAAGAACTCAATCAGTGCAGCAGTTAACGAAATTTTAAGCTAAAGACAAAAAACCCTACTATAATAATTCATTAAAATAATTCATTATTTTTCTTTTCTTTATTCTGTTTTTTTTTAAGAAGACTTGTCGGTTTCCCCAGAGTTTAATAATCTTGACATATAATAGAGTAATTTCATGTTATCAGTACAAATAATTGATATGCCCATCTATCTATCTATCTATCTATCTATCTATCTATCTATCTATCTATCTATCTATCTATCTATCTATCTATCTATCTATCTATCTATCTATCTATCTATCTATCTATCTATATATCTATCTATCTATCTATCTAAGTATCTATCTATCTAAGTATCTATCTATCTATCTATCTATCTATCTATCTATCTATCTATCTATCTATCTATCTATCTATCTATCTATCTATATATCTATCTATCTATCTATCTATCTATCTATCTATCTATCTATCTATCTATCTATCTATCTATCTATCTATCTATCTATCTATCTATCTATCTATCTATCTATCTATCTATCTATCTATCTATCTATCTATCTATCTATCTATCTATCTATCTATCTATCTATCTATCTATCTAAGTATCTATCTATCTATCTATCTATCTATCTATCTATCTATCTATCTATCTATCTATCTATCTATGTATGTATCTATCTATCTATCTATCTATATATCTATATATTTATTTATGTAATAAAATTCTAAACAAATATTATTAACATTAATAATTTTTTCATTCATCCTTCTCAATTTCTCTCTTTCTTTCTCTTTTATCTACAACCACACCCTTATCCCTTTCTATTTAGACTAGAAAAAATATAAATATTCTAGAAAACAATTAATACCATACTTTACCTCGTAAGAGAGGGATTCTCTTTCGATTTCAAAGTAATCATCTAGAGAATCCATAGCATAATCCACTTATAAAAGGATGCGATACTCTAACACTTAAGGATATTAGGTTGAGTAATATCAAACAGACAACCAACCCTTTAATTGCATTATCTTTGTTAAGAAGTCCTAACTGTGCATGTTAATGATATGCTCCTGTTTATGGGCCAAGCCATCCCTTATACTCTCCCTATTAGTGTTACGTGCCAGACATAGTAGTAGCAGGTACCATTTTAACGTCTTTAGTATCACGCGGTGTGGTGCAGACTCGGTCTATTAATATTTAATCATTATTTGGATTGTCATGCTCTATCCTTGAAGAAGTAAGCTTCTATTGAATATTAAGTTTGATAAATTAGGGCTCACTAATATGTCACTAGTGGAACAAAGCATTGTAAGAACAAGGGAATTATTCAGGGATCTAAAGGGATAAGACAATGGCCGTTTAATTGATGTACAAAACCAATGATAATGCACAAATTAACCCTTCTGTAGATTACAATTAGTAAACGTTTTGACACTCAACTTAATGAATCAACCAATCAAAATTCATTAAAAGTCCCCAAAGTTGTTAAGCCAATGAATAAGAAAACGTTATTGTAAATTTTTGAAGACTAGTATAATAAACAGCCCATGTCCCCTCTTTCTCTGGATTTGTGGAATTAGAGGCATACAATTTTCTCATGTCTTAAAAATAAATACCATAGTGTTTTAGTATTTTATTGATATAGAGAAACACTGAAGTTACCTTAAAAAAAACTACGAAAAAAGATTAATTTAGCAAAAAAAGTACAATTTTAAATAAAACGTGGCATGTCTATACTATGGCAGTTAAAAAGTCGACCGAATTCTGTAAGTAAGCTTTGATAAAAGTATTACTCACTTTTCATAAAACTATAATCCTATAACATAATGTAGTAAGGTTTTTTTTCTGAAACTTAAGATCTCTTAAATAGCTGGTCCAAATATATTGTACTTTTTAGGGAAGCTTTGTTAGTATCTGTTGATGGTTTTAGGCTACTTTTATAAACTCCCACTCAGTCCCCTAGAGGCTAGGTGGAAGTCAATTCGTAGTTTTTAATAAATTTTGCCGTTTTTTTTCCTCTCACCTTAATGTCTGAACACCACCTGTTGAAGATGTGCGGATGTAGGCTCTGACAGATCATTGTAGGCCTAGGTGCTCCCACATAACATAAAATAACATTTTTTCAACTTTAGCACACGAATGCCGCACTATCAGAGGTGAAATTAGAGAAAATGTCGTCTTTTTTGATTGAGCGGAGTAAGGTTTAAGAGGCATAGGAAATTTTCACAAAGAGCACAACGAATGACTCAAAGAATGCTCCCTTTCCTATACAGTAACACAAAAGTAAGAAATCACAAAGTCAACTAGGGCCGTACAAATGCGTAATCCATATCTTGTTTTAAAATATTTGTTAAAACTTGAGATGTAGATAGTTGTTAGTAATGGCTTTTAGATCAAATTAATTTGAAAATAAAATATAAAAAAAACAATTAGATAAGAGAAAGATGAGATATTACTAAGAAAAAATAATATAGTATTAGGTCTAAATTATTTGCAGGCACTTATATGTATAATTATTATCAGAGTAGCTTCTATAAAAATAAAGTATGTTTTATAACTTTTAATTTTTCTTTAGTCTTATTATTAAATTAGTTACATTACTTTTTTATTAGAATTTATATTTTGCTTAACTTAAATATTTAGCTAAATTTTTGAAATATTTTTGCGATCTTGTATATTACTCTATTCCGCTCCCTTTCTTTACTCCTGTCTCTCTCTCTCTCTCTCTCTCTATCTCTCTCTCTCTCTCTCTCTCTATCTCTCTCTCTCTCTCTCTCTCTCTCTCTCTCTCTCTCTCTCTCTCTCTCTCTCTCTCTCTTTCTCTCTCACACCGTCTTCCCAAATAAGTTTGGGCGCAATCAAACACTTTAACTGGGTTCTAGAAATATCCTATAAGATTCTTAACAGTACAATTCCAGTCTATACAAGCATATCATACTGTTATTTACTGTATTTTTTAGACTTTAGAAATATCTAATTTGTCTATCCATCTATCTATCTATCTAAATCTTTTGGTTTGTTTATCGCTCAGTCAGTTGTTGTTAATATTTGATGTATGATTGTTCTAATAACTAAGTGTGAAAAAATTAAATATTAGACAATTTGTGATACAATCTCTGGTGTCAAAAGGTTTTTATTCTATATTGTGTTTTTTTTAAAGCAAAGCTTTTCTATACTAATGATAGGTTTATTCGTCCGATTCCTGCAATATTCATGTATAATTTTAAAAAAACGTAGCAACTATATAAGCGTTACTAGAATGACTATTCGTCTATTTAAAACATGCTGATTTTTATTTTTTATATCTTTGACAACAATTTTTTAGGTGATATAATTTTGGAATACTGATTCATTAGACAACAAGTACAATGTTATAAGCGAATCTGGGAATAGTTCCTTTCGTAACAACGCCCCTTAAGACGCGATTCGTCGTAGTTTTAAAATGGCTTTTTATAGGTTATTTTAGGTTAGGGTAGGTTATATTGGGTAAGGTGATTGCCCCACAGGGTTAGGCTTGTGGCCCCGCAAGGTTAGAGCCCCCCGCGGGGGCTAGAAAATGCTGCTGTGAAAAATACGAAGAATCGCCTCTTAAGGCGCGTTGCCACGAAAGGGACTATACCCGCAAATCTATATAATCAAGTCTAAAAAAGTAAGTATGTCCTTAAACAGTATCCTGTATTTAAGTAGTTTTGCAACAAATTTACTCATAATTTTGTCTAGACATAAATTTGTGTCGCCTTTTTGTCATTAATATAATACAAGTGCTAGATTTTTTCTTTGGGCAATTTTATTAACTCCTCATTGAGCAAATTAGCAGTGTTTAAACTTTTCAACCAATAATTATGATTGAAAGAAATATAATTGTGTTCTATAATTACTGGGGATCTAAAGGGATATGACTTAAGACATGGCCTATAAATTCATGTACATCTCCAATGATGATACACATTTTTGCAACTTCTGTAGATTATAATTATCTGTAGAAACGTTTGAACACTCAACGTAATGAAGCAACCAATCAAAATTTCCCCAAAATTGTTAAGCCAATGAATAAGACTTTGGGGACTAGTGTAATAAACATCCCATTGTGACTCTAACATCTTTTATGACTATAAAGCTAAAATCACCATTTAAACCTAAAAGGGGTAATACAAGTTATTTATCGCTACGTAATTAAAGACAGCTTTCCGCGGATATAAGAATGAAAAATTAAATGATTGAAACCAGTTTTGTTAGCCCCGAGGGGCCAAAGTCCCGGGCTAACAAACCTGATTTTTATTTTAATATTAGTTGAAAATTGTCTCTAATACAATGCTATACATTATTTTTTCAGTTAGACTGAGAAATGGTTTCGAAGCCATACTTGAAAATATCTAAAACATTTTGTGTCAGCTTTTTATGATGTTTTAGTATATAGTTAGATGTTTAAAACTATAATGGTCAAAATCACAATTTTAGTAATAACAATGAATAATTTCGTCATATGAAATTCTATACATCTTTCTGTAATAGCAATAGAAAAGGACAAGCAGACAAAAAAACTGAAAAAATTGGTTCCTTACTAAACAATTCTATAAAGCTTTGGTTTCACTTTAAATTTTTTACCCAATTCCGAAGAGGTCCAAGGGGGAGGGTAAAGGGGTAGTTTTTGTTCTCCTAAAACTTTGAATCCTCAATTTACCCCCTAAAAATATAAAGCTTGGACGTCCTTGCCAAATCCATTAAGTTACAAGTAATCTGTAGGTAAATAAGCTATCCCAATTTTTTGTTGTTCATAATTTCGTGCTTTAATTCCAACCTATTTTTTAACCAACTAAAGCTCCCCCCTCCCCTTTTTATCTTCAAAATATATTTCTGGCCCCTGCAAAGTTAATGGGTCCTTCGGAGCCCTTCAAAATTTTTCTTAACCTAACATACAATATATAAGCATCAAAGGTGCATTTTTGTGATACAAACACGATAAAAGGTAAACTACAATTAATTTTTAAAAATAATATTTTTAGGAAAAAACCTACACAACATTATATTGTTTTAAGGTTGTTGAATTTATGACCTGGCCTTATGATAACGACTTCTCGGGTGTAATTTATGTTTCCTATTTAATTTGCTAAACTTCGGGTACCGTAAAAGATATCATTATCATAGAAAGGATGACAACATCCATAAGTAGTGAAACAAATATTATTAGATAATACCTGGGATCTAAAGGGATAAGGCAATGGCTGATAAATTGATGTATATCCCCGGCAATAAGGATACACAAAATTACCCATTCTGTAGATTAAGAACACTCAACTTGATTAGTCAACCATTCAAAATTCACGTAAGTCCCCAAAGTAGTCATTGAATAAGAAAATGTTATTATAAAACTTTGAGAACTAGAAATTTAATTTCCAAATGAGCATCTACTCTGTAAATCAAACTGGCCTCACGTTCTTATTCATTTTTTAAAATGATCTTTGTATCAATCTATGACTTATGATTTTTAAGATTTTAGCCTGTCTATTCTCGACTATAAGTAAATATTTAAAAAGTGGTTGCTTGTTAAGTTTATAATGGCAGGCATAAGGGATAAGACAATAGCCAATAAATTGATGTACATCTCTAATGATGGCAAACAAAATTATCCCTGCTTTAGATTATATTTATTGGTTGGAAGTTTGGGCACCAATAATATGGAACCAATTAAATAAATTTTCCAAAAGTACCCAAACCTTTTTATAAAACTTTGGGTACGTTGTCCCTCCTTCCCTGAATGGCAGGATATTTTGGGTAAGGGAAGTGTTCCCAACAATTATCAAGTGCAGGGATAGATTATATGAAGATAAAATCATAGAGAGAGAGGAGAATGGGCTGAGCTGTTTATTACACAAGTCCCTAAAGTTTTACAATAACGTGTTCTTATTTGTTGTCTTAATAGCTTTGGAAACTTTTACTGAATATTGATTGGTTGGTTTGTTAAGTTGAGTGTTCAAACGTTTCAACTACTAACTTTAATCTACATTTTAGCGATTCACATGAAGAATTGGTTTTAATTGTCTTACTTTAATGTTTTTTTTATATTTGTTTGTTTTTTCAATGTTTTTTGTTTAATGATTACCAATGTTTTCAAAAAAAAATTAAAAAAATCAAAGGTAATATTAGAATTTTGGGATTATTTATCCTTTTTTCCTTAACATCCTAATGGTTTCACTAATACTGAATTATAACCAGGGATATAAAGGGATAAGACAATGGCCTATAAATGGATAGAACACAAAATTACCTCTTCTGTTCTTAAATTTGGTGGTTGAAACGTTTGGACACTTAACTTAATGAATCAACCAATCAAAATTTAATAAAAGTCCCCAAAGTTGTTGAGCAAACGAATAAGAAAACGTTATTATAAAACTTTGGGTACTAGTGTTATAAACAGCTCTATATCCCGTTTTTCTCTGATTAAATACTTATCTATCTATCTATCATTCTTTATTATAATAGTAAATACTTAACATACTTCAAATAATTAAAGTAGAATCAAAATGGCTGTTTTTAAATATTTTGGATATATATTGAAATTTCTAATCAATATCATAAACGGTTTCCCTCAAAAGTTACTTGTCGTACACATAAACCCCTTATTTTTAGATAATTGAAAATAAGAAAGAGGTGGATTTTACTATATGTCAGATTAGGTTAGGTTAAATAAAATACAGTGTAGCCCCGCAGTCATAACTATCTCCCTTTTTTTCAATTTATTTACAAAATAAGACAGAGTGAGGGTGCTGTGCTCGCTTGACACTTTTAGGGAAAGCACTGAAATCTTGATATATAAGTTTAAGCATTTTTACCTACTACAATATCACACTGTGAATATATAAATGAAGAATCACTCTTACTTCACACTATGATAACATGTCTAAATAAGGTATTAAATGTAGCGCAGCTATGCTATACAAATGCGGTAGGTCTGTACGTCAGTCTGACTGTCAGATACGTAACATGACTAAAATTGGCGGATTTTTAACCTTACAAAACACAAATTGGATAAAATTATAAGGGCCAATTTTTCAGAAAGCCCATATATTTTTTATAACTGCAGTAATAATTGGTTATTGTTATCAGAGAGAGAGGGGACAATGGGCAGTATATTACACTATTTCCCAAAGTTTAAAAAAAAAATTTTCTTAATTACAACTTTGGGGACTTTTACTGAATTTTGATTGGTTGGCTTATTAAGTGGAGCGTTCAAACGTTTCAACGACTAATTTTAATCTACAGAAGGGGTAATTTTGTGTGTCATCACTGGAAATGTACATCAATTTATCTGCCATTATCCCTTTAGATCCCCTCATTGTTATACTTTTATTGCTGCGTTACTTTTGAACATAAATGCCCATGTTTTTTGTACTTAGTTCCTTATTTAAATCATTAATTTTCATTATCCCTTATAGGAACATACTTAGAAATTTTCTCGGGGTCAATCTTGGTAGTTGGTATTATACAAATCTTTCTAAATTTTTAATCAGGAAGGGGAGGGACATTGTGCTGTTTATTACACTAGTCCCTAAAGTTTTATAACAACGATTCAACGTTTTCTTATTCGCAGGCTTTACAAACTTTGATTGGTTTGTTCATTAAGTTGAGTGTCCAGACGTTGAAACCACTAATTGTAATCTAAAAAAGGAATAATTTTGTGTATCATCATTGGTAATTGAGATAAATTTATCCTTTAGATTCTTGGGTTTAAATAAAAAAATATATATTCAGGTAATTTTTCTTATATCTAAAAAACGAAGCTTTACAATAATACAGTAGAACAAACGAACATGAACACTTGTAGAGTGTCAAAACTTAATTAGATGAATAATAATTTAAAGGTATGAGCATAATTGAATATAAACTTGTTGCAAAACACAGGATTCTGTTTAAGGAGTTACTATCACATTTAGGATCTTAGTTTAAAGATACTTAAACTGTTGTACTTAGTTGTCCTAGGAATCATTGCTACAAATATCAGATTAATTGGATAATCCTACCAAACATTTTTGTAAAAACTCAATCTTTAGATATTGTAAAACAAAACAATAATAAACAAAAGCAAACTGAGAAAGTCCTTAAATAAAGTTGATGTTATAAATATTTTGACAGGAAAATTTTTGTCTTCAAATTTGTAAAGTGGCGATTTCCGTTTTGAGACTTGGAATTTCGTCATATATCGCATTTATAATCATTTCGATCAAAACTGGGACTTTTTTGTTAAAAAATTAAAGTTAAAAAATCAGTACTATATTTCTTTTAGTGTTGTCGAAGCTTTTCTATAATTAAAGTTTCTGTCCGTCCGTGATTTTAGCATATGCTATTTAAGAGAATCATTTTTCTTGGTCCGTCAGTCTGTCGGCCATGGTTTATAAAACAATTAAATATTCATCTATTAACCAAGGTTGTGTTAATTTCTATTATCTATTAACTTAAATCTTCTCTACAACTTACTTTGTCATCTATGATTTTTTGTTCTTTGCTACTAATGGATGTTTTCATCCTTGTTTTCATTTTTATGCTAAATCATTAAAGACGCATCCATTGTAAGATAAAATTACATCAAGTCAAAAAATAGGCATTTGAACATTCACTGACATATAGACCTTAACAAATGAAAGATTCACTATAAAATTAAGATAAATTATCTCTGTTTCTTGTGATTCTATTTTTGATTTCTATCAAAGTATAATCTTATAAAAGCTATATTAGGTTTAAGATTTTATCGATTATAAACTATTTGTAGAACAAAACAAGGATGACAACATTCTTAAAAGAAAATCTCTAAAATCGTTGGACGAACGAATGTTATCACTTATAGAGTGATAAGCATAATAAAATGTATAAGTTTTGACAAATTGTAAGTAAAACTGTCTAAAGGACATACTTACATTTACTTGACTATGGAGATTCTGGTAACGAATATAGAGTTGCTACGCTTTCTAAATCGTACCTTACCATTATAGGAATCATAATACATATTTTGAAATTAATAGGACAATTCTAACATGTCTAAACAAGCGAAAAGAGCTAACCGATACAGACTTAGGGACAAATCGACACTAATTTTAGAAAAGCTTCGCTTTTAAAAAGCAAGTTATTTGATTTATTATAAGAACATATATATGATATGTTAATATTAATATTGATAGTGATAATTTACTTTACAAGGTTAAAGCAGAAAGTAGAAGCGTAAACAGGCGGGGGCTGTTTATTACACCAGTCCCCAAAATTTTATAATAACTTCTTTTTCTTATTCATTGGCTTAACAACTTTGGTGACTATTATTAAGTTTGATTGTTTTTTTTTCATTAAGTTCAATGTTCAAACGTTTCAAACACTAATTGCAATCTACAGAAGGGGTATTTTTGTGTGTCATCATAGGGGATGTACATCAATTTATCTGCCATTGTCTTATCCCATTTAATTCTTTGACATATTTTTGCTAAAAAGCTTTTGTATTATCATAGCATTATGTAAAATAAATTTATAATTTTGCATAAATCTTTTTAAAAAATAGTGAAAACAATACCAAAAAAGGAGATAACAAATTTATTCATAAAAATTTCTCCCATATTAATATTCATAAATACGCCCTTGTATTTTGATAAGCTTAAGCGATATATAATTACTTGGATGTTGCACCAGATTCTCATGTATTCTAATAATAAAGGAAAACTCGCAGCTGGCAAAAATAACGATACCCCACTTCAACTACCATTATCCCATCCCCTATTCTCCCACAAAATGACCAATTAATGAGATCCATAGTAGCAACCTAAATTTTCCACTGTCAATATATCCACGTATATCTTATATCCATTATAAGCTTCCTTGTGGTGTTTATATCATTAAACAAAATAAATAGTATCTAAGACAGCTGACTGGCTGAATTTATTTGTAAAAAGTTTTTGATAAATTAGCAACTTTTGTATAAGTTATTATCTCAGCTGCAATTTGAGATAGAGAGCTGATATTTTTTATACATTCTATCTAATGACTTTCAACTCATTTACTCAATTTGTTCATCAGTCCACTAAAATTTGTAAATTTTGAAAAAGGCTAAAGGGAATCAATTTCTAAAAGACTCTGACAATGTGCTACGAAAAAAACCTCTATTTTTCCTTCTAAGGTTATTAAGCATTATCTTTATATTAAAGTTACAAGATGTCTTTCAGTCTATGTGTACCAAAGAATATCGCTAATTGCTAAACCGATATCGTTCTCCTTTACAATGGAGCTTCTCATTGGTCCTGGGAAGGTTCATAACTGTTTTGGAGAAACGCACCACACTTCACAAGAAAAGACCCGCCCCCATTTTAAAACTTAAATTAAATAGCCTCTAAACTAAAAATGTTTTTGATGTTTTATAAAAACACTTTCTCACACATAATTAATCCCTATTCTAAAATATTAGAGGGTATTTCTACAATTAAGCTTAATATATATAATTAAATTCTTATTAGGGGTAGGACAAAAATTTAGAAGGGAGGGGACAATGGAATGAAACATTACACCGCCCCCCAAAGTTTATTTCTTAGCTTAAACATTTCAGGGGTAATCTTAAGTCTTCATTGGTTTCTAGCCTCTAGGGCTTTGCCCAAAGAGGTAATTAAAAAGATAATTAAGTACCTCTGGTGCTGCAACCACTTATTAAAAAGAAAAAATACAATTGGGGAGGGGAGATTTTTTTTAGGGGGTTGGGAGTGTCCCACGCCTCAAGAAAATAGCCTAAAACCACCACAGGTCCAGTAGGTATATTCCCTAAAAAGTAGAATCCGATCGGTTCAGTGGTTACCGAGATCTTAAGGGACGGACAGACAGATGGACAGATATCATTCTACTTTGTATTAAACTAGCGGATTCGCCCCAAGAGGTGATAAAAAAAATTGTTGGCGAAATACGTAAAAGGACCAAGGAAATCTTCTAAAAAAAAAAAATAAGGACCAAGGAAATCCCCTACAAAAAAAAATGGCGGGGGGATTTTTTGTTTTTGGGGGGTTGGGAGTGTCCCCCCCCCCCCCAAGAAAATAGCCGAAAACCACCACAGGACCAGTAGGTATATTCCCTGAAGAGTAGAATCCGATCGGTTCAGTGGTTACCGAGATCTTAAGGGAAGGGGAGACATCATTTTACTTTGTATTAAAGATAACAGTATGCAAACATTATTCCACCAACGATATTTTTTATCCCAATTGTCCCATCCCTATCTAAGCATTTAATTTGTTTACTTTCTGATATTTACTTAAAACTTGAAATTATTATAAGTAAATATTGAACAGCGCTAATTACTAGCAGCTGCGTTCCAAGACTCTAGGGGCATCTAAGGTCTGATGTGGTTTAAACCTTCCAAGGACCTATAAAAGCTACATTGTAAATGTGAACCATATCGGTTCACCGGTAAGCGAAAGCCTAGTTTGTACAAGAAAAGCAAGATATGAAAAGTACCCAAAGTTTTTAGGCCATAAATACAAAAAAATATTTAAAGGTGTGTTCCCTTCTTATTACTACACTTTATTGTTCTTTTTAGTGTAAAATATTAATAGCTTATTTTAAACAACTTGTGGACTGTTCATGATTGCAGGTATCTAAAGGGATAAGACAATGGAGGATAAGTTAATGTACATTCCCATTTATAATACACAAAATTAACCCTTCAGTAAATTATAATTAGTTTTTGAAACGTTTTTTAAACTTGATCAACTTAATGAACCAACCAATTAAAACCCATTAAAGTGCCCAAAGTTGTCAAGCCAACGAATAAGAAAGCATTATTATAAAACTTAAGGGACTAGTGTAATAAACCGCCCAATGTCCCCTTTCTCCCTGCATAATTGTCCTTGTTAATGCAAAACCAAGCAATATATAATCATTTGATGAAAATCAAGAACACCATAGTTGATATTTTGAAGGATCTCTATATCTATTTAATTAATACCTTTTCTTCTATTCTATATTTGAATGGGGTATTCCTGTCCAGTTTTTTGTTTAGGAATGAATATTTCTTACCCGAGATAGGTCATCATTTATTCACGAGGGTAAGAAATATTCATTCCTAAACAAAAAACTGGACAGGAATATCATACTCATTTAAACAAAAAAACTCATTTTTTGTGCTAAAATGTGGTTTAATTTTGGTTTTTAACCCATTAGTGCCGAGCGCCACTTTTATGGGCCGATCTAGCTGAAAATCTCAGGGAAGCTTTATAATGGTAAAAACGGAATTCCAATTTTTTTGTTTTGCTCTAGTGGCGTGCAGAGGAAAGTTGCAAAAAAACTCGGTTCGGCCTGGCCATAAATACCAACCAGGCATTATGACCCGTTTTGGGCGGTTTCCGCCGGCATTAAAACCCGGTTTTGTAGTAAAAACCCGGTTATTTCGACTAAAAATTAAAAAATGTAATTTTTGAACGCCCAAAGTGAGATGAACACTTTTTAGAACTTTGATACAATCCGTAATTGAAAACTACACAACCTCATGTAATCTATAGAGCTACAAGTAATATACAAAGCGATTTATTTCAAATTTAGTGTTTCGGCTATAGGTACCACCGTTTTCGGGTAAAAAAACCCGTTGATCGAAGTTTTAAAAGACACACACTACAAAAAAAGAACATATAAAATTTGGGTGTTACATATCAGAAAACGAGCATAAAACTATTGGGAGACACATATAGAGATTACTAGGGTTATTAGGGTGGCTCAAACCCTTACTAATGACGTAAACTGTTATTTTCATTGGTTGAAAAGTTAAAACCGGGTAATAAAAACCGAAACCGAGCTGGGTTTTAAAACTGTCGGGTATTTATGGCCAAGCCGAACCGGGTCATAACAGGGCGTAAAAAAACGATAAAAAAATCATATAAAAAATAATAATTTGAATAAAACGAATTCACAAATAGATGTACTTGTCAATAAACATTAGATTTCAGCGACTTTACTATAAAAACAAAAAAGTTAGAAGGGGTATTTTGAATTTTCATGATTTTCAAATTTTGTTGAGCTATACCGGCAAACGGAAGTAAGCTAAACTGCCTGCTCCAGGGGGAAATGAAGACTAGGGTAGTAGAAGGGGGATTCATACTGAGAATGATGCAATTATGAAGCCGGAAACCGTTTTTTTTTTCCATTTTTCGGAACCGGGTTTTAATGCCCGGTTGGGCACTAATGTGTTAATTTTCATTTATTTCCCAACTATGATCATTTTTATCCCTGATATCAAGTTTCTTTTAATAATTATTAAAAATTCAAAAATCTTCCAAAAAATTTGAAAATCTTCTAAAAATGACTACCTCGGGGAAATAAATGGTTACCTCCGGGAAATAAATGAATATTTACATCCACTATTTAAGGGGTTGTTTATATGGGAATGTATATTTGAAAAACTCTAAATAAGAAAATTTTTAAAATCATACAAGGACTATTATTTTAATTAAAAACAAGGATGAAAACATTCATAAAAGCGAAGCTCTGAAACGATAGGACTAACGGACATTAACACTTGTATAGTGTCAGAACTCAATAATCAGAATAGAAATGTATAAAAGTCGAACAAAATAAAATTTTAAGTAAATCTGATGAAAAACTGCTTAAATACAGGTTATTGTCGTAGACATACTTACATTTTTAGGACTTAATTATAGAGGTGATTCGCTTATAACAATGTACTTTGTTGTCCTAGGAGTCAGTATTCCAAAAATCAGATCATTCGGATAATTTTATCACATAGAAATTTGATGCTAAAAAGTTAAAAATCAACATGTTTTAAATGAACGTACGGACTTTATGATAACGATTACAGAGTTGCTCGTACCTAACTCCTATAGGAATCATCATGCAAAGATTGAAATTGATAGGACAATTCTAACATGCCTAATTTAACGAAAAGAGCTATTCGTTACGTACGGATGGACCAACCCTAATGATAGAAAAGCTTCGCTTTTAAAAAGAATGGTAAAGTTTATTACACGAATGCAGAATATCGATGATTGACTGTCTGTCCCAGGGAGTTAGAAAACATTAGACTGAAAATATACTGGTACCCAAAGTTGTATCACCAATTTTTGTCAAAAAAATAAGTTCTTTTGTTAAGTCTTGAATGGTTGGTTCTAAACTATTAACTTTTCGATCAATAATTTTATTAAACAAAATTAGTATTTTTTTATCATTATTATGAACGTACATCAATTTGTCGTCCATTGTCTTATCAATGAATCAAGCTAATCCTTTTTTTAATGTATCAGGATAATTGTCTGTCTGTAGAAAACAAAAGATCTCGCTAACTGCTAGCAGACTAATTATTAAGATACTTTATCAATTGTTAAAAGCGAAGCTTTTCTATAATTAAGGTCGGTCCGTACGTCCTTGACGGATAGCTTTTTTCGTCTATTCTAAAATTTATTCGTCTAATCTAAAAGGATGAAACAATGGCCGATTAATTGACATGCATACAACCCCAAAGAAAATCCACAAAATTATCCCTTTTTTAGATTACTATTTGTGGTTGAAACGTTTGGACACTCAACTTAATGAACCAACCAAAATTCTCCAAAGTTGTTGAATAAACGAAAAAAAAACGATTTTATGAAGTTTTGGGGGCTAATTTTATAAACAGCCAAATGTCTCCTCCCTCCCTGGTATATTATACTGGTACCCAAAGTTTTTTTTTAAAGATTTCCGTTCATTGATTGTCTTAAGAATTTTGAGTACATTTTGAAATATTGATTGGTTGGTACAACTTAGACTACATTATTTAGCTATCCTATAATATAAAGTAGTGAGTTTTTTGTATGTAGCGAAGGATCTCGTCAACCGCTGAACCGATACGGTTCTCCTTTACAATGAAGCTTTATAGATCCAGGGAAGGATTTTAACTATTTTCAGGGAGAGTATATCAAACCTTCCAATGAATATGACCCCACTAGAATATTTTACTTTTTCTCTTTAAAACTCTAACCTTATACCTTAAGCGCTTTAGAGGCCTTTAGGGGGCATAGCCGCTATATAAAATAATGAGGTCATTTTGGAACACAGTAAAAGTGTTTGATTGATTATGACGTAACAAAAAAAAATTAGCCAATGAGAGGACATTATTGACCAATGGTAAAATTTATAGTGGCCTCTCATTGGCAAATTTTTTTGTTACGTCATAATCAGTCAGACACTTTTACTGTGTTCGTAATTTTGTCTTAAGATTTCAATAACTATTGAGTTCTCCATTTTAGGGAAGCCTCACATAGGTCCTTGTATGGTTTTAGTCTAAGCTTCATCTAGATTTATGTATTGGAATGGTTGCATAGCCCTAAATACTAGAGGCGTAGCCGCTAGTCTACATATGTTATAGAAAACCCAGCTTTTCACAAGCGAAAAATTGTTATTGGTGAATTTTACGCTTATTTATGAAAAATAAATCAATATAAAATGCGCCGATAATAAATCTTTAGAAACCTAGATGATTTATGAAATGTAAGCTGAACAAACGAGGTCATGTTTTATAACACTATAAAACACATGTACAAGGTTAAATATTAACATATCAATTTTGTAGTTTTAACCAGGGATCTAAAGTGATAAGACAATGGCTTATAAATTAATTTACATCCGCCATATGATAAACAAAATTACCCCTTCTGTAGATTATAATTAGTGGTTGAAACTTTTAGATACCCAATTTGATGAACATCAAACCCTTCAACAATAAAAGATATACCCTCAAAGTTTTTAATCAAACGAATAAGAAAACGTGGTTATATAACTTTAGGGACTAGCGTAATAAACATCCCAATTTCTCCTGCAACCCTGAGTTTTATCAAACATTAATTATCTGCAATAGAACAGCTGTATATATGAGTGTTTATGTTTGTCTAGTAAGATCTCGTAAACGATTTCAAGGACAACAAGGTAAACGAATCATCTCTATAATCAAGACACTCTACAAGTGTTAATGTCGTGTGTCCTACCTCTAAAAACAGAATTTTTCTTTTATGGATGTTATCATTCTTAATACTGTATGAAAGTTGCTTTATAAATCAGAATGTCTGTCTGTCTCTCAGCTAAGTTTGAGGGCTTCTATTCAGGATGAAATTCTGAAACTCTGTGTGAATATTCCCTATACAAATGTGCATTATCCCTTTGAATTGTCCTAATAATAAGTGAAATAATATTAAATTGAAAATGTCTTTTGTTTCTTTATTACTCCTTTTCTTTGAAAGTGCAAAAACCATTATTTTCTTCTTTTGTAAATGTATTTTAAACATTATTAACAAAGGGATATTAATTGGTGTTCTTTTGTGACAACGAATATTTTAATTTATGTAATTTTTCCAAAGGCGTAGCTATTCTGAAGACGATTGTGTGTCCGTTCGTTCATTAGCATAAAATAATCAAAGATACGATTGTTCTATTTCAGTGCGGCTGCAAAACCACTGGATTATAACTGGTTCTCAGTTATACTGAAAAATCATGTATTAAAGCCAGTTTTCCTTGAATATTAAAATAAAAATCATAACATTAAAACCAGTTTTGTTAGCCCAAAATCTGCAATTTAGGATTTAAGAAAATCTTTGCGTTTAAAAAAAAACTAGTGCAAAACTAAAATCTAATACTATCTATACAATTTTGTAAAAACAGCAATTAATGAGTTAGATAAGTCTTATTAATTAAACAACAAGATGCAAAAATAATAATACCATTTTAATTGCAAGGTTGTTACATAAATATTTCAGCTGACAACTGTTTAATTGTCTTTTCTCGTATTCATTCGAATCCGGTGGATAGGAACCGGCTCTTATCCATACGAAAAAAACCATGTCTAGCATCGTATTATACCCAGCTTTCTACGAATATAAAAAAATACAATCAAAAGATTAAAACCAGTTTTTTGGCCGGTGCCTTCGGCACCTCGGGGCTAAAAAAACTAGTTTAATCTTATAATTGTACATTCTATAACCGCGGAAAGCCGTTTATAATACGATGCGAGAAATAACTATTTTAGATTTCTAGCAGATGGACCCCTAGCATTTAGAGGCTCTGTATTCAAAGGGGCTAGATAAATACTTCCTAAGAATTAAATCTGAAAATCAAATAGCCTAAAACCATTACGGGACCTATGTGAAGCTTACCTAAAATAGAGAACCCAGTTTAGTATTTACTGAGATCTTAGGCTTCAGACAAAAAAAACCTTACTCCATTATATAATAGGATACATTTTAACAAACACTACAGTTATTTGTCGTATCGTATTATAGAAATTTTTCTACGGATGGTAAAATGGAAAATTGTCTATAATATAATATACATGATTTTTTTCAGTATGGCAAAGGACCGATTAGTAATAGATTTCAAAGTCTTACTGCTATAAAATAAGTCGACGTTACAATTTTTGTTTAGCAGTTTATTTTTAAATTTTTTTTTAAGGGGGAGGTTCAGATAGGGGCGATTTATCTTTGGTTAAATAATTAAAACCTTCCCTTGATCTATAAAAAGCTTCACTGTAAAAGGAAACTATAAAGTTAAACATATATACATCCTGCTACTTTTAGATCAGAATAAAGATCATGCGCATAGCCATAGTCTGACGTATTCATTCTTCAGAAACATTGTCTGTTTTTCAAACACCATGGAAGGGGACAATGGGCTGTTTATTACTCTAGTCCTCAAAGTTTTTCTTTTTTGTTGGCTTATCTATCTTGGGAACTTTTAATGAATTCTGATTGGTTGATATATTACGTTGAGTGTTTAAACGTTTCCACCAATAATTATATTCTACAGAAGAGTGAATTTTGTTTATCATCATTGGAGATGTACATCAATTTATCGATCATTGTCTTATCCCTTTAGATCTCTGATTGCTAACCATAATCAAAATATTTGGCATCGAAAACGAAGACATTTGTTTAACGTAAATGCAGATAAATGTTTGGGTTGTTTAGGGATTGTAGCTGCTCTATAATTTTAATATTAAGGGATCTAAAAGGATAAGACATTAGCCGATAAATTGATGTACATCTATGGTACATAAAATGAATTCTTCTTTATATTACAATTTAAATAAAAAAGTTTGTTCGTTTGTCCTTTCCTCAGATTTTAGAGCTTTGCTTTTATTAATGTTGTCATTCTTGTTTTGTATAAACTTGCAACCAGGGATCTAAAGGGATAAGACAATGGCCGCTAAATCAATATTCATCCTCAATTTCCATACATAAAATTACCCCTTCTGTAGATTACAAGAGTGGTGAAAACGTTTGGACACAGAATGAACCAATCAATCAAAAGTCAATAAAATTGTTAAGAAAATGTTATTATAAAACTTTGGGGACTAGGGTAATAAACAGCTCATTGTCCCCTATCTCTCTCATTCTTGTTTTGTATATGCACTTGCAACAAATAAATTTTAAAATATGCAGTACGACAAATCATTACTGTAGGATGGGGACATACAAAAGAAAACAAAAACGACACAATGTGCTGTTTGTTACACTAGTCCCCAAAGATTTATAGTAACGTTTTCTTATTCGTTGGCTAGCTTTTCAACTTTGGGGACTTTAGTAATTTTTTTAGGTTGATTCATTAAGTTGAATGTTAAAATGTTTCAACAACTAATTTTAATATACAGGTAGGATAATTTTGTGTATAATGATTGTGGATCAATTTTTCGGCCATTGTATTATACCTTTAGATCTCTGGAAAAAAAACTATAACAGTGTGGACAATAGCATATATTAATATATAAAAAGATGTATGAGTGTATGTTTCTTCCAAATTCAGGGAAAATTTTTCAAAGGAGCATTTTTGGTACAGGGCAGTTTTTAGGTTTTTTGGCAGGGTGTTAAGTACTGGCATGCACAGGATTTTTTCTTTAAGGGTCGAAAAAGGGGAAGGCACGCTTATAATGTCAAGTCAATCACATAAAAAAGAATAAGATCTGAATAAATTACCGGGGTAGGGGAGTATGGGGTACACCAAAGGCCCCCAACCTTTGAAAATAATGTCCCTAGAGGCAAAGATGCAATGCTGTAACTAGCAAGACTACATAAGTAAAAAATAAGAATTTCGAATTTCTTTTTATAGTCTTTTTTTATGTCTTTTAGCTTTAGTCTTCTGTAGATGGATAAACAGAATATGCAACCATTGATTAGTATTTTAATCTTTAGCAAGAATAATTATGTTTATTAATAGCGCAACAATAACAAGCTAACAACATTTGGATCATAATTTTAGTTTAATAAAGTATTTTTCAGTAGACCGTTTAGAAGGTAGATTTTATCATTTATAGTTTTTGCGTGCAGTGGGGGGTCTCCCGACCCCCCCCCCCCTTATAATTGAAATGGGGAAGGCAAGCCATCCCCCTTTCTCACTCCTTTTTCACTTTATTTTTTCTAAATTTTTTTTTCTTATATTACAAATCAAAAACATTATCACATATTTAATGAATAGTACAAACATATTGATCATTTTTTACGAATAGAAGAGGAAAAACGTCTTTTTTAGTGTATGTTACTGTGATCACTTGACAGAAACATACAAATTGTAGAGTTACTGTGCAATAAAATAATGTATAATAATGGGTTCCTTAAAATATTGACATTGCAAAATCACTTCAACTTTTTAAAGACCTGTTTCAATTATGGGGTTTTGATTTATGTATTTTATTCTCTTTAGGAATGATTAAATATTGGGAACATTAATGGATATTAAATATGTGGATATCTTGACAAGGTAAAGTTTGTCATCAACTTAGGTTGCTAATATAAGAATAATTTATTGGTCAGTTCATTCATCCGGTAAGAGGGGAGGGCATGGGGTTAAAGAGTGGATGAAAGTATCGTTATTTTAGCCAGCGCCAAGTATCAATTTATTGGATTACATGAAAATCTGGTGCAACATCCAAGTAATAATATATCGATTGGACAAAAGAATAACTGTTACATATTTTAAGTTAACAATGATGACAAAAAGAAAACTTTGTCTTTAAATACAACTTTTTAGAAAAATGCCTAATTTTGTCTATCTTTGTGCTAATATAGTAACTGTGATTTTCTGTAATCTAGAAAATCTATAAAATTTATAAATTTCATACCTTCTACATTTTTTCAAATGCTTTTAACCTCTATTGCTTAAATCTATTATGTTTTAACAAATCTTTATAGTCTATACTAACCTTAAAAACGATGACAGTCATACAGATGATCGAGTGAAACTTGTAGCTGTCTAAATTAACCATCCACTCCATCCCTAGTACTTGAAGAACTAACTGACCAATAAACGATGTCCACGTTAGCAACCTAAATTGATGAAATTTCCCCTGTCATAATATCCACGAATATTCTCATTCATTGGCGCATATGTACAACAAGGATGACAACATCCATAAAAGCGAAGCTCTGAAACGGTGGGACAAACGGACATTAACACTTGTTTAGTGTCAGAACTTAATAATCAGAATATAAATGTATAAGAGCAAAATTTTAAGTAAATTTGATGAAAAACTGCTTGATGTAGGATACTCTTTATTATAGACATACTTACATTTTTAGAGACTTGATTATAGAGTTGCTTCGCTTATAATATTGTACTTTGCTGTCCCAGGAATCAGTATACCAAAAATCAGATCAATCGGATAATTAGATCACCTAAAAAATTAGTTGTTAAAAAGTAAAAAATCAACATGTTTAAAATGGACGGACGGTTATTCTGATAATGATTATATAGTTGCTACGCTTTCTAAATCGTACCTAACTAGTACAGGAATCACTCTGCAAAGTTGAAATCGATAGGACAATTCTAACCTATTTAAATTAACGAAAAGAGCTATCTCTCTGTGACGGACGGACGGATGGACGGACGGACCGACCCTAATTATAGAAAAGCTTAGCTATTAAAAACGGAGCCTGAATTACCCTACCAAACCTAAAACACCCACCTATTCCGTTTGTTTGTTTAAATCATAGAATACCAACATAATCTACAAGAAGGGAGGAGTAATCTAACAAACAAAATTAACATATAGTTCCGACATTTAATTTTAGCTTTAAAAAGGTGAAGTGAGTGGAAGACGAAGAAAGTCCCTCCAAAAATCAGCATTTTACGTATTAAAAACGAGGGATTATCCATTTTTTAGGGGATTTTTTCCCCACTCCTCATCTTCTCATCCCTCATTTTTATGACGTCATTGAGGGACTTTCTTCATTTTTCTCAAAGGGTCATTTATCTTGTTAGAGTAAGATCCCAAAAATTATTATAAACCTTCCTTATACTTTTAATTAGTATTGCTGTAAAGCAATTTTGCGGTGAGATCTCTCGCTACAAAGTAGACATCCTGTAACTTGTAATTTGTCAGAGAATATCATTTTTATTATATGAAGATGGTTCCTTTCCGTGGGCATTGTTCACTGATGTTCAGTGCATGCTCAGAAGCTGCGCGTCAGCCGCCTGTAACCCTCAGGAAAATTAACCTTTCACAGTTTTTAAAAAATCAGCTGGAAGTCTAAACCTTACCCAAATATGGTAATTCCTATTTCAATAAATATTTTAATGCATCCAAACAGGTTTTAATTTAATGCTTAATCTCGGCTGAGGTTCGGCTGCTGATCCCTGGTATTGCCTGATTTATTGTAGATTGGCAAATATGAATTTAAGTAAGGTTAAAATATGCATTAATTAGGAACTTTTTATACACAGTTTTGGAGTAGACCTAATCAGGGATAGGGGTAAATATTCTGATAACAAGGATGACAACATCCATAAAAGCGAAGCTCTGAAACGGTAGGAAAACATACTTTATCACTTGTAGAGTGTCAGAATATAAATGTATAGAATTTTAAGTAAATTTGTTAAAAAACTTGAAAAAAAACGCTAAATCAGAATATTAAGGACCTACTTACATTTTTAAGACTTGTTTTTAGATATGCTACGCTTATAACAGTGTACATTGATGTCCTAGGAATCAGTATTACTGTACATCAATTTACAGTTCATTGTCTTATCACTTCAGATCCCTGATTAAAAGCATAGGTCATTAAAACAGGAATAGTGTAAAAGTAAAACTATAAACAGTCAAGGCAATCTATAAAGCTTCCTTAAAAATTAAAATATTTAGGCAAAGCTCGTTATGGTTTGTTTGACTCTAACTTTTGTATTATATGATACATAATTCTTTTCCAATTATAGTCAAGTTTTACAAATTAATTGTTATTATCATTATTCTTATCCTAAAGAACAGTACATTGATACAACATTGCTTTTTTAGACCTCTGCCAATTATTCTAAAATATTTATCTGTATATTTGTTGGACATTATAAAAGATTAAATTTATGTATTCTTTGACTTTTGTTTAATATCATCAAATTTTAGAGAATAATTTTTTTTTGGAAAATGTTAAGTAATCTTAAAATGATGAAATTTTGCAAAAATATAATCTCTTTTAATTATCATATAATTTTATCAAGTAACCAATCCTTTTCTTGCAATTTTTTATTCTAAGCAACACATTCATAAGGTCTGCATACAATCGCCTGAATAATCTAATTTCCAGTATCTAAACCGATTAAATATCTGCTGGATTAAAACTGGTTCTTAGCCATTCTGTAAAATCATGTATGACATAGTATTACAGACAATTTTCTACGGATATTAAAGTGAAAAATCATAAAACCAATACCAGTTTTGTTAGACCGGGCCTTCGGTTCTTCGGAGCTAATAAAACTGGTTTTCATCTACTAATTTTTTATTTTGATATCCGCGGAAAGCGTACTATAATACGATGCGATAAATAAATATTTCCTTGAGAGTTCCATAAAAATTAGTTCTAATTAAAAACTTATTCAACCCTACAGAAAATAATGTGGATTATTCCTCCTTTTTTGCAGCTATTCAATGCAGGGAGGGAAGGAACGTTGGGCTGTTTATTGCGCTATTCCCCAAGGTTGCATAATAATGTTTTCTTAATTAGTTGCTTCACAACTTTGGGGAATTTATTAATTTTTTTATTTGAATGATCATTGAGTTGAGTTCTCAAACGTTTCAACTTAATTGTAATCTACAGAAGGAGTAATTTGGTGTTTTATCATTGGGGATGTACATCAATTAATCGGCCATTGTCTTATCCCTTTAGATCCCTGATTCAACGTTGCTTCCTTTTTCATGATTGGTGTTAAGAATAAAGGTACTAAGAAAGAGAGGGAATGTCTGATTGAGCCAATAGGAGAATCGCATCGGAATTTACATTGGATCTCATTGGTTGAAATTATGTACACATTTTCCTACGAAGGCATGTTTTTTTTCATTTCATACATACATAAAAGTCAGCTGTTAACAGTATATTTTCTTAGTAGAAAGCTTTGCGGAATCAGAATTAATTGCCCAAAAATTTCGTTTACAATTTGAAAGCTTGAAACAAAGTTGGATTCTTAAAAAAAAAGTTAGGCTGGCAACTCGCTGGTGAGGCAAAATTATTTTTGTGCAAAATCCTCCAAAATCGAATAAAAAAATTTACAAAAATGAAATAAAATCTTAAGAGGGTTATTAACATATGATTTTGTTTAATTTTTGTAGATTTTTAATGTGCTTTTGGATGATTTTTCACAAAAATAATTTTGCCTCACTATCGAATAGCGAGTCTATCATTTTTTAAGAATCCACATCAGCTTGAGTCGAAAGTAAACAATACTTTTGTCTGCTAGGAATGTTCTCTCTTAGATTTGACGAAAAAAGGGTTCAGAATATTCTTCTACTCTTCTATTTCTATTGTGTTAAGCACATCCAAAATGTAAGAAAACTCTCCTCTTAACCCATCTCTCAATTTGACGAACACAGACGAATTTTATCACGATAGACAATTGTGAAGCTAGCTTATTCATGTTCTTTGTCATAGGGATAAGGGATAAGATGGGGGAATAATTGATGTGCACCCAAAGCACCACCTTCCAAAATTATTCATTATATTGACTAAAGTTATTGGTAAGTTTAAACGTTAAAGATTTGTTTAACTCAACCTAGATTAAAAAACAAGGATGACAACATCCAAAAGTAGCGAAGCTCAAAAATGAAGAATGGATATTGGGAAAAAATACTATAAAGCAGTGTCATACAATAAATATTTGTCTTGGTAAAGGAGAACCTGATTGGTTCAGCGGTTAGCAAGATCCTTCGCTACAAACAAACAGACAGACATTGTTCCACTTTGTATTATAGATATGAGATCAATAATAAAATAGGTATAGTGTCTTGTCTTACTTTACTGATATTTTTGAATTCCAGACGAAGGCTATACAATAAAAAATCTGGTAGCAAAAAATTATATTCCAACCCAAAGTGTCATTCATTAATTACTATTACTACTCTATAATTAACTTTTTCTGTCTGCACTCCGTCAGTAATGCTATGTGGGAAACGTGATTTTCTCGGCTCCCTTCATAGGTCCTGGGAAGGTTTATAAATATTTTCTTGGGGGGGGGGGGGGGGTTGACTGCTAGTGTATGATAAAGCAGCGGAATATATCAAACAAATTTACTAAGATGCAAATAACATTACAATTTTTGGTTCTTTGGGTTTCTAAGAGAAAGCTCAATTATTTACACATATCACTCATGATTTCTTTCACTTAGTTATTTGCCCAGTGTTGGTTCTTAGAGTTTTTATGCTGTGCATTCACTGAAAGCTTTCAACATAATTTGAACTGACATAATGATGTGAAATAATGGTTATGAATATCAATAGAAACATACATAGATTAACAGTGAAGGAGAAAACATTAGGCTCTTTATTACACTAGTCCCCAAAGTTTTTTAGTAAGGTTTTCTGTTTTGCTTAAAAACTTTGGGGACTTCTATTAAATTATAAATTTTTGATTTATTAAGTTGGGTATCCAAATGTTTCAACCACTAATTGTAATCTACAGAAGCATTGTTTTGTGTATTATCATTATTGAAATACATTAATTTATTTGTCATTGTCTAATTCCTTTAGATCCCTGTAGATTAAACAATCAATGATGACAGAGAAATTCTATTATGTTCTTCAAAGTGTTTAATTTAAAATTTCATGCATTTCAACAGGAATTAAAAACAGCTCTATAATTTATGTTTAACAACTGGTTAATACCCAAGAATCCAGGAGCTCCTCTGTATTTGAGGGGGCAGAGGCTAGAAACTAGCCTAAAACCATCACAATATTTGAAAATAAAATAGCCTAAAACCATAACAGGACCTATTTCAAGCTTAACTAAAATACAGCACTCAGGTGGAGGAAGCTAGTAAAAGTCCCTTGTAAAAAGGCGACAATTAAAAAACATTTGGTTAAATATCATCCCCATTGACATCATAATCCCTTATAATATGACATAATTTGGAACAGTTCAGCCACACTTTCACAGTTATCGAATCTCGACGACAAAGATTTTTTTATCCAATCTTGACAAGTGAGGTATTTTTGGAAAGAGGAATATATATAGAAAACGCCTATGAAAATTAGAAAATCCGCAGAAATCATATTTGCAAGTTATTTGCAAAAATCTGCAATGTTAATTTGCAAAATTAATTTCATGCCTTAAATGACTTATTTAAAAAGAAATCTTTTTATGAAATGTGTTTATCTATAAGTTTAGAACATACTTAAGGCAAAAAAAATTTCTTTAGTGTTACTTTTTTCACCTTATATATGAAAAAAGCAGTTTCTCACATTTTATGATAAAAAAAGGTATAGGAACAAAAAATATGTTTTTTCTTGATGTAAACACAATGATTAGCATAAAGACTATCATCCTAAATGTAAAAATCAGATATAAAATGCTTTTTAGAGCAAAAATAGTGCAAAAAGTAACCAAGACATTTTTGCAAAGTATGAAAATCTGAAGAAAATAGTTCTTTTTGATTTTGATATACATATCAGATAAATGTATATAAAATTAGTGATCAAAAACTATAAAACAAGTTATAACTTTTTCAACCCTATCATTTATTAAAATGCACTTTTAGGTTTACTTATTACCAAAGTAGCACATAAAAACTCTTTTTATTAAGTTATTAAACAAAATAAATTCAAATCAACAATTAGGCGTTTTTTATAATGCAATAGACCATTTTGTAGTTGGTTTTTGGCATTTATTTTGTTCAATTACATCATAAAAAGAGTTTTTATGCACTACTTCGGTAATTCTTAAACCTAAAAGTGCAATTTAATCAATGACAATGTTGAAAAAACTTATAACATGTTTTATAGTTTTTAATCACTAATTTTATATACATTTATCTGATATGTATATCAAAAGCAAAAAGAACTATTTTCTTCAGATTTTCATACTTTGCAAAAATGTCTTGGTTACTTTTTGCACTATATTAGCTCTAAAAAGGATTCTATATCTGATTTTTACATTTAGTATGATAGATTTTATGCCAATTATTGTGTTTGCATCAAGAAAAATCATATTTTTGGTTCCTATACCTTTTTTTATCATAAAATGTGAGAAACTGCTTTTTTCATATATAAAGTGAAAAAAGTAACACTAAAGAAACTTTTTTTGCTCTAACTATGTTCTAAACTTATAAATAAACACATTTCATAAAACGATTTTTTCTAAAAAAGTCATTTAAGGCATGATATTAATTTTGCAAATTAGCATTGCAGATTTTTGCAAATAACTTGCAAATATGATTTCTGCGGATTTTCTAATTTTCATAGGCGTTTTCTATATATATTCCTCTTTCCAAATATACCTCACTTGTCAAGATTGGATAAAAAAATCTTTGTCGTTGAGATTCCATAACTGTGCTTTGTAACATTTGTACAAGTTTATTTTAGGAACTTTTACAAGCTTCGTTTGAAGCTGCTCTATAATTGATAGTGTTTGTTTGTCTTTTATGAATGCAATCATATTTTCTCCCCTTTTATCCCTTTCATACTATTTTTTTGGGGAATACAAATTTATTTTATTTGTTGGAACACTATAAATGCATGTACTTGTACCCATAATTCATCATTCCTATTTAGTTACACACTTTCATATTAAATGAGTATAAATATTTCTATTTGAGAATTTGGTGCTTTCACTCATACTTATTTTGATCAATTTAATCCCCCCCCCACTCTCCAAACAAGCCCTTATTAATATCCTTAGGACACTAGGGACCTTTACCTAACAGGGCCCGATAACTTCTTTGTACTATCCCTGTAAGGATCTTAACTTATACTGAATCTAACCTAACCTAAAATAAGCATTAATAATAAAATTTTGTTAGTGGTCCATATGCAATATTAGGGAAACTGCCAAGAATTCGCTTTCACAAATGCTTTAATACCTATTGCAAATCCGAATGTAACGGACGTTTGAATTGTTGAAATATCTCAAGTTCTATAATTTGAATGTAACAGGTTGAAATCTCAGCTAAAATTGAATTTAAAAAAATGTACTAAATTATCACAAGTTAGGTGTTAAAAAATGAAATTAACAGTAGGAAGGAATGTCTTAGCTTACAACAGGAGCGATATCAATTTTGCCATTAAACTCATTATCTTTTCCAGAAATTTTAACAAAGGCAGCTTATATAGTTATGAAAAATTCTGTGTGCCTTATCATTCAGGGAGGGAGGAGACATTGGGCTGTTTTATACACCAGATTTATAATAACGTTTTCTTATTTGTTGGCTTAACAAATTTGGAGACTTTCATTGTATTTTGATTGGTTGGTTTATTATGTTAAGTGATCAAAAACTTCAACTACTAATATACAGAAGTTGTAAACTTGTGTATCATCATTGGGGATTTACACAAATTTATCGGCCCTTAAAATTCCTGCTTATAATTTCTACATACAAACCTTGATCTCACTCTCTCAACCACTCATTAAGAATTGTTCTGTATCTTTCATATATGAATCAATGTATTATTATTTGGATGTTGCACCAGATTTTCTTGTACTTTGATAAAGCGATGCTCACAGCTGGCTAAGATAACGTAACCCCCCCCCCCCCCATCCACCACCTTTGTCCTTTACCCCATCGAACTGACAACAAAAGAGGTCCATATTAGCAAGGTTATTTGACGACAAAAGTTCCCCTGTCAATATATCCACGTACATATATCCTATATCCATTCATATAAAGGATGCATCGATTTAACTTTTGGATTGATTTTATAATTTGAAGTTTAATTTGATATAAAGTGGCAGATAAATTTGATCTTTTTTAGGCCGGCTTTTTACATGACTGTTTTTTCGTCCGTAAATAACAAGTTTTCGGGAAAATTTGGGGGAAAATTGGACAACTTTAGACACATAGGGCGGAAAGTAGATCAACTGAAAATTGATTGCCTATTTCTTTCCTATTTTCCGAAGTTGTACAGCAGATAACCCAAATATTGCAAAACCTAATTTCAGATACTCTGGTCAAAGGGAAAAGCTATACAATTTATAAACGATTTATACATTCAAAATTTAAATTTTTTAAATTATAATATTTTTTTGGAAGTTTGAAGCTTTTTTTGCTAGTAGTAAATATTGAGATAGGACGAGGAAACTTTGTACACAATCGGAAACTCAAATTCAGCTGACCGTAAAGTAGGCAAATACCCAGGGATCTCAAGGGATAAGACAATTGCCGATAAATTGGTGTTCATTCCCAATCATGATACACAAATTACACATTTTTGGATTACAATTAGTGGTTGAAACCTTTGGACCAGGGGCGTCCAAGCTTTTTTTTTGGGGGGGGGTAAAAAATTTTAGGGGGGGGTAAAATGGCGCGCGAAGCGCGCCGAAATTTTTTTTTACCCCCCCAAAATTTTTACCCCTGGGGTAAAATTTGATTGGGGGGGGTAATTACCCCCCCTAAAGTCTGTTGGGGGGGGTAAATACTCCCCCCAAATCTGTTGGGGGGGGTAATTACCCCCCCCCAAACTAATTTACCCCGGGGGTAAAATTTTTGGGGGGGGTAATTTAATTATGTAAAAAAAGCACCTACCTAATCTATTAAGTTAATAAGTACTATCCTATAACATAAAGTAGTAAGTAAGGTTTATTTGACTATAGCTTCAGATTTCATTACTTTTAATACTGAGTTCTCCTTTTTAGGAAAGCTTCACATAGATCCCATGATGGTTCCACACTATTATAGGACAATCCTTTGAGTGGTTTTAGGCTATTTTTCTCCTCCCTTTTTACCCTTTAGAAAACACGATGCTAAGGGCGCCACTACTATTCAAATATATAGTAGTATCTCATTCTTTAGAACATAAAAATACAATAATTAACTCACTAACCAATGAACCAATATGATTATACTTTAAAGTGAAGCGTCTTATAGGTCCTGGTAAGTTTTATAACTAGTTTTGAGACACCCTGACATCCTCTCAAAAGAAATCGCCTATAGAAATTCTTTTTCATTATTTAATGAAATATTTAATTTAGTTAGGTATCTATTTTATGGAATCTTCAGTGCTTTACAATTACATCATAGATCCCCCCCCCACAAAAAAATTTTCAATAAAATTTTTTTTTAAGAACATTCAATTTGGGGGGGGTAAATACCCCCCCCAAAAATTTTTTTTTTAAAGAACATTTATTTTGGGGGGGGTAATTACCCCCCCCAAAATGGTTTGGGGGGGGGTAAATACCCCCCCCAAAATCGTTGGGGGTGCCTACGGCACCCCCAAGGTAGGGGTAATTTTTTTTTGGGGGGGGTATTGTTCAAAAAATTTTGGGGGTGCCTGAGGCACCCCCAAAATCGTTTGGGGGTGCCAAATGGCCCATTACCCCCCCCCTTGGACGCCTATGCTTTGGACAATCAACTCAACAATTTAAGTTTAATAAAAGTCCCCAAAGTTGTTCAACAAACGAATAACAAAACTTTATTATAAAACTTTTGGGACTAGTGTAATAAACAGCACAATATCCCCCCCCCCTCCCCACCATGAGCTACTATTAGATGGAAAGAAAAAAGCTTACTTAAGACCAACGCTTCCCTAAAAAGGATAACCCAATCTTGATCAATATCTTAACGAACAGACAGACGAACAGCCAATCCCTTTTCTTATAGTTTATGATCATTCATATTCAAATTTTGAAATTGATTTGTATAAATTTTCCGCATGATATTGATAATTAAGGGTATTTGTGCTAATGCATTCTATGCCGGGTTTAAAGTTTATTTTATCATAGAGTCACAGTAAAATTTTAACATATATGTCATATATTTGTTGTGTGATTTTCAATTTTAAATTAGTTTTAGAAACCGATTTGAATGAGTACCGACGATGCAATGAAAGGTGTTAATACGATGTAAATAAAGAAATATTTTTGATAATTATGTCCTTTGCCATTAAAGGCTATTGGCTTAAAACCATCTCATATAAAATACAAAGCTTCTTATATGATTTTTTACTTTACCAATATTAAGCAAATAAAAATTAATCTTATTGTTTTATTTTTAATTACAATATGAAGGATTGGATTTCAACACCCCCTCAAGAATTTGAATTTTAAAGTGTCTTCCCCTTTTTTACCTCATTAAGTCAAACACCCCACCTGTAAATAAGGTAAAATAGTATTGGCTAATTTAACCCACTTACCCCTGTCAGAAATTAATCATTAATATCTCATTTTCTTCATTATGACGTGAGGAGCTATATATCAGAAAAAAATGTCACGATTTTCAACAAATTATGCCTTAAAAACCAGTTTTCGAGTCAAATATGTATACAGTTGTATTATTGTTGGTATTTGTTTATCGCTATATAAATAATTTAACTGTTTTGTATGTGACCAAACACCAAGTATGCAATCAAAGGAAGAGAAGTAGGGATGATTATCTCGGTGTGCATACCAACATACAAATATTACTATTAGCACAGCTGCAATATTTGGGATTATTAATCGTCTGGGGAAGATAAATACCCGAAATGCCGGAAAGTGTCATGTGTGACGTCATTAAAACCAATCTCTTTTAGGGTTTCCCTTTCCGATTCTCCTCTCATCTTTTCTTTTTAGTCGTATTTTTATGACGTCACAAATTACACTTTCTTGCGCTTCTAACTACTCCTTTTGAAACAAGATTCCCTTAAAAGTACAGCCGATTCGGTCAATCTAAAAGCTAAAACTCTTTTTTTAAATCCTTACTTATTTATTATTAAGATTATTTTAAATAAATGCTAAATAACTTTAACGTTATATAAAGAAGTATCGCAAAAATACCAATTTAAATCTTATCATATAAAGAAGTAAGGAATTTTTTTAGCTGTAGCTTGGGACTTCGATAACAACTGAACTGATTGAGTTCTCCATTCTTTGGGAGCTTCATATAGGCCTCTAGATGGTTTTAGGCTATTTTCCTACTTTCTTTTTCCCTTAGATACAGAACTCCAAAATGCTAGAGGCGTAGATGTTAGTTCATTATAATTTTTGCAATACCGCATGCACACCGATTCTGTGGGTTTTATGAATTGTACTGAACCACCCATGCATTTGGCATGCAGAAGCCAGGCTTTAAACATTTATTTCTTCTTTTTCTTCTGTTATTGTATTACCTTGATTTATAATATTATTCGTCCATGGCACTTTAACGTCTTTTGTCGTATTCATTCGAATCTGGTGGATAGGAACCGGTTCTCATCCATACGAAAAAACTATGTCTAGCATCGTATTATAAACAGCTTTCCGCGGATATAGAATGTACAATTATAAGATTAAAACCAGTTTTTAAGCCCCGAGGTACTTTTCTTATCACAACACCCCCTGATTATTAGGTTGAATAACACCCATCAGACAACCAACTCTCTGATTGAACGTCCTTTGTCTGGAAGTCCTAACTGTGCATAATAATAAGTTGCACCTGTTTTTGGCCAAAGCATTCCTATTACTGTAACTATTAAAGTCGCGCATTTGAGATTCGGGTTAACCCACAGTTGCGTGTTCTTTAGAATACTTAATACTTCAATACCTAACTAACTCTCAATATTGTGCCCGCAAGAAAATAGACTTAAACCTGGATCAGGTTATATTTAAAAAGTATATAAATGGATCTAATCATAAGCAATTGAAATATAAAATCCTCATATAAAAGTAGCAGGATCTGTGTCTGTCTGTGTGTCCTTGAAAGGTTATTCTTCTCCTTTACATTGTAGCTTCTCATATAACCTTGGAAGGTTAACCATTAACCATTTTGGTGGAGGATACCACCAACTTAAAAAAGAAATCACTCCTAAAAAAGGACTAACTCCCCCCTAATCTTTTTACTTTTACTTTTTAAAACTTAAATTGAATGTGATCCTAGAGGCCTCTAGGGGCGTAGAAGCTTTAGAATTAAGAAAAGTAAATTATTTCATTATGCAATCAAAATAGAAATAAAATAAAATGATTTTAAAAACCCACCTTAAAAGAGATGGATGACTTAAATGATTTAATATTTCATTGGCTCTACATAATTCATAATTGAGCTACAAACAATATCATTCATAAAAGGGCGTACACAATAGGGATGTTTGTTTTATATCTATGATACAAAGTACAACGATGTTTGTCTGTCTGTCTGAAGCTCAAGATCTCAGTAACCCCTAAACCGATTGGGCTCTACTCTTCGGGGAATTTAGCTACTCCTTTTATGTAAAGTAGTAAGGTTCAATGAACTAATGAACCTATTGAGTTCTACATTTCTGTGAATCTTCATATAGGTCCCTGAGTGGTTTTAGGCTATTTAAGTTTTATTTTTCAGTCTTAGTATTTCAGCGTTTTTTTATTAGATTTTTATATGACCTTTAAAAATTTGCCCTTTAACTCACTTTGTCCGTTTGTCCTTTTGCCATTCTTGTTTGTCAATTAGGCGACTAAGTGAGGTATATCATTTTCATTTATCGGACTTAATTATAAATGTTTTCTATTTTCAGAAATGCTAGAAAAGCCCTAATATTAAAATGAGAGAATCCGAAGGTTATCAGCAACAGCAAGTTAAACTAAGGTATCATTCATCAGGGATCTAAAGGATAAGACAACGGCCGATAGATTGATGTACATCTTCAAGGATGATAAACAAAATTACCCTTTTTATAGATTACAATTAGTGGTTTAAAAGTTTAGACACTCACTAACCAATCAAAATTTAATAAAAAGTCTACAAAGTTGTTAAGCCAACGAATAAGAAAACGTTACTATAAATTATAAAACTTTGGGGACTAGTGTACAACGTCTTAATAATAATATATATATATTTTAGGAATAAGCTTGACAGGAAGGGTGGACGAGAAAGTAGGAAAAGGCCAACAAGGTGAATATTAGGGCTAAGCAGCCGCGCGTCAGCCGTCTGTAAGCCTATGGGAAATAGCCCTATTAAATTTTTAAAAATCATATGGAAGTTTTAACCTGGCCCAAATATGGCAATCAAGAACCCAGTAAAAGTGTCAGACTGATTATGACGTAAAAAAAATAATTTGTCAATGAGAGGCCACTATAAATTTTACCATCAGTCAATAATGGCCTCTCATTGGCTATTTTTTTTACGTCATAATCAGTCCGACACTATTTCTGGGTTCGGCAATCAAACTTAAAAAAAAATGGTTTAAATTTGAGGCTTAGGCGCGGCTGACTTGCCCTGTTGAATAATATTATTTATTTTATTATTATTTTTAGTGTTGAGGCTATCCTATTAATCGCTTTGTCTGTCAGTCTGTAATGCTTTGGAAGAAATGTGATTTTTTCTAAGCTGAAAATTGAAAATTTATTTTATAACTCATGTTGTTCTTTTGACCATACAACTTCGCAACTTATGGTTCTTTTCATCCTTATTAAAGTCTAATCTAACCTAAAGATAATTTTAAATGTTTTTCTAAAATCATTCATAAATAGCTGAGAAAATTACCTGATTTTAATCAACATTATTTTTTTGGTATTCAAATTACCAATATAATAATTTTTTGGAATAAAAGATTTTAATCTAGTTATCATATATTTGTTATAGTTATTGTGTGGAGAGTTCAGATTATACTATTCTAAAGCCAAGACCTCAAAGGTAAAGTAAACCCACGAAAATATATTCATTTATTTTTATCTACTTCATTGGCCATTTAGGACATTATTAAGAAAGGTAAGGGGGTTGGGGAAAATGGTAGACCCATCACGAACACAGTAATAGTGTCTGACTGATTATGACGTAACAAAAAAAATTTAGCCAATGAGAGGCCGTTATTGACCAATGGTAAAATTTATAGTGGCCTCTCATTGGCTAATTTTTTTTGTTACGTCATAATCAGTCAGACACTATTACTGTGTTCACCCATCACTTAATTCTAATTTTCAAAAGAAATTTTTGTTTATGGGGGGGGGTGATTATTTTATTTATATTAGGAGGGTATAGTTACCCTCCCATTATATAATTAAAACCTTCCCTATGAGAAGCTACACTGTAAAGGAAAATTGCAAAGGTTTAGCGGTTTTAGAGATCCTTCGATACATTCAGTCTCATAGACAGACAGACACAGATCCTGTTACTTTTACTAGGATCTAAAGGGATAAGACAAGGGCCGATAAATTGATGTATATCCCCAAAAATGATACACAAAATTACCTCTTCTGTAGTTTATAATTAGTGGTTTAAACGATTGAACACTGAATTAATGAATCAACCAATCAAAGTTCACTAAGTTCCAACAAATAAGTAAACGTGATTATAAAACATTAGGGTAGGGGGGGACTAGTGTAATCAGCTCATTGTCCCCTCTCTCTTTTATGTTAGGCAGGCCTAGCTATTCTATCAATTATACAAAAATCACGAAACCTTTTGAAGTTGAGGGTATATCTTGTTTTTATGTAACTAAAGAGGGGTGGGTAAGAAGGGGAGGAAAAGGGATAGGTGGTTGCGGGGAAATTTTCCTTTAGAATTGTTTGTCAGAATCACATTCCCTTTTCCCTGATGTAGAGATTAGGTTTTGAGTATAAAAGAACCCTATTGTTTTAGTTTCATAGAAACTGGTGAGCAGGATGAAAGGTATACAAACCAGAATAATCAAAATCAAAACAGCAGAAGAAAATCCCAGGCTTCAGATAAGGTAAGCTGATGTTTTTTATATTGCCTATAAAATAAGACGCGTTACTGGCCTACCATTGGTCGAGTATAACCTACACTGACCTGCTCTTTGTAATTTAGTCTGTTTATTGGCCTATCATTGGTCATTTGCATTGTATGGCGTCATTTTTTAAATCTTTGGTTTTCTTTTTTCCCTTGACATCACAACATCAACTTTTAATGCTTAAAATTTTTAAAACTTGTTCTTTATTATTTTTCATACTAGTTATTCGTGTCACTGTGCTTGTCTTAAATATGTTAATAAAGATCTCTCTAATGTCGCCTTGAGGAAAAGCTTAAAATAGCTGCCAAAATAACTTACTTAACAAAATTTAAACTTTTAACATATTTACATTTAGGAACTAGGGAAAATGTTGATTTTATCCCACTAATGGCTTCGCACTTATCATCTAGCCTCCAGGGATGGGAGGGGACTCGGGAGGGCAATAAAATATAATAAACCCAACCTAACAATTTAATATAAAAATCGAATTGCTTCCATAAAATGGAGAACCAATATCGTCGCAGCGGTTAGCAAGATTTTAACGGACAAAACAAAAGCAATACTTCTTTATATAATAGGATTTAAACACTACTTAATACATTACTTCATAAATGTCTTAAAAACAAATGGATGCAAAAATCAAAGGGGAAAATTTCATTCTGGAAAATCTATTTTCACCCATTACTTTCAGGCCATTAAAATAGCCTAATTTAAAAAAAAATATATCACTAATCGTAAAACACAACAGTTTTTTCTCTTTAGATAAAGAAATATTGAGAACAGATATATAACAAATAAAAATAAATTTTTTTTTTCTTGATAGGTTGAGCCGATTTTGAGTGGAGAAGTGTGGCACCAAACTTCAGGTTATTATCTTTATATTTGTTACTAGAGCGAGGATCCGCCCCTAGAGGTCCCTAGGGACACTTAAGATGAGGGTATAGGTGGGGGGGAGTCTACCTCTTATTTTTTTGATAACTAGCAACTTCGCCCCTAGCCTCTTTGCCCCATAAGGTAATTCAAAAATAAATAAAAAATAAATAAAAAAATAATAATTCTAAAAAATTACTACTGTTGCTGCTTGTAGTTTAATGTGTTCCCCAGAAAACATTTTTTATGTCCCACCCCCTCCAAGAAAATAACTTAAAACTACCACAGGACCAATAGGTATATACCCTGAAGAGTAGAATCCGATCGGTTCAGTGGTTACCGAAATCTTAAGGGACAGACGGACGGACGGACAGACAGACATCGTTCTACTTTGTATTATAGATAAATTATGCCTGCCTATGCGTCTGAACCGCTAAAAATATGGTTCTCTTTTTAAACTTAGCTTCTCTTAGTTCGTTGGAAGGTTGATAACTATTTTGAGGGAGGGTACAACCACCATCCCATGAGAAATAGTCCATAGAAGAAAAAAATCCTCTTTGAAGAAATAGGTTGCGTGATTTTTAATATATATATGTTTTTTATGCTTAGGTTTTCTGGCAAAGTGGAAAGAAAGATTCCTAATTCTAACACAGAACTACCTCTTCTGTTATAAACTATTTCTAAATCAGGTAATTTTAATATTTATAAATTTAAATTGTTCATAAATTATTTGGTTATTTTTCTTCCGTTTGTTTGATTATTAGCAGTTCAGGTTTATTTAAGTTATATTTGTTACTTGATAGACCCGCTGGGTTAGGGTACAGTAATTATAGGCCTTGCAAGGGTTGGGCATAGGAAAAAACTACCTATGTCTTTTTTTAAATTTATTTTAAAGATAAGGTTGGTATTAGTTCTCGACAGGTTCTTTGTGTGAAAGCTCTACTTAATTGTATTAGATAGCCTATAAATAATCCTATATTCTAAAGTATCTGGGTGTATGTCCATCTTTCTGCACAGTTATATCTCGGAAACTGTTTGCCTGATTGTTGCATAACCATCAATGTAGCTTAGTTTTGTTCAATAAATTTGTTTTGGAGTAATATACCCCCCAAAAAATGTTTTTCTGACTATCTCTCTTGAGTTTGGGATTCTAGCCCTTTATGAATTTTACGTTTCTTAAAAAATATGTTTATTGTAAAATTATCTTTTTTAGCCTGGTGATTTACTATGGAAAATTGATCTTTTTAACATCAGGTAAGTAACTTTGGTTTTTGAAGTAATAAAAGATAAGACTTTCCTATTTTAAAAAGTTGGCCGCAAAATGAACCAATAACATTCCTACTTTGTCCAAATACACTGGTATACTGACAATACACTGGTATACTGACAATGCACTGGTATACTGACAAAAAGACACATGACTGGTTTAATTTAATGGCAAAAAAATGGAACTTTACGCTTTGTATCGTTATATAAGCCATCTGGAAGAAATATTTTACTAAGATATGCAAGAATCTTTCACAAAATCTATCCACGTATTCTATATCCTTACCCGTATTAATAAATTGTTCTTCAATGGAATGCCTATCATAATGAATAACAATTTCATCGAATAGGGAAGTGAGATGTGTAGAGAGAAGGGGAAGCTTGGTTCTTCTTCTTGAGGGAGAGGGCATTGGCAGGTAAGAAAATGTAAGCAGATACGGAAAGTTGCATGTGGAACTTTATAGAAATACGTCTAAAAAGGAAAGATAAGAGGAGAAGTGGGAAAGGAAACCCCTAAAAAAGAGAGTGATTTAGATGCATTTTTATGACGTCACACACGACACTTTCCGTATCTCCAAAAGTAACCATTACGTTGAATCCTTATGTAAAAGGAACATGATCTGTGTCTGTCTGTCTGTACTGAAGGATTTGGTTCTCCTCTTAACATAGATAAGCTATTTCTATAATTATGTATTTTAGAGATCTCTAAGGGCGTATCCAATAGCATAAACTTAAACAAGGATGCTAAAATCCATGGAAGCGAAGTATACAGTAGGTCAAATACAAATTTTTACTTTAAAAGCGGCAGAATTTTATCTATAATTTTTAACTAAAGTAGGACAAAAATCGGCTTCTAAATTGCTTTATTTTTAAGACTTGATTATGGAGATGCTTTTGTTTTATAACATTACCATATCTTCCTAAGAATCACCATTCAAAATATTAAGATAACCAGAATAGCTAAACTGCTTAACATCTGTCTATCTAAAATAGCAGCGAAGAAAATCACAATTGCTCAATATAGGATATATAAGTTGGAAAGAATTTTAATGTTAGAGGGAGATTTGAAATCTGCATCAAATTTTAATGATTTTTTATAAAATTCGTTTTTTGTATAATTCTCTATCTAAAAGCGGAAACACAATTTAAGTTAATTAATTTTGACATCTGTGATTGGTGGATTGAAAATTATCTGCGCTCTGATTGGAGAAGCTTAAGTGTAGCACATCATTCAACCAATTAGAGCGCAGGTAGTTTCCAATCCACCTATCCTATTGGTCAAAATTTATTTACTTAAAATGTATTTCCGCTTTTTTTAGAATTTTACAAAAAACTAATTTTATAAAAAATCCTTAAAATTCGATGCAGATTTTAAATCTCCCTCTAACTTTAAAATTCCTTCCAACTTATATATCTTAATATACATCCAATGTCCAATATCGCATTGGGCAGGGAAGGGTATAAATTAATCAATCAATGACTTAATCATTTTTATAGGTAATCACACAAAGTTGTCTTACTTATCTTTTGAAACTTTTTCTTTTGAAAACAAAACAAATAAAAAATGGAATGTCCAATTCAACACCCCCCCCCCCCCCCGTCAAGTGCCCCTAGAGTCTACTAGGGCCGAAACTGCTAGTGTTAAATAAACCAAATATATTGATATATTTTTTTTTAAAGGAACTACTTTCGAAGAACAGAGGGCATGAATTCGTGGTCAAAACTAATCAAGGTATGTCAAAACTTTTATTTTAGTGCTTTTTTAAAGGAAGTGAAGCTACTCTGTAATTTAAAATGTCCGTCAGTCTGTATGTGTGAAACGTTTTAGCATTTTAGGGGAAACGTGATTTTCTCGGCTCTTTTTAAAGATTGATGGCTGAAACTTCTTGTCAACATTACCATCAATATCGTGCATAATTAAAATATTAAATATCCATGGCTGTTGGACAGGTTTTGGGCAGGTTTTTTAGCTACTTAGTTTTTTTTTGTAAAGAGAAGGATGTATAAAGTATGGATACATTGTTACTATATTTCTATATGTAAATATTATTCTAAGTAATACTACTCTATAATTTATATTTAGAATCAAGTATTAAAGTGTAAAGAGAAGGATGTATAAAGTATGGATACATTGTTACTATATTTCTATATGTAAATATTATTCTAAGTAATACTACTCTATAATTTATATTTAGAATCAAGTATTAAAGTGTAAAGAGAAGGATGTATAAAGTATGGATACATTGTTCCTATATTTCTATATGTAAATATTATTCTTTCTAAGTAATACTACTCTATATATAGTTTATATTTAGAATCAAGTATTAAAGTATAAAGAGAAGGATGTATAAAGTATGGATACATTGTTCCTATATTTCTATATGTAAATATTATTCTTTCTAAGTAATACTACTCTATATATAGTTTATATTTAGAATCAAGTATTAAAGTATAAAGAGAAGGATGTATAAAGTATGGATACATTGTTCCTATATTTCTATATGTAAATATTATTCTAAGTAATACTACTCTATAGTTTATATTTAGAATCAAGTATTAAAGTGTAAAGAGAAGGATGTATAAAGTATGGATACATTGTTACTATATCTCTAATGTAGGTATTATTTTAAGTAATACTACTCTATAGTTTATATTTAGAATCAAGTATTAAAGTGTAAAGAGAAGGATGTACAAAGTATGGGAACCACTGAACAATTCTGGGACAGGAGACCCACAAATGCTAGGTAAATTTTCATTTTCTGCAAATCCTATTATATAAAGCAGTAAAGATTTAAATTACTACTAAACTGATTGAGTTCTTTTTTCTACATAGGTTCTTGAATGGTTGCAGGATATTTTTTTTTATATATTTTAACCTTAGGATCTTTATAGATGTAAAGTATTAAACAATGTATCATTTGAATTCACAGTCTTAAAACAATGAAAAGGGTTTGAAGGAATTCACTGGTGCTTTAACACAAAGTGCTTTATTGCACTACTCGTTTTTTTTTTAATTGAAAAAACAAATGAGGAGTGTGTTTTAGTACAGAGTTAAAGTGGGGAACGCAGAGGGAGAGGGGACAATGGGCTGTTTATTACTCTAGTACCCAAAGTTTTATAATAACGTTTTCTTATTCGTTAGCTTGATAACTTTGGGGACTCTAGTGAATTTTTATTGCTTGCCTCATTAAGTCGAGTGTTCAAACATTTCAACTATTAATTTTAATCTACAAAAGTGGTACTTTTGTGTATCATCATTTGGGATGTAAATCAATTTATCGGCCTTAGCTTATCCCTTTAGATCACTTTTTTATTTTGCTCTTTATAAAAACAAGAAGAACGTATCTGCATAATTTTGATTGCTTTACATTACAAGACGACATTTGTATTAGGTGTGAATTAGAGACAGACCATTGGCTGATCTCAAGGCTAAGTCCACATTATAGATACAGGTATAGTAGTATTTTAATATCCGCGGAAAGCTATCTACAAAACGTTGCAATAAAAAACTATTATGGCATCGTGATACAGATAATGTCGATAAAGAAAGCTTTCTGCGAATAGTAAAACTAAAAAATACCAATTGGTTGATCTTAAGGCTAAGTCCTCATTAAAGATACAGGTATAGTTATTTACTTGGTTCTTTGCCATAAACCAAAAGCATGTATAGCATTGAATTACAGACAAAAAAATAATAAAATTGCTACCAGTTTTGTTCGCCCGGGCCATACCCTCTTCATCAAGTATCCCTCGATAGTATCTAGTGGTGTAGCCGCTAGTAAAGCATTTGAGTAATTTATACTATTTCTAATTATTAAGGCTAAAGAAGGATCTAAAATCTGATGATTATGATAATCCATCTGATCTGCTCACTCAACCATCTATTTACAGGAGTAACAGGTGAGATTTTAAAGATTATTTACTAAATACAGGGCTCTATTAGTATGTTTTATTTACATGGAATATACCGTAATCTTCAGTGTTTTTTGGTAATAAAATGTGAGAAGACTTCCCCCAATCTTTCAGAGCCAGAAAAAGCAAAGTTTTGCAAAACGTGTTTTGGTGGAATAGTTATTTCTCGCATCGTATTATAAACAGCTTTCCGCGGATATAGAATGTACAATTATAAGATTAAAACCAGTTTTTTTTTAGCCCCGAGGTGCCAAAGGCGCGGGATAAAATAACTGGTTTTAATCTTATGATTGTACATTTTTATATTCATAGAAAGCTGAATATAATACGATGCTAGACATAGTTTTTTTTTTCGTAAGGATGAGGACCGGTTCCTATCCACCGGATTCGAATAAATACGAGAATATTTATTAAAGATCCTTGCAAATAACCCCTTCCTTTATTCAAGTTAACCCTTGATTTGATCATCAGTCGGACTCCTATCTGGTTCTTTAATATCATAAACCCATTACCCACCCCTCCGCATGATCTGAGCTTCCGATAAAGTTAGAATTTTTGTGCGGTGTACCTATTTTACTTCATAAAGAATTCCCGATTATGACAGAGTCAAAGTCATATTTTGCTTTCTTCCCCTCTTAATTCATCAACATTTGTTTTAGGGTCCTTCTTTCTTAAAACTTAAAATAGCTATTTTTTCTATCTTTTTTTTAGTTAGAAAAAAAAATAAAATTATGAAATGCGACAGGGAGTGGCCAATGACAGTTAACTTTTCCAGGGATAAAAAATAGCCGACAAACGTATGTACAACCCCAATGATGATGCACAAAATTTCCCTTTCTGTAGTTTACATTATTGGTTTAAACGTTTGGACACTCAACCTAATGAACATAAGTTGTTGAGCCAACAAATAAGAAATCTTTATTATAAAACTTTATAGGGGATATTTGTAATAAACATCCCAATGTCCCCTCCTTCCCTAACTTTTACTCTCCCCCTAATTTGTAACAAAATTATCATAAATCTTATAACAACAGACATTTGATTTATGATTTAATTTGTTTCAGGAAAGAGTTTGAACTTCCAGCACATCTAACTAACAACAACAACAGTAGAATCTACAGCAGTGTTCACTATAACAACAACAACAACAACAACACTACAGCTGCCAACAACATTGAGACAAAGGTTGTGGAATCAACAGCTCCAACTCAACAGCCACAGTCCAGAATGAGATATAAAGATCAGGAATAAAGATTAAGTTTATTTTTTGCAAAGCTCAGCAATTTAAAACAAATATAAATTAAAATATTCACCTCCTTCTTCCTCTAATCTTTTATACGGAAGGGGTTTATTTTTTCCTAAATTCTGTTTCCTGTTGGGGGGGACTAACCCTAAGCGCCCTAACCTTACCAAACTAACTTATGCCCAATATAACCTAACCTAAACTGAATGACCTTATCTAATAAACAAAAAAATTTTAAACCATTTCGAAATGATTGTTGGGTGGGGGTTTCTGTGATCGACTAGGCAGATTGCTGGAAATCGCTAAAACATAATATTAATCTTTGTTTTTTTAAAGAAGAATCAAAACAAAATCCTGCGTCAAGAGTTGGATGAAAAAATCCGCCAGATAAAAAAATCTTTGGAGGATTTGGGGCTCAACGCTCAGGCATAGAATAAATAATTAATAGAAAATAATTATACCCCTTCTTTAAAGTAGGTAGATGTATGTTTGTGTTTGTCCAGAAAGATCTAAGAAAAGGCTAGACTAGTTGACTTTCTAAAACAGCGATGGCAACATCCATAAAAGCAACGCTTGACAAAAAAATTAAAAAGGTATATAATATGCAACATTATTTAAACCTATTTAAAAAATATATTCCAAAATTTCTTGTATAAAGGAACATAAATATGAACGTACTTAAATTTTAGAAAAGAGATTGTTTTATGAATCAATAGTTTCACAATCAAGTAATATATAATATTTATATTATATAAAATATATATATTCTTTTTATAAGCCAAAATTAAAATTTGTCATCCTTTTTAAAATGGATATACAGATAGAAATGATTATAGAACTGCTTTGCCTTTTAAATTGTTCCTATCCGTTACGAACGTACGAACCGACTCTAATTATAGAAAAGCCCTGCTCTTAGAACCATAAAAAAGGTTTTTTTTGTTTAATTTCTATTTGATTTTATTCTATGTAACTCAGGTTACAATATCAAGCCCACAAGTTATCTCCGATAATGAACAGGTTATTTATTATTACTGAATAACATTTTATTGTATTTGAAACTTTCTACCCGAACTATATTTTGTTTTTACTTTTTTATCAGGGATCTAAAGGGATAAGACAATGGCCGATAAATCAATTTAAGTCCTCATTAACCCTTCTGTAGATTACAATTATTGGTTGGAACGTTTCGACACTCTACTCAGTGAACCTACCAATAAAAATTTACCAAAGGCCCCAAAGTTGTAAAGGAAATGAATAGAAAACGTTATTATAAAACTTTGGGGACTATATACAGCTAGTGTCCCCTTCCTCCTTGGAATATGGACTACTTTACAGGGAAAGTTTAATGAAAGAAAAATAATAATCTAGTTACCTATATTTTTTCAGGATTCTGGATTAGAATCACAAGAATGTAGCTTTGAGGAGACCAAACCCCAAGTATTTTTACTAGCGAAGCTACTATTTAATTACAAATGTCCGTACGTCCGTCCGTAAGGGCCGAAGTTAGGGAAATGTGGTTTTCTCGGCTCCTATCTAAATTAGAAGGCTGAAACTTCTTCTGGACATTCCCATTATTATGGAGCATAAATATCAAAGAAACATCCATGGCGGTCTTGGCGTTTTGGTTACATCTATATTTTCACATTTTTCTTAATCTTTAGATGTTGTCATCCTTGTTTTTATATAAAACATCAGATTATATCCTTTATACTACAGTGGTAAGTCAAATCACAATGCTTGTAAGCAAGTTTTAGGAAATTTCAAGAGGTGATTTATATAGATAAAGTCTCCAAGAGAAAATCTCAAATTTTTTTTTTTTTTTATTCTGATAATCTCGATTCTGTTATTTTTTTTGTTGGTTAAGCAAACTTAACTTCCAAGTCAGGGCTCAATGGCTTCAATATGTAGTTTAATTATACTAATTTCAATAATTTTTTAAACTTTAACTTCTTGTAGGTAAAATCTCCGTTGTTTAAAACAAGAGTATCAAGATTGAGAGAGAATAATGAAAGTAAGATAATTTTTTGATAAAAACTTTTGCTGTAAAATAAAGGGCTCGTCAGCCGCGCATACAAGCGGCTCTCAATTTGAGATTAATGCGCGGCTACGGAGCCCTGGTAAAAAGTAAACAGTTCAGTGTTTGAGTAATGTGAATATTATCGGTTAAATTAGATATTCGTCATACATACATGTATAAGTATGGATGTACTACAACCTAGACGACTATCTAGCCTAAGTGGTTGGAACCCTTTTTTTGTCTGCTAGCAAATTGATTTTTCCTTTTGGAAGTAGGCACAGGGTCCATGGGGTGGGGACATACAGTTATTTAACCCCTTCCCTCTCTTTGTTCTTCCTTAATTAATATACATACAAAAACATTGGCATATTTAAAGATGTTTTTCAAACCTGTCAATAAACAAAAAAGATATAGGCTAATGATCGTTCAGTTTTATTCAAACAAACGTCATCAACACAAATGACCAATGGCAGGCCAGTATACTGTTTAATTGTCCAATGGTAGGCTAGTATCATGTGATTTTTATATGCACTATAAAAAGCTTTCAGTTTTGTCTACTTAAATTACAAAAAGTAATGAAAGTAAGACGACATCTAACATTGTAGGTAGATCCAACTATATTCACAACTCTCCTGGTAAGAGAGGCGGCATGAAGACTGCTTTCAGTATGGATTCGATTTACCAGGTTAATATTATTACATACAAGGATGATATCAACCATAACTGATATAACAATTCTTGAATAGTTAATCATCGCATCGTATTATAGACGGCTTTCCGCGGATATAGAATGTACAATTATAAGATTAAAACTAGTTTTTTAAGCCCCGAGGTGCAGAAGGCACCAGCTAAAAAACTGGTTTTAATTTTATGATTGTACATTTTTATATTCGTAGAAAGCTGGATATAATTCGATGATAGACATAGTTGTTTCGTATGGATGAGAACCGGTTCCTATCCACCGGATTCGAATGAATACGAGAAAACAATTTACTAAATAAGTAAGAAAATGCATATATTTAGTTGGACAAATATAAGGCCCATTGGTCTTCAGAATATTTACAATCTTAAAATCAGCATAATAAGATAAAAATTGGTGGAATTTTCAGTTTTACAAGAGCTTAATAGTCTTAGGAATCTGCACAAAAATAGCAAACATCTATCTTAAAGAGAAAATCCAGTTTTTGCAAGAGCTACAAACAATTATAACACATTGAATTAAGGTAAGCAGCTATAATAAATAAAATTACTGCTTAATAATAAATATTATAAGATCTATTTTTGTTAGGGACCAACATTGAATCAGTCATCAAGCATGGATAATCTGTTGGTTTCTGCAGATTTAGACAAGGTATAGATAGATAGATAGATAGATGGACAGATAGATAGATAGCAAGCTGCCAGACTCCGGTATCCGGATAGTTTCAATATCCAGTATCCGGATAGTTTCAATGTCCGGTATACGGATAGTTTCAATATCCGGTATCCGGCCGGATATTGAAAATGGCCGGTTATCCGGTCCAACCCTACTAACAATATTACATAGATAAAGAATGACTAGTAAAAGATATAAAAACAAGGATGACAACATCCATAAAAGCGAAGCTCGGAAACGATATGACAGACGAACATTAACTATTGTTGAGTGTCAGAACTGAATATACAAAATATGAAAATATAAGGTTTGACAAAATTATACGTAAATTTGTTGCAAAACTTATTAAATGCAGAATTCTGTTTAAGGACATACTGACATTTTAATGCTTGATTATAGAGATGCTTCGCTCATAACATTGTACCTTATTGTTATAGGAATCAGTAATCAAAAAATCAGATCAATCGGATGATTTTATCACATACATAAAAAATTGTTATTAAAAAAGTAAAAGAAATCAACATGTTTAAAATGGACGTACGGACATTATGGTAACGATTAAAGAGTTGCTACGCTTTCTAACTCGTACCTAACTACTACAGGAATCACCATGCAAAATTTAAAATCGATAGGACAATTCTAACATGCCTAAATTAACGAATAAAAGGTAACTATCTCGGACGGACGGACGTACGGACGGACGGACGGACCGACCCTAATTATAGAAAAGCATCGCTTTTAAAAGTAATGTAATTAGGTAGAAAATGAAAGCTTTTTTCAGTATGGTTTTGATACCGAATGACATCCGTTGAATTATTAATGGTACTCCCCATACTGAAATATCATATATAGCATCGTATAAAAGACGATTTTCCACAAATATTAAAATAACAATAATAAAATATATACCAGTTTTCTTAGCCCGGGGCTAATACAAATGGTTTTAATCTTATAAGTGTACATTTTTATATTCGTGGAAAGCTGTTTATAATACGATTCGATAGATAACTATTTCTAATTTTAGGTATCTCTATCTGATCTGGAACAGACTATGGGTAACAGAATATATGCCCAGGTACATCTTTTATTTTCACCAGTGCATTAAAGTAAAAAAAGAGGGGGCACGAGCTATAGGTAACGAAACCCACAGGATTGGGACTCTGTGTCGACTTTCCATTGTTTTTTTTAAATATCAGCCAATAGCGTCAGAAATATAATTATACATTTATTAGCAGTGTAGTAGTTTTTTTTTATTTCACCCAAGATGTATTTCATTAAAGCATTCCTATTAGAAATCCAAACATTTAAATTACATATTTTTTTGTACATTTTAATACAACTTTTTCTAAATATTTTTAACACTATAGAAATACCCATACTTACACTCAATATGTACTCAAATCGACCTGGAATTCAAATGAATTAAAGTTTTATAAGCTTATTATTAAAAAAATATATCAATTTCGTTTTTTAAGCTTGAGATGAAAGAAGATGAAATGCAGGTAAATTATTTATTTGAAAAAATAAATTTTGTGGTAAATTTATTTCATAAGTCAGTTCAAAAAAAGTCAGCAAGTTAAATATTTCTTTGCTTGAAGAGAATTAAATAAATTTTTATTTTATTTGGTAACAAGGTAAATTTACGAAAATATGTTTATAGTGCCTTTAAAAAGTCACATAATACTGGCCTACAATTGATCAATTGAAATGTATACTGACCTACTAAAATTTAAAATTTAGTCTGTGTATTGGCCTACCATTGGTAATTTAAATTGTACGACGTCATATTTTTATAGACACTATAAAAAGCGTCTAAATTTTGCTATATGACAGAAATCCTGTTTCAGGAAAATCGATTGAGGTTATATGGAGGTTATAAGAATCAAAACCATGGCTCCAGAAATCAGGTTCATCAGCAGGCTAGGCTAGTTCCAGGTACAGATGGACAGATTAACCCTTAACAGTCGAGGGGGGGGGGGTAGGGGCGTTGAAGGCCCCCCTCTGATTTTTTCTAATTCATTTTCTGTGTATGAAAGATAAAATGCTATAACTGAGTGACTTTTTAATTATGGGTATGATAGATAACTGAGAGTGGGAATTTTGTAATATCTCCATCCTGGTGGGCAAAGTTATCCAGGTACAGAGATCTCATCCCAAAACCACCTGGATTAAATGAAAACAATATTTTATGATATTATTCTTATACCCTTCTGAATATGTTATTTTTTAGGTCAACCACGTAGAGCCAACATCCCAGATTCACTGAAAGTTGTCACAAAAGTCTGAAATATTCACATCATCAAAATAATAAATAGTTTGTATCTGAAGACATTTTAATTTCGAAATTGTGTAGCAAAAACATTAGATGTCTTTTAATTATTATTTTTTAATTATTAAAAAATGTCTTAATCTTAAAATAACTTTCTTTCGGATGCTATATACGTTTTTATCATTAAAAATGTAATTTAAGATTTTATATTCAATATATTTATAGTTTATAATATTGTGTGTATTGTAATATTTCAATAAATTATTTTAATGTGTAATTATTTAAGAGCGAAGCTTTTCTATAATTAGGGTCGGTCCGTCCGTCCGTCCGTAACGGATAGCTTTTTTCGCTAATTTAGGCATGTTAGAATTGTCCTATTGACTTCAAACTTTGCATGGTGATTCCTGTAGTAGTTAGGTACGATTTAAAAAGCGTAGCAACTCTATGATCATTACCAGAATGTCCGTACGTCCAATTTAAAAATGTTACTTTTTTAACAACGTCCAATTTAAAAATGTTACTTTTTTAACAACACATTTTTATGTGATTTAATTATCCGATTGATCTGATTTTTGGCATACTGATTTCTGGGACAATAAAGTACAATATTAAAAGCGAAGCAACTCTATAATCAAGTCCTAAAAATGTAAGTATGTCCATAAACATTATTCTGGATCAAGCAGTTTTTCAACAATTTTACTTACAATTTTGCTTAGACATTTATACATTTATATTCTGATCATTCAGTTCTGACACTATACAAGTGTTAGTGTCCGTTTGTCCTACCGTTTCAGTGCTTCGCTTTTATGGATGTTGTCATCCTTGTTTTATTAATGATACATGTTCTTTCAAGAGAAATTTATCTTTTTAAGAACATAATTATAGATAAAAAATCCACTAATACTAATTAAATGTCCACATAAAATTTTGTTATTCACACATCTAAAATGTCGGTAGTTTGGAAAAAAACGATCTAATGGACCTTTTATAGACGAGCAAAAAATCTGGGTTATCCTAGAATATGAATAAGTTTTTTTTTTAAATGTGAATGGATGCCACTGCAGCACTAGACAGTTGACCTATCATCGGTGTCAATGTGTCTGAAAAAACACTTGAGATGCAAAAAAAAAATCTACACAACATATATCCTAAAACGTTCTAAGTGCCTTAGATTTGTCAATGTTTTTTTCTCTGAATGCTTGCAGGGAGGGAGGAGACACTGAACTGTTTATTAAATCAGTCCCCAAAGTTTTATCATAGCGATTTCTTATTTGTTGGCTTGACAACATTCGGAACTTTTATTGAATTTTTATTGATCGATTTATTAGGTTCAGTGTCCTAGCATCTCAACCACTAATTGCAATCTACAGAAAGGGTAATTTTGTGTATCATCATTGGGGATGTACAACTATTTATCGATAATGGACCATTGTCTTATCCATTTAGATCCCTGGAATGGTTGTCCATCAATTTTGTATAGGAACATTACCCCCATATTTATATAAAGACAAATCAATACGGAGTAACATATCACAGAGTGGTCGTACAAAAAGGCAAATTTTTTAATTAGCAAAGTTCAAGAAAAAGCTTACTGTTACTGCCAAAATATATCCACCCTTTGCATATACTGTACACAATTAGCTAAAAGATATAACAAATTAATTATAAAGGGTAAAATTAATTCTATATTCATTTATATTAGCGAAGAAAAATAACAAAAATACAAAAAAATAATAGCTGAAATTTTTTCAATTTTTACAGTTTCTTAGATAGGATGGGAGGGGGCATTTCAAATTGTGTTATTAGTAGCTCCAATAGACGTCCAAGGGGGGGGGGGGTAATGGGGCGATTACCCCCCCCCAAAATTTTTTTCATTTTACCCCCCCCCCCATTTAAAATTTACCAACCATTTAGGAGGGGGTATTTACCCCCCCCAAACAATTTTGGGAGGGTAAATACCCCCCCCAAATAAAAAATCTCTAATAAAAAAAAATTATACTATATATTTAATAAAATTTAAATTACCCCTCCCAAAAATTTTACCCCGGGGTAAAAATTTTGGGGGGGTAAACTAAATTTACCCCTGCCAACAGATTTCAGGGGGGGTAATTACCCCCCCCAAGCAAATTTTACCCCCGGGTTAAAAATTTTGGGGGGGGGTAAACAAAATTTGCGGCGCGCTTTGCGTGCCATTTTACCCCCCCCAAAAACGAATTACCCCCCCTTCAAAATTTTTTACCCCCCCCAAAATAAAAAGCTTGGACGCCCCTGGTAGCTCCCCCAGAATAGAGTTAGTAAAGGGGTGATTACAGTTTTATTAGACACAACTGAGAATTGAATTTTTTGAAATACCAGCAAACAAAGAATTATTAAAACATTCCAAGGTCTCCAGCAAACTTTGAATGTCTTCTTTGACTTCAATTTTTGACTTTCTGACTTATCTTCAAACTTGTATATTTTACAAATTGGGAGAAATTTTGCAGCTGTTTGTCCGCCGATTGATGATTCAATTAAAATTTATCGGAAACGATTCAATTTTCATTTTTTTAGAAACATTGCTATGTACCTTTATACCTTTTATTTTATCGATATCAAATATTTAGATAAAAGAAAAGAAAATGGTTTAGAATGTGACCTCACTAAAATACTTTAAATATTGTCTTATTAAAAGCGAAGCCTTTCTATAATTAGGGTCGGTCCGTCCATACGTCCGTCCGAAACGGATAGCTTTTTTCGTTGATTTAGGCATGTTAGAATTGTCCTATCGATTTCAAACTTTGTATGGCGGTTCCTGTAGTAGTTAGGTACGATTTAGAAAGTGTAGCAACTCTGTAATCATTACCAGAATGCGTGTACTGTACGTCCATTTTGAACATGTTGATTTTTTACTTTTTTAACAACAAATTTTTATATGATCTAATTATCCGATTGTTTAGATTTATGGTATACTGATTCCTAGGATAACAAAGTACAATATATAAGCAAAGCAACTCTATAATCAAGTCCTAAAAATGTAAGTATGTCATTGCCCAAGTCTATAAACATTATCCTATATCAAAAGTTTTTCTACAAATTTACTCACAATTTATCTTTGACTCTTATTCATATATATTCTGATTATTTAGTTCTAACACTATACAAGTGTTAATGTCCGTTTGTCCTACCGTTTCAGAGCTTCGCGGTTATGGATGTTGTCATCCTTATGTTTTGTGTTTTAGTGGCCTTATTTCTAGGGATATACTATTGATATAAGATATAAGATTGACAATGTGTATGAAAGAAATAGTATGATTTATCTGTATATTATATCTTCATAAATACTGATTACCATTTCAGAATTAAAAGACTTTTAATTGAAAAATTCCCTTTATCAAAAAGTACTTAATATTTTAACCTATTTTTTATTAAACTTATATATTAATTAAGCTTGTGTTTTTTTAAGAAGTTTTTGTAAATATGGTTATTATTTTATAGAATTGAGAAGGCTTGAATAAAGCGAAACATAGTTTCTACCAAGAAGTTTGTTCTTGTTGTGTAGTATATCTCAAACCGCGCGTTTTTTGAGATTTAATACTGATTTTAGCTGACAGGTTGGGTTGAGCTAGGACTTCCAAGGCATTTTTTTTGGCGGGAGGGGGGGGGAGATAATGGTATTTAATTTTTTTCTTTAGAGAGAAGGGGGGATATTTAAATGCCTAACCTCTGTGGAAGCCCTAACTTTGCGTGGCTTACACCTCTGGTGCTCTAACCCTACGGTGCTACCCAGAGCATACAATATAACCTAGCCCTTTTCTGTATAAAATGACATGTATTCCAATAAAAAACCATAAATCAAACATAAATTAATTCTTACATTTATTACAGTCTTTTATCACTTTCACATTTAACTAGTGGCTACACCTCTAGAGGCGTCTAGGAGCACTCGAGAAAAGGAGAGGGGCGGGGAGGAGGTAAGGGTTGGCCGCACTTTTTTTCTATTTTAGTTTGATTAAGAAAAAAATTTTAAAAGGGCGATTTCTCTTGGGAGGGTGGTAGTACAAACCCCCTTAAAATAGTTATAAACATTCCCAGTAGACTATGAGAAGCTACACTGTCAAGACCCATATCGGTTTACTAGCAGTTAGCGAGATCCTTTGAGACAGACAGACACAGATCCCTTAACTTATGTATGTATAGGAATGAAAAGAATTTTGTTTTACTTTTCAAAGTTTAAAATTTGAATACCAACTTTCAATTTTATTTTTTGTAGAAAAACAATTTTCTTTCAAAAGTGTGTATTCATGAAGGTTACTCCTGTTTAAAAAATATATTTCTGGTGTTCCTACATTAGAGTAAAACTCTAGAGGGAGAAAGGGTTAAATAACTGTATCTCCCCATCACAAACGTCTTGTACAACCTTCCTATTGGGTCATTGAAAATCAACCAATGGTATCGCTTATATTAACACAGCTAAGTAGCAGAAAATTATTTAGAAGCAGACTAAGAAGGTCTTTGAAAAATGAAGGGAGGTAGTTGTCTGTATATACATCTATACTATAGATCTGTTGTTCCTACTATAGAGATAAACTTTTTAAAAATGTTTGTTTGCATAGTTTGTTATTCTTTTAGGGGTTTAAAATGTCTTGAATTTGCCATAATTTTGATTTTTCCTAAGTTATATGTTTAATATAGTTGGTTTATAAATAATTTAGAAACCTAGAAGCATTACATATTGCTTTTTTTTATATAAATCAAATATTTAGTGAGTTGGTTCATTTAAGATATAATCCCTAAAAAGACATTGGAATAATCCACTTAAAGCTAAAAAGTACTAGCAAATGGTGGTTATTTGGTTTGTCGACTAAATTACTGGCAATATGAGGTATAAGTATACTTGTTAAAGGATTGAAAACTGATCTATAATAAAAAAATATTTATCGTATAACATTATAGATAATTTTCAACAACAAAAAATTAAACCCATAATATTAATCCCTGTAATATTTGCACAGGCCTTTAGCCCCTGGGGTCCAACAAAACTAATATTCAAAACATTTTTTTTACATTTTTTGTATTTGCACCCAACATTTGTGATTCTTGGCTGGTACATGATTTCCACATCTATTTTATGGATCATACGCTCAGGGTGTTCCTTCAAAATTGTTCATAATTAAGATTTTAACATCTATTTTATGGATCATGCGCTCTGGGTGTAACTTCAAAATAGTTAATAATTAAGATTTTAACATCTATTTTATGGATCATACGCTCAGGGTGTTCCTTCAAAATTGTTCATAATTAAGATTACCACATATATTTTATTAATCATGCGCTCAAATTAGATAGAAATTAAAAAATAATAAAAAAATTAAAATTTATTCATTATTCATTTGTAAACCTAAATTTTATTGGAGTTGTAATCTCTAATCTGAATTGATTTTGTACTATCGACTGCGCCCATTGCATCAAGCTGGCTTTAATGGGGTAAATAGCCTAAAACCATCTCAAGGATTAAATCTAAGATTGAAATAGCCTAAAACCATCACAGGACCTATATTAAGTTTTCATATAAAGGTGTTTCAATAAGATTATTAGTTATTGAAATATTAAACTTCAGACAAAAAAAAACCTTACTATTGTTTTGTATAAACCTAGAATATCATATATCCAGACAAAACTATATACTGATAGAAACATAATGGAAAATATTCCACTCAGTGGGTTCCACCAGGGATCTAAAGGGATAAGACAATGATCCATAAATTGATGTACATCCCCCAAGAAATTACACAAATTTCCCACATCTGCAGATTACTATTAGTGGTTGAAACATTTGGACACTCAACAAAATGAACCAACCAATCAAATTTCATTAAAAGTCCCCAAAGTCTTAAGCCAACGAAAGAGAAAACGTTATTGTAAAACTTTGGGGACTAGTGCAATAAACAGCCAAATATTCTCTCTTCCCTGGGAATTTCACTTTTACAATAAGAAGGTATAGACCAATGAAAAAACCAAAAATTTTTGTGTATCGTCGAATATGTATGATTTCCAGGGGCGTCCAAGCTTTTTATTTTGGGGGGTGGGTAAATTTTTTTTACCCCCCCCCCCCTTGGATGTCCTTGATTATTTCAACAACAATCATTCATTTAGGAGAGTTAGTCTTTTTCCCTATGCCTTATCCCTTCGGGGGAAGGCTTTACTCTGCCTGTACCAGATATAACCTAACCTAACCTGAACTAAAGTAATAAACAAAAAAACAAACTATATTTTTATATGGAGTTGGTGGTTCTCTGCTCGATATGGCACTTTGATGGAAACCGCCGAAATATAAAGACAATCTAGAGAAATTTACATTTGAAGCAAAGCTCAGTCAGTCAGTCAAATCACGTGCAAAAAATTTAACATTTACTTTGCATGATGATTCATGTAGAAATATGGTAAAATCTGGTAAGCAGAAATAGCAGTTCTATATTTAATGTTAAATTTCAGAAGAGCATCGATGGTAAAAGTACAAAATTATTGAGAATCTTCACATTATAAAAATATCTGGTTAAATATTACATAAATTAGATTGACTATAGGTTTTCTGAAATAGATTTTCTGAATGGACATAAATTTAGAAAAAACGAATAGACTGCGTGGGGACAGGGGAATATTCAAAATCAAATAAAAGTCGGGCTATTTGATTAGAGCATTTAATAACAAACTAAATTCTAAGACAATAGCAGTAACTTTGGAATAAGTGGATTAAAATTGTCAAAATTAACTTTTCCTCAGGGCCCCTCTTAAGTTTTGGAATTTTTGGTTTTTGGCATTGGTTATTGACTGTACCATTTTCTTAGTATCTTAGAGATGTAATTCCTTAAACTTGCACCTTAAAATATTTTTTTATGTTTTTAGTTATCTGGGAGGTTAAATATGGTAGCATCATTGCAGTTATACCACTCATAAATTTATACCAAAGTAGTGATCATTCTCTTTATCCCTGCCATGGTAAGATATCAGTTGACCTAACAGGTGCAACAATAAAGAATACATTGTGTTTATACATTTACACAAAAAAAAATAGGAAAATGATTATAAATAAAAGATTTTGAAAAAGAGGCTAAATTGTATCACGATAGATACTCAATTATCCTGTTTTAAAAAATTCTTCTAATACTTGAGACAACAATCTTTGGGTCCCCAATATATTTTAGAAACTAAAATACTAAAAGCAATATTATTATTTGCAATATTTCATATCTTATTTAAATACACTAGCGGCTACGCCCCATAGAAGCCTCTAGGGACACTTAAGGTACGAGGGGGAAAATTCGACTCCATCCCATTTTAAATTTGATTTTCAAAATTGTAAAAAAAAATATTTTTTGGGATGGAGGGGGGGTCAAGACACCCTTCCCAAAAATAGTTTAAAACCTTCCCAGGACCTATAAGAAGCTTTACTGAAAAGGAGAACAATATCAGTTCAGCGGTTAGCGAGATCCTTCGGGACAGACAAAAAGCCCTAACTACTTTATATAATAGGATGGATATATAGTATGAATGTACTTGATTTGGGCAAAACCAGTCTACTCTAAACTTTGATACCCGTTTTTTTCTTTGTTGTTATGTATTCACAACAAATGTCAAAACTATTTCAGAGGCGTAGCAATGCTTTATTTGTTACAAGAAAGTCTATTTAAAACATGCCTTTTAAAACTTTTTTACCACAAATTTTGTATGATAAATTTGTCCTATTTATCTGATTTTTTTTGTAATAATGATTCTTAGGCCAACAAAGTACATTATAGTAAGCGATCGCATCTTCATAATCAAATTTTAAAAATGGAAGTATGTTCTATTACTGCATCCTGTATTTAAGCAATGTGGCAATTTTGCAACAATTTCATATAATATTTGTTGAGATTTACAAATTAAAGTTCTACTTATTATGTTTTGACACTCTGCAAGAGTTATTGTTCGTTTGTCCTTCATTATGATTTTAGAGCTTTGCTTTCATGAATGTTGTCATCTTGTTATGAATGAATTTTAACAAAGATTTCTATAATATGAGTAAGTCGTTCCTTCTGTCTACCAGTCAATAACGGATAGCTTGTATAGTCTCTGCGTCACCTTACAGCATGTTGTTTTTTTTAACTTTTTGTATTACATGATAATCCAAGTTTTTAGTAGCGAAGCTACTCTATAATTCACTTTGTCTGTCCATCCGTCCGTCCGTCAGTAACGCTATGGGGGAAACGTGATTTTCTCGGCTTCTATCCTTCGCTTTAATGGATGTTGTCATCCTTGTTTTATCATTATTTGGAATGTACGTCAATCTATCGTCCATATTTGCATAGGATAACATTTATTTACTAAAAAGTTTTAATACATATCATTGATTACTGTAATTTAAAATCTTATTTTTAAAGTAGCTTCGCTCCTAAAAATATAATCTGTTTGGGTTGTATTGTCCCGCCTTTTATTAATGTAACTCCTCCTTTTTTGTCAGGGATCTACAGGAATAAGACAATGAACGATAAATTTTTATAAAACTGCAAAACTTCTGTAGATTACAATTAGTGGTTAAAACATTCGGACATTTAATTCAATGCACCAACCAAACAAATTCAAAAGAATTCTCCAAAACTGAATAAAACATAATTATATTGGAGACTAGTTTAAAAACAGCACACCATCCACTCCCGTCGATTTTTTAATGTTCTAAGCGAAGCATATTTACCTTAAAAAATTGGTATATCCATAATAAGTACCCTTTAATTAATTAATTTTTGTCCGAACTTCTATACCTATATTATTGACATTAAATGTCCTATAACACTACATGTGTTTATATGTGTATATCCATTTGATTTATTGGGCTATGCTTTTATGAATGTTGTTATCCTTGTTTAATTAGAAACTCTCATCATAATGTTACTGTACTATAAATTATCTCAAGTTTATATTCTAACAAGGATGACAACATCCGTAAAAGCGAAGCTCTGAAACAAACAAACATTAACAATTGTAGAGTATCAAAACTAAATAAATAGAATATAAATGTATAAGTCTAAATAAAATGCCTAAATACAGGACAATGTGTAAGGACATGTTTACAATTCTTAGGACTTGATTATAGAGATACATTGCTTATATTATAGTATCTTGTTGTAATAGGTAAAAATAAGATGATCAGGATAATTATATCATATAGTAAAATTTGCTGTTAATTTTTTTTTAAAAATTAACATGTTAAAACATTCTGGTAACGATTACAGAGATGCTACGTTTCCTAAATCATTCAATAGAAATAATATAGAAATAATCATACAAAGTTTGATATCTTTAAAAAAAATATAAAAACATGTTTAAATTAACGAAAAAAGCTATCCGTTACGGACGTGTAGACAGACGGACGGACCGACCCTAATTATAGAAAAGCTTAGCTTTTAAAAATTTTGTCAATAAACGTGCTGTAAAATGAGACAAATAAACAAGGACATTCATGAACGTCGATAATAATTTGTGTGATGAGATGTTAAATCACATAAATAATACACAATTTTCAAGATAATCTATATAATAAATATGTCCCAAGAGGCATGAATTTTTGTTTTGGTTGTAAAAGTTTAAAATAATTTTATCCTATTTTACTTTTAAACGTTATGTTGTTTGAAGATCATCTTTATAAAGTAGTTGCGCTGTCAACTTAACATAATTTCTTGTATTGGTATTTTCCTCCTTATTAATTACATTACTCCTCTCCCTCGTAAAGTTAAGGATCTGAACATAAATTTTATCTTAATTTGTCGTAAAAATGTGGAAAACACGCGATATCAGTGGCATATGATAGGAGTGTATAGAAGGGTGTCAACACCCCCCTTAAAACTAAAATTGGGATAGCTTGTCTTCCACTTTTTTCAACCGCTAACGGTTGCACCAACTCCTGGTGTACACTGTGCATGCCACTGCTTTTTTTTTAGATATTATAATAGAAAATCAATACGTAGATTTAGAAAATCTTAGCTAAAACTTGAATTGAAGTATAATTCGATTTAATTTTCTTAAAATAATAATTTTTTAAAAGGTATAAGAAGAAAATTATCTTTAGCTTGTTTATGCTGTGAAATTATGGTAATATTTATGTTTGTTTTGTTTGTTTAAAATTCAACTGCTTATCATTATTACATTAACTCCCCAACTCTAATTTTCACACAGGAAGTTGTTTAATTGTCCAAAATTTTTCTGTCAAGGATAACTAACAAACAAGTTTAAAAAGTTAATTAACAATAAATGTTAACACATAATAACACACAGGGTCATGCAAGGTAAATGCCCTATTGGAAGTACTAGAAACATGTTTTTTTTTATTAGAAATTAATATTATTGTAATGAGGGAGAGTAACACAAAATGATGGTCCATATGAGTAAAAATATCCAAAATTGTTTTTCTTTTTTAAATCTTTTTTTAAACCTAATTTAAAAACACTCTACTAAAAAAACTGATTCCAAAAAAAGCACTCTAATTAAAAGTGCTGAGTTTGCATGAAAGGTATGACTTTAATTTTTTAACCTGATGGTACAAATTATTGAAAACTGCACAGCAGCTGTTTCTTGTAATTTTACCCTTTCTCAGGGATACAGGGATAAGTAAATTAAAAATAAATTGCTTCCACTAAAATAATTTAAATCTTTACAAACAAAGTTTTCTTGTAAAGTAAAGGTTGATTATGTTATCATTTATTGACCTATAATTGTTTACAGTACTCCAAGATACAATCATGTTTTTTTTAAATATAAAAAATAAATATTTGAAAAAATTTGATTTAAAAAATCTTAAATTATTTTTAAAATATTTCTATTTACCTTTAAAAATACGTTTACTTTTTAAATGAGAAAAAAGTTGTATTTAATACAATAAAATTTCTTTAAAATTATGATCTGTTTGCATTGCATATAATTAGAACTGTTATGAATAGATTATGAATAGACTTTTTCAGAAATACTACTATTCAGAAAATCTACACGTATGCAAAATCTACGCATGACCATAAATTAATATATGAATGAATTGTACACAAATTAGTTCTGCCTTACAAAACATTCTTTTGTTGACTGTACAGTACAGTTTACATATTATTTGTAGCGCAGCTACTCTAAAAGTAGAGCTTTGTCTATTGTCTTTTAGTACGTCCGTTACTTTGTAACATTTTGTGCAGCCCTCCACAAATTATATATTTTTAAGTAAGTCCTTAAACAGTATCCTGTATTAAGCAACTACTTTTTATCACATTTATATATAAATAATTTTGTTTCACCTTAAAAGAAATTTTCTGATTATTAGGTTCTGACACTCTACAAGCGTTAATGTTCGTTTATTTTACCTTTTAATATTGACTTCCTTGGTTTATTTAAAGGATTGATCGAATTTTTTGAAATAGGGTTACTTGTGAATTAAGTTGTTCTTGTTTTTATTATAAAAGTGAAATAAGAATTGAAATTCAAGAAAAATAAAATATAAGTAGAAAAAACTGGTTCAATGCTGGAATACAAAATGAAACCATAAAAAGTTTGTTTAGCCGAAAAATATTTTTGCTTCAAGGAACTTTTTAATGTCATTCATGTTTTGAAAAAATAGTAATAATAACAAGGAATTGTAAATTCTCCCTTGGAAGAGGGCTAAAAAGTAAAGTTGTCCTTGTCTTTGAATGTATGCCTAGCTATGTATTTGAAAATATTTATAGAATCTGCCTAGAGGGATGTTTCTACTTTCTTTCTACAGGAATAAACAAATCTATATTCTGGGACATTTCCCTGCATGGGTTAGTTGAACCAAAGCATTCCTCCCCCCTCTTGTTTTAAAAATGTCTTGGACAAAGTAGCTTCGGACAAAGTAGCTTCAGGACAAAGTAGCTTCAGGACAAAGTAGCTTCAGAACATTTACTTAAGAAAAGTAGCTTCCATTGAAAAATTATTCTCCAATAGTAATACAGGTCATGGCCGCAGCGCTCGGCCCCCTGGCCTGCCTAGCCGCGGGCGCTCGGCCCTCTAGCCTATAACCTAACCTAACCTAACTATATGTTAGCCTGAGAACATTTATTTAAGAAATATATCATCAACTGTTAATACATAGGTGGTTTGGAATTTCGTGGATTTTACAAAAAGTGGTTGGTAGATTTTTACAATTTTTAATATTGTTTTTACAATTTTTAAAATGATGTTTTTACAAATTTTAGGTTAGGTTAGGTTAGGTTATAGGCTAGGGGGCCGAGCGCCCGCGGCTAGGCAGGCCAGGGGGCCGAGCGCTGCGGACATGACCTTTATTAACAGTGGATGCTACTTTGCCCGAAGCTACTTTGTCCGAAGCTACTTTGTCCTAAAGCTACTTTGTCCTGAAGCTACTTTGTCCTGAAGCTACTTTGTCCGAAGCAACTTTGTACGAAGCTACTTTGTCCAAGATCCGATTTTTTTCTTCAAACAACTTATATTGCATATTTTTGGTAGCGATGCTATTCTATAATTCACTTTGGCTGTCCGTCCGTTATGCAATGTGGGAAGTGTTATTTTCTCGGCTGCTTTTGAAGATATACAGCTGTAATTTTTAGTCAAGATTCCTATGACATATGCACTTCTACTATATACATTGTTTTATACGTCTGACTGTTGGTCATTCTTTAAAAGATGTAAACGTTATTTGTTGAAGGCTTAGTGATTTTCATGGAGTTTTTGCATATTTATTCTCTCTCTCTCTTTCTTTTTAATATAACTGAACATCTGTTAATTAACTCACTTTATCTGTTTGTTCATTCCATGATTTTTAGTAATTAATACAAACTCTAGTATTTTTTTTAAAAATACGAAATAGTCAACATAAATTATAGTTATCATAAGGCATCCAAGAGCAACAAGTAATGGCTCCTATGGTCGCCACGATGGATTAGTTGCTTAAAAAGCCCTCCCCCCTCCTGAATAGGTTTAATAACCAGGGGTCTAAAGGGGTAATACAATGCTCGATGAATTAATGTACATCCCCAATGATGATACACAAAATTACCCCTTATAAAGATGAAACTATTGTACAATCAATTTAATGAAACAATCAATAAAAATCCAATAAAAAATCCAAGTCCCCAAAATTATTAAGCCAGTGAATGAGAAAACATTATTTGGGCCAGTACACCATCAAGGGAAATTTCCAATTCTTCTTTTTCAATATAAATTTGTTTGTATTCCTAGTGTGTTGTTTCAATACAAGATATATTTGCTTAAATCAAGTAGATTCGGTATTTGCGCAATTTTATACATTTTATTTATTGATGTATTTTCTAGTTTGGCTTCGAAACCGATTGGATTGGAACAGATTCTAATCAACACTGAAAAGATTTATGATGTATCGTATCGTATTACAGACAGTTTTGCACGAATATTAAAACTAAAATCATAAATCGGGGCTTACAAAACTGGTTTTAATCATTTAATTTTGGATTTTAATATCCACGGAAAGCTGTCTATATTACGATTTGACAAATAAATATTCCCAAACTTAATTTCAACTAACCACAAAAAAATAGAAGAAGATTAAAAATAACAACTAAATAGCAAATCTAAAAAGCACAAGATACTGAGCTCTTAGCTTCTAAGTGCCCTGTTATCGAAAGGATAGGGGGGGGGGGGGGAGGCAAAAAAATAGCCTAAAACCATCCCAGAAAACAATGTGAAGCTTCACTAAAATTAAATCTTAAACTTTAGAAAAAAAATCCTTACTACTTTAAATAATTAAATCATTATATAATATTTATTTTGTGTTAGATGCTATACCCTCTTTTTGGCGAAAGAAGAAAAAATCTAGTTATAGAGTAGCGGTGCTACAAAGAACTTTTTATACCAATAATTTTAAAACTACAAAAAGTAGACGATTTGTCTGTGTTTTTTTGTGTTTCAGCCTGCAGTGTTACTCAAAATACATTAAACATCTGTACTGAACTGACCACCAAAAAAAACTTTTTAAAAGGGAAGCCTTTTTATAATGAAGGTCGGTCTGTCCGTCCGTAACGTATAGCTCTTGTTTAATTTAGGGATTTTAGAGTTTCATATCAATTTCAAACTTGGCATGGTGATTCTTGTAGTTAGAATGTCCGTGCGTCCAGTTAAAACATGTTGATTTTCAACTTTCTTGACAAAAACTTTTCATGATTTATAATTATTCTATTCATCTGATTTATGGAATACCGATTCCTAGGATAGCAAAGTAGAATGTTATAATCAAGTTTTGAAAATGTGGAAAAAATTTCCTCAAACAGTATCCTGTATTTAAGCAGGTTTACAACAAATTTACTTACAATTTTGTTCAGACTCATAACATTAATATTCTGTTTAATCAGTTCTGACACACTACAAGTGTTAATTTACATTTGTCTTACAGTTTCAGAGCTTTGCTTTTATGGACGTTGTCATTCTTGTTTTTAAATTAATGAATAAATAAATAGAGAAAGAAAACATTTAATTTGGTCGAAACAACCTTTATTGAGTTAATAGTTCTAATAAATTAATTTTTACAAGATAGTTAGGTTTTTTTTATTTACATAACACATTTAATATCCATATATATGTAAAAAAAACTTTAATATTTGTTTAAATTTTGGAACAAGTATCACAATTCTATTGGAAACTATTAATTTAGCTTTTTTGATAGAAAACCCTATTTTTGAAAACATCAATTAATCTTTTCGATTTTTAATTCACCCCACTTATATATTAACAAGGATGACAACATCCATGAGTAATTAAGCACAAAAATTATGAATGGACGAATAATTTAAAATATTTCTTTTTAAATTTAACAATATTTTCATATGAAACGAAAAAACAAATCTTTTTTTTACTTAAAAACAAACAACCGTAATGATTATTTATCGCATCGTATTATAGACAACTTTCTGCGGATAGTAATACTAAACAATACAAGATTAATTCCAGTTTTGTTAGCCTTAAGGGACTGAAGACCTAGACAAACAAAACTGGTATTGATTTTATACATTTCTTTCATAATTCGTGAAAAAGTGTCTGTAATATGATACGATACATGATTTTTCAGTGTGTCTTAGAACCGGTTCTAATCCAGCGGATATTAATCGGTTAAGAAGCCATACTGTAATAAGAATGAAATAAATCAGGTACTCATCATATTAATTTGTTGTTAAAAACATAGATAAACAAGGATGACAACATCCATAAAAGCGAAGCTCTGAAAAGGAAGGACAAACGAACATTAACACTTTTAGATTGTCAGAACTGAATTAGCAGAATATTAATGCATCAGTACAAACAATATTGTAAGTAAATTTGTTGCAAAACTGCATAAATAGATGATACTGTTTAAGGACATACTTACATTTTTGGGACTTGTTTAAAGAGATGCTTCGCTTTTAACATTGTACCTTGTTGTATTAGGAATCAATTTTTAAAAAAATCAGATGAATCGAATTATTTTAACATACAAAAATTTGTTGTCAAAAACGATAAAAATCGACATGTTTAAAATGGACATACGGGCATTCTGGTATCGATAATAGAGTTGCTTCGCTTTCAAAATTGTACCTTACTACTACCGGAATCCTCATGCAAAGTTTGGAATCAATAGGACAATTCTAACCTGTTTAAATTAACTAAAAGAGCTAGCTTCGCTTCGCTTTTAAAAACATAATTTATTGGTAAACTCGAATATTTAAGATCTTTTTGATAAAGTTGGATATATATATATAGGATGATATTTTTAGTGACTTTAAAAGGTTTTTACGGCCAAACGGCCTGCAAAACAGCCTAATTCGCAAATCATGTAAAATATTACAGCCAAGAAAAATAGTTGATTGAAACTAGACTGTAAAATAAAATGCACGTAAATCAAACATATTTTGGCATAATACTACTTGAATGTTATACCAGATTTTCATCGCAGCTGGCTATCCACCTCCTTTACCCCATCCCCTCTCCTCCTACTGGATGAACAAAATGATCTATAAATGAGGTCCATATCAGCATGCTAAATTGAAGAAAAATTTTCGGATCTACTGCAGTTCACGGTAAAATATTGCTAGTAAAGAATATTGCCAAAAATCTATGAATTTTAAAGTCTGCTAGCTGCCAAAGGGCTGAACGTAAGATCATGCCCGCACACTGTTTTAAGCGGCATAAGAAGGCCTACCAATAATCTGGAATAGCCATAAATCAATAATGCAGAATTATCTCGCAGTGCAGAGAAATGCGCGAAAAAGGCCTATTTTACGCGTTTTTTCTTTAGTGAAGATTTTCCTGTGCATCATTGGATCTTGGCTATTCCAGATTATTTGTAGGCCATCTTATACCGCTTAAAATGGTGTGCTGGTATGATCTGTACGTTCAGCCGTTCGGCAGCTATCAGCCTTTAAAATTCATAGATTTTTAGCAATATTCGTTACCAGCAATATTTTACCGTGAACTGCAGTAATCCAAATTTTCCACTGTCCATATATTGACATATACCCTATTTTCTAGTTGCGAACCTTTTGTGCATTGTTATTCTTGTTAAACGCGAAGCTTTTCTATAATTATTTATATTACAAGTGGATCTTATTGTAATGGTCATAATAATTTAAAAGCTACAGCCTCTAAAGTCACCAAAATTGCATTACTTTATACTTACAGTGTGTTATTTTCAGGTTATTTTTGTTTGGTAAAAAATAAATGCTTATTAGACCCATTTCATATACATACATTTGGTCATAATTAAAAACAGTTTGACTTAATAAGAGCATTTGACCAAAAGGTAACACCCAAAAAAATTATCTTCTTTTACATAAAAAAAAACAGTAAAGAAAATAAGATTTTGATGACTAATATCTGTCAAGGGTAAATAGGTCTAAAGAGAATTTTCTTTAACCAAATAAAAGTTTAAATTTCCAGTAAAAATATTGTTTTAATTTATAAAAGTTTTGAGAAATAAGATCCTTGTTTGGCAATTAAAATCTTTAAAAATGTTATCAAATTTTATTATCTATGACTCAATTACTTTAAATTGTAAAGAGTTTAATTTTGAAATAATGTAATCAAAATTTGAAAGAAAATTTAATATGTTTTTTAGCTAAAGAGAATATTATACCGTCGAATGAATAAAATATTAAAATTTCTCAATTGCATTGAATAGTTCAGAAATTTTTAGACAAAACAGAAAAATAATTAAAGACTATATTATACACAAAATTCAATAACAAATATTGATTAAAGAACTTTATACCATTATCCCATGTTTTTTTTATATTTTACAAATTATTATTTTATTTAAAAACTAGCGGCAAAGCCCCAAGAGGTTTGATCAAACTAATTTTTCGTGTTTTAGATTTTTAAGAAAACTAAAAAAAAATTGGGGGGGGGGGGGTGATTTTTTTTGTGTGGGGGGGGAGTTAGTCGACCCCACTATCTTAATTTTGGTTAAATTTTTTTGGGGGGGGGGTATTTTTCATTGTTTGGGGGGTTAGGAGTGTCCGACCCTCCAAGAAAATAGTTATAAACCTTCCTGGGACCTATGAGAAGCTACCCTGAAAAGGAGAACCCGATCAGTTCAGCGGTTAGCGAGATCCTTCGCTACAAACAAAAAGACAGACAGACATCGTTCTACTTTGTATTATAGGTATAGAAAGAAAAGTATTTGATTATTGGTCTATGGACTATGGAATGTGATTTAGACAAACAATTCTAAGTGAAAATTTCCCCAAAGCCCTCTTCCCTTCTTTCTCCCCCCTACTTACCCACTTCCCTTTACGTTGACAAAATATTTTTTTCTCGGCAATTTCAAATGAAATTAATTGGTTGTATCACACCCCCTGGTCCAATGTATTTAATTTTTTGTATTCTTAAAAAAAACAAGGATAAATGAATTTGCAATAAAGTAACTACCTATGTAAAACATTATTTAGATATTGAAAATGATATCTTGGTCTAATTGGCCTGTTATTGGAAAAAAGTTTAATTTCTTGTTTATATTTGCTTGTTTTAACCCATTATCAGCGCCAGTAACATAAATGCTCAAAAAATACAACTGCGTACAATTGAAATTCATCTGGACAAAAACCGGTTTGATGTACAAAATATTTTACTTTACTTGATAATTAGTACATTTTATTGCCTGTCTAAAAGTAATTAAGAGACATCTTAATAAAACTACTCTTTCCCACCCTAAATTCTTGGCAAAATCGTTAAAACAGGCGCCGTTAATGGGTTAAGATATATACATATTTTATAATAGAAATATTGCATCTGGAGAAATTTTAAATAATACTTAAGAAATACTAAAATCATAGATATTGCAGACAATTTTCTACGAATATTAAATAAAATCATAAAATTAATAACAGCCCCGGGCTAACAAAGCAGGTTTTAATCTTATATTTTTTTTCTTTTAAAATCCGCGGAGAGCTGTCTATAATGGGATGCGATTAATAACTATACTTCAGGTGCAATATTCCTGTCATACAAAAAGATGTTAAAAATATTATAACTATCCACAGGCGTTCTCAGGATCAGCGGGATAAACAATGAACAATATTTTATTATCAACAGCTTACAACGGAGTATCCATCTGAAACAAAAAAAAGTATACAAAATTTTTCAAATAATTTGGGGGATTTATTTTTTCGAATGGCGTTTTTCCCACCCTAATAGATTAGTTAAAAGTTATCCTGGGACCTACAAAAAGGAAAACTGAATTATTTAAATGGTCCAGATACAGAAAGAACAATCTTTATAGTAAAGCAGGGGTCGGCAGCAGCGTATAAGCCTCATTAAAGTCGTCATATTATATAAAACCTATATATTTACATTTTTTACACATAAGAGGGTTTAAATTTAAATCTTGAGGCCGAGCCTTAGTCAAAGGGAACCTCACACCCACGACGAGGTTAAAGGATAAAATAGTAGAATAAATATATTCCAACCCCCCTGAAAATTAACTTTTCTTTTAATAATCTTCAAAACTTGATTTTAATTAAATTACATACCTTCTAAATCACAGTTGAGTCTCATTAAGTTTTCTATACGCAATTAAGACAAATTTAACTTTTTGAAATGTTATTTTCAAGCTTTAAAATTTTACTTATGGTTTGAAATTATTCTTTAATAAATCGTGTTAAATGTTTATTAATGTGTTTAAAATAATATCAGATGTAAAATAATAAATAAAAAAGAGAAAAAAGCATCCATAAAAGCGAAAATCAAACTTTCAGACGATTGGAAATAGTTCATGTACTCGATTTAATAAAGAAACAGAACATTGTTGTATAATAAAATTCTAAATGCAGAAAAAGTAAATATGAAGTTTAAACCCCAAATTATAGAGATGAAACACTATACAATTTCGCCTAAATATAAGCAAAAAAGGTTTAATATAAGTTGGATGATTCTAAAGTGCAGAAATTAACGGACGTACATACTGTAAATGTAGAAAAGTTTACTTTTGTAATAACCAAAGAATAAAAAAAAATAACATCATGCAATTGTTTTCTTGTGTTAAGTAATAAATAGTTTTAAATAAAAATAATTAAATTAGTTGCAATATTTTTTTAAAAATGCAAAACATGTCCTTTAATGCATGCATATGAATTAAAATAAAACAAGACATAGTTCCAATGCATCAAAAGTAGCGTAGCTAAATAGAAATAAAAAAACTAAAAACTTTATTTATGATCTAGTAAGAAACTATAAAATAAAATGTGGCTGTTAGTTATTTATTGACAGTTTATCATGTTATTTTTAGTAAAATTATATAATATTTTGGTTATAATTTTTTGTAAGCAACAAATTTTATGATATTTCTTATATACAGGGATCTTAAAAGATAAGACAATGATAGATAAACTGATGTACATCCTCAATATTGATTTACAAATTTATCCCTTCTTTAGAATAAAATTAGTGGTTGAAACGTTCGGATATTCAACTTAATGAACTATCCAATCAAAATTCAATAAAAGTTTCAAAAATTGTTATGCCAACGAATAAGAAAATATTCTTTAAAAGTTTGGGGACTACTGAAATAAAAATCCCAATGTCCCCTCCGTCCCTGCCTTTATATCTAAGTAAGTCTTAACACAAAAAGTCTAAGTACCAAAGTTTAAATAACCCAAATTCTCACAAAACCACAAAAAATCTACCAAATATACCAAAGAAAAATCTACCAAAGATTGATCATTGATTGCTAATATTGCTACTTTTAATTTTTTTTTTTTTAATGCCTATCGATCTTATTTTATTAAAACTGCAAACTTTATAATAACTTTAGTATATTTCCTTCACGACTTTAAATATATTTTTTCTTATAAAAAAATGTGTCAAAAAATGTTATTTAGCTGTTTTAAAAATACTTAATATCTTCATAGAAGAATATGTTGGTAATATTTATGTATGTGTCTAAAGTTTTTTAAAAGCAAATCTTTTATACAAGTTGTTATAAAAGTTACAGGATCTGTGTCTTTTTGATGTCTATTAACCGCCGAATCGATATGGTTCTCCTTGACAGTGCAGCTTTAAATAGGTCCTGGAAAGTTTTTACCTATTTTGGTAGAAATATCCCCTAGTTACCCTCCCCACTCCCAAAAAAATAACTTTTAATTTTGAATTTAAAACTAAAATCAAAAGTGAGTGGGGTTGGACATCAATACAACCCCAAACCCCCCTTAAAGGGCGTAGCCACTAGTGTAAACAAAACTTTATCCTAAGCTTTTATACAATCATTAAAGTCCGTTTGTCCTACAAACTAATATAGCCATATAAATATTTGTTGGTTTAAACGTCCAACTAAAAAATATTTTAAGCCTCTTAAAGTTTTTAAAATATTCTGCGCCAAAAATTGTTTGCACATAATAAGATGTTATGTTATAAATTTAAATGTACATACTTTCAGCGATCTAAAGGGATAAGATAATGGCCGATAAATTCATTTACATCCTCAATGATGATACACAAATTTATCCTTTTGTAGATTACAATTAGTGGTTGAAACGTTTGGAGATTCAACTTAATTAACCAACCAGCCAAAATTCAATTCAAGTTCCCAAAGTTGTTGAGTCAAAAAATAAGAAAACGTTATTATATAACTTTGGGGACTAGTGTAATCAACAGCCCAATGTCCCCTCCCTCCCCGACATACTTGTATGGGTGTGTAAGCCTAAAACTTTAAACATTAAAGTTGTAAGAAAATGCAGAGAGAGAGAGGCCATGCTTTAAATACTGTGCCATGCATGTTACCCTATTTAAACTTTTTCCTACATACGCAATAGATTTCTTACACTCTCTTAAGTTTTTAGGGATATTTCCACCACAGAAATAATAATTATTCCGCCAGTAAAAATTCCCAAGAAGATTTTTAATGTTTTGGGATGTCAATGTTTACAGTCGATAAGAAGTTTTAGCGATTTTTATGAGGATTAGGGTTTTCAATGATTTTCAATGCCTTTCATTGATTTTTTAAAATTTTTGTTCAAAAACTTTTCAAAGCATTGAGAGAAATAAATCTTCGAATTGAAAAACATTAAGAAAAAATCCTCCAATAAAAAAAACATCCATTAATTGATATGACTAATGTTAATTGATTTGTTATTTGCCCTCCCCTAAAATAGTAGTGATATTATAAAAATTTAAGGGACATATTACCTTATTTGAAGTTTACTTTTTATTTTATTTTGTCAAACGAATTAAGATAGCTTGTTGGCAAAACAGATTTTTTTTGCGTCCCTTATCCCTTTTATCTTAAACATAAAATTGTTAAAATTTGCAAAAACTTTACCTAACCTATATTTTTATAGCTTTGCGGATATGAATAGCACTTTCAGAGAGATAAACACATTTTACCGTCTGCATAAGTTTAGAAAAAGTTTTAATTTAATGTATGCTGGACTTCAGTGTAGCATTTGATAAATATATATTTTTAGCATCTCAGCTATTTCAATCGATAAATATTATTAATAGGATGTTGTACTAGATTTTCCAGTACTATAATAAAGTGATACTCGCAGTGGGCTAAAGTAATGATCCACCTCTATTACCCCATCTCCTCCCCTCTTGAGGATAAATGAGGATCATTGTCAATAAATCCATGTATTATTCAATACCCATTGCTTTTTCATTTCTATGATTGTACGTTTCCTCTTTTAATTCAATTCAAGGTAAAATTCAATATTTTCAAATTGTAATTCAAATCATAACTTTCTTAAGGAAACACGGATGATAACTGCCATAAAAGCGAACATTCTGGTAATTTTAAAATCCTACCTAACTACTACAGGAATCAAGATGCAAAGTCGAAAGGACAATTTTAACATGCCTAAATCAACGAAAAAAACTATCCATCTCGGACGTACGGACCGACACTATTATAGAAAAGCTTCGCTTTTAAATAAATGAAATTCTAACTATATGTAACAAAGCATTAATTGTTGAGTTGCAGTGAACAAGAGAATTAAAAAGGCAAATAAATATAAATTAAAAAGAAACAGTGTCTAAAAAAATAACATTATACTGGCCTATCATTGGTCATTTGTATTGTATGCCGTCATTTTTTAGGCACTATCATTAGTGTAAATTAAAAAACACTGATTTAATAAAATTATATATAAATTCAGATCAGTTAACTTGTCTTTCCTTGTCTGACACGGAACACACAAAGAGTACAGTTGTCACAGTGTACAACAGAGTACAAAGAGTACAGCTGCTACAGAGTACAAAGAGTACAGCTGTTACAGAGTACAAAGAGTACAGCTGCTACAGAGTACAAAGTACATGGTACTTAATGATAAGATCAGACTGTACTCTCCTGTCCCGATGGATCCCAATCCGTAAAATGGCCGCGTGTCCATTTCTGCAAAAAGAGAGGGGTAGGTTTCTGGTAAAATCCGTAAAGGTTATGTGTTATAAGTAAAAAACAGTAGTAGAACGATAAAAATTCATGTTAACTCCTCAAAAAAAATTTTTTTGTCTATAGTTCTTTTCAATAAGAAATACACATATTTAGTGAATATTATCGTTCTACTTCTATTTTTAGGCCTTTAAACACACACCTTTACGGATTCTACCAGAATCCTACCCCTCTCTTTGTCCTTTTTAGCATAAATGAAATTAAGTAGATTAGGTAAGTTCTACATTTGTATGACATTAAATGCAAACTGACAAAAAAGATATGGCTCAGCGGCGGTAAAAGCCATTAAAGGAACTTTTTTTATACAAATAGCTTTTGGGAATTTAAACAGCTGGCATTGTTGCTGTTGCTTCAAAAATAATTGGCTGCATAATGCTTTCATAATTTAATTCATTTATGGTAAGTGACAAACTAAAGAACCTAAATTTGTTAGCCAAATGGTATCGACGCAGCTTCTCTATATATGAACTTTTACATATATCAAATACAAGAATGACAACATACATAAGTAGCACAAAAAGTGGTTATTGATGTTCAGTGGTCATGAAAAAGAGAGAGAAGAACATGTTAAATATATATGTCTTTTTATGACTGACAGACCATATAACTTGGTTTTTAGATGCTCTTTGTTAAGGGGTATCTACTTAAACAGTCTATCTTTACTAGAAGCCGAGATAGCCCCAATAGCGTCAGTAGGGACCGACAAAATAATTATATAGTAGCTTCGCTAATAAAATTTTTCTACTTATAATAATTGATTTTTACTTCTCTATAACTTTTTTGCTACTTTATTTGATTGTGATTCCTTGTAAACAATATATAAATTTAAAGGATTTTAGCAAATCTTTGATACAATATCAAAATTAAATTTTGTTTAAATTCCAATTGATTTAAAAGACACAAATATAGACAAAACTTATTAGACTAGAGACAAACTCCTAGATTTTTTTTAATAAATGAGCGCAGCTTGCTAATAAAAAGAAACTTTACGATTTTTGAGAATGTAAATTTTACAGGGATCTAAAGGGATTAGACAATGGCCGATATATTGATGTACATCCCTAAAGATGATAAAGAAAATTACCCTTTCTTTAAATAAGATTAGTGGTTGAAACGTTTGAACTCTCAACTTAATAAGCCAACCAATCAAAATTCACAATAGTCCCCAAAATTGTTAAGCAAACGAACAAGGAAACGTTATTATAAAGTTTTGGGAACTAGTGTAATAAACGGCCAATTGTCCCCTCTCTCAGTGAAATTTTGAGTCGAAAAATCGCCATGTTTCTTTTATAAAGATACTAAAATAATATTTAATTATCATAGAACAAAGACATCACAAGACTGAAAGCTAGATATAATCATTTATTATGGTTTGTTTTACTCTAAAAATACATAAACAAAAAATTTTAGAAAGAAAAATGCTTATGTAAGTTTTACAGAAATAAATCAGAACTTTTTTTCCAGTATGGATTTGAAACCGATTAATATCCGGTGAATTAGAACCGGTTCTCCTCCATACTAAAAATCATGTATAGCATCGTATTGTTGACAACTTTCCACGAATATTAAAGCAAAAATCATAACATCAATTCCAGATTTGTTAGCCCAGGCCTTCAAAACTTCGGGGTTAAAGGATAGTTTTAATGTATAAATTTTTTACTTTAATTGTCTATAATACGATGCGATACATAATTATTATACAATAATTAATTACGTATTTTTAGAATAAAAAAAACCATAATTGAAGTCAACACAGACCAATAGTTAATAGAATATTAGAAAATGATTAAAAATTTAGTCAAGACAAATTTAATTTTAATTTAGATAGATAGAAATGAATTATCAAATATGTACTGCGAAACAGAATAGTTAGGTTAAATGATTTTTGAATTCATAAATAGTTTAAAAATCATACATATAAAAGGTTGTAAGACCTAATAGACAAAAGATCTTGTAGACCAAAGAGCAAATGAACAAGATCTAATTGTTAAAAGACCTAATGGTCAAAAGATTCTAATTAACAAAAGATCCTAATGGTTAAAAGGACTAATGGACAAACGACCTAATGAAAATAAGAACTAATTGACAAAAGATCTTATTGACAAAGACCTAATTGACATAAGACCTAATGGACAAACGACCTAAATGATAAAATATCTAATGGATAAAAGGTCACATTGACAAAAAACCCATGGCAAAAAGATCTAAAGAAACAAAAGGTCTAATGGACATGAGACCAAATGGACAAAAGTCCTAATAAACAAAAGATCTTATGGACCAAAGAGCAAATAAACAAGGCCTAATGGTTAAAAGACCTAATGGTCAAAAGACCGATTGGTCATAAGACCTAATGTACAAATGACCTAAAGAACATATCATCGAATGTACATAAGATCTAATGGACAAAAGCTCTAATGGACAAAAGACCTAATAGACAAAAGTCCTAATTAATAAAAGATCTAATGGTTAATTGGACTAATGAGCGAAGGATCTAATAGACATAAGACCAAATGGGAAAAGACCTAATTGACAAAAGATCATTTAACCTTGCTATCCATCTATTTAATAAGAATACTAATAATTTTCTATAATTCAAAATAATAACAAAGCAAATGAATGAGAGAATAAAATCTTACCAGCGGGGTTTGAACCTCTGTGTCAGTATTATTGAATGGCTCCTGTTTGAAGTAGAATGACCCGGGCCTGGGTTGAGTCCACGTCTTCATCAGTGACCGCTCGCCCCACTGTGGATTTCTATACAAAAGTTTTGGATCTACTGCAGTTCATGGTAAAATATTGCTGGTAACGAATGCTTCCTGTTTTCTGGCAATGTTAGAAGATTCCTGGATCTAGCATAACAAGAAATATTTCTGGAGCCACCAATGTTTAACTTTCCTGGTTGCCAGCATTTTATGCATATTCCTGGCCACTGCCATGTTTGAAATATTCCTGTTAAAAAGCAATATTTCCCTTTTTTATTTCTAATTTCCCTTTTATTACACTAACCCCACAATTAGAGGTTGATAACATTCACACAACTCATAAGTTGGAGGGTAGTGGTGTTTCTCTGTTTTAATTGAGGGAATTAGGAAATGCTATAAATATTGCTACGCTCTGCTACAATTCGCAGTATATTAAAAACCTTAAACTGATCAAATCTAAATAATGAATTAGAGAGAGGGGGGGGGGGGACTGAGACAAATATCATAAAAATTCCTTATTTCTGATTTTTATCTACAGTTAATAATACAACGTTTACGTAGGTGTAAAAAGTAACAATACATATAAAAGAAGTCAGGAAAAACTTAAAGGTTAATAGGTCCTGGGAAGGTTTTTAACTATTTTGGTTGATTTGAGGGTATTATCCACAATCCTCCTAAGATAAACCGCCACTAGATATTATTATATTATTATAATTTTTTGGTTTATCGGTTAACAAGATCCCTCTGTATACTATACAAAGACATTCAAACACCACAAAAGCGGACACCCTGTCACTTATAAATAAGTATGAAACTCATTATGTAATTGTAACTTACTTTTCCTAAATATTTTACTTTAAATTATAATCCTTCGCTACTTTATATTGTAGATTATAGCAGTTGCGCCCCTAGCATCATGAGGCATCGTTTTAAATTGATAGAAAGGGGGTAGAAAATAGCCTAAAACCATCATGGGACCTTGTAAAGCATCTCTAGAATGAAGAACTCAATCGAATCAGTGGTTAGTGAGATCTTAATTGAGAAAAAAAAATTGCTATATTGTCAACCTTGCTTGCTTGAGTTTACAAAGCATAAAAAGGAGGGAAGATAATTTAACTTTAAAACACTCGCCAAAAGTATCAGAGATTTAAATTTAAAAATGGGTAACCAATTAGCTTTTTTGTCATGATGTTACGTTATCTTAACTCGAATACCCACCAATTAAAACTTTGTATTTTATAAGACGAAATAAAAATGCCATTCAAATTTTGGCGCGAAAGTGTTCTTTCCCGTAAAGTTTATACAGCCTCAGGCGTTAATTGAATTTATAAACTCGCGCTACAAAATTTTGGCGCGAATTTAATCATATGTGTGTAAAGGTTTATTGATTTAAATTTGAAAGTCTAAAAAAGGGAGGTAATAGAATAATTTGAAATAAAAATCTCCCGCCATAATCTAATTACTTACATGGTTTCATGGTCTGTACTTCACAGTTACCCTCATAGAATTTTTTTCAATTTTGATCCCCCCTCCCTGGCCGCGGCACTTTTTTTATAATTAGGTTAGTTTAGGTTATAGGGGCTAGTATTAAGTTTTGGCATTCTATAGGCGTTCCAGTTCGTGGTTTTACTGTTTGAATTCAGAGCCTCACTTAGAAAAAAAATTAATTTATAAATACGATGGAAATTACGAATTTATCTCCCCCACTTTTCAATATTTATAATATAAAAAGGCGCGCTCAAAATTTGGTGCGAAATTGGATATGAAGATAGAAACAGTTAAATGTATAGGTAAAGATCCAACTCTCCTATATCCTTCCCCCACCTTTATTAATAAAATAATTGAAGCAACTGTCCCTTATTAATTATTGCTGTTTACCCCCTAAGAAAATGTGATAAAGGGTATGGGGTAAAAACTCCTGTAAGCCAGTAATCTTCTCTCATTGCTGGTAACCTGGAAAATTTGCAGATTGCCAGCTAACAGGAACCTAGGATTTAGGGGAATATGCGTGCTGCTGGATCCAGGAATCTTGTAATATTGCCAGGAACCAGAAAGCATTCGTTACCAGCAATATTTTACCATGAACTGCAGTAGATCCAAAGTTTTTATTTTATTTTTTTCTTTAAAAAAGTAACAGGTTGTCTATCTGTCTGTTTGTGTATGTGATGGATCTTGCTAATAGCTGAACTGTAACAGTGAAACTTTTATTAGGCCCAAGGAAGGTATATAAAATTTGTATTGATTTGACTGTCTGTCAATTAGCAAATCAACCACTCAACCTATAGATTATTTCTTTCAAGGAAACATTGTATTTGTCCTCTGTAGGAAACTTTTAGAATCTAATTTACCCTTTTTTTCTATAGAAATTGTTAAACATACCTTGTACTACTGGAAGCTGTTCTGGAAGATAGACCTCCATGATCTGGACTTTGTACCTAGATAGATATATATTCCATTAGATAGATAGTCACATAGATAGATAAATAGACGGAAACATGCTTTATTCTGGAAGCTATACCTCCATGTTCTGGACTTTGTAGCTGGATAGATAGATATTTAATTATATAGATAGATAGCTAGATAAATATATAGATAGTCAGATAGATAGATAGATAGACAGAAACATGCATTGTTCTGGAAGATAGACCTCCATGGTCTGGACTTTGTACCTGGATAGATAGATATTCAATTAGATAGATAAGTAGATAGAGAAATAGATGCATGTTTAAATAGAGAGATAGAGAGAAAGATAGATATATAGATAGATAGATAGGTCCAAGGTCTGGACTTTGTACCTGGATGGAAATATATTTATTAGATATATAGAAAGATAGATACATGCAATGTTCTGAAAGATACACCTCCAAGGTCTTCACTTTGTACCTATATAGATAGATAGTTAGATAGATAGATAGATAAAAAGATAGATAAATAGATAGATAAATAGATAGATAAATAGATAGCTAAATAGATAGATAAATAGATAGATAGATAGATAGATAGTACATACATTGTTTTGGAAGATAGACTTCATGGTCTGGAGTTTGTACCTGGATGGATAGATATTCAATTAGATAGAAAAACAGACAGATAGATATATAGATAGATAGATAAATGGATAGATGCATTGTTCTTTGTACCTGGCTATAGGTGACAGGAGACCCCATCCTTTGTATTGGTTGATACCCCCCTCTATACCTGTATATTTATATATACCTGGCTATAAGTGACAGGAGACCCCATCCTTTGTATTGTTTGATACCCCCCTCTATACCTGTATATTTATATATACCTGGCTATAAGTGACAGGAGACCCCATCCTTTGTATTGGTTGATACCCCCCTCTATACCTGTATATTTATATATACCTGGCTATAAGTGACAGGAGACTCCATCCTTTGTATTGGTTGATACCCCCCTCTATACCTGTATATTTATATATACCTGGCTATAAGTGACAGGAGACCCCATCCTTTGTATTGGTTGATACCCCCCTCTATACCTGTATATTTATATATACCTGGCTATAAGTGACAGGAGACCCCATCCTTTGTATTGGTTGATATCCTTCTCTATACCTGTATATTTATATATACCTGGCTATAAGTGACAGGAGACCCCATCCTTTGTATTGTTTGATACCCCCTCTATACCTGTATATTTATATATACCTGGCTATAAGTGACAGGAGACCCCATCCTTTGTATTGGTTGATACCTCCCTCTATACCTGTATATTTATATATACCTGGCTATAAGTGACAGGAGACCCCATCCTTTGTATTGGTTGATACCCCCCTCTACCGCGGGGCAAGGTCAACTCCGCGTAATTTAACTCTTGGCTCTAAAATAGACAATTTCTTTAATTAAAAATGAACAATAAATTGTAATACAGTAACAATATATAATATAAGATCTTTGTTGAAATACTTTTTTCCTGTTTTTGAGTTATTGGATAGGACAATGGCTAATAAATTGATGTACAACCATAATGAAGATACACAAAATTAACCCTTCTGTAGATTAAAATTAGTAGTTGAAACGTTCAAAATCAACTTTAGCTAAATTCACTACAGTTCACAAAGTTGGTAAGCCAACGAATAAGAAAGCGTTACCATAAAACGGACTAGTGTAATAAACAGCCCATTGTCCCCTCTCCCTCCAGTGAGCTTTTGTGTTCCGTATGGACTAACATGCACTATTTATAGAGCAACTGTGCTTTTTACAAAATAAATGGCCGAAAGTCTTACCAATCTGGAAAGATTTTTCTTAAATCCTTTTGATCTTTCTGAACAATCTGTTTCTGTTATACTTCGACCTAAAATAAAATTTAAAAATAACATAAAATGTCTATTTGTATAAAAAAGTAATAATCTTTGTTTTCTTATTCTACAACTTCGGCCCTGGGGCTAACAAAACAGTAATTTTGTTCCCATTTTTCTATCCTTTGAAAATTCTCTATAATACGATGAGATAGATGATTCTCAGTATACCTTAGTACTAGTTTAATCCAGCGAAAAACGAAACGGATTCGGAGCCATACATTAATAGTTATTTCTCGCATCGTATTATAAACAGCTTTCCGCGGATATAGAATGTACAATTATAAGATTAAAACCAGTTTTTTTTATCCCCGAGGTGCCGAAGTCACAGGCAAAATGAACACAAAAGAAAGCGGCTTATGCAGGTATACATTTCAATTGGCCAATGGTAAAATGTATATACTGGCCTATCATTGGACATTTGTATTGTATGACGTCATCTTTTATTAGGCACTTTAAGCTGCTTCACACGAAAGTATCAAATAATCTAAATCAATGTGGAGAATGATTAATTCATTATTGATTACATTTCTGATAAAAAACCGTATACTGCATTTCTATTTTGTATCTTTTTCATAAATTTCTTTTTTTAGATATTTTTTTTTGAAGAGCACAAATAACAAAAGGGAAATCAAATTTTCTTGAAAGGAACATCTTACTTAAATTTATATATCTTAGCAAGAGATATAGATAAGTTTTCCTTAAAATATTCTAGTATAATAATTAAAAGGATTTCAATAATAAGTGAAATAAAGCCACAAATCACAACCAGCTAGCTATTTTTAACCCAATCTATCAAATTGTTATTGATTATTCATAATATTTGTCTCAATATCATCATAAAACACATCAGGAAATATCGTTAATATGTCCATCATTGCAACTTTTCAAAATCCACAAATTGAACTAAGTATTCTTTATTTAATCTACTCTTTAAGCTCAGAAAGCAGCCTATAATTGTGTTTTCATGCTTATTAATGGATTAAAATATTATGTTATCTTAACATTGAAAATCCTCTCTCATTGAATATTAATAACAGCTTTTTATTAACTGGTTGTCTTTGCTTCGCTACTTTTAGACATTATTATCCTTGTTTATTTTAAATTAATTTTAAAGAAAATTGTTCCGTATCCCTTATCTTGCTTACATCATGAGAAGAAAAATAAATTGAGTATAGCAATAGTGTCAGGGATCTAAAGGGACAAGACAATGGCCGATATATTCATTTACATCTTCATTACCCATTATGTAGGTTACGATTAATGTTTGAAACGTTTGGGCAATCAAATTGATGAAGTTGTTAAGCGAGCCAATAAGAAAACGTTCTCATAAACTCTGTGGAATTTTGTAATAAACAGCCCAAATGTTCCCTTTATCCCTGTAATAGTGTGGTATGTAATATTTATACTTTTTACTTTTTATGCTTTTCATTTCTTTTACACAGTAATAGATGTAGAAACTTGCTAATATGGAGCTCGTTTATTGGCCAGTTCGTTCATCCAGTAGGAGGAGATGGGATGGATTAAATAGGGTGGAAGGTGATCATCTTTATTTTAGCCCGCTGCGTTTTTCATTTAATTAGAGAACATGAAAATATGGTGTAAGATCCAGTTAGTAATATGTATTCATTTACACAAATCTAAAATTATAAAAACGATTTAGGAACATTTAAAGAAATATTTATTAACAAGATTAGTTGGCGTTCTCATCATTTTTCGTTCATCCTTTGAAAATTTGAGTACTCCCCCCCCCCTCCCCTCCAACAGAACAACTCAAATTTTCAAAATTGAAAAAAAATATTTGTAAGAGGATATTACCGAATAGTTATGTTCATATGTAGCATAGCATAAAATTGGTTAACCCTAGGGATCTTAAGGGAAAATACAATTGACGATTTAATGACGATACACAAAATTATCCCTCGTATAGATATCTAAAAAGCTGAACACTGATAGTTTGAACCAACCTACTAATCAATGTAAGAATCCAAAGTTTTTTCACCGAATGAGAGAAAATGTTTATAAAACTTTGCGTACCAGTATAGATTATATTCTAATGTCCCCTCCTTTCCTTTGCCGCTTGTCGTATGTAGTATTTAAATAACAGGTCAATTTTCCTGAGTGATAATATTGAAATGTATTACAGAGGTGAATTATTTATTTCAAGTCTCTTTAGACAACTACAAATTTGTAATCTTCAAAGTGCAATATAATCTATTGGAACAATCTAAATCAAATTTCACAAAAGTTCCAAGTGATTATCTTAAATTGTAAGGATTGATAGGTTCCCGCAATTTTCCAGGGATCTAAAGGAATAAGACAATTGCCAATAAATATATGTAACTCCAAATGATGATACATAAAATTACTCTTTATGTAAATTACAATTATTGGTTAAAACGTTAGGACACTTAGTGAATAAACCAATCATTATCCTACAAAGTCCCAAAGTTGTTAAGCCAACGAATATGAAAACGTTATTAAAAAACTTTGGTGACTAGTGTAATAAACACTAAATTCCTCTCTGGCAATTTTCTCTACTTAATTTTTAGTAGTTCATTTTTCAAGAAATCTGTTTCAATCAATTATCCCCAAGCCCCCCCCCCCCCCTTCAAAAAAATAGATAAAAGCTTGAACGTCTTTGTTGTTATTTGTTTAGGGCTTGAAAAACAATGCTTTAAATTCCTTTTTTACTAAAAATAAACTGAAAACTGATAATTTTAGTCATAAAGAGATATTAACATTATATATAACATTATATATAGGCCTCTAGAGGCATTTAAGGTGGCGGCGGAGGGTTGAATTAGACCCCCACATCTTTATTCTAGTTTAAGAAAGAAAATTTTTTAATAGAGGTGATTTACCCTGAAAGGGTGGTACCCTCCTCCAAAATGATTATAAACCTTCCTAGGAACTTTGAGAAGATATATTGTAAAGGAGAACCATATCTGTTCAGTGGTTAGCGAGATCCTTCGGTACAAACAGACACACAGACAGACATCCTGTTACTTTATTATAAGGATATATTATGTTGCTTTATTCTAAAGAAATCAATATTTGAAAGATTTGCAGTATAAAGCAACTAAATAATCTAATATTAAAGTAAAACTTTATAAAATTCTTAACCTACACTAACCCTCTCTCCGCCTCAATGAATAAGCACATTGTGCTACAGTACAATTAGTTGAAGTAAGTTTGGATAAAATATTAAGTGAAAATGGATGGGGTGCTGCCAGTTTTACAACTAGCAAAAGTATATCTACTGTGTTTTTGACTATGTATGGATGTGTTTTTGTCAACTTTAATACTTGGCGTTTTATAAGCATTATTTATTCTTTAGATTTTTTTCAAGTCTTGGATATTAATTATGAAAATGTTGATTCCAATTTATTTAGATATGCTTTAAATGTATATTTTTTCAATAATTGAGAATAAGTTATATTTTAGTAAAAAAAGGGTTACTTAAAGTAAAAAAAAGGTGCTTATAAAAAAAATCGCCATACTGTCCTACAATTGGGGAATTAAAATGTATACTGGTCTGCTATTCATAATTTAGTCTGTATAATGGCCTATCATTAGTCATTTGTATTGTATGACATCATTTTTATAGGCACTGTAAAGAGCTTCATGTGTGTAATTCTTCAACTTATTTTATTTTTTAGCACAATGTGTTACCTCAATGAATCGGCCAACCTTTGTTTCATTCCATATACACAAACTTTATACTTGAACTTGATTTTACAACGCACGGTAAATTAAAACCAAGGTTCTATGTATTTTAGAATGTAAGTGTGTCCAGTAAGATATCGTAAACAGATGTTAAAGGTATAGTGTAGATTTTATTTTGCAGGATTTTCATGGGTTACTACTTTTCGGGGGAACTTTTTAGAACGCTACTCTAGTTCTCAGATATTGGTCAATATGTTCCTCCACAGTCATGGGAGGGGATAGATAAAAGTCATAAGTGTGTGGGAAGGTTGGTAAGGGGTATCGCAATATTAGCCAGCCTTGCGAAATATTTTATCTATTGGTAGCTCAATCTAGTACAGGTTTTAGTCCAGTTGGCAGGAGTAATTCTAATTAAGTACTAAAGAAGAAAGGAGACTATTAACGAAATTAGATTGAACCTGTTATTAGGGCTATTTTTAGACTACCTATAATATAAAGTAGAACGATTTCTGTCTGTCTGTTTGTACTGAAGGATCTCGCTCAGCGCTAAACCGATCGGGTTCTCCTTAGCAGGTAAGCTTTTTTTTATTATTTTAAATCTAAATTTAAAAGATGGCTTTTGGGATCCCCCTCCTCCCTCTTTAGGTGCCCCTAGAGGCCTCTGGGGGGCGAAGTATGCCTAAAAGGTATGCCAATTGTTATTAAATGATTTAAATGTTTATTTGTAACGTAACTTTTTATATATTATATTAATGATTACATTTTGTATTTTTTCTTAGCCAAAATGTTGTTAGCTAGTAAGTAGTAATTGTTGCGCTTTTTTTTACAATATATGTACTTGTTTAATCAAATCAATTACATTGATATGCATTAGCTGGGTGAAGGTTTATTAGTTATTAAATTTAATATACATGAAATAATTTTTTAAAGGTTCAAAGTTTCCACTATATTTCAATTAAAAAGATAGTCTAAAATTACTCTAATTTAAATTTTATATTTTTCTTGCATAAATTATCAATTTTTCTGTAACATCCATTAATTTGATAGTTGATAATATCAATCACCCCCCCCCCTCGCTATCACAACATTAGTTAAAAAAAGGAATTCGTTAGTGATACAAATTGATATACAATTAAAATAATCATGATTATATTCAAATCACCACTTCTGTAGATTAAAATCAACCGTTGAAAAGTTTAAACAGTATACTAACTTTGAACAAATCGAAATTAAAAACACGTAATCCAAAATTTGTTAGCCAATGAAACATAACGTGAATTATAAAACTTTGGGTACCAGTGTAATTTACAGTCCAATGTCCTTACTCTACCAAAAACGGGTAGGCAAAGCATCAATCAAAGCGTCAAAATTTTATAAAATCTAAAAGCACATATATTCTTAATCATTAGTATTTCCTTTATTTATGACACAACCCCCTCCCTTATTTAAAAAAACTACCTTGATGGGTGGGGGATTGAGTTGTTCAAGTGATACTTTTATGGAAATTACCAATTTTTCTGAGAAAAAATGCACTGGCAAGTTTGAAAGGTTGGTGAATATAAATTGGTCTCATTAAAAATTACATTAGCCAAAGATTAAAGGGTAAAAAGGAAAGTAGATCATAATTGAAACTAGGGAAAGTTTGCCAGCGGCGTAGATACTCTATAATATATTTTAACCAATGACAGAGGGGATATTGGACAGTAAAACACCAGGGATCTCTAGGGATGGGTCAATTGATCTAAAATTCTAATTTCTGGCTGTCCTGGACTCTGGGTTATGTAACATGTGCAACTTTTCTTATTTTGGCTAATTTTCAAGACTTTGGGGACCAGCGCAAAGAATGCCGCTAAACAAATAAATCAAGAAGCAGACAAATTATATTAACCCAAGATTATAGGGTAAAAAAGGAAAGTAAATCATATTTGAAACAGGCGGCGTAGAAAATATAATTAAAATTTCCTAGGGATAGAGGAAAGTGTAATGTGTGACATCATAAAAATACGTCTATTATTCATTTCTATTTTAAGGGTTTACATTCCCACTTCTTACCTCATCCTTACTTTTAAGATGTATTTTAATGACACTTTCCGCTGTTCCATTTTGACTATCTCCACAAGCAAGGAGGGAGGGGGTATTAAGCTGTAAATTACACTGGTACCCAAAGTTTAAAAAACATGTTGAATTATTATAAATTCATTCCAAACTAGTTCCAAAAACAGACTACTTATTTCTTTGTATAGGTTTCGTGATTATATTTTTATCATCTATTTGATTTCTTAGTCATTGCTACATATGCATGTTGTCATCCTTGTTTTGATTTATGCAAATTCGTTTTTGTATTTGAACAAATAAAAGTTTATTTACTGTTTAATTTCTATTTATTTTCATTACATCCCTTTCCAGAAATATTCTACCGTTTGTATAAAGTTTTAAATTGATATTGCAATTCTATCTAAATTTCCCTTTCCTACTGTTTAAATACAAATTAATTATTAATAAAGTTTGAAATTAAAGTTAAGGTCAAGAATAGATTGGGGTAAACGTTCTCAAACTTTATACATTTTCATTTCAAACTTTTTAGCAACGGAGCTACTCTATAACAGTTAGTTATGACTTTATCTAAAGGGATAAGGCAATGGCCGAAAAAAGTCCAATTAAAGTCCCCAAAGTTTTTGTGCTAACGAATAAGAAAACGTTATTATAAAACTTTGGGGACTAGTGCAATAAATAGTCCATTGACTTTTTCTGGTCAATAGTAGAAAAATGGGGTATAGTCCCTTTCGTGGCCATGAGCTTGAAGTTTTGAAAAAATATGTACCATTTTTGTGCTATTAGTAGTTTAGGCGCTACGTTGAAAAGGCACTTTGAGGAAAAGCACCGAAAATCATAGGTTTTAGTAAGCAATGGTTTTTATTGGGTACCGGTTTTCGAAGAACATATCCTAATATGGCTTCTATTATGGGTTTAATTAATCTAGGAGGTGATATATGCCCACTAAAAATTTATTGTAGTCAATTTTCCGCGCATAAAAAAATATAAACTATAAGTTTAAAACCAGTTTTGTAAACTCTGATGGGCCGAAGCCTCTGGTTAGCAAAACTAGTAATAATTTTATGATTTTTATTTTATTATTCGTAGAAAATTATCTGTAATACGATGCTATACATAATTTTACATATTACTGATAACCGGCTCTAATCCAGCTGAAAAAATTAAATAAAAAATATGTTTTACCTATAGTTGCATATTTAGCAGAATTTCTCAATTTAAAAGCGGCATCCTCCTCTTCAAATAAATCTAAAAAATAAAAAAGTTTTACAAATCTTAATAGACAAACAGCTTTACTATTCAGTTAGAAAATACATCTTAAAGCGGTTTATAGTGCCTAAAGATAATGGCGATTAAAAATCAAATGACCAATGATAGGCCAATACACAAAATCAATAATGGCAAGCGAAGATGAGCGAAGTCCCTCAACAGATTATGACGTCATACGATGGAATAGCCAATGAGAGGCCAGTAGATACTGTAATTAACCAAAGGTAAAATCTATGCTGGCCTATCATTGGTTATTTTATCGTAAGACGTCATAATCTGATGAGGGACTTTAATCATCTTCATGGCAGACCAGCATAAATTTTAATTAACCAATGGTAGGCCAGTATGACGTCATTTTTGTATAGACACTACAAAAACCTTCCTATATATATTTTTGTAGTGGCGTGGAGAGCACTTGTCTTGGGGTGAGGGAGGGGGGATAGGGCTTTTCTACCTTAAACAAAAAAGCCCCGGGGGTAAATTTATTTTAGGTATACCCACCCCCATTTCTGCACACCTTACCAATTTTGGGAGGTAGGGGTGGATTACCTTAAAAAGCATCTTGTAAAAATTAATGAACAGAAGCAAATAATAATACCCCAAAATATTGACATCCCCCTTACCTTGGTTGGGTGGTATAAGGTCTGGACTGTTAGCTTTGGCCCCACTCCGAAGAATATTTCTTTGTCCTTAAAAAATTGTAATGATCATTTTGTTTATCACATTTACAAACGCAAAACATCTTAAAATGGTTAATTTACCTATACTATTAATCATATAAATAATGTTGTACGATATGTTTGTCTTTCCATTAAGATCTCATTTCAGGAAAGCTCCTGGGCAGGTATTAAGCTATTTTCCCATAATATTTAAGATGCCTCTAGAGGCTAGTAAAAATTTAACAGTTTTTTTACTCATGTCCCCCTTTGAAAGGAAATTAAACATCTTTATTTAAAAACGGCAAAACAATAATATTTGAGAAAAATTATCGGCCACATTTTGAGCCAATGAACTTAAAATGCACTTTATTTTGATCAGAAACCACCAAAAAAAATGTTACTATATTAAACATTTCCTATTGTATAAATTAGTAAGTTTTTTTGTCTAAAGCTTTACATAGCTTTTTTGTAAGCTGTCGTACTTTTAGATTGAAGATTTGAGGTGGATTCAGGCCATATTTTTGTACTCATTTTACCCCTTTGAATGCATAGCCCCTAGATGCCAGAGGCGCAGCCGCTAATTCTGTACAATAAAATGTACATTTATTTAAGGAGAACAAATAGATCAATAAACTTAGAACCCATCGCTCAAACTTTCTATCTGATCACCTTTAATAAGTTCAATATCAAAATAGAAAAATCAAAAAATAATATATCATTTGGGAAACTTGCAAATAAATTCAAAAAGAATGAATGAAAATTGGGCCGAAGGACTGTCAAGATTTACCTTAAAGGCCCTGTAGTACAGTTACCCTAATTTTGCATTATTTGCCTGTTTTACACGATATAGACTGACAGATTGATCGGCTGACCGACAAATTCTTGTTAAATAACTTTTCAAATAATTCCAGGAAGAAAGGGGACAATGGTTTGTTATTTTACCAGACCCCAAAGTTTTATAATAACGTTTTCTTATTCGTTGGCTTCGTGTTCAAATGTTTTTGAACCACTGATTTTAAAGTAAATAAAGGTAATTTTTTATCAACAGTGGGGATGTACGTACATCAATTTATCGGCCATTGTCTTATCCCTTAAGATCCCTGAAAAATTCACCTGTAACAGAAGGGGCAGGCGCCACGGCGGTGTAGCTCTGGGTCGTTGAATTCCCGCCGTTGGCGTTATGACGGTGCCGTTTCATACGCTGGATTCTAACTACTGCAACAACACAGAAAGCTACCAAACCTAAAATTTAAGAAAATTAAACCTACCAGATTTAAGAAATGCAGATTAAATTTCGGAGCTTTTAGCCTTGTAGACTCGTAAAGCACTTGAAGATGATTAGGAAGTCCCTCAACAGATTATGACGTCATACGATAAAATAACCAATGAGAGGCCAGCATAGATTTTACCCATTGGTCAATTACAGTGTATATTGGCTATTCTATTGTATGCCCTCATAATCTGTTAAGAAACTTTAATCATCTTCATAGCTCTGGTAATGCCCACCCCTACTCTCCCTTAGTTTTAAAATAAATTGAAAATAAAGGGGTGAAAGAAGATTTTTGTTTGTTTATTATTTATGTTAGGTTATATTGGGTACTAAGGGCCCACCGCAGAGGTTTGAAATAGGAAAAAAACTACCACACCTATCATTTTCAATATGGGAAAAGGGGTGTTTTCAGTGCTCAACAGCCACTTTGTGTGAAAGAACCAGTGAATAAGCAATACAAATATAGTTGAGAAGTTAAAATACCCAATTACAATCGATATAAAATTATTTGGAGGTTGCACAAGATTTCCATGTACTCTAATGATATTTCCAGCAGAATAGAATAACGATACTCTAACCACCCCCAATGGGGCATTTACTCGATCCGCTCTCTTTCTTCTGGATGAACGAACGGGCCAATAAATGAGGTTCATATTTGAAACCCGAATTGACGACAAATATTCCCCTGTCAATATATTCAGATCATCCATTCCTATTACCTATATTACAAAGTTTAATACAGCTAGAGTTATATATATGTATTCTCATATCCGCATATTATCAAAGCTAAATATTTTGTTAAAAGCGAAGCTTTTCTATATATAGTTTCGTTCGACAAGTCCGTACGTTCGTAAAAAGTAGCTTATTAGAATTGTTCGTAGGTTCATTTCAAACATTTCAAACTCAAGTTCTAAAATGTAAGTATGCCCGTATTTTACACTTTTATATTCTATCTATTAGGTTCTGACACTCTACAAAATTGGAGGGGGGATGGGGGTTAAATTGATTAACACCCATTGTCATTTCCCTAAATCGCTGAAAGTCAGCTGCTATAATGATATGCAAATTAAGAGGATTAAATGCACCAAATTCATTACATACTTTTCATCTGTTTAAACACGTGGTCTAATGTCCTTTAGTTTTCTAATGTTACATTAGAGAAGACAATGGACTGTTAAATGGTACCCAAAGTTTTATAACACAATCTTTCATTGAGATTAATGGAGGAGACAATTAATCAATATTCAATTTTTAGGAGTCTCAGGCTTTGGGTTTTTAGCAGGTTATGACTGACTTTAGGTACTAGCGCATCATAACCACTAACTCGCTGAGTTAGTTTTGAATATAGCAAACAAGTATCAATAAACTTAATTTCTAATAAACAATCTAAGAACCCTTAAATCTAATACTTGTATATTAAGAGATATAAGATTTCCGGAATTTTAATGTAGGGAGTAGATTTGAAATCTGCATCAAATTTTAAGGATTTTTTATAAAATTCGTTTTTTGTAAAATTCTTTATCTAAAAGCGAAAATACATTTTAAGTTAATTAATTTTGACCAATAGGATAGGTGGATTTTAAACTACCTGCGCTCTAATTTGTTGAAGAATGTACGACATCCAATCAGAGCGCAGATTTTTTAAATCCACCAATCACAGATACCAAAATTAATTAACTTACATAGTATTTCCGCTTTTAGATAAAGAATTATACAAAAAACGAATTTTATAAAAAATCCTTAGAATTTGATGCAGATTTCAAATCTACTCCCTACATTACAATTCCGGAAAACTTATATCTCTTATTGTATATAGTGGCATTTCAAAATTTAAGAATATGAGTTGTATAGAATATTTTTCTAGTAATTAATTACAAAATGGTTATGTCAGTCTGATGTACTGGTAATCTAATTTTCATATGAATGCTTTTTTTCTTAGAACTTTTTTTCTTATCTTATAGTTTTCTAAATTTGATTAATACGCCCTTTACAATTTTCTTCAAATTTTCAGGATTAATCTGGATTTCATGGACTTTCAGCAAAAACTCCTAAATTGAATAAATTGCCCATTGTTCCCTCCCTTACTCCCTGCATTTTTGTGAGTTGTACAAACCTTTAGTCTCCAAACTAATCCACCAATAGTTAAATGTTTTTAATGTAAAGTAACACACAAAAAACAACCAACCAACTATTTGTCTGGATGTTTTAGCTAGGAAAAATTTTAATTTGCAACTCATTAGGAGGAAACCCTTTTGTACGATACACAGGTTTTCATATGGTTTTGGCCACTAACATGTGTTCAGAAACTTAACAAGGATACCAACACAACATCCATAAATGCGAAGCTCTGAAATGAATAAAAACATAACGATTATAGAGTTTCTTTCTAAATCGTACCTAACTACTACAGGAATCACCAAGCAAAGTTTGAAATCGATAGGGTAATTATAACATTATCTAATTAACTAAAAAAGCTATACGTTCCGGACGTACGGACGGTACTTTTATAGCTTTTATCCGACCGACTTTAATTATAGAAAATCTTCGCTTTAAAAAACAAATTTAATGTTTCTCTGCTGTTATAACACAATAAAAATCAACTTTAGAACCATCTCTAATCCTGGGATGCATGGGTATCATATATTAAGTATACAAGCAGCTAGAGAAGTACCACAGCATTGGTTCATTTTTCTGTAAGAAAACTGACAAAGAAAAATTTAATTTCTCTTTTTTAGGTATTATAAAATTGTTCTATCGATTTCAAACTTTGCATGGTGATTTCTTTAGACGTAAGTACAATTTAGAAAACGTAGCAACTCTATAATCGTTACAGGAAAGTTCGTACGTCCATGTTACTCATGTTGATCTTTAACATTTTATTACTTTCTCTTTAATTATCTTATTCTTTTGGCTTTTTTAACAATGATTCCTAGTACAAATGGTGTATTATCTAACAGATATATAGTATAGACGTATATACAGACAATTACCTGCATTCCTTTTTCAATGACCTTTTTCGCCTGCTTCTACATAAATTATTTCTGCTACTTGGCTGTGTTAATAAAAGCAACAGAATTGGTTGATTTTGCATTACCCAATTAATTGAAAGGTTGCAATATATTGATGCGCTGGGGAGATACCGTTATTTAACCCATTCTCCCTCTAGTATTTTACTTTAATTATTATCTTAAACGAATCATCTTATAAACAAGCCATAAAAATAAAAGTGGGTTCTTAAACAATATCCTGTATTTACGAATTTCATATTTTAGGGTCCAGTTTCTATGCTTGAATACGATCCAATCCGCAGGTTGTCTAATAATACACACTTGATAATTACATAATCTATATAAACAACCCAAGTGTTCTAAATATTAATGCAATCTAAAACTTTATGTATGTGTAAGCTATAAATAAGATTTACAATGAGAAGTATATCCATTTATAGTGCAGCAAAAGCTAATGATGCGTAATGAAATAATAATGACGAGGGATATAAAAGAATAAGACAATGGCTGTCAAATTGATGTACATCTCCAATGATGATAAATAAAATTACCCTTTTCTGTAGATTACAATTAGTGATTGAAACATTTGGACATTCCACTATATAAACCAACCAATCAAAATTCAAGTCCCAAAAGTTGTTATGCTATTATATAAGAAAATATTATAAAAAACTTTAGGGACTCCTCATGCAGAAGTAGGGTGTAACGTTTTTTACACTCTCATTAGAAATTAGAAATACATAACAAATGACTAATAATAGGTCAATACACATACTAAATTACCAATGGCAGGCCAGTGTTCATTCTAATTGACATATGGTAGGCCAGTATGACGCCAATTTTAAAAAGCACTATAAAAAGCTTTATTTTGATGGAAAAGGTTAGGTTACCTATTCCAGAGGCTATAGTCACTAGGAGGCCCAGCGTGGGTGTGAACCTGATACTTCCTGGCTGTCTACTAAACTTACCTATTCCAGAAGCTATAGCCACTAGGAGGCCCAGCGTGGGTGTGAACCTGATACTTCCTGGCTGTCTACTAAACTTACCTATTCCAGAGGCTATAGCCAATAGGAGGCCCAGCGTGGGTGTGAACCTGATACTTCCTGGCTGTCTACTAAACTTACCTATTCCAGTAGCTATAGTCACTAGGAGGCCCAGCGTGGGTGTGAACCTGATACTTCCTGGCTGTCTACTAAACTTACCTATTCCAGAGGCTATAGCCAATAGGAGGCCCAGCGTGGGTGTGAACCTGATACTTCCTGGCTGTCTACTAAACTTACCTATTCCAGTAGCTATAGCCACTAGGAGGCCCAGCAGGGGTGTGAACCTGATACTTCCTGGCTGTCTACTAAACTTACCTATTCCAGAGGCTATAGCCACTAGGAGGCCCAGCAGGGGTGTGAACCTGATACTTCTTGGCTGTCTACTAAACTTACCTATTCCAGAGGCTATAGCCACTAGGATGCCCAGCAGGGGTGTGAACCTGATACTTCCTGGCTGTCTACTAAACTTACCTATTCCAGAAGCTATAGCCACTAGGAGGCCCAGCAGGGATGTGAACCTGATACTTCCTGGCTGTCTACTAAACTTACCTTTTCCAGAGACTATAGTCACTAGGAGGCCCAGCGTGGGTGTGAACCTAATACTTCCTGGCTGTCTACTAAACTTACCTATTCCAGTAGCTATAGCCACTAGGAGGCCCAGCAGGGGTGTGAACCTGATACTTCCTGGCTGCCTACTAAACTTACCTATTCCAGAAGCTATAGCCACTAGGAGGCCCAGCAGGGGTGTGAACCTGATAGTTCCTGGCTGTCTACTAAAATTACCTATTCCAGAAGCTATAGTCACTAGGAGCCCCAGCAGGGGTGTGAACCTGATACTTCCTGGCTGTCTACTAAACTTACCTATTCCAGAAGCTATAGCCTCTGGGAGGCCCAGCAGGGGTGTGAACCTGATACTTCCTGGCTGTCTACTAACTAAACTTACCTATTCCAGAAGCTATAGCCACTAGTAGTCCAAGCAGAGGTGTGAACCTGATACTTCCTGGCTGTCTACTCGGGTCAGCAACTGCATGATACAATTTCAATCATATGTAAAAGTGAGGTGGTTTCTCGAAAAGTATATTGTCGGGAATAGAAAGCCCCTTCCTATTTTGAAATATATTTAAATTAGAGGAAGAGGGGAGTTTTTGTCTTTTGCTCTGTTAGCTTGTACAGGTTACAGATTTGCCCCGCAGGGTTATACCCATCTGCAGGGGTTAGACATATAAAAAAAAACAATTTTTAATATAATTTATAATAAGGAGGAGGGAGGCATGTACATTTTTATTTCCAAATAAGAATACAAATTTTTAGACAATTTAAACAAACATAAGCGTCGAAAGGACTTTCCTAACGGTAAGAACCAATTAAACAGCAATATAAATCTAAACTTCATTTATAAGGGGAAAAAAATATCCAACAAAAAAACAAACAATTTTTTCATAGAATATATGATGATTGAAAAATTGCCTATATGTTGTGGGGATTCATCTTTCAATGTGAAGGCGTGAAGATGCATTGGTTCACTGCGTCCCTGAAAAGTTTGAAATATTATATATTAAATTACTTTTAGTTTTTCGATCCAATCATTGGTTCCAAGAATGTATGTATATTATAATTCTTTGGATCTTACTGCGCCAGATTTCATGTTCTATAATAAAGTAAGCTCTGTAGCGGGCTAAAATAACGATATCTCCCATTCCCTTTCCTCCTACTGGATAAACGGCCCGACCAAAAAATGTGGGGTAAAATTACAACCTAAATTGACGACAATTTTTTTTCCTGTTATATTATCCACGTATATTCTAATTAATTGTTCTAATGAAAAAATATGATTTACGCGGCTGCTATCAGAGATAAGTGGCTGATTTTATAGTGAGGATTTCTCTAACCAATGAGAATCTACATAAAAACTTACTTTGTCCGTATGTTTGTTTTGAGTTAATCAGTTTATTTGTGAAGATTCTTTTAAATACCGGTTTTTGAAAGTCATCTATTCCAAAACTAAAATTTTTATCTGTATTGAAACTAGCACCCCTAGGATCTAGGGACATCTGATCTCGAAGAGGTATGAGTTGGCCTAAAAATAGCCTACAACCATTTAAAGGCTTACATCTAAAAAAATAAATTGCCTAAAACTATCCTGGGACCCACATGAAGCTTCCCTGAAATGGAGAACTCAATCGGTTCAGTAGTTTTTGAATTCTTAAGCTACAGACAAAAAATCTTTATATGATTGGATAAAAAAGAGTCAGTCATCATTACACTATATTTTTTTCTGTCTAACTGACTAATTATTAATGCTACCAGTTATATAAGACATTTGATTGCTTATGAATAAATCACATCACAAAAAAGTGCCTTACTATAAGTACATATTATCAACACTGGGCAATAAGATTGTGTTTATTTACAGAATTCAAATAATAATAATAAATTGGTATATTTATAAGACAATGATGATACGCAAAATTTACCTTTCTGTAAACAAGAATTAGTGGTTAAATCGTTTGAACACTAACAGCCAACTTAATAAACCTACCAATCGCAATTCAATAAAATCCCCATAGTTGTTAAGTCAACAAATAAGAAAACGTTATTATAAGACATTGAAGACTGTTGTAATAAACATCCCAATGTCCCCTCCCTCTCTGTATATGTGAATACTATTTAGAAGTATAAAAGACAAAATACAAATATTTAGTGCCCAATCTTGACAACAAACCAAAAAATGTAATAAGCTGATAGAGCAATCGATATATTATTACTTGGACGTTGCTCCAGCATTTCATATACTCTAATGCTCAAAGCTAGCTAAAATAACGATACCTCCCATCCACTATTTTACCCAACCCCCTCCTCTCCTACTGGATGAACGAACTGACCAATACATGAGGTCAATATTAGCAAGCTAAATTGACGACAAATTTTCCCTTGTTGATATATCCACGTTTATCCTATATCCATTGTATTAATCTGATGGAAGCATGATCTGACAGCTAGCGTCAGGATAGAAACAACAATGTCAGAGGTGACACAAAAATAACAAAAAATCGTACATATAAACTATTTATCTCATCGTATTATAAACAGCTTTCCGCTGATATCAAAATAAAAAAAATTAAGATTAAAACCAGTTTTGTTATTTGCATAAAAAATTATGTAATACGATGCTATACATGATTTTTCAGTATGGAAGAGAACCGGTTCTAATACAGCGGATATTAATTGGTTTCGAAGCCATACTGGAAAGAATTAAATCATTTTTACCGAAGGCATTTTTTTGATTTGGTATTACCCCTTTTGTCCACATAGAAAAGCATATATTAAACAACAAATTTTAACCAAATAAATTTATTATACACTTTTCATTTTTTTATTATTTGTATCAATACCCCTAGCAATAATTTTGATATATCTCTTTTTCTTCTATATCATTGAACAGGGTTTGTTTTTGTTAGGGAAAAAAAGTAAAAATCATAATTATCCAAAAAATTAAATAAGGATGACAATATAAAGTAGATTAGAATTGTTAGTTGAAACGTTTGGACCTTTCATTAATAAACATTTAGTAAGTACACCAAGTTTATGAGCCAACGAATAGGACACTATTGTTATAAAACTTTGGGTACCAGTGTAATTTACACAGCCCATTGTCTACTCCCTCCCTGAAAATTCCGAACTAAAAGAATACATATTTCTTATATTTATATTTGTGCTTTGATAAATCAATCTCTTGTGACTTTTCTTTTCTTTTTTTCCTAAGAAATCAATTTAAGTAAAATTGTCCAGAAAAAAATAATCTTTTTTTCACATTCGTAAGTTGTAATTGTAAATATACAAGTTACTTTTGTTTTTTATTTGTCTGTCTTTATATATTTTTTTACTAAAACCACCCTCCCAAGAGAAATCATTCCTAGAAAAAATTAACCCCCCCAAAAAATATTTTCTAAAAACTATAATTAAAAATGAAAGGGGGGGGGGAGTGGTCGACCCTCCAACCCCAACCCCCCCCCCCCCCAAAAAAAAAAATTGGTTATTGAATTCAATTCCTTACTTTTAGAGGCCACTAGGGGCGTGGCCGCTAGTTATTGAATAAACAGACACACATTTAAATGCTCTATAAATTTAATATTCATTTAAGAATAAATTTACAGAGAGACAGACACACAGCATGATACTTTACAATTAGAGGGGACATTGGGCTGTTTAGTACACTAGTCCCCAAAGTTTGATATTGAGTGTTCAAACGTTTCATCAACTAATTGCAATCTACATAAGGGGCAAATTTGTGTCTCATGATAGGGGATGTACATTAATTTATCTGCTATTGTCCTATCCCTTTAGATCCTTAATAAGATATACTATTTACCTGGGAGTCAAAGCTGTAAGCAGTTATAACATATCCTTGTCCAGATCTAATATACAGACAGATATCCTATTAATTCATGGATATACTACTTACCTGAGATTTAAAGCTGTATGCAGTTATAACATATCCTTGTCCAGATCTAATATACAGACAGATATCCTATTAATTCATGGATATACTACTTACCTGAGATTTAAAGCTGTATGCAGTTATAACATATCCTTGTCCAGATCTAATATACAGACAGATATCCTATTAATTCATGGATATACTACTTACTTGAGAATTAAAGCTGTATGCAGTTATAACATATTCTTGGCCAGATCTAATATACATACATACATACATACAGACAGACAGACACACACCCTTATAATTCATGGATATACTATTTACCTGAGAATTAAAGCTGTATGCAGTTATAACATATCCTTGTCCAGATCTAATATATAGACAGACAAACAGACGGACACACAGACAGACAAACAGACAGACAGACACACACCCTTATAATTCATGGATATACAATTTACCTGAGAGTTAAAGCTGTAAGCAGTTATAACATATCCTTGGCCAGATCTAATCACAAACAAAAACATTACATATAATTACAACGTAACAATGTCTAAACTTTTCAACCATTCAATTTACATGTAATATAAGGGATAATTTTACTGATAATATTAAAAAAGATTGTTCGTTTAATAATAAGTTTAATTTATAGCACTTTGACATTTGTAAAGCATTTGATGACATTTGTATAAAATTACTTGTATGTTGCACCAGTTTTTCTGGTATACTATAAAGTGACACTCCCTACTAGCTAAAACAACGTTGCCCCCTATTTTGTCATGAATATTGAATAAATGAGACGGACGAACAATACTTATATAAAAGCGGCCCAAAGGAAATATTAAAGAAATATATTACTTTTGTTATGTTATTATGTGAATATATATCAACTATGAAAATTTCATTTTTTAACTCAGACAAACGGACGTACAAACCATATTTCAATTTGTATATGTAACTACGCTTAGCAACAATATTATGTAAAGAAACTTTTTACCATTATGCAATCTAATAGATCTAACAGATTAATTTTAATAGGATGATTAAATAAAAACCTGGAGGATCAGAATTGGCAAGAAGAAAAGTTGCCCCTTTCATGTGATTTTACATTTTATATCCTAATTCCATCTGAGATTTGAATATAGATTCTTGAAATAAAAAATATTCTTCAAAAAACAAGACTCGAAGAATGGATATAGAATATACATGACAGAGAAAAAATTGGCCTCAGTTGAGGTTGATAACATAGAACTCAGTTATTGGTCAGTTCTTTCAACCAGTAGGACGGGAGGGGTGTATATTTATTTTAGCCCTGTGCGAGTCTCACTTTATTAGAGAAAATGAATATCTGCCGTAACATTGAAAAATTTCTATATTTGTTTTCAAATCAGTGACTTTTTAACGTGTAGGATTGTTGTCAAAAGGACACAGCTATAATCTTCAAGGACTTTTCGACAAAGGTCCTGCAATTAAAATAGGGTTATGTAAATGCTTTTTAATAACATTTTCAGATAAAAATAATTATCTTTGTCGTTGAATTATGTAAGATTTGCATCGAAATGTACGTATCAGCCAAATGTCCTTATTCTTCATTTGTCCCAGCTTATACCAAAAACGAAATCAATTCGTAAAAAAAACCTATACGGAACCTATACGTGTTTTTACAGCTGTCGTAGGGGGGCAACATATCGTAAAATTGACGACCTCTCCATTTGCCCCCCAAATACTATTCTAGATTTATTTCGCATGTTGGTTATACCTTATACCTGTATTTTTCCTTTATGCTATTTTATATAGTAAGCTTTTTTTGTCTGTAGCGAAGGATCTTGCTAACCGGAAACCGATATGGTTCTCTTTAACAGAGTAGATTTTCAGAGGTCCTTTGAGGGTTGAAAACTATTTCATGGAGTGTACCACCAACCTCTCAATAGAAATCGTCAAAATAAAACAAGCGTCGCCTAGCGGATTTTTACGTAAACAGCTGATCCTCATATAAATTGGATGTTCATGTTCTCTAATCATGTGAAACTCGAAGTGGACTAAAATAAAGTTACCCCTCTCCCCATCACCCCCTTTTCACTACATCTCTTTCCCTCCTACTGGATGAACAAACTGACTAACAAATGAGTTCCATGTTAGCAACCTAAATTAACGACAAATTTTTCCCCTTGTCATAATATCCAAATTTACTCTAGACTTTTAAGAAGCTTTACTGTAAAGGAAAACCAAATCGGTCAAGTAATTAGCGAGATCCTTCGTTACAAACACATAGGTAGACATCCTTATATTTTTATATGATTGTCGGGACACTTTGAGAATATGTTATTTGATCCTTTTATTGAACCCAAAAAGATTAACTCTTTTGAACAATTTTGGTTTGCACTCCAGGTAGGGAGTTGTATTCTTTTAACAAAATCATTATAATAAAGTAACATGATCTCTGTCTGTCTGACTGTCTGTTTTTTTGTACAGAATGATCTCGCTAACATTTGAAGTGATATGGTTCTCAGCTACAGGGTAGCTTCTGATAGGTACTGGAAAGGTTTATAACTATTTTGGGGGAAACTAAATTCAGCTGAACTTTTAAAAGGATTGGAGTTGCGTAATATTTGATTTTGGTGGAAAATGGGGGAAGGGTTTTAATATTTATATTAGGAGGGATAGGACATTGTGCTGTCTATTACTCTAGTCCCCAAGGATTTGGTAACGTTTTCTTAATCATTAGCATACAAATTGGTTTGCTAAGTTTAGTAACCAAACGTTTCAGCCACTAATTGTAATCTATAGAAGGGGTAAATTTGTATATCAACATTGGGGATGTGAATCAATGTAACGGCTACTGCCTTATTAGCTATTATACATTAGGTACAATTATGCCTTTCGATTTCATGGGGTAAGATTAAATTTTCTTTCATTTACCTATCCTTTTAGGAAATAGTGGGAGTGTTAATGTGTATTTTAAAACATATTTGGATCTTTTAAGAGATTTCAGCATAAATTGGAAAGGTGTGTTGTGCTAGTTTTCAAAATATATTATACATTTACTGTTACAGAATGTTTTAAACTTTGACAGCTTGATTTGATACTCTCATGCTAATGTTAGAAATTATTCTTGAACCCAGCTCAAAATATATTTGGTATACAACCACTTAAATGTTTGTTATTATTATAAAACTCTTTACATTTGGAGATAGCACATTTAAAATTTAAATATTTGGATAGCAGCTTATAAAATTAGATTGTAAATCAGTTGAAAGCAAATATAATCTGTGCATTGCTATTAGCTAGTATAATTTGGCTTAAAAGAGGAAAATTGCTGGTTGAATAATCTTTGAATAAATAAGGCAAATATGATAAATTTAAAGCATTTTCTCAACGAATTGTATCGCGGCATCGTCTTAATTGAAGTCAAGATTATTATAATCATATAAAATAGAAATTGGCTGCATATGGATTTTCGGGTTGCAGTTTGTTAAAAAATACATGAATAGTACATGCCTTTATAAAATAAATTAAAATAGATAGGATATCAGAATATCTTTTTTTAAGGGAAGCCTGATAAATATTAAAGGATTTAGAATAGGTGGATAGTATGAAAGAATCTCGACAAAGCCCAAATTATGTTAAAATTGTGTCAACAATGATCCATGTGACGTAATAAAATGAGGTAGATGAGAGGAGAGGAGAAGTGGGAAAAACCCTTAAAAATGAGATGTATGTATAATCCCTCATTTATATTACGTCACATTGATCATTTTTGACACAATTTAGGCTTTGTCGAGATTCTCGCATACTCTGATGAAATGTCCCTCTCAGCTATGACTTTACCCCATAGCCTCCCTTGACAATTAAGAAATGAAAACAAAAGTTCCCCTGACACAATATCCACATATACTATATCCATTTAAATATTTCAAGTCTCTCAGTCTCAGTCTGATTTCCTATTTAAATGATTTAAGAGTTTGAAAGAAAAAAACGATGAAAAGTCAATATTTGATGTTTTATTGAATTCTTCATTCTACTACAGTTTTGTTTCCTTTTTACATTTCAACAAAGATAGGGAAATAATATACGAAGATAAAATGTAAAAACAAGTAAAAAAAGTAGTGCAGCAAAAAAGTTAGAAATATTTCATCATTTTTTTTTGGCAAAATGCTTGTTAAATATTTAATTCTTAGCTTAATTTAGCTTGGCTCCTAATTATTTTATCTTGAGTAGACCCCTCCCTGTTTCAAATATTTACATCCTCTATAGATCAGACAGATTTACAAAGCTTGGCTCCTTATTATTTTATCTTGAGTAGACCCCTCCCTGTTTCAGATATTTACATCCTCTATAGATCAGACATATTTACAAAGCTTGGTTCCTTATTATTTTATCTTGAGTAGACCCCTCCCTGTTTCAGATATTTACATCCTCTATAGATCAGACATATTTACAAAGCTTGGTTCCTTATTATTTTATCTTGAGTAGACCCCTCCCTGTTTCAGATATTTACATCCTCTATAGATCAGACATATTTACAAAGCTTGGTTCCTTATTATTTTATCTTGAGTAGACCCCTCCCTGTTTCAGATATTTACATCCTTTATAGATCAGACAGATTTACAAAGCTTGGCTTCATATTATTTTATCTTGAGTAGACCCCTTCCATGTTTTAGATATTTACATCCTCTATAGATCAGACATATTTACAAAGCTTGGCTCCTTATTATTTTATCTTGAGTAGACCCCTCCCTGTTTCAGATATTTACATCCTCTATAGATCAGACATATTAACAAAGCTTGGCTCCTTATTTAATACCTATATTTGCAACAACTTTTGTTTTAAGAAATCTTCTAATTTTTAACAAAATCCTCGACCCCCTCGGAAAGCATCGGACCCGTGTCTTTGGATCAAGTAACAAACATTCTATAAATGAGCTATGAGGGCAACTAAATATCAAAGTTGAAAAACAACATATTCAATATTTTGATTAACTAGAGATGGCGTGCCATAACTATTGATTTATTATCCAAGTAATAATAAGTTTATTATTAATAAGTCCATTATTATGTCCAGTATTGCCTTGCACCCAAGTAATAATAAATAATGTTTTGGGATGATGATTTTTTTTAAAGAAAATGTATCACAAAAGAAGGATTCTATTATTTTCATTAATTTAGGCAAACATTGATGGTACATCAATGCAATCCTTATTATTTTATCTTGAGTAGACCCCTCCCTGTTTTAGATATTAACATTCTCTATAGATCAGACATATTTACAAAGCTTGGCTCCATATTATTTTATCTTGAATAGACCAATCCCTGTTTCAGATATTTACATCCTCTATAGATCAGACATATTTACAAAGCTTGGCCCCTTATTATTTTATCTTGAGTAGACCCCTCCCTGTTTCAGATATTTACATCCTCTATAGATCAGACAGATTTACAAAGCTTGGCCCCTTATTATTTTATCTTGAGTAGACCCCTCCCTGTTTCAGATATTTACATCATCTATAGATTTACAAAGCTTGGCCCCTTATTATTTTATCTTGAGTAGACCCCTCCCTGTTTCAGATATTTACATCCTCTATAGATCAGACAGATTACAAAGCTTGGCTCCTAATTACTTTATCTTGAGTAGACCAATCCCTGTTTCAGATATTTACATCCTCTCTAGATCAGACATATTTACAAAGCTTGGCTCCTTATTTAATACCTATATTTGCAACAACTTTTGTTTTATGAAATCTTCTAATTTTTAACAAAATCCTCGACCCCCTCGGAGAGCATCGGACCCATGTCTTTGGATCAAGTAACAAACATTCTATAAATGAGCTATGAGGGCAACCAAATATCAAAGTTGAAAAACAACATAATCAATAATAACTATTGATTTAATATCCAAGTAATAATAAGTTTATTATTAATGAGTCCATTACTATGTCCAGTATTGTCTTGCACCCAAGTAATAATAAATAATGTTTTGGGATGATGATTTAAAAAAAAAAAAATGTATCACAAAAAAAGGATTCTATTATTTTCATTAATTTAGCCAAACATTGATGGTACATGAATGCAATCCTTATCATTTTATCTTGAGTAGACCCCTCCCTGTTTCATATATTTACATCCTCTATAGATCAGACAGATTTACAAAGCTTGGCTCTTCCAAAAAGTAACATAGAATGATTATTATAGAACCTATGTTTATTTCTTATTTTCAAGTACTTGCAGCTCTTTATAGTGCCAATACAAAAATTATGCCATGATACAAACAACCAATGGTATGTCAATACAAAGACTAAATTACCATTGGCAGGCAAATATACATTTTAATTCATCAATGGTAGGCCAGTAAGGAACTATGAAAGATTTTTATTGCCATTTTTAGTGATTGTTTTAATAGATCTAGGGTAGATATGCACATTCCAATAACTGATAAAAAAATACCCCTTCTGTAGGTTCAAATTATTGGATGAAACATTTGTATACAACTATTTATTTGGAACCAACCTATCAAATTTTATCCAAAGTTTTCGAGCCAACGAATTTGAAATAACAAGGTTTTAACACTTTGGGTACCAGCTGAACCTTTTTATACTTCTTCGAAATAAAGACTCTAACTGTTCTAAAACTATTTTTCTATGAGAAAAAAAATATCGGTGAATTTATATTTTGCAAAGGTTTTCTTTATTTTCCAGACTTACTTTCAGGATGGAGCAAAAACACACAGGGAGGGAGGGAGGGGACATTGGGCTGTTTATCACACTAGTCCCCAAAATTTTATAACTATGTTTTCTTACTCTTTCGCTCAACAACTTTGGGGACTTTGATTAATTGCGATTAGTTCGTTTATTAATTTGAGTGTCGAAACGTTTCCACCACTAATTGTAATTTACAGAATGGGTAATTTATTGGTTATGTATATCAATCTATCGGCCATGGTTTTATCCCTTCAGATCCAAAAAAAAAATACTGAACCAGGGACGTTCAGGAACAATTGTTGACAATCATTGGGGCGGGATTCCCAAGTGATCATCTAGAGAAGCCACTATAGGACATTATGTTAAGTAACATCCAACAGACAACCAACCATTTTGTTTGCTTGAGTTGCGCCTGTTTATGGCCTAAAGCATTCTTCCAACTCTAGCTAATAGTGTCACGTGCTAGATAGAAGTAGTACATACCATTTTTAGCGTCTTAAGTATGACACAGTGTGACAAAGACTTCACGGATCTAAAGGGATAAGACAATGGCTGATATATTGATGTACATCCCCAATTATGATACACAAAATTACCTATTCTGTATATTACAATTAGTGGTTAAAACGCTTGGACACTAATGAACAACTAAAAAGAATTCAATAAGTGTCTAAAGTTGTTAAACCAACGAAGAAGAAAACGTTATTATTAATCTTTTGCGACTAGTGTATTAAACAGTCTTATGTCTCCTCCCTCCTCTGTGATGACTCGAATCCGACAACTCCCCAATTCAATCCCCCTATCCCTGACAACAACAAAAAACCAGCAGCAGACAACGCATCAATTTTAATTCTTGATCAAAGAGTAATTGAAAATAACCGTATGTTGAACCTTTTACTTTATCTTATACTATACATTTTAGTAACGCAGCTACTCTATAATATTCTAGTTAGTCTGTCCGTCTGTGCCAAGTTCTACTCATTCTACCAGCGAGTAAAGTCAAAGAAGATTTTTGTCTTATATTTCAATAAATAATTGATCATAATATTCAAAGTTTTGTTTTGAAAAATCCTGTAATATAAAGTACTAAGGGTTTTTTGTCTGAAGCTTTAGATTTCAATAACTACGAAACTGATTGAGTTCTCCTTTATAGGGAAGCTTCAAATAAATCATGGAATGGTTTAAAGCTACTTTAATTTTAGAATAAATCCTTGGGATGTCTTTAAGCCATTTTTATGTCCCCTATCTACGCCTTTGAAAACAGAGCGTCCTAGATACTAAGAGCATAGCAGCTAACTGAATATTATAAAGTTATAATAGTTATTTCTTTCATCGTATTATAAACCGCTTTCCGCGGATATAGAATTTACAAATATAAGAAAAAACTAGTTTTTTTAGCCCCAAGGTGCCGAAGGCACGGTCTAACAAAACTGGTTTTAATCTTATGATTGTGCATTTCTATATTTGTAGAAAGCTAGATATAATACGATGCTAGACATAGGTTTTTCGTATGGATGAGAACCGGTTCCTATCCACCGGGTTCGAATGAATACTAGAAAAAGCTTATCTACTACAATCTAAATGTGATATATAAAATATAGATTATTTAATTATGTAATGTTTATATTTCCTGAGTCCATCGATTGTGAATTTTGGCATTGAGGAGGTCAGGTTTCGAACCAAGGCTTGGGTGTTACCTAAACAAAAAGCTGTATATAGTACCAATACAAATGACCAATGATAGGCCAATACACAGACTAACTTACCAATTGCAGGCCAGTATATATTTTAATTGACCAATGGTAGGCCAGTATGGCGTCATTTTTACAGGCACTATAAAATGCCTCCCTTAACAAAAAAGGACATGTCACTACATAAGTAGCGCAGCATTAGGTGGTAATATATCATAAACAAAATAAAAGTACACATTTAATGAAATAAAAAAGGTAAAACTGTAGATGAAAATACTAATCTAATCACGAAACCTTGTGAACTAAATAATTTTTATGTTGACATACGGTTGGAAAAACTGTTAGACGTACTGGCATTTAATAACTGCAAAGCAGCTGCGCTACTAAAAACTAAAGTAGCGTAGGTACACTATAACAAGGATAAATATGTCTGTCTGTCCGTCTAAAATGTAATGCAGTTAATTGTTCTTTTAAACTCTAAAATATATTTACATTTTTAAGAAACAATAAAGCATATTTCTAATGTCAAAGCTTTGAAAACATTAAAACATTGCATTGATGGAATTTAGTTTCAGAGTAGCTTTACTAATAAAAATAAGTTTTCACAAATGTAGAACAAAATATTTATATAAGTAGGCCTTTGAAGGTAACACTTTTGTTCAATATGTATGTGTGTGTGTGTGTTTGTGTGAGAGTGTGTGTGTAAGTATGATTGTGTGTGTGTAAGTATATGTGTGTGTTAATCTATGTGTCTGTATTTTTTTATGTGGATAATTGTGTGTGTGTGTGTGTTTGAATGTGTATGTCTGTGTGGGTGTGAGTGTTTGTATGTTTGTTTGTGTGTATGCGTGGATGTGTGTCTGTGAGTATGAGTTTGTGTGTGGGTGTTTTTTTTGTGTGTGTGAAGTTGTGTGTGAATGTGTGGGTGTGTTTGTGTGGGTGTATGTGTATTGTGTGTCTGTATGTGTGTGTATATTTGTGAGTGTGTGTGTTTGTGTGTGTAAGTCTGTATTTGTGAGTGTGTGTGTCTGTGTTTGAGTGAGTGGGTGTCTTTGTGTGTGTATGTGTGTGTGAGTATGTTTGTGCAATTTTGAAATATGACTTTCATCTTTGAGAGGAAGATTGAAATATAAAGAATAAAACTTTGAAAAGACAAAATAACCCCCGTAAAATTGAAACGTTAGAATTTAAAGCTCAATAAGTGAGGATTCCTAAAACAGTAAGGTACAATGTAAGTAGCCTAACAACTCTAAAATCTTTACAAAAAAGTCACAATTTTTATATGCTATTTTTGAATAAATTTTTAAATGATAATTCCTAAGACGGTTGAGCATTATTTTAAAGCAAAAAACTTAATAAGATAAAATAAAATTTTTGTTTAAACTAAGAAATATTGCTGCTTTAAAAGGTTGTCAATGATTGTTAGTCTTTCTGATTTCATAAGCTTACTGCTCCGAAGTTGTATTGTGTTTTTCTTCTTGTAATGGTGGGACAATTTGAAAATGTGGAAATTGTTGCACACAAATTTGTATAAAACTGACAAATGTCCACTGAATATTTTGCAGAGAAAGATAGATATCAACAAGTATGACAACTTCCATTAACGCGAAGCTCTAGAATTAGACACTATGAACAAACGAACATAGACACTTAATAAGCAGAATATTAATTTTCAAATCTAAACAAAATTGTATATAAATGTGTATATACTATTATACTTGTCATATGAATAGGATTAGAAACAAATTTTGTTTAAAATCAGCATGTTTCAAATGAACGTACATACTTTCCTGTAAAATATATAGAGTTGCTACGCTTTCTTAAATCATACCTAACTGTTACAGAAATCCATATGTAAAGTTTGAAGCCAATTGTAAAACGAAAAGAGCCATCCGTTATGTATGGACGGACAAACCAACCCTAATTGTAGGAAAGCTTCGCTTTTAAAAAGTGAGAAACATTGGATTGGACTACATGTCAATTTCAAACTATTTTTCTTCTTTCTCTTTTATCAATTTCAAAGTTTTGCACTTTTTGGTGCGGCGTATTATATGCTCGATTTCAGTTGAATAACTAGGGATATAAAGGGATAAGACAATGGCAAATAAATATATTCATTGTTCATCCCCAATGATTATAAACAAAGTTATCCTTTCAGTGGATTAAAATTAGTTGTTGAAACGTTTGGATAACCAACTTTATGAACCATCCAATGAAAATTCAATAAAAGTCCCTAAAGTTGTTAAGCCAACGAATAAGAAAACCATTTTTTAAAACTCAGTTAGACGTTATAATTAATCTAAAATTACGATTAATAGAAGTTTATTAAAATATACAATTGTAATAAAACAAGGATGACAACATCCATTAAAGTGAAGCAAACGACGATTGAAGAGTTGATACGCTTCGTAAATCATACCTAACTGTCATAGGAATTATCATGAAATGTTTAAAATAGATTTTTAACATGTCTAAATTGAAGAAAAGAGCAAACCGTTCCGGACGTACTGGCTGACCTACCCTGATTATAGAAAAGCTTTGCTTTTTAAAATATTTTCAAAAAAAGTTTGAACCTGCTCTGACAATAAGTTGGAAAGCTTGTTTGAGACCCCCATCAAATCCGCTGCCACAAGCAACTACCATCCCTCTCACTGTCTGGGCCTAAATAAAAAACATTATTATCCATCAAATCCGCTGCCACAAGCAACTACCATCCCTCTCACTGTCTGGGCCTAAATAAAAAACATTATTATCCATCAAATCCGCTGCCACAAGCAACTACCATCCCTCTCACTGTCTGGGCCTAAATATAAACATTATTATCCATCAAATCCGCTGCCACAAGCAACTACCATCCCTCTCACTGGCTGGGCCTAAATATAAACATTACTATCCATCAAACCCGCTGCCACAAGCAACTACCATCCCTCTCACTGTCTGGGCCTGAATATAAACATTATTTAGACCTCCATCAAATCTGCTACCACAAGCAACTACCATCCCTCTCACTGTCTGGGCCTTAATAGAAACATTATTATCCATCAAATCCGCTGCCACAAGCAACTAGCCTCCCTCTCACTTTCTGCATGCACACAAACATGCCCTCCCCAAAAATAGTTAAAAGCCTTCCATGGACCTATGAGAAGCTACCCTGTAAAGGAGAACCACATAGGTTCAGCAATTAGTGAAATCCTTCGCAACAAACAAACAAACAGACATATAGACATCGTGTTACTTTATTATCATTTAATAAGATACCTGGACGCTACAATTATGGACCGGGTCAGGTTTGCCAGCTGGTATCAGATGGAAGATGCACGGGTCTCGCTGCACACCCACTGAGTTCGTTGCCCAGCACATTAGGCTTCCATAATCCAGCTCAGTCCTGAACAAGAATAATTATGTCAATAATTTAATATAAAAATTGAATATACGGAAAGTGTCAATTGTGACGTCATAAAAATACGTCTAAATCCATATCTTTTTTGGGGGTGTCCTTTCCCACTTCTCCTCTCATCCTTCCTCACTTTCCGTATCTCCAAATTTATTATTATTTATTATATATGAACTCTTATTGTTTATATAAAAATATCTGAATATTTAGTATTTTAGCATTGTAAACATTTTGGACACCCCCCCCCCCCTGTTTTTTTGAGGGGGGGGGGGGAGGATAAAAATCAAAAATATATACTTTGTAAAATTAGTCTGTGTTTGCAGTGTTCACAAAAATTCAAATCTTAAGCTTCAGACGGAAGGACAGACTGACGGACTTTTTTCACCCTATTTTTATTTTAGTTTTCAAGAAAAAATAATTTTTTTACAGGGGCGATTTCTCTAGCATCTAGGAGCTCCATATTCGAAGGGAAAAGGAAGGGAAGAAAATAGCCTAAAACTATAACCAGACTTTTTTTTTATAAAAAATAGGATAGCCTGAAACCATCTTAGGACCTGCAAGGAGCTTCACTGTAAAGGAGAACCATATCCGTTTGGCGGTTAGCGAGATCCTTCGTTACAGACAAAAAAAGCTTACTACTTTATATAATAGGATATCTTTGTCTGCAATATGTAGTTTCTATTTTTATAACTTTGTATTCTAATACTTTACTTTATCAGGGATCTACAGGGATAAGACAATGGCAGAAAAATCGATGTACATCCCCGACAATTATACATAATTTTATCCCTTTTGTAGAATAATGGTTGAAACGTTTGGACACTCAACTTAATAAACCAACCAATCAAAATTCAAGTAAAGTACTTAAAGTTGTCAAGCTAACTTATAAAAAATCGTTGTAATAAGACTTTGGGGACTAGTGTAATAAACATCCCAATGTCCTCTCCCTCCCTGTTACTTTATACAGTCCATGGTTTATTATAAATTAATCAAATTTTTCTTTTTCTTTTAAGGTCATGTTTTTGAGAAAAAAAATTTCTTATAGTCTTAATTATGGTTTAAGGAACCTCAAAATAACCCAACCTATTAAAATTTTAAAAAGTTTATTCTTACTACATTACACCTAAAACCCTGCAGGCTTCTAATTCTATATGGCTCTGCTAGCCCTTTATTAACCAAACTAAAGAAAGTATTACAATGGATATATTATTACTTGGATATTACACCAGATTTTCATCTTCTCTAATATGGTGAAGCACGCAGCTGACTAAAGTAACCCCATCCAACCCTTTAACCCTCATTCCCTCTTTTCCTTGGATGAACGAACTGACCAATAAAAGAGTTCCATGTTAGACCCTAAGTTGACGTAAAATTTTCCCTTGTCATAATATCCACGTAAGTTTATTCCATAAGTATTATAAATCTCAAGGCAGCGTTGCGGAGCCGTTTGATTTTGGTGCGGCTCCGGCTCCGACCTAAAATCAAGAAAAACTCGACATATTTTTTCCCACGTCTATTTTTTACTTTTGAAGGTTTTAAAGTTAAATTTTTTATATAAATGGACGTGAAAAACTTAAAAAGGGCATTTGCACATGACAAAACAGAGTTACCAAATTATTATTTATAAAAATCTCTTTATTTATCTAGTCCGGAGCCGGAGCCGTTTTTTAACGAAAATTACAGCTCCGGCTCCAGCAAAATATGGCGGCTCCACGGCTTCCGGTTCCAGCTCCGCAACACTGTCTCAAAGAGTTGAAAATAATGGATGGGGAGGTTTTATGGGGTCCACAACAAGTAAAGGTGGGAAATTGCGGAAAAATTCTTTGATGATGAATTAGCCAGTGAGTGAGGTTGCATTTTTTTATTGCGTGTTCTTACTAAACAGAGAAAATTGAGGGGAAAGAAGGACAAGCAAAGCATCTCTATAATTAAGTACTAAACATGTAAGTATGTCCTTACACAATATCCTGTATTTAAGCAGTTTTTCAGCAAATTTACTTGTAATTTTGCTTCGACTGTTATACCGTTTCAGGGCTTCGCTTTTATGGATGTTGTCATCTTTGTTTAACTTTTATTAATGTTTCCGATTTGCTGTTTTGGGATTATATCAAAGTCTCGCTAATTCTTTATCCGTTAATGAGATTTGTTATAAATTTCAATTTGTATATTCTAAAGTATCAAAATTGACATATCAAATATGTTCAAATGAAGTTTATGGTTATGTAATAATATCTAATTTATATTATTAAAAAATTGCATATCAATTGCAATATACTGCATGAGGTGGATTCTTAAAAAAACTTTTTGGCTAACTGCCTCACTAAAATTTTTGTGAAAAATCCTCCAAAATCACATAAAAAGGCTACAAAAATTTTAGAAAATCATAAAAGAGTTATAAGATAAATTATTCATTATAAAATGAGGGTTAGTTATAATAAGAGAAGATTTAAAACTGAAGTAAAATATTTGTTTTATTAATCTTTAATTTAATGGAATTATACAGTATGACCCTCGAAAAAGTATTTTTTAGCATCTGCAGCCCTTATTTCTTAATGAATAATTTTAAAAATGTATATGTCCTTGTTCCTATTGATTTCCACATAAGTAGATATACAAATTTTAATTTTACCTCCATTAACACCGGAGATTTTTAGAGCTAAAGTTTTGAAAAAGTGACTGAGAAAAAGAATTTTTTTTGTTTCTCATAATTATTGGGTGATTATAGTATGTTTTTCTGGAAACTGAATAATGATACACAAAGAAAAACAAATTAACTAATTATTTCTTTTTTATTACACCAAAAATTATCAATTTTTAATGGCAAAAAATACTACTAAATGAATTGATTATTTGCAAATTTTAGGTTATTTATTTACCCTTATTTATGAAAAGGATTAATTATGACAGTTGCTCTGCCCCCTTTTCTGACATCTCAATCATTTAATAGGGAGTTGATTAAGCTTTTAATACTAAAAAATCATTATGTTGAAATTTTATTTTCTTAATAACTTTTTTGTTATTAAAGTTAGGATTATGAAACAAAAACAATTTTCCTGCTTTATTCATATAGATTTGTTTGGTTTTTTAATCTAAAACAATTTTGCCTAATAAGTAAGTTTTTCAAAATATCATTAAACTAAAAGACTCAAAATATATGTGTAAAAAAATGTTTTTTTTTCTCAAAACCTAAATTTTTTATTTCGTTTTTGTATAAAGTTTCTGCTAGTAACAAAAATAAAAGGATTTCTATCTTAATTTTGCTAAAAAAGTCGTTTAATGTTAAAAGTTACTTTTTACTCAGTCAATTTTTCAAAACTTTAGATCTAAAAATCTCCGGGGTTAATGGAGGTAAAAAAATTATTTTTATATCTACTTATGTGGAAATCTATAGAGAATTAACATTTTATGATAATTCATTGAGAAATAAGGGCTGCAGATGCTTAAAAATACATTTTCGAGGGTCATACTGTACAAAATATTTTAATTATCTATAATACAAAGTAGAACAATGTCTGTCTGTCTGTTTGTTTGTTTGTACCGAAGGATCTCGCTAACCGCTAAATCGATCGGGTTAACTCCCTAACAGGGTAGCTTCTCATAGGTCCTGGGAAGGTTTATAACTACTTTGGGGGAGGGTACCACCACCGTCCCGAGAGAAATCAACCTTAGAATCCCCTCCCCCCAAAAATAAAATAAATAACTTTTTTTTAAATCTAAATTTTAAAAGATTGGTTTCAGAATCCAACTCCCCGCTTCTCAAGTGCCCCTAGAGGTCTCTAGGAGGCGAAGCCGCTACTAATAGTATAATTTAAAACTACATTTTAACAAAAAGTTTTAAACACTTTTAGATAAAATTAAATAGAAAGGAAAAAAATTAGCCAGTGCAAAATTGGGTTTCTCACTTTTCCCAATATATTTATACAATCCAGTAAAAAATATTTTCAATTAGAAGGATGTGTTTTAAAAATGGATGTAAAATATACGTGGGGAAAAACAGAGGATTGTAGTCAATTTAGCCTGCTAATTTAATTGGTGGGTTTGTTGATATAGTTGGAGGGTATAGGATGAAGGGGTGAATAATTTTTTAGCCCTCTTGCCGTTTCACTTTATTAGAGAATGGGAAAATCTGGTGTAAAATCCAGTAATATTTAATCCATTGTTTTTGTTCAGTATGTATTATATTCCCACTATTCAAATAGACTAAAACCTTATCTAGACCATTGCATTGCTTCACTTCCCTAAAAATTGTGGACTGATAGACCGACGTACAAACATACAAAACGAAGTAAAAAATAGAGTCGCTTCGCATCTAATCTTATAACTGTTTAATAGTTTGCTGTTTTATTTTCATAATTTTTTTTGTAGGTTACACTTTAGCTCACATCAAAGCATGTAAAATTTGATTATAAGCTGCAAGGTCTTAGATCATTCCTAAAAACTTTTTTGTTCTAATATAACAGTATGAATAACAGGCAAAAACCAGCACAAAATCATCTGTGATTCATCAAATGCAAAAAACCTTGGAATCCATTTTATGTAATATTTTTCTATCCCCAACAAAATATTTTTAAACATGACTACAACAAATTTATAAATAATTTTAAAACCTAAATTATTAAATATATATGTAACAGTAAGAAATATATAATAAAAAATGTTATCTTAAGATACATACTGATAAATACAAAATTAAACGGACATATTTTTACTTTTAGGTTGAAGGGGGGGGGGGGAGAGAAGTCGCCCCCCCCCCCAATTTAAATCTAAGTTTTAAAAGAAAACATATTTTTGGGGGAGGAAGTCATTTATTTCTATGTGGCGATTTTTCTTTAGAGGCTTCTTTCCCAAAATAGTTATAAACCTTAATCATGTCGGTTCAAAGGATGGCGATATCTTAAGCTAAAAACAGACACTATACTGCCATATACACAGACAGACATACATCAAGGTACTTTTATATCAGAATTAAAAATAAACAGTGTTGTCCCTCTATAGCGTTACGGACGAATGGATTGACGGACGGACAGACAAAGTGAATTATATACTAGCTTCACTACTAAAAACATTGTTTACCTGGGCGTGTACTGTACCAAGGATCTGCTCCCCATCACGTTCACCTCCGCCTGATTCAACCACAAATGAGTGTCAACCTGACAAGCAAGAGGTGCCGTTCCCACCAGTAGATAGATAGATAGATAGTGAGATAGATAGGTAGATAGATATATAGACAGGTAGATAGATAGATAGATTAGGAAGGTAGATAGATTCAACCACAAATGAGTGTCAACCTGACAAGCAAGAGTAGCAGGTCCTAACAGTAGATAGATAGATATATAGATAGGTAGATAGATAGAGAAGTAGATTTATTCAAACACAAATTAGTGTCAACCTGACAGCAAGAGGTGCCCTTCCCACCAATAGATAGATAGATACATAGACAGGTAGATAGATAGATAGATAGATAGATTAGGAAGGTAGATAGATTCAACCACAAATGAGTGTCAACCTGACAAGCAAGATTAGGAGGTCCTACCAGTAGATAGATAGATAGATAGATAGGTAGATAGATAGATAGATAGAGAAGTAGATTTATTCAAACACAAATTAGTGTCAACCTGACAAGCAAGAGGTGCCGTTCCCACCAGTAGATAGATAGATACATAGACAGGTAGATAGATAGATATATAGATAAGGAAGGTAGATTGATTAACACAAAATAGTGTCAACCTGACAAGCAAGAGGAGCCGTTCCCACCAATAGATAGATAGATAGACAAGTAGATGGGTAGATAGAAAGAAAGATAGGTAGATAGTACATAGACAGGTAGATAGATAGATAGTTAGATAGATAGATAGGTAGATAGATAGATAGATAGATAAGGAAGGTAAATAGATTCAATCACAAATGAGTATGATCTGACAGGCAAGAGGTGCCGTTCCCACCGGTAGATAGATAGATACATAGACAGGTAGATAGATAAGGAAGGTATAGAAATTCAACCACAAATGAGTGTCAAACTCACCAGTAGATAGATAGATAGTAAATAGACAGTTAGTTAGACAGATAAACAGGTAGATATATAGATAGATAAGGAAGGTAGATAGATGAATAGATAGATAAAGGAAGAGGAGCCGTTCCTACCAGTAGATAGGTAGATAGACAGGTGGTTAGATAAATAGGTAAATAGATAAAAAGGTATATATACAGCATGACCCTCAAAAAAGTATTTTTAAGCATCTGCAGCCCTTATTTCTCAATGAATTTAAAAAAAATGCATATGTCCTTGTTCTCCATAGTATTCCACATAAGTAGATATAAAAATATTTTTTTTACCTCCATTAACACCGGAGATTTTTAGAGCTAAAGTTTTGAAAAAGTGACTGAGAAAAAGAATTTTTTTTTGTTTCTCTTATTTTTTGGATGGTTATATTATGTTTTTCTGGCAACTGAATAATGAGACACAAAGAAAAACAAGTTAACTAATTATTTCTTTTTTATTCCACCAAAAATTATAAATTTTTAATGGCAAAAAATACTACTGAATGAATTGATAATTTGCAAATTTTAGGTTATTTATTAACCCTTATTTGAGAAAAGGATTAATTATGACAGTTGCTCCGCCTACTTTTCTGACATCTCAATAATTTAATAGGGGTTAATTAAGCTTTTTAGACAAAAAAATCATTATGTTTTAATTTTATTTTCTTCATAACTTTTTTGTTATTAAAGTTAGGATTGTGAAACAAAAACAATTTTCCTGCTATATTCATAAAGATTTATTTGGTTTTTTAATCTTAAAAAATTTTGCCTAATAAGTAAGTTTTTCAAAATATCATTAAACTAAAAAGACTCAAAAAATATGTGTAAAAAAATGCTTTTTACTCAAAAACTAAATTTTTTATTTCATTTTTGTATAAAGTTTCTGCTAATAACAAAAATAAAAGGATTTCTACCTTAATTTTGCTAAAAAAGTCGTTTCATGTTAAAAGTTACTTTTTCCTCAGTCACTTTTTCAAAACTTTAGCTCTAAAAATCTCCGGTGTTAATGGAGGTAAAAAAAATATTTTTATATCTACTTATGTGGAATACTATGGAGAACAAGGACATATGCATTTTTTTTAATTCATTGAGAAATAAGGGCTGCAGATGCTTAAAAATACTTTTTTGAGGGTCATGCTGTATAGATGGGCTTTATACAGATTGATAGACTTCAGATAAATAGATAGAAAGATCGACGGGTAGAAAAGTCGGGTAAAAGTACATATAGAATTACAGATAGATAGACATGTACTAAATAGATTTAGATTTAGAAAAAGTGTTTCCACCAAAAGAAAAGACAGATAAATGATCAGTCGTTAGACAAGACGAATTTTTTTACAATTTGGGCATTTTATAAATATGTTAAGGAGATATTTATTTTAAATTCAAAGACAATTTATCAAATTGATTATTCTAATTGTTTGGATATACAAAATCTAATAAAATATAACTTTCACTGATTTGTAATAATATTGATTATTGTTTGTTTATTGTGCATGACAAACAAATATTAATTGATAGAAATGCATCGTGTTACTCAAACTCCAAGTAATCAGCAGAATTACAAGAGAAACTTATTCCAAGTTTTCAGAAATTAGGGATAAGGAAAACTGCGGTTTCCCTCGAAGTGCTAAGTCCGGTCCTTAATCCCCTGCTCTCTATAAAGGATGGGCTCTAACTTTTAGGGAAAACTAAGCAGATGATTTGTTAAAAAGCAGGAAACCAAAGGGATAAGAAAATGACCGATAAATTAAAGGTACATCCATAACGATGATACACCTAGTTACTCCTTCCGTAGATTACAATAGTGGTTAAAACAATTGGACACTACACTTAATGAACTAACCAATCAACATTCAATAAAAGTCCTCTTAGTTGTTGAGATAACGATTAAGAAAACGTTTTAGTAGAGCTTTTGGGACTAGCGTAATAATAAGTTCAATGTACCTTCCTTCCCTTGTTAAAAGTACTGTTGGGATACTAAAATTCATTTATTGAATGAAAGTAATATATTGTTCTGATATATACTTTTTTCAGATTTATAAATCTTTTTTTCATAGTTTTCTCTATCTCTACATTTTTGATTAATCCAAAATTTTATTGGAATCAGAAACAATTATCCTTGTAATAATTTGATTTAAAACTTCAATATTTTTTTCATTTTGATATTACTGTAATTGTAAAGTAATGACTTAAAATAAAAAAAAAATAAATCAATGAATGGTTTAGATATGTTTAGTAGCGGATCTACTGTTAAACTACTATATGAGTCCGTCCAGCCCTAAATCAAGCAAGTCTTGTGCTTTAATTTCCTTACTTATTAAATGTATTAAGCTTTTCTACAATAGAAAAATACCTAAAATAATTATTATGATAAAAAATGTCATTTATATTTAAATTTGACGATGCACATTGACGTGCCTCAGGGAGGGAGGGGACAATGGGCTATTTATTAAACTAGTCCCCTACTCGTTTGCTTAACAACTTTGGGAATTTTTTTTTTTGATTGGTTGGTTTATTAGGTGTTCCAACGTTTCAACTACTATTTCTAATCTACACAAGGGGCAATATTGTGTATCATGATGGTGATGTACATTAATTTGTCCTATCCCTTTAGTTTCCTGGATGTGCTGCCAAAGAAGAAGGGAGGGGGGGGGGGGAGTTGTGCAAATAATAATAAATTTATGCAAAAAATGTCGGTTTCCATTACAGTAAAGGTACCATCCAAAATTTTTAAAAAAATCTTTTAATAATTATTTCTCGCATCATATCATAAAAAGCTTTCAGCAGATATAAAATGTACAATTTTATATATCTATTTTATAAAAAAAAGTTTTTGATCTTTTGATTGTACTTTTTATATTCGTAGTAAACTGGATATAATACTGTGGTATGCGGCAACTCTGGACCATGCAGAAACCAAGACATTATAGTGATGCTACGCACCCAGCTAAATCCTGTTATTCTACAATTGTAAAGCCACCTGAAAATATGTCAGATAACGGTATTGATTTCATCTCTCAGTTGTCCTGCAAATGGAGGGAGGGGTGTTACCCCTCCCTCTCCCATCTTAAGCACCGGAACCTTCCCCTTCAACCACCAAGTTATCAGCACCACCTCAACCCTGAGGATAAAGGATCTAAGCCTTCCCTCACCTGATAGAATCACCCCCACACAGACTGTTGTTGTCAAAGTAATCATCAAACCTTCCCTCTTTAGTACCCAGACCTACCACTCAACCCCTCTATGCTTATCTACCTATTGTGCTGTTCCATGGGCTATCCTGCTTGCCCCAGACAGGGATAGCCATCTACCTAACCATTGCAATTATCTATGTTTTACTGTATGATTTATCTTTAACTATCTTTATTCCTAATCCATATGTATTTATATTATGTTGTACAACTTTAGTTATCCTTAGACCTGCAATAAAGAAACAACTAAATAGACTATGTTTATTATTTAGTGATTGCTAGAGAAGCGTAGCTTCTCTATAGTATAGGTGTCCACGTCTGTTCACACTGCCGTAGTCTTTATTCGAACTCTGGTGTCTGCCATTTACCCTAGGCGGATACCACAACTTTTGGTGACAGCTGTGTGAGATTACGGCGAACCACAAGTGTAGAGCAGACGCGCAGCTGAGGCTAAGGTACTCCCAGCAGTGAAACTGGCAAAACTGACACAAGCAACCTGAATTACCCACCCTGGATAGCAAGGTCTAACTCTGCATCCGGCAGTTGTGGAAGTGAAACAGCGAAACTTGACGGAGAACCGCGAGAAGCGCCGACATCTAACGGAGAATTGAGCGCTCAAAGGGCTGAAACAGGCCTGCGGACTGGCTGAAACAGGCCAAATAAGTGCAAACGGCTGAAAATAGGCCAACATTTACTGCAAGAGATAGCAGGATCCGAACCAGCGGCGCTAGCAGGACGGGACATTCCCTGCTGCCATCAGCCGGATTTGGATAAGCGGCGCTAGCAGGACGGGATATTCCCTGCCGCCGATAGGCTGAAACATGCCACATAGCTGCAAGCGGCGCTAGCAGGACGGGACATTCCCTGCCGCCGATAGGCTGAAACACGCCACATAGCTGCGAGCTGCGAGCCAACATACGAGTGTAGTACACCAAAGCAGAGAAAACTACGTCAACTCCAAGTATCCTGAGAGGCTACAACGCAGCCACCCATCTAGAAAAACAGATATTATATCACATTGTAGGGATTACCACCCTGGTGTGATGGTTAAACAATAAATTTATGAGCAAAGATTGGCAAACAATTTGTTGTGTATTGTGATAAAACTAAAAATAGAACAGGCTTGGATTTGCTGTGTATTGTGATAACAACTAAAAATAGAACAGGCTTGGTAAACAAATCTGTTATGTATTGTGCTAAGGCCAAAAATAGAATCTAGATGTAATATGACAATGCCTTGATAAACAATCTAACCACCCAAAGCCTCCTGCACAGCAAATACACCCTTTATTCCAGAGGAAAGGGAGGGGCCCACTCTCCATTGAAGAGAATACAATCAAGGTGATATAACAATAAATCTAGGATTAAGGAGAGAGGGCAACATTACCTCATTACACAGTTACCTCAAACCCACAGCATTCCCCCCTTCCCCACAGGGGGAACGGACGGCTTTACCCCGTCCCCTCACGCGCTTCCCCCCTCCTACCCACACTTGACTAAGTCCGCCCACGGTGTGGAGCTAGCGATCGGGAGGACAGAGCGCCATTTACGGGTCGCGCAACCGAGTGCGGGACATATCAGAAAAATTCAACGGACAAAGCGGACCAATGAGAGGGCGAGTTGAGGGATAAGTGCGCGTTTTACCTGTGTGCGCGGATTTGACGGTGCGTAAGCGCGCTACAAGGAAAGGAGATTTCACGCACACACACACACACACACAGGAGAGGGGCCACTCTATAGCATACAACAGAGATATTTTTTTAGAAGAAAAAACTTGCAAGCTCCTCCCTCCCTATCTACAGTGTGATAAGGAAAACTAAATCAGTTCCTCAGACCAGCTCAGACCCTCAACATCTTCCTAGCCCTGCCAACCCTACTTCAAAGCTGAGTGGTTAGTGAAACAAATATATGTATATATAAATACCCAAGTGATAAATAGTGTTGTTTTTTTGTATCATGGGTGCAAGTAAGTGAATACTAACCTCACCATACAACACTGGAAACTGATATGGTAACTGAACGAAAGTACGCCCACCCTGTGGACATAGCCTGACTTGATGCCCCACACTGGGCAGTGGTGGTGTGTACCTGGACCATCGACCCTCATAGTTGTGAACTATATACAGAGGAAGCGTGATTTTTTTTGGAGCAAGGAGGAAAGCTAGCTAGCTCTGGGGATATTCCTATACACGTATATGGTGCGGATACGCTCCTAGAGACATCTATGGATACCTAACATATTCCCTTTTACCTTTAAGCTAAGATCCGCTGGTTATCACAGAAATCAAGAGCTATACTGGAAAGGAGAACAACTCAGGCTCAACAGTTAAACAAGACGCTGGCACCAACAGACCAACCCCCTGCTACTTATCATGGGGACGCGCCAGCCACAGCAACTCTTGAGCCAGGAGGACCGAGCCTACGGCTACGTGGACTACCACCCTAATTACACAGCTATAGTATTTATACTAGGGGTGAGCCGGCTCGAACCTCCTTGCGGCGCGGCTACTCTACTCTGCTCCTATATCTACAAGATAAGAACTTGTCAGCCCCTAGCCCGACGTGCGGCAATAGAAGACATTCCTGATTGGGCATTAACTGTGTGCCTAGGCCTGCTGCTGGCACTGTGGTGGACAGAAGTCTTCATTTGGACCAGAACCACCAACATCTGTACCCCACCACTCTCTGCTTCTTCATACAAGATACTGCTTCTGTTATTACTTTGGCCTACTGTGTTGAGCACAGTGAACATCAAACACATGCCAGGTCACAGACCCCTGGTCCCTGAGATCCCCTTGTCTGGAAGGGTGACTGAATGTCCGCTGCACAGCTCCTGTTCAGTTGGTGCTCAACGCACGAGAAATAGCAATACCGGACTGGGGATTGCTGAACCTGTAGGTGTCCGCCTGGGGGTGTTGAATGATGCAACTGAGCCTAATGAGAAGGTGACAAGCTTCAGAGACTTAGTGGCCAGCCCCAAGATGGACACTACCACCAGAACTGAGACTCCAAAGGGGCCCAGCCCTAGGGCCAGTACCACCTGTTTCTGGGGTGGAAAGGTCCTCCCTGGCGCTGGCCTCACCAAGCTGGAGGATGGGGAGCTGTCCCAGGGGAATAGGCTCTTCACCCAGATGCCCGACGCGTACCTGGGGGTGGGGGAGCCGCCACCCAAGCCTCCCTGGGAGCCCCCAGGCATGGAACGACTGGAGACCGGCCTAAGGATGGGGACTGGTGACCTGCTGCAGTGGAAGGCTTTACCCAGCACGGAGGGAGCAGGGTTGACCAGCAGCAGTGAGGCTGTTCCCCCACACTCCAAGACCAGATGCCTCTACTCTGTTGAACCACTGCACATGTCCCAGCCAAGTTCCCCCATGCTGCTGAAGATGGAGGCCCACCAGGATGCAGAGCTCCAACTAGGGAAGTCAATAAGAAGGCCACCCCCTGCCAAAACCAGAACCACCGCAGGGGCTCCCCACCAGCAGCTGACGGAGCCTGGCAGGGACGCAATACCAGCTGGCAACTCTGGCCCAACTCAGGTGGCTACCAACAGTCTGCTGGCAGTCCAGAATACAGTTCAGGCTACCATCAGTATGGCATCTTCTGGGCCTTGCTGGTTCACCTGTGGGTACCTGTCCACACACTGGCCACAGGTACCCCCCAGAGATCATAGCCCCCTTTCCGACTGGCACCATCAACGGCCTTTGCTACCAACTACCTGGCGTACTCAGAGGCAGGATCCCTCATGTGGAGAAGCACCTGCAGAAGCTAAGGCCGAGGCTGGCCTCGCCACCCAGGAGAGGAGAGCCGCTGTTGGATGGAAGGAACCTGTGTGTATGGGGAGGAGGCTGAATGTAACCAAGGAGCCACCACAAGCAGCCCAGCACCGCCTGACCCCTAGTAGGGGAGACCCTGTTTGTCAGCTGGTGCCCCAACTGGAGGAGGAGAGACCTGGCAGGTTGATACACCCTAGGGAAGCCGGCCTGATGGGACCCAGCTGGACTAAGGGGCGCTGCCGCTTCAACGGCCACACAGCCGCCAAGTGTAGAACCGGTTGGGACCAGGCAATGAAGAAACACCAGGCCGCCCAACAACCTGCATGCAACCAGTCTGACACCCAGGTCCACCTGGAGGGAGATGCCCAGCCGTTACCCCAACCAGCTGCCGCCGCTGGGGCCGCGGCTACCCAAGAGTCTGTGTCTCAGATTGGGACCATAGTGGCCAGGATCAACGTGCTGGGAGGAGCGGCTGAACCCAACCGGGTTGGCCTGGACCTCAGCCTCAACCACAGGGGACCGGTGTCCGTAACCCCTGTCACCCCCAGCAAGAGCCGAGGGGCGCTACCCAGCGCCACCGGGACGGTGTACGGGGAGGCCCTGGCGGCCGCCGAGTGGGAGAGGCAAGAGGCGCTAGCCAGCGAGTCTGAGTCGATGTATGGGACGCCAACCGGCGTCGCCACCTGGAAGGAACGAGAGGTGCTTCCCTGCACCACCAAGCTGATGTCTGGGGCGACAACCGTCGCCGCCACCTGTGAAGACTGGGGGGGTGCTATCCAGCGCCCCACGCTGGTGCCTGGGGCGACAACCGTCGCCGCCACCGAGAGACCTGGACCCCTGTGAAGACTGGGGGGTGCTATCCAGCGCCCCCACACTGGTGCCTGGGGCAACAACTGTCGCCGCCACCGAGATACCTGGACCCCGGAATGAGCCCGCAGCCCCAGAGGAAGGGGTGACACCCGTCACCCCCAGCCAGCCAGAGCCCCCAGCCAGCAGGGAGAGTCCAGCTGTCCCTCACCCTCAACTGCATCCAGCTGTCTACCTCCCTCAACCAAGCCAGGGTAATTGTATTGCACTGGTGTACCAGGAAGTTTGGGCTGGGCCAAACTTGCCTGCGCCCCCTGCATCTGCCCCAGGAACCAGGATATCAGCCATTACCAGCCAAACTGAAGAAGCTTTGACCGCTGCCTTGGGAGTATCTCAACTAGATGCGCCAAGTGCCGAGCCTAACCATAGAAGTAGAGGATCCCCAACAATTATGTCTACCCAAGATGGAGACGATGTGCCTGGACCCCTTCAGGCTAGGGGAGGAAATCCGGAGCCTTGTGCCTCCAGTCCACCAGCAGCAGTGGCCGTGGATGGGCCTGTCTCCCGGCCAACTAGAGCGGAGCCACCCTTGCAGATCCAAGACAGCCTCCGGCATAAGGGATGGACTGTTACCTTCCCCTACCCCGCAGGTCTGACTGCCATGCACCACCCTGCCAATGTCCAGGATGAGCCTGAGGGAGGCAACGCTCCTACAGTATGGCAACCACCACCTGCCCGCGTTGACAGAGACCCTGGAAGCCGAATGAACCTGACCAGCCCCGAGGGCGAAGAAGCTGCGCCTGCATCCAGTAGCCAGCCTGCCAGCAGCAAGGTGACCAACACGATGGAGACCACCAGCCCAGTGGAGAAACCTGAAGAGGTGTATACCAGGCGGCTGTTGGTCCAAGCCCCCTCATGTGCTGTGCCACCCCTGGAGGTTGCCAGGGTGGCCTCAGAGGTACACATCCAACGGCCAGAACATCCCACAGGACCAGCTACTCCAGCAGATATAGCAGATTCCGTTCGACCTGGGGAGGGCTGGAGTCCACCACCGTTCAGCAGCTGGTATCCTGGCGGACCCATTCCACAAGGACAACAAACTGAAGGCCGCAACCACTGTCGGAAGTCTGGCGGTGCAGACAACCCCTCCCAGCCTTCCAAGGGGAGAGTTGTGGTATGCGGCAACTCTGGACCATGCAGAAACCAAGACATTATAGTGATGCTACGCACCCAGCTAAATCCTGTTATTCTACAATTGTAAAGCCACCTGAAAATATGTCAGATAACGGTATTGATTTCATCTCTCAGTTGTCCTGCAAATGGAGGGAGGGGTGTTACCCCTCCCTCTCCCATCTTAAGCACCGGAACCTTCCCCTTCAACCACCAAGTTATCAGCACCACCTCAACCCTGAGGATAAAGGATCTAAGCCTTCCCTCACCTGATAGAATCACCCCCACACAGACTGTTGTTGTCAAAGTAATCATCAAACCTTCCCTCTTTAGTACCCAGACCTACCACTCAACCCCTCTATGCTTATCTACCTATTGTGCTGTTCCATGGGCTATCCTGCTTGCCCCAGACAGGGATAGCCATCTACCTAACCATTGCAATTATCTATGTTTTACTGTATGATTTATCTTTAACTATCTTTATTCCTAATCCATATGTATTTATATTATGTTGTACAACTTTAGTTATCCTTAGACCTGCAATAAAGAAACAACTGAATAGACTATGTTTATTATTTAGTGATTGCTAGAGAAGCGTAGCTTCTCTATAGTATAGGTGTCCACGTCTGTTCACACTGCCGTAGTCTTTATTCGAACTCTGGTGTCTGCCATTTACCCTAGGCGGATACCACAATACGATGCTAGACTTAATTTTTTTGTATGGATAAGAACCGGTTCCTATCCACCGGATTCGAATGAATACGAGAAAAATACATATTTTGCTTTGGTCTAATTTGTGTTAAAAAATAAATTTGACCTTTTTCTACTTTGTTTTTGATTTCTTTTAACATTTGAATAAAACACATATAATCGGTTCTAATCCATGGGACATTAATCAATTTCGAAGCCATACTGGAAAATGTATTCTAAAGTATTACAGACCAACAAACAAAACATTTGTATAGTAGCTTTGCTTTTAAAAAAATCAAATGAAAGACTTTCTCTTTAAAGCATCTCTATTTTTAAAAGTTATTTTTCCTTTTTTCCAGGTTAAGGTCTGACTTTTCAATATTCCGTGGATGCATTCCAAGGGTGTATGGATGTGGCATTCTAAAGTTCTCTAATTTGTTCATGTTGGAATTAGGGGGGTATGAATGACGCAACTTTACTTATTTTGGCTAATTTTGTTCATGTTGGAATTCGGGGGGTAAGAATAACGCAACTTTACTTATTTTGGCTAATTTTAAAGTTTCTGAGAGGAAAGCACATAAATGCCGTTATCTTAAGTGAACTAAGTCACTGATAATAAGATAAGAATAAACAATATTCAAACATTAATTTTTTGGTTGGTTCATATATTGATTTATATTACTGTTATAGTTAACTAGCTAAGACAGAATCTCTGCTTTGATACGTGGTTAAATAATTTATTAAAGCCTAAAGTTGTGTCATCTTATTTTATTTTAAAGATATTATTTTAAGTATTATGGAATACTTGTTTCATTATAATCCCAAATATAAATCCAAAACCTTAGAAACATATGCTAGAACTTAAAACTAGAAATATTTGCCTATTGTCCTATAGGGTTTGACCGAGTAAGCATGCACTTCAGTAGCAAATTTTTTTTTCAGAGAAACACCTTATGTTGTATCCCATCCTCTAGATGTTATCCAGGTTTATAATCTTAACAAGGATAACAACATCCATAAGTAGTGAAAATAAAAGATTATTGATGGATAAAAAACATTAAACTAAAAAATCACAAAACCTTGTAAGATTTATAGCGTGAAAATCTAGGAATCGATCTAGCACCTCAACCAATTGTCAAATATTAATGAAAGTTTGTGGGGGTATGTAAATTGTGAACTTATTTGATCCCTAAAAATTTGAGAAAATCATGAAAACTTAAAAATGTAGGAATCGATTTAGCTCCTCAACCAATTAACGAATCTTAATAAAACTTGGTGATATTATGAAGAATGTTAACATAATTAATCTCTGAAAATCGCTATATCTTTTATAGAAGCTGAGAAAATCACATTTCCTCCTTTCTGTCTCTGACATACAGATGTACGGACATTTCGAATTATAGAGTAACTTCGCTACTAAAAATCCCTATAACCCTGTGGCTTTCAAAGTGATAATAGCAAGAAGTAAAAAAAAATATTCCAGAAAATTTGAATGTTTATCTAGTTTCTGTTATGTAACATGAAAATTCTTAAAATTTTAGCAAGGTCGTGTTTGGGTTTGGATATTGAAACCACTTGAGAAATCTGAATAATTAGCAGGGATATTAAGAGATAAGACAATGGATGATTAAATATTGTACATCCCCTTTGATAATAAACAAAATTACCCCTTCTAAAGAATACAATTTTTGGTCGAAAAGTTTTGATACTACTAGCCTAGAAAAAAACTAATTATAATTATTTTAATACTTTTATTACACAAAGATTTAACAAGGATGACAACATCCATAAAAGCGAAGTACTGAAACGGTAGGACATGCGGACATTAACACTTGTATAGTGTCAGAACTGAATAATTAGAATATAGATATAAATTATATCAAAATATAAATGTATAAGAGTCGAAGCAAAATTGTAAGTATATTTGTTGAAAAACTGCTTGATACCGGAAAATGTTTATGGACATTCTTACATTTTTAAGACTTGATTATAGAGTTGGTTCGCTTATAACATTATACTTTTTTGTCCCAGGAATCAACATACCAAAAATAAGATCAATTGGATGATTAGATCACTTAAAAATTTGATGTTAAAAAATAAAGAAATCAACATGTTTAAAATGGACGTACGGACATTCCTGTTAAGATTATAGAGTTGCTACGCTTTCTAAATCGTACCTAACTACTAAAGGAATCACCATGCAAAGTTTGAAATCGATAAGACAATTCTAACATGCCTAAATTAACGAAAAAAGATATCTGTCACGGACGTGCGGACGGACCGACCCTAATTATAGAAAAGATTCGCTTTCAAAAAGAATAGACAGCTAAACAGGAGAGTGAGACGGGCATATAAGCAAGTAGGTAAATTAATGCAATTAAACAGAAAAGATAGATTGACAAAGTTAAAAATAGATATAGACAGACAGATAAATATATACAGAAAAAATAGACATAGAAAGATAGATAAATACAGAAAAAAGATAATTATAGAAAAACAGATAGATAGATATATAAAATAGTTATAGAAAAGATAGATATTTAGATATTTTATCATTGATAATTAAAGAAAGGTAAAACACATTCAAGTTTAAGCTCAATTTGAATACTTTTGCGAAAAAAAATAACGGACACATGTACTTTATACAGAAGCCTCGCTACAATGGATTGTTTATACCTGGCTTATAGGAGTGGAAGTGGTAGACGTGTTGAACCTCCACTGGAAGGTCAGAGCCATGGAGGGGTTACTAACTACCTCACAAGATATAGCTGTTCGCTCATTTCTAAATAAGATTAGTTGTGTTTATTGTCAGTACAGTAATCATAAAATTTAATTATTTTGTTTTTAGTTTTGAATTTTATAATCTTTATATAAAGTAATAGGATCTCTTTCTGGCAATGTGTACCGCAGGATCTTTCTAACCGCTAAACTGATATGGTCACCCTTTACAGTGAAGGTTCTGTGGTGTGGATTAAAGAGAAGCTTTGCTCCTCTCAAAAGTAAATAGACAGCTAAATAAGGGTAAAGGCTAAAAGGGGTTAGCTGTCATAATAAAGTATGGCAAGATGCTGCTTGCAAATAAGAATGTGCAAATCAAAGGGTCTTTAGTTGGTATTTGAATTTAGCATAGCTAGGTTCGCTCCCTGTAGAATTGAGTCTCTAGGTGTGGACGCCACAGTTACTTTATAAATTCAACCCAGGATAATTACAGAGTAATCAGATATTGATATTATTACATGCATGTATTTTTATATAGTTAATAAAGTTCATGAACACATATTGTGAATATTTCATTGGTAAGAATAGCGACTCTTCTCTATAATTGACTATTGTCTGCTATACGTCCATAATACATTTCTCATAGGTCCTGGGAAGGTTTATAACTATTTTTGGGGAGGGTACCAACAACCTCCCAATAGAAATCACTCTTAGAACAAATAACCTTCTCAAAAAAGTTTTTTACTTTTTCTATTTAAACTTAGAATTTAAAATGTTAAATTAAACTAAATTTCACCATTTTTTTAAACTTTAAACTGAAATTAATACAAAAACCACACGCAGAAAAATTATGCTACTTTTAAAAAGTAAAAGCATAACAAATAACTATACCTGCCAACTCCATAGACAAATTGTTGATTTGGCTGACAATATGGAGCATCTGAAATAAGAAATACAATTTATTCATGATTTTAAAAGCGATTTAGAAAGCGTAGCAACTCTATATTCGTTACCAGAAAGTTCATTTTAAACATGCTGCTTTCTAACCTTTTTAATAACAATGTTTTATGTGATACATATTTATTTAATTATCTAACTTTTATAAATATTAATTCCTAATACAACAAGGTATAATGTTACAAGCGAAGGATCTCTATAATATTAATCAAGTCCTAAAAATGTAAGTATGTGTTAATGATAATTTAGCTACCGTTTCAGAGATTCTCTTTTATGGATGTTGTCATCCTTGTTTTTAACATCTTTAGTAGGAATCTCAATAATTTCAACTGTCTATTAAATGTCTTCTTAGACTTCACCATCGTTCAAGAGATCTGTTTCTATTGTAAAAATAATCATTTTGAAGGTAAAATTCTTAAGATATCATGGGTTATGTCAATATTTTCTTCCCCTTTAAATTGTTGAAAATCTATTTGTATAAAGTGTTCAAGTACTGAAAGTATAAAACTGGTTGAAAAGAATAAAGGAATAAGGATGATATTATTGTCAGTCAAAACTTTTCTATGCAAAAATATGCATATCTCAAAATTTGCTAATTCAGATGTTGGCTGTGCATATTTCTCATAATAAGAGAATAAAAAATTAGAATACACATCTTCAGACTAATTAACAATTGTACACTTAGACAATCACAAAATTCTAAACCTTAAACAGTATGTTATGTAATTTAGCACTGTGAAAATGGGAAACAGATAACAATTTTACTAATGCTTAAATAATAAACCCCTAATATAATCAACAACTCAAAGTTTTTTGCAATTCAGCTTAATGCTATCTCTTTTAGATTGTTACTCATTAACAGAACATGCAATTTTCAAGTTAGCACTTTTAAGTGATATCAATTTACAATGGGCTGAAAACATTCAGCCTACATTGCCATCAATTATTTTCCTAAAAACTTATCTTTTTATTCCCTCTTCTTTTTGAATCTAAGGTGCTTAACGAATAATTTTATTGTTGACAGTGTTGAGGAAAAAAATTTAAACTCAGATACATAAAACTTATCAGCAGGGTTATTTACAAAAGCAGACTTTAAAACTTTATTATTTGATCATTTTTGAGATAATAGTGAACATAATGATTTGAAACCTTACCAAATTTTGTTCAATTCAAATTTAATTTAGAGGCTTATCTGATTTTGTATAAAAAATGTGGTTGAATGAAAAGTGTTTGGTCCTGGTAGCAGTGCTAGTTGTGCATGCATCCACAGTAAAAACAATTATTTGCATCTCTCTCTCTTCTATTCTTTAAGTGTTTACACAATTAAGTCATTTCCAAGTTGGAACAATAATGTTTTAGTTATACTATTATTGTTTTAGTTAAAAACTAGGTGTTTAAAAGGGAAACATTATATTTATAATTCATTTAGCATTATTTCCTAGGGAAAAGTTTTTGGTCAAGAGATGGGCAATTGACAATAAAGGGTTGAATCATAGGATCATTAGACAAACAAGAAAACATTCCTAGCTTTTCCTCCAATAATTCTAGTCTACCATGGGAATATTTTTTTTGTCTAAGTCAAAGATTGTATAAAAAAAATTATGGAAAAAGGCAGTTAAATATTTCTGCAATTTACAAATTTGATGTTTGGCTAAGCTTATTTTTTGATTAATTATAACATAAAAAATAAATTTATTACTTTTCATTCAGAGGTTTTCAGTGAAGGTTTATTTCCTGCACTCAGCTTAGGCCCAGCTACACAAACTAAACTTTCATATTTGATGGCCTAAACTAAGTTGCCTAATTCTTTTCATTTTCCAGTTTTTGTTTCAACCTATAATTTTAAAATTCTACATTAACTTAACATTAAAATTCTACAGTAACTTTCTAAAACTATCATATTTGATAAGTATTTTTATTTTTATATTTTATAATCCTGTTTCTAATAGCAAGTAAAGAAACAATTTATTATATTGAAACTTTTCTTCATGTTTGGTATGAGCAGACTAATTTTGTTAATTATTTATGAGGAAAACCTAGGTACTTTGTCCTTACTTGAGACAAATTTACACTTTTAATAGTTTCTGAACCATATCATGCAACATTGTTATATAAAAAGGATGACAACATCCATAAAAGCGAAGCACTGAAACGGTAGAACAAACGGACATTAACACTTGTATAATGCAGAACTGAATAATCAGAATATAAATGTATAAGAATCGAAGCAAAATGGTAAGTAAAATTGTTGAAAAACTGCTTGATACAGAATAATGTTTATGGACTTACTTACAACTTTAGGATTTGATTATAGAGTTGCTTCGCTTATAAGATTGTACTTTGTTGTCCAAAGAATCAGTATACCAAAAATCAGATCAATCGGATTATTAGATCACATAAAAATTAGTTTTTTTAAAGTAAAAAATCAACATGTTTAAAATGGATGTACGGACATTCTGGTAATGATTATAGAGTTGCTACGCTTTCTAAAATCGTACCAAACTACTACAGGAATCACCATGCAAAGTTTGAAATCAATAGGACAATTATAACATGGCAAAATTAACGAAAAAAGCTATCCGTTACGGACGGACGGACGGACCGACCCTAATTATAGAAAAGCTTCGCTTTTAAAAAGATACATTATATTTAATAACACTTTCTGATCTGATGACAATTGTATAAGTGAGTCTGATGATTTCCCTTATTCCATATTGATTTACAGAAAAAAGTTATTTGTATTGTGTGCTTTTTGTATAAGATATGGTGTACTCTATTGCATTATGTAATAATACATAATATTTATTCCAAAAATGTTACCCTAAAACTTGGGATGAAAAAACTCATCTTTTGTTTGTCTTTCCATATTGTCTGTAATTTCATATTTCACTGTTTGATTTTAACAAATTAAAAGTAATACAATAATATCTACTAGCAGCTACGCACCCTAGAAGCCTCTAGGGGCACTTAAGGTAGGAGGAAAAAAATGGCGACCTCGTCATATTTTAAATTTAAGTTTCAAAAGAGTAAAAAAAATATTTTTGGTGGGGGGAGGGAGGTGAAGACACCCTCCCACAAATAGTTTAAAACCTTGCCAGGACCTATAAAAAGCTTCACTGTAAAGGAGAACAATTTCGGTTTAGCGATTAGCAAGATCCTTCGGGACAGACAAAAAAACGCTTACTACTTTATATAATAGGATAATACAAAGTAGAACATGTCTGTATGTGCATCCGTCTGTCTATTCATTAAGATCTCAGTAACCACTGAACCGATCAGATTCTACTCTTCAGGAAATATACCTACTGGTTCTGTGGTGGTTTTAGGCTATTTTCTTGGAGGGTGGGACACTCCCAACCCACCAAAAAACACAAAAAATACCACCCCATTTTTTTTAGGCAATTAATTTAAAATTTATGGTCGCAGCAACAGAAGTACTTAATATTTTTTTAAAAATTTCCTCTTGGGACAAAGCCCCTAGTGGCTAGGGGCGAAGTCGCTGGTTACAATATAAAATAATACATAAAATTTATTATAAAAATGTTACTCTAAAACTTAGGATGAAACAAATCATTGGTAGTTTGTTTTTCCATAATGTCTGTAATTTCTTATTTCGCTGTTTGATTTTAACAAATTAAGAGTAATACAAAAATATTAAAATATAATGAACTGTTAAACACAATAAAATATACTATGATCAAAATGAATTAAAAATTGCAGTTTATGTTAGATAATTCTAAGTTTCTGGCTATTAGATTGCTGTTACTGTGCTACTTAAAAACAAAAGTGTCCCAATTAATTATTGGCCAAGAGAATTGTTTAATTTTTTGTGGATTAGTAAACTAAAATATGGATTTATGTATTTTTTCGGTGACAGTTGCAACAATTTTCAATAATAAATCATTCAAATCCACAAATATACAAAAATACAGTAATGTAAAGCTTAATTTGTGTTAATATTGAATTAGCTTCAAGTATAATGGTAGTAATGAAAATCTCAAGTCTGAACAAATTTGTATTAAATGCATTTGTTGTTGAATTATTGATAAATGATTTATTTTTCTTGCACGCTTTAAATCATTTAAATAGAAAATATAAGCTGTATGACACTTGAATTATGATTGATGGGCAAATAATCTAGTTATTATTTTATTTCATTACAAAGTATCCTAATAAGTAAACATACTACTAGATTTTTTAAATATTTTAATTATTTTGTAAACTAAAAAGATTGACAGTTAAGATATCACATTGGATATTTATTACATAAACATATCACCATATGTTTATAATAATAATTTCATATTCCTAAGCTTAAGAACATTGGGGATTTTTAATTGTATTTTGATTGGTTGGTTCATTAAGTTCTTAAGTACTCAGTAGGATTCCAGTTTGGTTCCAATCTTGGCACATGTCCTAGCCACCTTAGCATTTAATAAAAGCAAATATTGCATTCTTATTTATTACTTATTTGCACACATCATAGTAAACAGCATGAAAACAAAGAAAGTGAAGGTCAAGGACTAAAAAGATTAAAATGCTGATATATTTATTCTCTAAATAATCTATGCATTATAAATATTATTTGCTTTCAAGATAGCCTTTCTATTATTTTAGAATTTTAATGTTATTTTTTCACGAAATCACATCAATTTTTTTGCCTTTTGATACTTATATTCAGCTGTTATATTGTATTTAGAATATAACATAAACCCCTTTAACCTTCTTAACCCTCTCTATTTATCTCTTGCCCTTATACCAATGCCAATAGAGTTAACTAAGTAGAAACCTTAATATGAGTACAAATATTGAAGTTATGTTTCCTCTTCTATCATGAAACATTACTGATGTCAAACCCAAGAAATAACAAAATTGTTGCTAAGTGCATGGCTTAATTACTAAGGGAGATAAAACGGTTTCTCTCACCATGTGTATGTCCCGTAAGATCTTGTAAACAGGACAGTTTTCAGGAAAGTTTAGGCTTGGTCCGGTTTTAGGTTATTTTTGGAAAGACAGAGAGGGTTAGTACGATGATCCCTTTAGTAGACATTTAAACCAAAGAAATTAAGATATCTTGAATTACGGACAAAGACACAGACGGAAGTCTAATAATATTTCTTCTAATACATGCATTACATTCTATATTAGTATTTGTTTATGTATGTATAGTGTATACATAATGCATATGAAGAGAGAAATAAATAAATATTTGGATATCAATAATAATCACTCATAGCATTGGTGACAGGGATCTAAAGGGATAAGACAATGGCCGATAAATTGATGATACACAAAATTACCCCTTTTGTAGATTATAATTAGTGGTTGAAACGTTTGAATACTCAACTTCATGAGCAAACCAATAAAAATTCACAAAAGTCCCCAAAGTTGTTAAGCCAAAGAACAAGAAAAATTTGGGAACTAGTGAAATAATAACCCATCTCATTGGTGAGCTCTATACTTGTCACGGAGAGGTTTCAATATTAGAAATAACAAGTACAGTTATGTCAACTAGTTGCTTAAAAATTAAAATACTAATCCTATTATATACAATAGTAAGTTTTTTTTGTCTATAGCTTATGACTGTTTTGGTTCTCTGTTATTGTTAAGCCTCATATAATGGTTTTAGGCTATTTTGGTTTCAGATTAAAGTCTTGGGAAAGTTTTAAGATATTTTTAAGCTACTTCTAATTCAGAGCACTTATATACTAGGGGTGTAGCCGCTAGTTGTATTATGGTAAATGGTAAAAATGGTAAATCAATTTTTACAATTATGTATACAGACCCTTAAGATATAATACAATGAACGATAAAAGTTAGTAAACACCCTAATAATATTAAGTTAAAAAGCCATAGAATACAAGGAATAAAAGAATGTCCGTTAATATCTCAAAAACGACTAGACATGTTTATCAAATAAAGTAGTAAAAGAAATAAATAGATAGATTATTAAAAAAATGCTTTTGTTTCAATTTTCAAAGAAGAGATAAAGATAAATCTGTGTATCATATTTTGCACAATATATTAGAAACATAAATCATGGAGCTGTCAATAAAATATAAATTAAGTGTAGAAATTTTGGCTGGAGAATATTTAGTCCATATGGTAACTATTTTTATGATTTCTTAATAAATAAGATTTTATTACATTATATGCAGTTCCTATAACCAATAAGTTATGGTTAAATAGTAGAGTAACAGCAAAAGTTTTACTGTAAATCTTTTGTAATTTTAAATCTAGAAACCAACCTTTTCTCAATCATCCTTCCCCCCGCCCTTTCTTAGATTTCCCCATCTCCAATTGCCACTTCATTTCCCCCTATTAAAAAGGAAATGGATATGTATGTATAATTAAAATTATTATTACAAACTATAACAAATGTATAACAAATACATAAACACTAATTAAATGTTTAATAAAAAATATTTTTGTTCTAATTTGTTAAATTTCTCTGTAATGTTCATTTACTTACATTTTTGTTTAGACTTATATACTTTTAATTTCCTCATTAAGTTCTGACACTCTTTAATTCTTTGTATTCGTTTTTCAAAATTTTAGAGCTTCGCTTTTAGGGCTGTTGTCATCCTTGTTTTCAGAACATTTGTCACACTCCCTGACCATTTATTGTTATTGCTCACATTCAGATTGATTTCCCCCCATTTTTCTGCAGGGATATTAAGGGATAAGACAATGGAGATGAATATATATACATAACCAATAATCATAAACAAAATTATTCTTTCTGTAGATTACATCATTGGTTGAAAATTTTGTACACTAATAATTTTACCAACCATCAAAGTTAAATATTGGGTACCGGTGTAATTTTCAGTTCAATGTCCCCTCCCGCCCTGATCTTCTTCAATATTTTTGAAAGCGAAGCTTTATTATAATTAGGGTCGGTCAGTCCGTCAGTCTGTCAATCCAGCAGTCCGTCCGTCCGTAACGGATAGCTTTTCTCGTTAATTTAGGCATGTTAGAATTGTCCTATCGACTTCAAACTTTGTATGATGATTCCTGTAGTAGTTTAGAAAGCGTAGCAACCCTATAAACGTTGCCAGAATGTCCGTACGTCCATTTAAAACATGTTGGTTTTAAACTTTTTTAATATTAATTTTTATGTTATATAATTATCTGATTGATTTGATTTTTGGAGTATTGATTTCTATTACAATAAGGTAAAATATTATAAGCAAAGCATCTCTATAATCAAGTCCTAAAAATGTCAGTATGTCTTTAAACAGTATTCTGTATTTTAGAAATTTTGCAACATATTTACGTAGGTATAATTTTGTCAATCATTTCGTCTGTCATATCGTTTCAGAGCTTCGCTTTTATGGATGTTGTCATCCTTGTTTTATGTGTTATTATTCCCTGTCTCTTTATTGGGTGCAAAGTTACTCTTTGACTTATTTAGTCACTTTAATAGCGGTTACGCCCCTAAAGGCCTATAGGGGTCGGGGAGTAAACCCTCCCCCATTTTTATTTTAGTATTAAAAAGATGTAAAAAATATAATCTTTTGGTGTAAGTTTATCTTTTCTAGGAGCTATTTCTCTTCGTCTTTTTTATAAATATATAATAGTACATTTTATATCCGCGTAAAGCTGTTTATATTACGTTGCGAAAAAAAATTATCAAACTTGTCTCCGTAGTTTGTGGATATAATTATCCTTGTCAATTTACACAGTTATCCTGTCTTATGTCGCCATAGGGGTGCCCGCGCACTAATTCATTCATTTATGATTCAAAGATACTTTAATTAATGGTGGAAAAGTATACACACTTTTACTTTGTATAGTCCTACGAAGTATACCTCCAAATTAAATTATAATTATTTTTATAAAACTTATCTTTGTAGCCTTCAGACATAACTGTCCTTGTTAATTTACAGAGTAATCCTGTCTTATAACTCAATAGGGTGCCCCTGCACTAATTCATTCATTTATAGAGATGATACAATAACAAATATGTATCTAAAAAATCTATTTATTTTAAAAGGGGTAGTTGCACGAAGTGCATTTAAACTTAAATTTAGTTAACTGCATGATTTTTCCTGTTCAATGGTTTATTAAAGGTCCTAAACAGATTTTAATCATCCAATAAATTGAAGGGATAGTTGCATGAAGTGTATTTTAAAAATTATTTCAAGCATAAGTTACAAGTAACCATCAAACATATATAAATATTGTATTTTAATAAATGACAAACAATTAGACATCACTAAATTTGTCGTCACGCTGTTTTTGTGAAAATATTAATTGCATATATCACAACAATACGACTTTCAAGTTTTTTAAAGATATTTTAAAAACTACATGGTAGAAAATTGAAATTCTTTCAAAAATATGCCCTTTATATGTATTTTAAACCATTGAACTGGAAAAAATATACAGTTCACTAAATTCAAGTTTAAATGCATTTCGTGCAACTATCCCTTTAATTTATTGGATTAATAAAATCTATTTAGGACCTATAATTCAGTAGATATATTGACAGGGGAAATTTTTTTCTAATATGAACCTCATTTATTGGCCACATCGTTGCATGATCCAGTAGGATAGGAATGGATGGGGTAAAGGAGATTGAATGGGGGGTATCGTTATCTTATCCAGCTGTGTGTTTCACTTTATAGAAGTACATAAAATTGTGGTGCAACATCCAAGTAATTATATATCGATTCTTAACTATTACCGGTTGCCTAGCTTTGTAAAATATACAAACACAATCATATTATGAGATGAAAAAAAAACAAATTGAACAAAATGAAAAATATTTTGTATAATATCCATAAAAATGTGTAAATAAAACAAAAAAAGAGCATTGTAAAATAATTTTATAGCAGAGATTTCCCTAAAAACAAATACAGTTTTTAATGTTTTTCAGAAACCAGGGGATGGCAGAAGCTTTTCATATTGCCTATAGAAAATAACACCATACTGGCCTAACATTGGTCAATTAAAATGTATACTGGTCTGACATTGGTAATTTTATCTGTGTATTGGTCATTTGTATTGTATGACGTCATTGTTTCTTGGGAACTATAAACAGCTATAAACAACTAAAATTCCTCAAAGTTTAATAATAATGTTTTCTTGGCTCAACAAATTTGGGGACTTTTCCTGAATTTTGATTGGTTGGTTTATTAAGTTGAGTGTTCAAATGTTTCAACCACTAATTTTGATCTACAGGAAGACTAAATTGTGTTTTATTTTGGATGTACATCAATTTTTTGGCCTTTGTCTTATCCCTTTAGATCCCTGGTTCATTTGCACGTCGCTTGATTGGTTCTATAAAATATATGTATTGCCATGCCCTAGCTTAATTAAAACAGCTAAAAATACAAAAAAAGTAATCTATCGGATTTAATGGGTAAAATTTAAGGCTGCACATCCTTGTCTATTGCTATGGTACTATGGAAGATAATCCAAAAGGTAAACATATCATGGAGTCCTTACCCCACCTAATCTCATAAATACAATATGCTACCACAATGGATATAGGATCTACGTGGATATGTTGTCAAGGCAAAATTTGTCGTCAATTTAGCTTGCTGCTATGGACCGTTTTTTGGTCAGTTAATTCAGTAGAAGGGTAAAGGATGAGGTAAATGGGGTGGATGGGTGGTTCAGTTATTTTAGCCAGCTACGAGCATCACTTTAACAGAGTATAAGGATATCATCTGGTGCAACATCCAAGTGATATTATATTGATTGCTACTACATACAGATACTGGGAAAATACAATGGATGATAATTTTAAACGTTTTGACACTAAACTTAATGAACCAACTAATCTAAATTCAACAAAAAGTCTCAAAAGTTTTCAAGTCAACGAAGAAATTTAATTATTTTTTTTTAAAAGTCCTCTCCTCCGTGACTCTACAACTTTATCATAAAGTGTCTTCTTAATATCAAACTATTATTTTATTCACCCTCCCCTCCATAAAACAGGGTTTATTAAACTTTATTGAAACAAGTACAAATCTGTTTCAAAATTGCACAGCTTTATCTTTATTTTATATTAAATATTAGTAAGTAGTATACAATAAAACATACAGAAACTCAATTATTTACGAATAATTAAACATTAAAAAAAAAATTTTCTTCGTTTTTTAAAACACATAATCTTTTTATCTATCAGTATTAAACACAATGAATCTTTTTATCTATCAGTATTAAACACAATGAATCTATCTATCTATCTTCATGATATGATATAATTTTGAATCTATCTATCTAACCATCTAACTTACTCCCTGTATGACGCTTAGGATATAGGAAACCACTGAACTGTTAATGTTTTGCTTCTCAGTTAATGTACATACTGGTCCTGTGTTGATTTTAAGCAATTATCCCCATAAATAATGATCAACTCTTCTCAAAAAATATCTGTGATAGATACTGAAACTTTCTATAGGATATAATATTATATTTAATCTATCTATCTAAATGATATGAATTTATATTGAATCTATCTAACTATATATAAATAATATATGAAATCTATCTATCTGTATAATATGATATTATATTGTCTCTAATCCAATAACCCTTGATTAAAGTGGACTATGAGAGTTATTGTTCAAACAGTATTGCATACGAATCAAAAATAAAAAAATAAGTGGCTGATATTTTAGTATAATAAAAAGCAAAGATAGGCACTCCCAAAATATTTCTTATTTTATACCACCCCCCCCCCCCTCTAATTACAGTTTACCCCAACCATTTAGAGGGGGTATTTAACCCCCCCCCCCCAAATCAAATTACTCCCCTTGACAAAATTTTAACCCCCCCTCCCAAAAAAAGCTTGGACACACCTGGCTTCAAGCTGTGTTTGGAAATTTTAAAGGATTTTTTTTCCTAATATCTTTAATATAAAGTTATATCAATTGAATCTTGAACCATGTAGTCAACCCGTAACATTAACAAGGATGACAACATCCATCCAAGCGAAGCTCTAAAACGGTTGGACAAACGAACATTAAAACTTGTAGAGTGTCAGAACTAAATACGCAGATTATTAATACATAAGTCTAAACAAAACTGTAAGTAAATTTGTTGCAAAACTACTTTGTTTAATGACATACTTACATATTTAGGATTTGATTATTGAGATGCTTCGCTTATAACCGTTAACGACATACGGACCCTAATTATTGATAAATTTTCTTTTAGAATTTCTATATTATAATTTTGTAATATTGAATAAACACTCTTTACATAAGCAAACACATAAAAAATATGTTCAATCTTTTTCCTTTTTTTATGCATTAATATCAGAATCTAGTCCTTTTTTTCACTAGATAAATGTAATCATTGATTTTATGCAAATTAAACATTTTAATTAAAATTTGTTTTCTTTTTATTAAGGTTTTATATTCCCCTGAAAACAACTCATTGAATCCAAGACCTTTTTCTTTAGGTTCTAATTGTGGATGTTTAGCCCCTGTTTATGGTACAAGGCATTTATCACGATCTTTGTATGAAAGTCACGCGTATGACATTGCACCAATGCAGACTAAACGCAGTTTGGATTTGAACCTTTCCAAAAACAAGCTTCGAAATCGAAAAATATCACCGAAAAAGCCCCATTTTTGGTATTTAAAATAACATGATAACAAACCAATAAAAATAGCAATTTGAAGCGATAGAAAGTTTTATGTTTGACGTCATAAAAATACGTTTAAATACGTTTGTTATGGGTTTCCTTTCCGATTTCTCCACTCATCTTTTCTTTTTAGACGTATTCTTGTGACGTCACACATAACACTTTCCAGCGCTTCAGGAAATAAAATTGTACTTACATCTGACATTGAGGGTGACGGGGTTGCTGACACCATCTCCTTCGGTGTTGTGCGCCAGACAGGTATAGATTCCTAAAATATATACATATTTGCAGGGATCTAAAGGGATAAGAAAATGGCTGATAAATTTATGTACATTCCCAATGATGATACACAAAATTACCCCTTCTGTAGATTACAATCAGTGGTAGAAACGTTTAGTAACACTTAACTTAATGAACCACTAAAAATCCCTAAAGTTGTTAAGCCAACGATTAGGAAAACGTTATTATAAAACTTTGGGGACTGGAATAATAAACAGCCCAATGAACCCAACCTCCCTGCGTAAATTTAAGTTCAAAAAGGTTTAGTTAGTTATTAGTTATTGAAGTAAAGGATATTCCCATAGGAAGATAATTAAAGTTCCTCAACAGGTGGTAAAAGGGAAAAGTAGGTTGCGGGTAAAATCTGTAAAGGTTGTGAGTTTTAAGTTAAAACAGTAGTAGAACGATAAAAAATTATGTTTCTAGCTATCAAATGCTCCGAAGTTTACAAAGAGAGAGAGAACAATGGGCTGTATATTACTCAAAAGTCCCCAAAGTTTTATACTAACGTTTTCTTATTCGTTTAATAAACAAGTTCGGGGACTTATGTGAATTTTACTTGTTTCTTTTAGATGAGTGTTCAAACGTTTAAACCACAAATTTTGATTTACAGACGAGGTTATTTTGTGTATCATCATTGAGAATGTACATCAATTTAACCAACATTTTATTATCCCTTCAGATCCCTTGAAGTTTAGCAAAATATTTGCTATCAAAAGTTATGTTTAAGTCAAGGTGACATTAATTCATTCTTATTATGTTATGCAAAAAATATAGAATATACGTGGATATTATGACAAGGAGAAAAATTATCATCGATTTATAAGTTACTAAAATGAACATTACTTATTTATCAGTTGGCTCATTCAGTAGAAGAGAAGGGTATGGATCAAGGAGGTTGATAAGAGTTATCGTTATTTATCCAGCTAGGAGTTTCATTTTGTTTAGAGACAACCAGATTTAAGATTTAAATTATGATAAATCCATTGTTTATGCTATGACACCTAGCTCTTGCCCCTGCATAGATAACAATAAAAGTTGCAGCATCCATCTAAAGGGTATCTAGGTAACATATTGCTATCTAAAGAATGTTTCTATAGACATAATGTTTATATAATCACAGTATGTTTTAACTCATAAAAGACTGAAATTGTGATGTGACACAACTAAGGCAAATTCTTCGAGAAACCCGCCAAAGGTATCTAGGTAACATGTGGCTTTAATATCCTCAATGACGTACGTGCAAAGTTTACAAAATTAAATGTCCACTCAAAATAGTCAACAACAAATTTAAACTGACTTTACATAGCAAATATTTGGTATAAAAGGGCAGGTTTCATGCTAGTATATTCAAAAAGAAGCCACCCTTTCTAGTACGCCTCAAGGGTGTAATGTAGTAACTTAAAAAAATCATGTATAATCATGGAGTAGGGTATGACATTTAAGTCAGGAAGGTTTTTCCCACCGTTCCCCTTAAAAAAATAGCCTAAAGAAAACACAGGACCATAGGAATATTCCATGAAACAACGAAGACGAAAAAAGTCCCTCAATGACGTCATAAAAATGAGGGATGAGGAAAGAAGGAGTGGGGGAAAATCCCTAAAAAAGAGATGGATAATCCCTCGTTTTTATGACGTAACATGCTGATTTTTGAAGGACTTTATTCGTTTTCTGAAACAACCTAATCGAACAGACACGTCACATAGTTCTACTATATTTTCTATCATAAATTAAAACTTTTAAAAACTAGAATAATTTTATAATCATCATGTTCTACTGTATCTTTAAATGTTGTACCTATTTTTTTATTTCTTAGAAATAATTTTAATTAGTTTTTCATCATCGTCTAAACACCATGGGAGGTATGATATTGCAGAAATAAAAGCTCAACTTTTTTCATTCAACTGTCAAAATTTCAATTGGCTTCATTTTTATTCTCTTTTCCTGCACCTCTCCCCCCTTTTCAACTTAACTGCTTTATTCTTTATTTGTCACCCTTCTGAATTGTCCTACCCTTAATGAAAAAGGGATTAAGGAATAGAATATTTTTAAAAGTAGAATAACTCTGAATTTTCATCTGTCAAGGGGGATGATAGTTGGTCAGGGAGAGTTGATGGTCACTCTATAGTAATAATTAAATTAAATATGAATATTAAAAGGATGAATAACCCCCTAAGAAATAGCCTAAAACCATTATTGACCAAACAATTAAGGCATTCCTGAAAGGTAGACACCAACCGAACAAGCGAACAAGCGATAACAGCAAACTTTTCGCTGTAAAATTGTAGAATACTTTATTGTATGTCTTTGTATATAATAAAGCCATAATACTATAACTTAGATAAAATTTTGCTTATTTGATTTTTCCTTTTTCTCTGTTATTTTGGAAGAAGAATTATATATGACAGAAATAGTGAGAGAAAAAAAGAAAATATATTTCAAATTTGGCCGTAGAAATTCAATATGCTGCACTTTATATTCTTATGCTCTTTTTCAGGGTGGCTAAATATTCTTTCCAGTATGGCTTCGAAAGCGGTAAATGTCCGCTGGATTAGAACCGGTTCTCTGTCATACTGTAAAATCATGTATTGCAGACAATTTTCCGCGAATATTAAAATAGAATTTATAAAATTAATACCAATTTTGTTAGACCTGGCAATTTGCTAGCAGGCGAAAAGGGTCTCTACCACTTAGTTAGTCATTTAGGTAGTTGTTAGTATTACAAATCTATACTTATACATTTATTATTCAACTATTAACTAGATTGAGGAATGGCCGGGTGGAATATTCTCTCAAAAGCAAAGCCCAATCGGTCTTGGAGTCACCAAAGTGACGGACGGACAAAGAGCCATCAATCTACTTTGTATTGTTTATAACATTTTTTGTTTTGGTAAGTTTCTCTATATTATAAAGTATATTGTAAAGTAAGTAAAAGTTAATCTAAGGCAGGTTTTAAACGACACAACCCAATCTGTCCCGATTTTGTATCACTTTGAAAAGTGCGATTCCAGTTACGTCATATACGTTTCGGGAAAGAAAAAGGGAGGGGGGGAAGAAAATCTCTTCAAAAGAGATGGGAGAAAAGGGAAGAGATTTTCTTCCCCCTTTCCCTTTTTATATGACGTCACAGGAATCAAAAGTGATACAAAATCGGGACAGATTGGGTTGTGTCGTTTCAAACTATTTTTTTGGTCAGGTGGAGATCAATAAACCTTTCTTTAAAGTTCACAAAATTTTAAAAATTTGGCCACCTTGATGCGTATGCACAATAAAGTACCCTGGAGGGAGGGGACATTGGGCTGTTTATTACACTAGTCCCCAAAGTTTATAATAGTGTTTTCTTATTTGTTGACTTAACAACTTTGGAGACTTTTAGTGTCAACTACTAATTGTAATTCACATAAGGGGTAACTTTGTGTATCATCACTGGGAATGTACATAAATATATCGGCCATTGTCTTATCCCTGACAACGCACAAAAAGAAAGATGTATATTCCACATTTATTCTCTATATTTCAAAAACGCCTTCAAATATTTTTTTTTTTAGAGAATGACTATGGATTTTAATCTGTATTCATTCTGAAATAATGCCATTTGAATGTATTAAAACATATAAAATAGTTAAAGGTAAGGAGACATGTATTGGTTTAGGAAAGAAAGCAAAATTATTAATGATAATGACTTCTTGATAACATTAGTGTTATCAAAGAGTCGATTTTTGTGTAATATGTTGGGATATCGTTATCTTTAATGCAAGATAGATGACAACATCCATTAAAGCGAAGTTTAAAATCGATAGATCATTTCAAACATACTCAAATCAACGATAAGAGCTATCTGCCACCTATGCAATGTACAAACGTTCGGACAGACCTTAATTATAGAAATTATAATGCCTATGCAAATGACGTTGTACAATACAAATGACCAATGATAGGCCAATGCACAGACTAAATTACCAATGGCAGGCCAGTACTTATACATTCTAATTGACTAATGTAGGCCAGTATGACGTCATTTTTAAAGGCTCTATAAAAAGCTGATAGAAAAAAATAGAATATTCAGAAAGTATTATATTGTATTTTTAATTTTCATCTGTTCAATCATTTACCTCTCAAATCGTATGTAGACCTTAGCGCTTATTTTAGGTTAGGTTAGGTTAAGTAAAGGTACTATAAAAAGCTTGAGAAATAAACTGTACCTGATTGAAATCTGGCAATTTTCTGCAGAACTAGGCTTTGGTTACTGATGATAACTCCTAGTCCGATATTTTGCACCAATGTGTTGCCCTAAACAAAACAAAAATTATTAATGTAACATCTTGAAAATGATAGCTTTTCTAGTATCACTTTTTCAATGAATATTAATAGTAAAAATCACAACATTTACACCAGTTTCATTAGTCTAATCTTTGATTATGGCTTTGAAACTGGTAGATATCGGCTAGATTAGAACTGGTTTTAAACAAAAATGAAAAATCATGCATCGTATCAAAAATTAAATTAATACAAGTTTTGTTTGCCTGGGCCTTGGGCCCATCGGGACTAACAAATCTTAAATTAATCTTATAATTCTTAATTTGACTATCCAAGGAAAGCAGTTTATAATACGATGTGAAAAATAACTATTCCAGTATGGCTTTGAAACCGATAGATATCCGCTAGATTAGAACTGGTTTTAAACAAAACTGAAAAATTAGTAAAAAAAGCAAACATTTGATACCATTTTTCTTGGGAGAAAAGACTAGCATTAAATTTTCATTTTACTATTTGCGGAAAACTGTCTATAAAACAATAAATAAATATTATTGCATATATTATGTAAAACCAAATGATAAGATTGATTACATGTCTGTATGATAATGTAACTCTCTTAGCTAAGGAACCATACTTTATATAATTATATGTACACTTACAGGGTTAGAGGAACATTGGGCTATTTATTACACTTGTCCCCATAGTTTAAAAATAACGTTTTCTTATTGTTTGGCTTAACGAATTTGGGGACATTAGTGAATTTTGTTTGGTTGATTTATTAAGTTCAGTCCAACCACTAATTTTAATCTCCAGATGGGGTATTTTCGTTTATCATAATTGGGGATGTACACATATTTATCACAAACTGTCTTATCCTTTTAAATCCATGTTATGTACAAAATTACAAACACAAAATTACAAATACAAAATTTGAGAGAGGGAAACATTAAATTTTAAAAGTTTTAAGAATTTGGCAGGAACTTATAGTAAATTTTGAGTCATTGGAATTTTTGACGTCAATTGATGTTGCTTGTATAATCCCCAGACGTTGTATATTACGTTCCTCCATGATCAGTGGAGGAGATGGGGTGATTTCATAATGTTGAGGTATCGTTATATTAGCCAGCCGAGAGAAATATTTTATTAGCGTGTGTGAGAATCTCTTACAATATCTATGTTATTGTTGTTATTTTGTTTGTTATAAAAACAGTCTCTATCCAATGCACAGTGGGCCAGAATGGCCCAAAACGGTTCAAAATTCAATAACTCGAAAACTATTGGTTTTACAGGAAAAATTGTAAAATATGAAATGTCTATCTATGCAAAAACTAAAAGTTTGCTTATTTGTGTATACTCAGTTTTGGGAGAATTTTCGCGGATTTTTTTTTCAATTACTACTAAACTTCATTTTACAGTTTCAACAGTAAAAGAACAATTTCATATTTTTTAATTTTAAGCAACTTTGCTTTTATGTACAATTAACATCTGACCACTCCTTCATGTGGTTTTTGTGAATTTTTAGCGGATTTTAAAAAAAATTACTACTAAACTTCATTTTACAGTTTTATCAAGAAAAGACAAATTTTATAATTTCAAATTTTAAGCAACTATGCATTTATGTACAATTAACCTCTGACCCCTCCTTCATGTGGTTTTTGTGAATTTTTCGCGGATTTTAAAAAAAAATTACTACTAAACTTCATTTTACAGTTTCAACACTAAAAGAACAATTTCATATTGTTAAATTTTAAGCAACTTTGCTCTTATGTACAATTCACCTCTGACCCCTCCTTTATGTGGTTTAGGTGTATTTTTCGCGGATTTTTCAATAAGTCACTATTAAACTTTCTCTGACAGTTTCAACACCAAAAGAACAATTTCATATTTTTAAATTTTAAGCAACTTTGCTTTTATGTACAATTAACCTCTGACCCCTTCTTCATGTGATTTTTTTGAATTTTTTCGCGGATTTTTCAATAAGTCACTACTAAACTTCATTTTACAGTTTCAACACTAAAAGAACAATTTCATATTTTTAAATTTTAAGCAACCTTGCCCTTATGTACAATTCACCTCTGACCCCTCTTTCATGTGGTTTTGGTGTATTTTTCGCGGATTTTTCAATAAGTCACTTTTAAACTTTGTCTGACAGTTTCAACATCAAAAGAACAATTTCATATTTTTTTAATTTTAAGCAACTTTGCTCTTATGTACAATTCACCTCTGACCCCTCCTTCATGTAGTTTTGGTGTATTTTTCGCGTTTTTTTTAACCTAAGGAACTTCATTTCACATTTATTGGTTGAAACGTTTGAACACTCCCTGGGTTTGCTTAAAAAACATTTAAGTAATGATGCCAAACAAACAGCAACCCATTCCAACTATACCTAGTATGAATACACCAACTTTGTCTGAAAGTTCCAACTATTTCGCCCTACTCTCACTATTAGTGTCATGTATCAGACATAGCAGCAGAAGGTAAAATTTTAAACGTCATTAGTATAACATGGTGTAACAAGAATCGAACACACAGGCATGCTATCATTTACGCTAATATGACGGGTTTTTAATATAAAGCTTTACAAATGGTAATATTCGTTTGTCTAACCATTTCAGAGAGCTTCGCTTTATGGATGTTGTCATTCTTGTTATCATAAAATTAGTTATTTCCGCACTATTTCAGGGCATAATACAAGGACGTCCATGCTTTTATATTATGGGGAAGGGGGATAAATTAAGGGATTCCATATGTAAGGGAGGAGGGTTAGTTTTATGTAGCATCAACACGGTGAAGGAAGATTGGGTTATTATATTTTTTGGAATTCTTAAAACTTGTTCTCCCCCCTCTCTTTTTTTCCTTCCCCCATCAAGTTTCGTGTCACCTATAATTCTGGTGTTTATACAAATGCGCCAATTTTTGTTTTACAATTTTTTTTTAAAATGACATCTGTTTGGTTTTCCTTTGCAATTAAGCTTTTTTTAGGTACAGGGAAGGTTTTTAACTATTTTGGGAGAGCGTAACTCCACCCTCCCAGTTTAAAATCTCCCTCCACAATTTTTTTTTTATATTTCTTATTAAAACTCAAATTAAAAAAAATAGAAGGGCGGTTGACTTATCCCCCTCCCTAGTTAAGAACACCTAGAGGCTTCTAGGGGGCGTTGCCCCTAATCTATCTTAAAATAAAAGCTATGTCTTGCATTTTTTTTTGATTAGGTGTTTGATCACAAATTGCATATGTTAAAAATATTTTCCTTATTTAATTGTTATCCTAATAAGATAAAAGTTATGCTTGAAAATTGTTTCAATAGCTATTATTATATGTTGCATCTTTCAAAAAACATAAAAGTTGAGATCAGAATTTGCGTCATTGCGTATTTTCGGAATTTTCTTACCCATCATCCATCAACACTTATGAACAAACACATACCACTAGCTGTGGGCTAGAATTGAATCAAGACAAAAGTAAGTGCCGAGCCCTGGGACCTAGGTATGGTGAAAATAGACATAAAACCATGATGATTCCAGGTAAAACCAAAATATTTCAGCGGGGGCTTTTTGAGAAAATTAGATTTGAAAATTTCAAGTTCAATTTTCACCCCCTAGGAGTTGCCGCATAATCATGACAAGAAAAGCAAATATTATTTATTTTAAATTTTGAACAACTTTGCTTTTATGAAGTCCTTCTTAAAACCTCTCTATATATGATTTATTTTAGGCTGAATTTTCGTGACCTTTGCAAAGCAAGTGATAAAAATGGCCATTTATTAACTCCCTTCAGGAGTGATTTTATGAAGAACTTTATAAAAGCAAAGTTGTTCAAAATTTAAAATAAATAATATTTGCTTTTTTTGTCATGATTATGCGGCAACTCCTAGGGGGTGAAAATTGAACTTGAAATTTTCAAATCTAATTTTCTTAAAAAGCCCCCGCTGAAATATTTTGGTTTTACCAGGAATCATCATGGTTTTATGTCTATTTTCACCATACATAGGTCCCAGGGCTCGGCACTTACTTTTGTCTTGATTCAATTCTAGCCCACAGTGATACACACACACAGAGAAAGAGAGAATTATACGCAGAGAGAGAGAGAGAGAGAGAAAGAGAGGGAGAAAAAAAGAGAGAGAGAGAGAGAAAGAAAGAGAGAGAGAGAGAGAGAGAGAGAGAGAGAGAGAGAGAGAGAGAGAGAGAGAGAGAGAGAGAAAGAGAGAGAGAGAGAGAGAGAGAGAGAGAGAGAGAGAGAGAGAGAGAGAGAGAGAGAGAAAGAGAGAAAGAGATGGAGAGAGAGAGAGAGAGAGAGAGAGAGAGAGAGAGAGAGAGAGAGAGAGAGAGAGAGAGAGAGAGAGAGAGAGAGAGAGAGAGAGAGAGAGAGAGAGAGAGAGAGAGAGAGAGAGAGAGAGAGAGAGAGAGAGAGAGAGAGAGAGAGAGAGAGAGAGAGAGAGAGAGAGAGAGAGAGAGAGAGAGGGAGATAATGAGAGAGAAAAAGAGATAAAGAGAAAGAAAGAGAAAGAAAGAGAGAGGGAGAGAGAGAGAGAGAGAGAGTGAGGAGAGAGAGAGAGAGATAATGAGAGAGAAAGAGAGATAAAGAGAAAGAAAGAGAAAGAAAGAGAGAGGGAGAGAGAGGGAGAGAGAGGGAGAGGGAGAGAGAGGGAGAGAGAAAGGGAGAGAGAGAGAGAGAGTATACGAAATTGTCACATTTATACATATAATATTAGGTTTATTTGAAAAAAAATGCGCAACTCAAATTATTAACGTACGTTAAAATTTGTAGTTTTCAAAATTCAACCAGCAAATTTTAAAACTTTCTAGAATGCACGGCTGCAAACGGCTGCAGCTAAAATCTTTTCTCCAGGCCTATAAATGAGCTAAATTTTATGAGAGTTAAGATCCCAGACCGGTGGGGTCCGGTGGAAATTTTCTACAAGCTTTGAAAGTTGACTTATGCTTAAAAATAAACAAAATTTTAGGAATATTTTTTATATAATTGATTGTTTAAATACCATTTTATTTATTTATTTCTAGTTTTACTTTTATTATCTGATTACAATTGTTGTAACGTTTATCTGAAGCTTGATTTTTTAAAAATCGGTCATCATTAGCCTCAGAAATCTTGGTTTGAAGAAGGGTTGGTAGTGGTCAAAAATTGCCTTAAAAATTGCGACCCTACTCTACTTTGTTAGGCACTGGACGCACTCAGAAATACACCTGGACCTTGAAAATATCATTTTTAAAAGCCCTAATGTATGTAATTTAGTCATATAAAGAAAACAATATAAATACCAAGAAACCAAATTCCACCCCCAAGTTTTGTATTTTGACACCTGCTGGCCCACTGTGCAATGGTATAATAATATATATGATTATTTATGCCCTATTTAACAAGATATTGCTTGATAGGATTAATAAGGTGGTTCAACAATACAACTTAATAATCATTAATAGCAAAATAGCTAACATGTAAAATAGTTATTCATCGTATCTTATAAAATATAGCTTTATAGTGGATAATAAAATTACAAATCACAAGATTAAAACCAGTTTTGTTAATCCGAGGGGCCAAAGGCTCGGGCTAACAAAACGAGTATTAATTTAATGGACCTTTATTTTTATATTTGTGGAAAATTGTCTCTAATGTATAATGAGAATCGGTTCAAATCCAGCGGATATTAATCAGTTTCATAGCCATAGTTGAAAATATTTGGAAAAAAAAACATTTAAAAATAAAATAAAATAATAAATTTGTAAGATTGTGAAAACACATCCCTGGAAGACATTGTAAAAATAAAAAAACAAGCAAGGAAGGAACAATATTCGTGGACTCTTAGATTACATTTATTTTTAGCAATACAGTTATATATAGAGTCATTTTAGATTCAAAACGAAAATCCTCCTGCTTTGGGCTAGCCTACCCAAACTATAACCTAACTCAACCTAACCTTATTTTATTACAACTTGCTTTTTATTCAAAACAATTGTTCTTCGAAAAGGTGGATTTTCTATTTTGGAACAGCTGAATTTTAAAGTTATAATTTTATATGACGATTGATGCTTACACGCTGCTGACGTGCGGCTACTGAGTCCTGGTTGCGAATAATTTGTTTTTTTTATATTGAGTAAAGCTTGATAAAATATTTCATTTATCCTTTAGTGCGGCCATATCCTATAATATCAAATTCTAAAGTTTTTTGTCAGAAGTCTAAGATCTTGGAAAATAATTGTACAAATGAGTTGCACTCTTTAGAGAAGCTTTATAAATGTCTTGAGATGGTCTTAGGCCATTTTCATAGCTTCAACAGCCATATCCTAGTGGCTATGTGCAAAACAACTAGTTTTGTATAAAACAACAAAACAATCTTATAAGAAGCTTTGCTACTTTAAGTAACCTAACCTACATTTGTTATTGATACTTTTATGCCAAAAATTACATCATAAAATAATAATAATGTACATATCTCAGAGCTAGAAAGAGGGGAAATGGGCTGCTTATTACACTAGTCCCAAAAGTCCTATAATAACGATTTCTTATTCGTTGTCTTTACACTTTGGGGACTTTTGTGAATTGTAAATGGTTGGATCATTAAGTTGAGTATTCAAACGTTTCAACCACTAAATTTAATCTACAGAAGGGATTATTTTGTGTATCATCATTGGGGATGTATATCGATTTATCGGCCATTGTCCTATCCCTTTAGCTCCCTGTATACATATACTTACATTTCGTCTCCAAGATATTTTGTATGGCCGAGGGTTAGAACTATAATAAAAATACATGAATTAGAATGATGAATAATTAAACTATAACTATAACTGCTTTTCAAGGAAAATTTCTGTTTAATTGTTATTAGGCTAAATAATAAAATGGAAACTCTGAAAGCAAACGGCAGAACCTACCTAAAAAACTTAATATAATACAAATATAACAACAAAATTGTATATAAACTTGTTGTAAAATTGCTTAAATTTAGTATTCTGTTTATGGAAAGACTTACATTTTTAAGACAATTCCTACAATATTGTCCCTTGATATCCTAAGAATCATCGTTTGAAATCGATAGGAATTTTAACATGCCTAAATTAATAGACGTACGGCCTTTCGTGCATACCCTTATTTTAGAAAAGCTTCGCCTATAATGCACTTGGTTTAAATATAATAAATAACTTAAGTTTTTTTCTGTTGGTCAATTTATGAGAGATATAGGGGACAATGGGCTGTTCATTACTCTGGTCCACAAAGTTTTATAATGAAGATTTATTATTCCTTGCCTTGACATCTTTGGAGACTTTGATCAATTTTAATTGTTTGGTTCATTTAGTTGAGTGTTCAAACGTTTCAACAAATGATTGTAACCTACATAAGTGGTAATTTGGTGTATTTTCAAGGGGAAAAACATCAAATTATCGGACATTGTCTTATCTCTAAAGATATCTTGTCATTTCATGTATTTTCCTGATTTCACATTCAAAGTAGACATCATCCCCCTCCTTGATGTTGGACCCGTTCAGAGATGAACCTAACCCAAGCTTCGCAACTGGCGTGTCTGAAATAAAAAAATAAAATAAAAAGTTAAGCCAGTATTCTTACAGGTAGAGGGTTCAAAGTGACTCAAACATCAGCCACGTGACGCCATAAAAATGTGGGAGATGAGAGGGGAAGTGGGAAAGAAAACCTCTAAAAAAGAGATGGATAATCACCCATTTTTATCACGTCTTTTGGCTGAGTTTTAAGTCACTTTGGACCCTCTACATAAAACAGGGGATAAATCAAGAAACTTTTGTTCGAAGTAAAAGATGATTAAAGTCCCTCCACAGATTATGACGTCATAAGGATAAAATGACCAATGGGAGGCCAGCATAAATTTTACTATTGGTCAATTACAGTGTATACTGTCCTTTCATTGGCTATTATATGACGTAATATTCTGTGGACGAAGTATCCCGAATGACGTCATATTAGAATGATGGACTATTCCAATATGACGTCATTTGGAAATGTAAACATCTGCCAATTTCTTTTTAAAGGACTACTAAGAGCTTCCTTGCATGATCATTCAATGTTCTTTAACTTTAACAAAACACTTAAAGGGGTTTAAATTCGAAATTAAAAATAACCATCTTTTGACAGCCATCCATAACACAAAGTAGTAGTTTGTCAGAACCTTCAGATCAAGACATAACCACTGAAACTAGGATGTGCTTCTCTGTGGATGTACATACTTGCCCTGTGGTGGATTTAAGCTATTTTCTTTGGGGGGTTGGCAACCATAACTCCCGTGTTTTTTTCCAAACTTAAAGCAAAAGGGGTTCCACATATCCTTATAATAAAGTTCCTCATAATAAAGTAACATAATTTGTGTTTGGCTGTGTGTCTGTACCGAAAGATCTCGCTAACCGCCTAACAGGGTAGCTTCTCATAGGTCCGCGGAAGGTTTATAACTATTTTGGGGGAGGGTACCACCACCCTCCCAAGAGAAATAAACAAAAATTGAAAAAAACTTAAATATTTGAGAGACCTGAACGAAACATAAAGCGGTATATTAGAGACTTGAACAAACAAAAAACATTTAAAGTGCCACTAGAGGCCTCTAGGGGCGTAGCCGCTAGTAGAAGAATATACAAACAAGGATAAATTGAATGAAATTTGTATTGTACTAGACTTTGTATTACAACTTTATAATTACAACAACAGCTCCTCAAATGGTGAAACTTCACTTCCACTAAAATCTTATGTTCGCAAACCAGCGTTGCAACAAATTTTTGCAAAAGCATAAACTGACTCTTTCTAATTTACATCCTAATTCATCCTTTGGTATTTATCATTGGTCAAATTTAAAGTAAAATTGGAATCACACCTAATCTATTTTCAAATTTAGGAAATCTATATACATACAAAGTTCAAAGATGTAAACACTTTATTAGACAATCTTTGATTTTTTAAATTTCATGGATCTTCAGAGATAAGACAATGGACGATAAATTTATGTACACAGTACACACTAAATGGTGGTATTAAAATTACTTCAACTAATTAAAATTAAATATCAGTTTTCAAATATTTTTAGCTAACTATTAATAGAATGTTTTTTTTTAACTTTGATACTAGTAAAATTTACAGTCTAATGTCCTCTCCCTCCTTTCTTTTTTTGATATTTGGTAGTTAACCAAAAAAAATTATTTTAAGACTTTCCTTCAAACATTTAATACAAACTTATATATACACCTTCTCAGATAAATATTGAATTCTATATTGGTAGAGTTTGAGTAGCAGTAATAGAATGTTTGTGTGCATTTGTGTGTGTTTATGTGTGTGTTGGTGTGTGTTTTCCAATGCATGTAAATTAAGAGGAAAATTAGAAGTCATTTATTAGATTAAGAATGGACTGTGTGTGTGTGTTTGTGTGTGAAGGGCAAGGTATAGCACTATGGTCACCAGGGGTTAGATTCTTAAAATATCAAACATGATTTTTAAGACATTGAATTTTTACTCTTCAGTATTTTTTACCACTCAAGTTTAAAATATCTAGGGCAATTTTGGGGCTGAATTTGTTATGCGAGGAGTGGGGTGAAATCGTATATATTCATACAATTTTTGAAGGGGATATTAATTACTTTTACCCTCCTCCACATAGTTACTTACTATCAGGACATAAATGGGTAAAAAATACTTATATAGTAGCTTTGATATTAAAAAAAAGATCATTTTGAGAATAGGATCCATTAAATCTGCTCTTAGCTCTGCGATTTGATTATTTGATTATAGAATTTGATCAATACAAGTTTGGTGTGTCATTACTTACACATTTTGTATGTAATTCTGCGGCATTCGCGTAAATGAGGTAAAAAGTTGTTTGGTTCACACCGCGTTATACTAAAGACATTAAAAATGGTACCTACTGCTGCTATGTCTAGCACGTGATTCTAAAAGTAAGAGTATGAAAATGCCTTGCCCAATAAAAAGGCACAACTCATACACAATTAAGACTTCCTGACTAAGATCATGCAATCAAAAAGTTGGTTGTCTGTTGGTTGTTACTCAACCTAATATTTTTGGATGTTCAATTATCTGGTATCTCTAGATAGTCGCTTAAAATATAAGGAGAATCCTGCCAATACAAGGTAATTTGTTGGGTACACATTTTATCAAAACTGTGATGTGGTTCATATATCCGCATAAAAAAAACTACAATAGTAAATGCATAAAAGATAGCAGTTAATAACCAGATTAAAGAAAATAAGATTGGTTTGTTTGTGGAAGTTAATGTTCACTTATAGATGTACTTCTTCCATACATATTTTATACATATGTCTTCATTAAGATTGGTTTATATTCCTAAAAAAACAGTTGTTTTACTATAAAAATGTTTTATAAGTAATCTTATACTGTAGAAGTGTTAATTTTGTTTATCATACTTTGGTGTTTAGATGGTTAAATTGTTAGAAAGATAGTTGGTTGTCTGGGATTTGTTACTCCCACTGCTCCTCAAATTAACTTAAGTTTTATGCTTAAATTATGATATAATTATTTTATTTTGGAATGAGAATTTATATATGAGAATTTTATATATATTTTTCTATAGAACATATACAGGGATCTAATGGGATAAGACAATGACTGATAAATTAATGTACATCCTCAATGATTATGCATAAAATTTTCTCTTCTGTAGTTTACAATTAGAGGTTGAAATGTTTGGGCACTCAAATAATAAAACAAACATTCAAAATTTAGCAGACGAATAATAAAACTTTGGGGACTATTGTAATAAAGAGGCAAATGTCCTCTCCACCCTGAATATATGTATTGATATGTGTTACATTCATATGTACAAATATTAAATATTGCAAATTTGCATGGTGTCAAAATAAGACATCACTACTAGTAGGCCGGAACTGTCATGTGGTAAAGGGAACTTTTTTTTGTAAGGATAGTTTACCAAATTTGAATTGATCAATTTCTAAAATCAAATAATCAAATCTCAGAGCTACAAGCAGATTTGATGGATCTTATTCTTAAAACTTTCTTTTTTTTTGCAGCAAAGCTATTATAAGTATAAGTTTTATAGATTATTTGCCCAGTTTATGTACAAATATCAAATATTCTGAATTTGCATGGTGTCAAAATAAGACATCACTAGTAGTAGGCCGGAACTGTCATTCAGTAAAGGGAACTTTTTTTGTTTGTAACCAAATTTGTATTGACCAAATTCTAAAATCAAATGATCAAATCGCAGAGTTATGAGCAGATTTAATGGATCTTATTCTTAAAACTTTCTTCTTTGCAGCAAAGCTATTATAAGTATAAGTTCTATTGTTTTATTTGCCCAGTTTATGTACAAATATCAAATATTATGAATTTGCATGGTGTCAAAATAAGACATCACTAGTAGTAGGCTGGAACTGTCATGTCCTAAAGGGAACTTTATCATTATATATTTTCCAATATGTCTTTAAATCCAATTAATATCCGATGGATTATAACCGGTTCTTAGCAACATTATGGTCTTGTATTACATCCGGTTTTCTACGAAACTAACAAAACTTATTTAAATTTTATAATTGTACATTTCTATAGCTGCAGAAAGATGTTTAATTTGGACTGTCCATTTAAAGTGCCTGAAAGGAAAGTGAGTGAGTGCTTTTAGATATACAAAATAATGGATAAAGAATATGTGGAGATTGGGAGAGAATCTAGTATACCCTGATAAAATATTTATTCCAGCTGGCTAGTAAGATAATACCCCACATAAACTTCCTCTACCCAATCCCCTAACTTATTACTGGGGAGGAACAAACTGACCAATAATTGAGGATCATAGTGTCATCTTTAATTGGCGACGTATCTATCCACGTATTCTTTATCCATTAAAAGAATCTTGTCATATGTACACCAGAGAACCTCAAGATTGGGACATGTTTGAGGAAAGAAACCAGACCAAAATTATTACTTACCTTCCCATGACCTGTGGGAAGCTACTATGTTAAGCAAAACCATATCGCTTCAGCGGTCAGCAAGAACCTTCACTTCTACATAGAGAGGCTGACAAAGAACATGTTACTTACATAAAGAATTATTATGTGTTAGCTATCACTTTCTGTAGCAAGTTTTTTTGTCTTTAAAAGACCCAATTCTAAGGTGCTCAAATGTACACATATAATCTGTACACAACATATATTCAAATACAAATATTTTTGTGTACACACAGGGAAGTATTTACATTTGTGTACATGAAATAACTAATTTGGTAAAATTATCTTTAAAAGTAAGGATGAAAACATTCATAGTAGCAAAGGGGGGAGGCGGATGTGCCACTTTTAGAAACCAAAACTAAAAGTCAAAGGAACTCAACTAAAAAAAGAGTTACAGGTCTGAGATTTTGCATGGCAGTTGCTTTATAGGGTTACAATATGGAACAGTGAAGAAACGGCGGCGCAACCGCCGAAAAACCGCCGAGAAATTGCAAAAAAAAATTCGGCGGGAAACGGCGGTTTTCGGCGGTTGCGCCGCCGTTTCTTCACAGTTCCATATTGCACCCCTATAAAGCAACTGCCATGCAAAATCTCAGACCTGTAACTCTTTTTTTAGTTGAGTTCCTTTGTTAACTTTTAGTTTTGGTTTCAAAAAGTGGCACATCCGCCTCTCCCATTTAGAGTGACAGAGCTTCTAATTATGGAGGTGGATTCTTTATAGCCTAGTTCACAAAAGACATAGGTTAACCTCAGGAAATTTTAGGTTGACCTAAAAAAGCTTTAGGTTGACCGATTTTATAAAGGCATTTGTTAGTTTTACTTGTATAGGTTGACCTACAGAATATTTCGGTTGACCTCTACAAGTTGTTTGTGAACTGGGCAAATAAGTATGTCCTTGAATTTTTTACCTATATCCTACACATTAAATTGTGATCAATCCTAAGATTCGTCATGTATATATTTGGATTTGTTTTTGTAGAAACTTATTCCAAATTAATAGAGATTTCAAGAGCCCCCTTCCCCCAAAATAGGTGTAAACCTATCTTGAAAATTTATTTGAAAACAACTATGTATATTTAATTCTATAGTAAACTTATCATACAATAATGCAAGTAAAAAGATTAATATGTTAAATCATTAGCTCAGTAATCTATAGATTGGAAGGTGATATAACACTGTATAACTTATAGTGATCAAGTGTTCCTCTAAAGAACCCAAGAGCATCATTTATTTGTAATGGGATGCAATACTCTAATGCCCACTTGTGGATATTTGGTTAAGTAACAACCAACAGACAACCAAACCTTTGATTTTATGACCTTTGTCTGAGAAGTCTTAACTGTGCGTGGGTTGCGCCTGCTTATGGGCCACGGTATTCCCGTATTTCGCGCACCTGACATATCTGCAGTAGGAACCATATTTAGTTATGTCAGGCCGTGATTCGAACCTCCCTGACGACGAGCGGATGTGCTATGTGGCGAGCAACGATCGTGGGTTAGGCTTGAAATTATACTAATAATCAAAATTGTATAAACTCGTTTTCTCATTCATTGGCTTAAATTCTATTTTTATGGATCTTGAATGGTTAATTCAAACTAGCAGTTTCTTTCAATTAGTTTAATTCTGCAGTAGAAGTTATTTTGTTTTGCATCAATAGTGATGTTGTTAATCAATTTAACGTCTATTGTCTGGTAATTCCAAATTCGAATTGTTTTCAAAAAAAAAATTCCCAGTCTTAAATACCTGGTCTAAAATTTTTGAGTCATGTGCAGAATCTTTTTTTCAAATACAGGTATAGATACATGTGAAAGAAAATAAACTTACACATAATATTTAGTTTGATAGCATCTTCTTTGCTCCCCTCTGCTGTGGTTTGATCCACTGCATGGATTATTTTATTACAGGGATAGATACATGGGAAAGAAAATAAACTTACACATAATATTTAGTTTGATAGCATCTTCTTTGCTCCCCTCTGCTGTGGTTTGATCCACTGCATGGATTATTTCATTACAGGGATAGATACATGGGAAAGAAAATAAACTTACACATAATATTTAGTTTGATAGCATCTTCCTTGCTTCCCTCTCCTGTGGTTTGATCCGCTGCAGGGATTACTCCATTACAGGGATAGATACATAGGACAAATAATGAACTTACTCATAATATTTAGTTTGATAGCATCTTCCTTGCTTCCCTCTCCTGTGGTTTGATCCGCTGCAGGGATTACCCCATTACAGGGATAGATACATGGGAAAGAAAATAAACTTACACATAATATTGAGTTTGATAGCATCCTCCTTGCTTCCCTACCCCGGGGTTTTATATGCTGGAGGGACTAATTCAATTCATGGATAGATATATGGGAAAGAAAATAAACTTAATATAATATTTAGTTTGAAAGCGTCTTCCTTGCTCACCTCTCCTGTGGTTTGATCCGCTGCATGGATTACTCCATTACAGGGATAGATACATGGGAAAGAAAATAAACTTAACATAATATTTAGTTTGAAAGCGTCTTCCTTACTCCCCTCTCCTGTGGTTTGATCCGCTGCAGGGATTACTCCATTACAGGGATAGATACATGGGAAAGAAAATGAACTTACACATAATATTTAGTTTGATGGCATCTTCCTTGCTCCCCTCTCCTGTGGTTTGATCCGCTGCAAGGATTACTCCATTACAGGAATAGATACATGGGAAATAAAATAAACTTATAAATAATATTTAGTTTGATAGGATCCTCCTTGCTTCCCACTCCCGTGGTTTGATATTAGTCCCCAAAGTTTTTTTAAAAAGTTTTCTTATTTATTGGGGACTTTTAATGAATCTTTATTGGTTGTTTCACTACATTAAATGTCCATACGCTTCAACTACTAATTGTAATGTACAGAAGGGTAGTATTGTTTATCATTAATGATGTAGTACAAAAATTAATTGTCAATTGTCTTATCACTTCAGATCACGGCCTTTTAAGAACTTTTTCAAATACAGGGATAAAGTGATAGATAAACGGGAAAGAAAATGAACTTACACATAATATTTAGTTTGATAGCGTCTTCCTTGCTCACCTCTCATGTGGTTTGATCCGCTGCATGGATTACTCCATTACAGGGATAGATACAGGGGAAAGAAATTGAACTTACAAATAATATTTAGTTTGATAGAATCTTCCTTGCTCCCCGTTCCTGTGGTTTGATCCGCTGCAAGGATTAATTCATTACAGGAATAGATACATGGGAATGAAAATGAACATACACATAATATTTAGTTTAATTGCGTCTTCCATGCTTCCCTCTCCTGTTGTTTTGATCCGCTGCAGGGATTACTTTATTGCAGGGATATATACACAGGAATGAAAATAAACTTACACATAATATTTAGTTTAATCACGTCTTCCTTGCTCCCCTCTCCTGTGGTTTGATCCGTTGCAAGGATTACTCCATTACAGGGATAGATATATGGGAATGAAAATGAACTTACACATAATATTTAGTTTGATAGCATCTTCCTTACTCCCCTCTCCCGTGGTTTGATCCGCTGCAGGGATTACTCCATTACAGAGATAGATACATGGGAAAGAAAATGAACTTACAGATAATATTTAGTTTGATAGCATCTTCCTTACTCCCCTCTCCCGTGGTTTGATCCACTGCAGTAGATACATGGAAAGAAATTGAACTTACAGATAATATTTAGTTTGATAGCGTCTTCCTTACTCCCCTCTCCTGTGGTTTGATCCGTTGCAGTGATTACTCCATTACAGGGATAGATACATGGGAAAGAAAATTAACTTACACATAATATTTAGTTTAATCGCGTCTTCCTTGCTTCCCTCTCCCGTGGTTTGATCCGCTGCACGACATACCAAATATTTTTCGGCGTCCTAAATAACAATCATTAGTTAGTTTACCTAATTAGCCCAAACAAAAAAACATATTAATCATCTAAAAAATATTGTTTCTAGGTTAAAATAAAACTAAATAATAGTAGCTTTGCTGAACAGTAAGAATATTTCCAAAAAAATAAAGCCTAATCGATCTGGAGTCCGGACGGACAATCGGACACCGTTCTAATTTGTTTTTATAGATTGTTAAAAAATTCACAACCTTCCTTTTATTTCTACAAAAAAAATGTTTTGAACCTAGCTATGGTATGATAAATTTGGATATTTTCTAAAAAGCAGAGCCCAATCGGTCCTTTGGTTTTTACCTTAGAGAACGAATGGATTGACATACGGATAAACTATTGGTCGGACTGATGAACGCACTGAGGAAATGACTGCTTGACGTACTGACGTATACCCTTGTTGAGTTTACTGACTTGTAGTGTTGGAACAACGGTAACAGTACTCAGACTGAGTAACGGACAGACGGACGGACTTACCTGTAGTGTTGGAACAACGGTAACAGTACTCATAGGGACAGACGGACGGACTTACCTGTAGTGTAGGAACAACGGTAACAGTACTCATAGGGACAGACTGAGTAACGGACAGACGGACGGACTTACCTGTAGTGTTGGAACAAAGGTAACAGTATTCATAGGGACAGACTGAGTAACGGACAGACGGACGGACTTACCTGTAGTGTAGGAACAAAGGTAACAGTACTCATAGGGACAGACTGAGTAACGGACAGACGGACAGACTTACCTGTAGTGTAGGAACAAAGGTGACGGTACTCAGAGTTACATTTCCATCCGGCGAGGCCTGAACAAATTTACAATATTAATCCAGGTATTTAAACACAGAGATGGAGGGGACAATGGGCTGTTTATTACACTAGTCCCCAAAGTTTTATAATTACCTTTTCTTATTCAATGGTTTAACAACTTTGTGGACTTCAGTGTTAAAGTTTCAACCACTTATTATAATCTACGGAAGGTGTGTTTTTGTGTATCACCATTGGGAAAGTACCTCAATTTATCGGCCATTGTCTTATCCCTTTAGATCACTAAATAAAAATCTAAATACTAAATTGAAATACTTTGGCCTAATGCACTTGAGAGGTTGAGTAAATATTATGGCGAGAAAATTTACTAGATCTCTACACATTCAAATACAGTAAAAGTTTTGTATTAAAAATAGAATAGTTATTTTTCGCTTCGTATTATAGTCAGCTTGTTGCGGATTATTTAAAAAATAAATTTAAGTGCCACTAAAGGCCTCTAGGGGCGTAGCCGCTAGTAGAACATACAGTATACTTTTCAATGAATTGGTAGCCACTTCCCTAGAAGCCTTTCTGGGAACTTGAGGGAGTAGACACTTTACATTAGAGTATACTTTTTTAAGTAAAATAATAAATTTGTACCGTATTATCTTTTTCCAGGGCCAATTTTTTTATTAGCGACGGGTAATTTTTACATTTCATGGGCCAACAGCAGCTAGTACCTAACTCAGTCGGAAATTGTTAAAAACTGTTTATTCTGCAAATGTAAATATTGCTGTGGCATTTGCTAAAAAAAATATTGCAGCAATGTTAAAACACCAATACCATTTGCTTTTGTCTCTTCAAATATCGAAGAGCAGAGAAATAGAAGCTTTCTCTGAAATAATAAAGATATTAAACATCAGACATGTAAAGGATAAAGATTAATTTATCAAGCTTTGTTTTAGTTTTCTGCAGAAAATCTAAGGACAGATAAAACATTGGATATATAAATAAAAAAAAAATGTTCTAAATTTTTGTATGTTTATGTTTTATGATGCTTCAAAATGGTTTCTCGTATTCATTCGAAACCGATTCTAATACGGTGGATTAGAACTGGTTCTCATATATACAAAAAAAACTATGTCTAGCATCATATGATATCCAGTTTTCTACAAATATAAAAACAGGTTTTGATCTTATAATTGTACATTTTATATCCGCGGAAAGCTGTTTATAATACGATGCAAGAAATAACTATTATCTAAGAATTTTATTTCGGATTGTTAATAATCTATAATGTAAAGAGTATTACAATCTATTTTGTCTAAAGGAAATTGTGTCTTTTAGATACTCATTGATTTATGTTTGGAAAGGAAATTAAATTTTGATGGGTATAGCAGAATTTTAGAATTAAGAGGTTTTCTCAATTTTAATTTTGAGCCTCTATTGTTGTAGTTCTCTATTATTAAAATTTTGCAATTTTACCTATATCTACCCTACCAACACTCCATAATTCTCAGGGATCTAAAGGGATAAGACAATGGCCGATAAATTGATGTTCTTTCCCAATGATAATTCACAAAATTACCCCTTCTGTAAAATACAATTAGCGGTTGAAACTTTTGTACACTAAACTTTATGAACCAATAACAATTCATCTAAAGCCTTTATAGTTGTTAAGTCAAGGTATAGGGAAACGTTATTATAAAACTTCGGGGACTAGTGTAATAAACAGCCCAATGTCCCCTCCCTCCCTGCCATAATTCTATATCTTCAATACTTTTCAATGTAATACATTGATTTCAGATAAAACATTATGCAATAATACTTGAAAAATAGAAATAATAAAATTTCTTGATAACTAGTTTTACACCAATTTAAACTATAGCTATTTAATGTATGTATAGAAAGAAAAATTATTGGGGAAGTACATCAAATGCTAGTCCTGGGTCTTACCCCTAAGGATCCTAGTAAATAAACATATTCTACTTTCAAAAAGAAGTGATAAAAAGTTTATCAAAATTACAAAAACGAAAGAAAACAAGGATGACCAAATCCATAAGTAACAAACCACATAAAAATAATGACTGAAAAAAACAGACAAAAAATCAAGAATTGAATTGTTAAAGAAAAAATCACGAAACCTTGGTATTTTTATAATTTTCAATATTGAATATTTTGTATCATGACTGGCAGTTCCACTGACAAAGTTAAATACATACTGGATGTTAATTGGAATCTTGAATAGCAGCTGATAAATTTACATTTTCCCTATAATGTTACGGTCTGACTTACGGACAGACAGACAGACAGACTCATAAAATAGCTTCGCTTCTAAAAGAATAGAATGTAAGATAAAGATTAGAAGTAATAAAAGAGTAAAGGATAGTGGTACAGAAAGTAAAATAGTAATAAACAAATGTAAAACAAGTACAAGTATGTTCATGCCAATATTTCAACAGTTTTAAAATACCAACAAAGTTTAAATAATATGAAAATAAGATTGAATGTAGAGGGTCGATCACCCCCCTGCCTCCAAACCTTTAGTGCCCCTAGAGGCCTCAATGTATAATTTTATGTAAGTGGAGATTCTATTCTCCCCCCCCCCCTCCTATTTTACATATTTTTGTGCTCCTAGAGGCCTCTATCTAAAACTATGCATATATCTTAAGATTCTACCCACCCCCCCCTCTTCCTCTTTTAGCTTAAGTGCCTCTAATTGTATAATCTATGTATTTAAAGCATAGAAAGCGTAGATACTGTAGATTATTTACTAAGTATACAGTCGAACGAACATATCTTAGTTATAGAGTAGCTGCGCGCTACTACCAAATGTAGGAAAATGTAGGGAAAATATTGTAAGTAAAAGATATAGCAGTGGCTATTTTCAAAGACAAAGTAGCATATAGAATATCAAAATATCAATTCTAGCCTAAAAATAATTTATCTTTTTCTCAGGCCCTCATAAACCTTTTTGAACAAGAGATAACTTTTTTTGCAGACCACTGTTTTAAAGATCTTTAGGCCGAAATAATGAAAGAAAAAAAATTTTTATTTTAAATTGGTTAAGAAGGCTTAGGTTTATATAATTCACAAGGATATTTATACATAGTCTAAAACCATTCCTTTCATGTCATTTAGAATGCTATATATTTGGTACACACAAATATTTCCTTTTTTCTATTAAAGCTTGTTTATAATCTTTATTAAAAGATTTTAAATTAATTCAGTAATTAATAGACTATCTTTTATTAAATGCAAGCCTTGATGTTAAATCCGAAAAATGGTTGAAATACCCAAACAAAATATGAAGAAAAGCGGGAATAGTCCCTTTCGTGGCAACGCACCTTAAGGGGCGATTCGTCGTATTTTTAAAATGGCTTTTGATAGGTTATTTTAGGTTAGGGTAGGTTAAATTGGGTTAGGTATTTGCCCCACAGGGTTAGGCAATTTGCCACACAGGGTTGGAGCCCCCGGCAGGAGCTAGAAATATGGGAAAAGCTACTGTGAAAAAAAACAAAGAAATGCCCCTTAAGGAGCGTTGCCACGAAAGGGACTATACCAAGAAAAGCTATTGAAGGGTATAAGATGGTCTTTGGAAGGATAGATTCTATAAAAGTTTACTAATCTTTAGTCTGAGGCTAATGTTTCTATAAACCTACTGTAATTTAAAATAGCTTTACCAATTTATTTTTTTTAAAAAGGTATTTGTTTTCTTCATTTTAAAATTAATGATATCAATAAGAAGCATTATTCTTAGTGCGCATCTAAAGGTCTGTTACAGATGTTTGGGTTTTAAAATTGGCCTAAAACCACTCATAGTATTATTCATATCTTTACTAAAAACTTAGATGTTGGTACAAAAGACCTCATATAAAAAAAGGCGCAGACAATTTTTTAAAAAGAGACAAGATGATAAGACCTAATATGAAAAAAAGACCTAAAGAGACGAAGGACCTAAATTGATTATAAACCTAAAGTTACAAAAGACCTAAAGTGACAAAAGAATTTAAGTGACAAAAGACCTAAAACGACAAAAGACCTAAATGGACCAAAGTCTGACAAAGTACCTTATGGGATTAATTATATTCTTGTTATGGCTGTGCTTCTTATTAACAAAATTGTTGTGTGAAATGTTGTCTTACTGTTATATTCAGTGCCCATAAATATTATGTATGAATGACTAAACACTTCTAGTGTCTTACTGTTATATTCTGTGCCCATAAAATATTATGTATGAATGAATAAACACTTCTAGTGTCTTACTGTTATATTCTGTGCCCATAAAATACTATGTATGAATAAATAAACACTTCTAGTGTCTTACTGTTATATTCTGTGCCCATAAAATATTATGTATGAATGAATAAACACTTCTAGTGTCTTACTGTTATATTCAGTGCCCATAAAATATTATGTATGAATGAATAAACACTTTTAGTGTCTTTGTGGTATCCGCCTAGGGTAAATGGCAGACACCAGAGTTCGAATAAAGACTACGGCAGTGTGAACAGACGTGGACACCTTACTATAGAGAAGCTACGCTTCTCTAACATTCACTAGACAATAATCAACATCTATTTCAGTTGTCACTTTATTGAAGGTTTAAAGGATACTAAAGCTATATACAACAAACAATAACTACATGGATAGGAATAAATAATCATAACATAAAAGCATTATGATAGATATACAATAGTCAGTTTGGGCAATCATGATCCCCCATTCCTGGAAAGGGTGGGGGGAATTAAGAATACAGTTAACCATAATATAAATACATATGGATTAGGAATAAAGATAGTTAAAGATAAATCATACAGTAAAACATAGATAATTGCAATGGTTAGGTAGATGGCTATCCCTGTCTGGGGCAGGCAGGATAGCCCATGGAGCAGCACAATAGGTAGATAAGCATAGAGGGGTTGAGTGGTAGGTCTGGGTACTAAAGAGGGAAGGTTTGATGATTACTTGTGACAACAACAGTCTGTGTGGGGGTGATTCTATCAGGTGAGGGCAGGTTTAGATCCTTTATCCTCAGGGTTGAGGTGGTGCTGATAACTTGGTGGTTGAAGGGGAAGGTTCCGGTGCTTAAGATGGGAGAGGGAGGGGTAACACCCCTCCCTCCATTTGCAGGACAACTGAGAGATGAAATCAGTACCGTTATCTGACATATTTCCAGGTGGCTTTACAATTGTAGAATAACAGGATTTAGCTAGGTGCGTAGCATCACTATAATGTCTTGGTTTCTGCATGGTCCAGAGCTGCCGCATACCACAACTCTCCCCTCGGAAGGCTGGAGGGGTTGTCTGCACCGCCAGACTTCCGACAGTGGTTGCGGCCTTCAGTTTGTTGTCCTTGTGGAATGGGTCCGCCAGGATACCAGCTGCTGACTGGTGGTGGACTCCAGCCCTCCCCAGGTCGAACGGAATCTACTATATCTGCTGGAGTAGCTGGTCCTGTTGGATGTTCTGGCCGTTGGATGTGTACCTCTGAGGCCACCCTGGCAACCTCCAGGGGTGGCACAGCACATGAGGGGGCTTGGACCAACAGCCGCCTGGTATACACCTCTTCAGGTTTCTCCACTGGGCTGGTGGTCTCCATCGTGTTGGTCACCTTGCTGCTGGCAGGCTGGCTACTGGATGCAGGCGCAGTTTCTTCGCCCTCGGGGCTGGTCAGGTTCATTCGGCTTCCAGGGTCTCTGTCAACGCGGGCAGGTGGTGGTTGCCATACTGTAGGAGCGTTGCCTTCCTCAGGCTCATCCTGGACATTGGCAGGGGGGTGCATGGCAGTCAGACCTGCGGGGTAGGGGAAGGTAACAGTCCACCCCTTATGCCGGAGGCTGTCTTGGATCTGCAAGGGTGGCTCCGCTCTAGTTGGCTGGGAGACAGGCCCATCCACAGCCACTGCTGCTGGTGGACTGGAGGCACAAGGCTCCGGATTTCCTCCCCTAGCCTGAAGGGGTCCAGGCACATCGTCTCCATCTTGGGTAGACATAATTGTTGGGGATCCTCTACTTCTATGGTTAGGCTCGGCACTGGGCGCATCTGGTTGAGTTACTCCCCAGGCGGCGGTCAAAGCTTCTTCAGTTTGGCTGGTAATGGCTGATATCCTGGTTCCTGGGGCAGATGCAGGGGGCGCAGGCAAGTTTGGCCCAGCCCAAACTTCCTGATACACCAGTGCAATACAATTACCCTGGCTTGGTTGAGGGAGGTAGACAGCTGGATGCAGTTGAGGGTGAGGGACAGCTGGACTCTCCCTGCTGGCTGAGGGCTCTGGCTGGCCGGGGGTGACGGGTGTCACCCCTTCCTCTGGGGCTGCGGGCTCATTCTGGGGTCCAGGTATCTCGGTGGCGGCGACGGTTGTCGCCCCAGGCACCAGCGTGGGGGCGCTGGATAGCACCCCCCAGTCTTCACAGGGGTCCAGGTCTCTCGATGGCGGCGACGGTTGTCGCCCCAGGCACCAGCGTGGGGCGCTGGATAGCACCCCCCAGTCTTCACAGGTGGCGGCGACGGTTGTCGCCCCAGACATCAGCTTGGTGGTGCAGGGGAGCACCTCTCGTTCCTTCCAGGTGGCGACGCCGGTTGGCGTCCCATACATCGACTCAGACTCGCTGGCTAGCGCCTCTTGCCTCTCCCACTCGGCGGCCGCCAGGGCCTCCCCGTACACCGTCCCGGTGGCGCTGGGTAGCGCCCCTCGGCTCCTGCTGGGGGTGACAGGGGTTACGGACACCAGTCCCCTGTGGTTGAGGCTGAGGTCCAGGCCAACCCGGTTGGGTTCAGCCGCTCCTCCCAGCACGTTGATCCTGGCCACTATGGTCCCAATCTGAGACACAGACTCCTGGGTAGCCGCGGCCCCAGCGGCGGCAGCTGGTTGGGGTGACGGCTGGGCACCTCCCTCCAGGTGGACCTGGGTGTCAGACTGGTTGCATGCAGGTTGTTGGGCGGCCTGGTGTGTCTTCTTTGCCTGGTCCCAACCGGTTCTACACTTGGCGGCTGTGTGGCCGTTGAGGCGGCAGCGCCCCTTCGTCCAGCTGGGTCCCATCAGGCCGGCTTCCCCAGGGTGTATCAACCTGCCAGGTCTCTCCTCCTCCAGTTGGGGCACCAGCTGACAAACAGGGTCTCCCCTACTAGGGGTCAGGCGGTGCTGGGCTGCTTGTGGTGGCTCCTTGGTTACATTCAGCCTCCTCCCCATACACACAGGTCCCTTCCATCCAACAGCGGCTCTCCTCTCTTGGGTGGCGAGGCCAGCCTCGGCCTTAGCTTCTGCAGGTGCTTCTCCACATGAGGGATCCTGCCTCTGGGTACGCCAGGTAGTTGGTAGCAAAGGCCGTTGATGGTGCCAGTCGGAAAGGGGGCTATGATCTCTGGGGGGTACCTGTGGCCAGTGTGTGGACAGGTACCCACAGTTGAACCAGCAAGGCCCAGAAGATGCCATCCGGATGGTAGCCTGAACTGTATTCTGGACTGCCAGCAGGCTGTCGGTAGCCACCTGAGTCGGGCCAGAGTTGCCAGCTGGTATTGCGTCCCTGCCAGGCTCCGTCAGCTGCTGGTGGGGAACCCCTGCGGTGGTTCTGGTTTTGGCAGGGGGTGGCCTTCTTATTGACTTCCCTAGTTGGAGCTCTGCATCCTGGTGGGCCTCCATCTTCAGCAGCATGGGGGAACTTGGCTGGGACATGTGCAGTGGTTCAACAGAGTAGAGGCATCTGGTCTTGGAGTGTGGGGGAACAGCCTCACTGCTGCTGGTCAACCCTGCTCCCTCCGTGCTGGGTAAAGCCTTCCACTGCAGCAGGTCGCCAGTTCCCATCCTTAGGCCGGTCCCCAGTCGTTCCATGCCTGGGGGCTCCCAAGGAGGCTTGGGTGGCGGCTCCCCCACCCCCAGGTACGCGTCGGGCATCTGGGTGAAGAGCCTATTCCCCTGGGACAGCTCCCCATCCTCCAGCTTGGTGAGGCCAGCGCCAGGGAGGACCTTTCCACCCCAGAAACAGGTGGTACTGGCCCTAGGGCTGGGCCCCTTTGGAGTCTCAGTTCTGGTGGTAGTGTCCATCTTGGGGCTGGCCACTAAGTCTCTGAAGCTTGTCACCTTCTCATTAGGCTCAGTTGCATCGTTCAACACCCCCAGGAGGACACCTACAGGTTCAGCAATCCCCAGTCCAGTATTGCTATTTCTCGTGCGTTGAGCACCAACTGAACAGGAGCTGTGCAGCGGACATTCAGTCACCCTTCCAGACAAGGGCATCTCAGGGACCAGGGGTCTGTGACCTGGCATGTGTTTGATGTTCACTGTACTCAACACAGTAGGCCAAAGTAATAACAGAAGCAGTATCTTGTATGAAGAAGCAGAGAGTGGTGGGGTACAGATGTTGGGGGTTCTGGTCCAAATGAAGACTTCTGTCCACCACAGTGCCAGCAGCAGGCCTAGGCACACAGTTAATGCCCAATCAGGAATGTCTTCGATTGCCGCACGTCGGGCTAGGGGCTGACAAGTTCTTATCTTGTAGATATAGGAGCAGAGTAGAGTAGCCGCGCCGCAAGGAGGTTCGAGCCGGCTCACCCCTAGTATAAATACTATAGCTGTGTAATTAGGGTGGTAGTCCACGTAGCCGTAGGCTCGGTCCTCCTGGCTCAAGAGTTTCTGTGGCTGGCGCGCCCCCATGATAAGTAGCAGGGGGTTGGTCTGTTGGTGCCAGCGTCTTGTTTAACTGTTGAGCCTGAGTTGTTCTCCTTTCCAGTATAGCTCTTGATTTCTGTGGTAACCAGCGGATCTTAGCTTAAAGGTAACAGGGAATATGTTAGGTATCCACAGATGTCTCTAGGAGCGTATCCGCTAGTAGATATATGGATAGGTAGGCTATCTATATATATATATGGCTACACGCCCATATATCTATATACGTGTATAGGAATATCCCCAGAGCTAGCTAGCTTTTCCTCTTTGCTCCAAAAAAATCACGCTTCCTCTGTATATAGTTCACAACTATGAGGGTCGATGGTCCAGGTACACACTACCACTGCCCAGTGTGGGGCAGCAAGTCAGGCTATGTCCACAGGGTGGGCGTACTTTCGTTCAGTTACTATATCAGTTTCCAGTGTTGTTTGGTGAGGTTAGTATTCACTTACTTGCACCCATGATACAAAAAAACAACATTATTTATCACTTGGGTATTTATATATACATATATTTGTTTCACTAACCACTCAGCTTTGAAGTAGGGTTGGCAGGGCTAGGAAGATGTTGAGGGTCTGAGCGGGTTTAAGGAACTGGTTTAGTTTTCCTTATCACACTGTAGACAGGGAGGGAGGAGCTTGCAAGTTTTTCTCCTAAAAAAATATCTCTGTTGTATGCTATAGAGTGGCCCCTCTCCTGTGTGTGTGTGTGTGTGCGTGAAATCTCCTTTCCGTGCAGCGCGCTTACGCACCGTCAATCCGCGCACACAGATAAAACGCGCACTTATCCCTCAACTCGCTCTCTCGTTGGTCCGCTTTGTCCGTTGAATTTGATGATATTTCCGCACTCCGTTGCGCTACCCGTAAATGGCGCTCTGTGTTCCTGGTCACTAGCTCCACACCGCGGGCGGACTTAGTCAAGTGTGGGTAGGAGGGGGGAAGCGCGTGAGGGGACGGGGTAAATCCGTCCGTTCCCCCTGTGAGGAAGGGGGGAATGCCGTGGGTTTGAGGCAACTGTGTAATGAGGTAATGTTGCCCTCTCTCCTTAATCCTAGGTTTATTTTTATATCACCTTGATTGTATTCTCTTCAATGGAGAGTGAGCCCCTCCCTTTCCTCTGAAATAAGGGGTGTATTGTTGTTGTGCTGTAGGCTTGAGGTAATTAGATTGTGTATCAGGGCATTTGTTATATTACATCTAGCTTCTATTTTTGTCCTTATCACAATTACATAACAGATTTGTTTACCAACCCTGTTCTATTTTTAGTTGTTATCACAATACACAGTAAATCCAAGCCTGTTCTATTTTTAGTTTTATCACAACACAACAAATTGTTTGCCAATCTTTGCTCATAAATCTATTGTTTAACCATCACACCAGGGTGGTAATCCCTGCAATGTGATATAATATCTGTTTTTCTAGATGGGTGGCTGCGTTGTAGCCTCTCAGGATACTTGGAGTTGACGTAGTTTTCTCTGCTTTGGTGCACTATACTCGTATGTTGGCTCGCAGCTCGCAGCTATGTGGCGTGTTTCAGCCTATCGGCGGCAGGGAATGTCCCGTCCTGCTAGCGCCGCTTGCAGCTATGTGGCGTGTTTCAGCCTATCGGCGGCAGGGAATGTCCCGTCCTGCTAGCGCCGCTTATCCAAATCCAGCTGATGGCGGCAGGGAATGTCCCGTCCTGCTAGCGCCACTGGTTCGGATCCTGCTATCTCTTGCAGTAAAATTGGCCTATTTTCAGCCGTTTACACTTATTTGGCTTGTTTCAGCCGGTCCGCAGGCCTGTTTCAGCCTTTTGAGCGCTCAATTCTCCGTTAGATGTCGGCGCTTCTCGCGGTTCTTCGTCAAGTTTCACTTCCACAACTGCCGGATGCAGAGTTAGACTTGCTGTCCAGGGTGGGTAATTCAGGTTGCTTGTGTCAGTTTTGCCAGTTTCACTGCTGGGAGTACCTTAGCCTCAGCTGCGCGTCTGCTCTACACTTGTGGTTCGCCGTAATCTCACACAGCTGTCACCAAGAGTTGTGGTATCCGCCTAGGGTAAATGGCAGACACCAGAGTTCGAATAAAGACTACGGCAGTGTGAACAGACGTGGACACCTTACTATAGAGAAGCTACGCTTCTCTAACATTCACTAGACAATAATCAACATCTATTTCAGTTGTCACTTTATTGAAGGTTTAAAGGATACTAAAGCTATATACAACAAACAATAACTACATGGATAGGAATAAATAATCATAACATAAAAGCATTATGATAGATATACAATAGTCAGTTTGGGCAATCATGATCCCCCATTCCTGGAAAGGGTGGGGGGAATTAAGAATACAGTTAACCATAATATAAATACATATGGATTAGGAATAAAGATAGTTAAAGATAAATCATACAGTAAAACATAGATAATTGCAATGGTTAGGTAGATGGCTATCCCTGTCTGGGGCAGGCAGGATAGCCCATGGAGCAGCACAATAGGTAGATAAGCATAGAGGGGTTGAGTGGTAGGTCTGGGTACTAAAGAGGGAAGGTTTGATGATTACTTGTGACAACAACAGTCTGTGTGGGGGTGATTCTATCAGGTGAGGGCAGGTTTAGATCCTTTATCCTCAGGGTTGAGGTGGTGCTGATAACTTGGTGGTTGAAGGGGAAGGTTCCGGTGCTTAAGATGGGAGAGGGAGGGGTAACACCCCTCCCTCCATTTGCAGGACAACTGAGAGATGAAATCAGTACCGTTATCTGACATATTTCCAGGTGGCTTTACAATTGTAGAATAACAGGATTTAGCTAGGTGCGTAGCATCACTATAATGTCTTGGTTTCTGCATGGTCCAGAGCTGCCGCATACCACAACTCTCCCCTCGGAAGGCTGGAGGGGTTGTCTGCACCGCCAGACTTCCGACAGTGGTTGCGGCCTTCAGTTTGTTGTCCTTGTGGAATGGGTCCGCCAGGATACCAGCTGCTGACTGGTGGTGGACTCCAGCCCTCCCCAGGTCGAACGGAATCTACTATATCTGCTGGAGTAGCTGGTCCTGTTGGATGTTCTGGCCGTTGGATGTGTACCTCTGAGGCCACCCTGGCAACCTCCAGGGGTGGCACAGCACATGAGGGGGCTTGGACCAACAGCCGCCTGGTATACACCTCTTCAGGTTTCTCCACTGGGCTGGTGGTCTCCATCGTGTTGGTCACCTTGCTGCTGGCAGGCTGGCTACTGGATGCAGGCGCAGTTTCTTCGCCCTCGGGGCTGGTCAGGTTCATTCGGCTTCCAGGGTCTCTGTCAACGCGGGCAGGTGGTGGTTGCCATACTGTAGGAGCGTTGCCTTCCTCAGGCTCATCCTGGACATTGGCAGGGGGGTGCATGGCAGTCAGACCTGCGGGGTAGGGGAAGGTAACAGTCCACCCCTTATGCCGGAGGCTGTCTTGGATCTGCAAGGGTGGCTCCGCTCTAGTTGGCTGGGAGACAGGCCCATCCACGGCCACTGCTGCTGGTGGACTGGAGGCACAAGGCTCCGGATTTCCTCCCCTAGCCTGAAGGGGTCCAGGCACATCGTCTCCATCTTGGGTAGACATAATTGTTGGGGATCCTCTACTTCTATGGTTAGGCTCGGCACTGGGCGCATCTGGTTGAGTTACTCCCCAGGCGGCGGTCAAAGCTTCTTCAGTTTGGCTGGTAATGGCTGATATCCTGGTTCCTGGGGCAGATGCAGGGGGCGCAGGCAAGTTTGGCCCAGCCCAAACTTCCTGATACACCAGTGCAATACAATTACCCTGGCTTGGTTGAGGGAGGTAGACAGCTGGATGCAGTTGAGGGTGAGGGACAGCTGGACTCTCCCTGCTGGCTGAGGGCTCTGGCTGGCCGGGGGTGACGGGTGTCACCCCTTCCTCTGGGGCTGCGGGCTCATTCTGGGGTCCAGGTATCTCGGTGGCGGCGACGGTTGTCGCCCCAGGCACCAGCGTGGGGGCGCTGGATAGCACCCCCCAGTCTTCACAGGGGTCCAGGTCTCTCGATGGCGGCGACGGTTGTCGCCCCAGGCACCAGCGTGGGGCGCTGGATAGCACCCCCCAGTCTTCACAGGTGGCGGCGACGGTTGTCGCCCCAGACATCAGCTTGGTGGTGCAGGGGAGCACCTCTCGTTCCTTCCAGGTGGCGACGCCGGTTGGCGTCCCATACATCGACTCAGACTCGCTGGCTAGCGCCTCTTGCCTCTCCCACTCGGCGGCCGCCAGGGCCTCCCCGTACACCGTCCCGGTGGCGCTGGGTAGCGCCCCTCGGCTCCTGCTGGGGGTGACAGGGGTTACGGACACCAGTCCCCTGTGGTTGAGGCTGAGGTCCAGGCCAACCCGGTTGGGTTCAGCCGCTCCTCCCAGCACGTTGATCCTGGCCACTATGGTCCCAATCTGAGACACAGACTCCTGGGTAGCCGCGGCCCCAGCGGCGGCAGCTGGTTGGGGTGACGGCTGGGCACCTCCCTCCAGGTGGACCTGGGTGTCAGACTGGTTGCATGCAGGTTGTTGGGCGGCCTGGTGTGTCTTCTTTGCCTGGTCCCAACCGGTTCTACACTTGGCGGCTGTGTGGCCGTTGAGGCGGCAGCGCCCCTTCGTCCAGCTGGGTCCCATCAGGCCGGCTTCCCCAGGGTGTATCAACCTGCCAGGTCTCTCCTCCTCCAGTTGGGGCACCAGCTGACAAACAGGGTCTCCCCTACTAGGGGTCAGGCGGTGCTGGGCTGCTTGTGGTGGCTCCTTGGTTACATTCAGCCTCCTCCCCATACACACAGGTCCCTTCCATCCAACAGCGGCTCTCCTCTCTTGGGTGGCGAGGCCAGCCTCGGCCTTAGCTTCTGCAGGTGCTTCTCCACATGAGGGATCCTGCCTCTGGGTACGCCAGGTAGTTGGTAGCAAAGGCCGTTGATGGTGCCAGTCGGAAAGGGGGCTATGATCTCTGGGGGGTACCTGTGGCCAGTGTGTGGACAGGTACCCACAGTTGAACCAGCAAGGCCCAGAAGATGCCATCCGGATGGTAGCCTGAACTGTATTCTGGACTGCCAGCAGGCTGTCGGTAGCCACCTGAGTCGGGCCAGAGTTGCCAGCTGGTATTGCGTCCCTGCCAGGCTCCGTCAGCTGCTGGTGGGGAACCCCTGCGGTGGTTCTGGTTTTGGCAGGGGGTGGCCTTCTTATTGACTTCCCTAGTTGGAGCTCTGCATCCTGGTGGGCCTCCATCTTCAGCAGCATGGGGGAACTTGGCTGGGACATGTGCAGTGGTTCAACAGAGTAGAGGCATCTGGTCTTGGAGTGTGGGGGAACAGCCTCACTGCTGCTGGTCAACCCTGCTCCCTCCGTGCTGGGTAAAGCCTTCCACTGCAGCAGGTTGCCAGTTCCCATCCTTAGGCCGGTCCCCAGTCGTTCCATGCCTGGGGGCTCCCAAGGAGGCTTGGGTGGCGGCTCCCCCACCCCCAGGTACGCGTCGGGCATCTGGGTGAAGAGCCTATTCCCCTGGGACAGCTCCCCATCCTCCAGCTTGGTGAGGCCAGCGCCAGGGAGGACCTTTCCACCCCAGAAACAGGTGGTACTGGCCCTAGGGCTGGGCCCCTTTGGAGTCTCAGTTCTGGTGGTAGTGTCCATCTTGGGGCTGGCCACTAAGTCTCTGAAGCTTGTCACCTTCTCATTAGGCTCAGTTGCATCGTTCAACACCCCCAGGAGGACACCTACAGGTTCAGCAATCCCCAGTCCAGTATTGCTATTTCTCGTGCGTTGAGCACCAACTGAACAGGAGCTGTGCAGCGGACATTCAGTCACCCTTCCAGACAAGGGCATCTCAGGGACCAGGGGTCTGTGACCTGGCATGTGTTTGATGTTCACTGTACTCAACACAGTAGGCCAAAGTAATAACAGAAGCAGTATCTTGTATGAAGAAGCAGAGAGTGGTGGGGTACAGATGTTGGGGGTTCTGGTCCAAATGAAGACTTCTGTCCACCACAGTGCCAGCAGCAGGCCTAGGCACACAGTTAATGCCCAATCAGGAATGTCTTCGATTGCCGCACGTCGGGCTAGGGGCTGACAAGTTCTTATCTTGTAGATATAGGAGCAGAGTAGAGTAGCCGCGCCGCAAGGAGGTTCGAGCCGGCTCACCCCTAGTATAAATACTATAGCTGTGTAATTAGGGTGGTAGTCCACGTAGCCGTAGGCTCGGTCCTCCTGGCTCAAGAGTTTCTGTGGCTGGCGCGCCCCCATGATAAGTAGCAGGGGGTTGGTCTGTTGGTGCCAGCGTCTTGTTTAACTGTTGAGCCTGAGTTGTTCTCCTTTCCAGTATAGCTCTTGATTTCTGTGGTAACCAGCGGATCTTAGCTTAAAGGTAACAGGGAATATGTTAGGTATCCACAGATGTCTCTAGGAGCGTATCCGCTAGTAGATATATGGATAGGTAGGCTATCTATATATATATATGGCTACACGCCCATATATCTATATACGTGTATAGGAATATCCCCAGAGCTAGCTAGCTTTTCCTCCTTGCTCCAAAAAAATCACGCTTCCTCTGTATATAGTTCACAACTATGAGGGTCGATGGTCCAGGTACACACTACCACTGCCCAGTGTGGGGCAGCAAGTCAGGCTATGTCCACAGGGTGGGCGTACTTTCGTTCAGTTACTATATCAGTTTCCAGTGTTGTTTGGTGAGGTTAGTATTCACTTACTTGCACCCATGATACAAAAAAACAACATTATTTATCACTTGGGTATTTATATATACATATATTTGTTTCACTAACCACTCAGCTTTGAAGTAGGGTTGGCAGGGCTAGGAAGATGTTGAGGGTCTGAGCGGGTTTAAGGAACTGGTTTAGTTTTCCTTATCACACTGTAGACAGGGAGGGAGGAGCTTGCAAGTTTTTCTCCTAAAAAAATATCTCTGTTGTATGCTATAGAGTGGCCCCTCTCCTGTGTGTGTGTGTGTGTGCGTGAAATCTCCTTTCCGTGCAGCGCGCTTACGCACCGTCAATCCGCGCACACAGATAAAACGCGCACTTATCCCTCAACTCGCTCTCTCGTTGGTCCGCTTTGTCCGTTGAATTTGATGATATTTCCGCACTCCGTTGCGCTACCCGTAAATGGCGCTCTGTGTTCCTGGTCACTAGCTCCACACCGCGGGCGGACTTAGTCAAGTGTGGGTAGGAGGGGGGAAGCGCGTGAGGGGACGGGGTAAATCCGTCCGTTCCCCCTGTGAGGAAGGGGGGAATGCAGTGGGTTTGAGGCAACTGTGTAATGAGGTAATGTTGCCCTCTCTCCTTAATCCTAGGTTTATTTTTATATCACCTTGATTGTATTCTCTTCAATGGAGAGTGAGCCCCTCCCTTTCCTCTGAAATAAGGGGTGTATTGTTGTTGTGCTGTAGGCTTGAGGTAATTAGATTGTGTATCAGGGCATTTGTTATATTACATCTAGCTTCTATTTTTGTCCTTATCACAATTACATAACAGATTTGTTTACCAACCCTGTTCTATTTTTAGTTGTTATCACAATACACAGTAAATCCAAGCCTGTTCTATTTTTAGTTTTATCACAACACAACAAATTGTTTGCCAATCTTTGCTCATAAATCTATTGTTTAACCATCACACCAGGGTGGTAATCCCTGCAATGTGATATAATATCTGTTTTTCTAGATGGGTGGCTGCGTTGTAGCCTCTCAGGATACTTGGAGTTGACGTAGTTTTCTCTGCTTTGGTGCACTATACTCGTATGTTGGCTCGCAGCTCGCAGCTATGTGGCGTGTTTCAGCCTATCGGCGGCAGGGAATGTCCCGTCCTGCTAGCGCCGCTTGCAGCTATGTGGCGTGTTTCAGCCTATCGGCGGCAGGGAATGTCCCGTCCTGCTAGCGCCGCTTATCCAAATCCAGCTGATGGCGGCAGGGAATGTCCCGTCCTGCTAGCGCCACTGGTTCGGATCCTGCTATCTCTTGCAGTAAAATTGGCCTATTTTCAGCCGTTTACACTTATTTGGCTTGTTTCAGCCGGTCCGCAGGCCTGTTTCAGCCTTTTGAGCGCTCAATTCTCCGTTAGATGTCGGCGCTTCTCGCGGTTCTTCGTCAAGTTTCACTTCCACAACTGCCGGATGCAGAGTTAGACTTGCTGTCCAGGGTGGGTAATTCAGGTTGCTTGTGTCAGTTTTGCCAGTTTCACTGCTGGGAGTACCTTAGCCTCAGCTGCGCGTCTGCTCTACACTTGTGGTTCGCCGTAATCTCACACAGCTGTCACCAAGAGTTGTGGTATCCGCCTAGGGTAAATGGCAGACACCAGAGTTCGAATAAAGACTACGGCAGTGTGAACAGACGTGGACACCTTACTATAGAGAAGCTACGCTTCTCTAACATTCACTAGACAATAATCAACATCTATTTCAGTTGTCACTTTATTGAAGGTTTAAAGGATACTAAAGCTATATACAACAAACAATAACTACATGGATAGGAATAAATAATCATAACATAAAAGCATTATGATACATATACAATAGTCAGTTTGGGCAATCATGATCCCCCATTCCTGGAAAGGGTGGGGGGAATTAAGAATACAGTTAACCATAATATAAATACATATGGATTAGGAATAAAGATAGTTAAAGATAAATCATACAGTAAAACATAGATAATTGCAATGGTTAGGTAGATGGCTATCCCTGTCTGGGGCAGGCAGGATAGCCCATGGAGCAGCACAATAGGTAGATAAGCATAGAGGGGTTGAGTGGTAGGTCTGGGTACTAAAGAGGGAAGGTTTGATGATTACTTGTGACAACAACAGTCTGTGTGGGGGTGATTCTATCAGGTGAGGGCAGGTTTAGATCCTTTATCCTCAGGGTTGAGGTGGTGCTGATAACTTGGTGGTTGAAGGGGAAGGTTCCGGTGCTTAAGATGGGAGAGGGAGGGGTAACACCCCTCCCTCCATTTGCAGGACAACTGAGAGATGAAATCAGTACCGTTATCTGACATATTTCCAGGTGGCTTTACAATTGTAGAATAACAGGATTTAGCTAGGTGCGTAGCATCACTATAATGTCTTGGTTTCTGCATGGTCCAGAGCTGCCGCATACCACATCTTACTGTTATATTCTGTGCCCATAAAATATTATGTATGAATAAATAAACACTTCTAGTGTCTTACTGTTATATTCAGTGCCGATAAAATATTATGTATGAATGAATGAACACTTCTAGTGTCTTTCTGTTATATTCAGTGCCCATAAAATGTCCAAAGTTAAATATCTTTTCCTCAGTACATACCATTTTCGCATAGATCTAAAGGGATAAGACAATGGCCGATAAATTAATATACATCCCCAATGATGAGACACGAAATTTCTGTAGATTACAATTAGTGGTTGAAACGTTTGGACACTCAGCCAATCCAAATTCAATAATAGTCCCCCAAGTTGTTGTGTCAACGAATAAGAAAACGTTATTATAAAACTTTTGGGACTAGTGTAATTATCAGCCCATTTCCCCTCTCCCTCTGCCATTTTCGGCGGGGATCTGAAGGGATAAAACTATGACCGATAAATTAATGTACCATACCAATGATGATACACAAAATTATGGTGATGATTAAAGTTTTGCTTACGGACGGACGGACGAACAGTATGTTAACTAGATCGAAGATATATCTTAAGAATAACTGGATACTTTTAATTTTGCATGTATTTAGTTTGTGGCTCTATGAGTCTTCACTTTAGTTATTTATTAAGCAAAGCTGTCCAAAATTAAGAATTTTCTTGCAAGTAAACTATGGTTAATAAAGTTAATAAGAAATGACAAACTGTGCTATAAATGTACATATTAATCTAGCTAAAATGTGAATAAACAAACCATTTCAAATGTTTTTCTATAATTAGAGTCAGTCCGTCCGTTCGTACGTCCGATACGGATAGCTTTTCTCGTTAATTTAGGCATGTTAGAATTGTCATATCCATTTCAAACATCAAGGTACAATGTTATAATCGAAGCATCTCTAAACTAAAGTCCTAATAATGTAAGTATGTCCTTAAACAGCATCCTGTAGTTTTTCAAAAAAAATTCTCACATTTATATACTGATTATTCAAGTGTTAATGTTGTTTTATCTTACCGTTTCAGAGCTTCACTTTTATGGATGTTGTCATCCTTGTTATTTTGTTTTCTGCATCAAATAATATTTCAACAGGGAAAACTCTTTCTTTTGATTTGTGTAAACATTTAGGCTGCTGAAGGAAATTATCTTCACTTAAGTACTATATACTGGTCGTGTAATAGTTATTTATTACATCGTATAATAGACAGCTTTCCAAAGATATTAAAATAAAGAATGAGACACCAAAAGCCAGGTCTAACAAAGCTGGTATTATTTTTTGAGATTTTTTATTTTAACATTTGAGGAAAATTGTTTGTTATACGATGTTATACATGCTTTTTTCAGTATGATACTGATAAAATCTATACTGAATTTTTTATTCAAGTGAATAAAACTAAAATCATCCACCTAAATGATAATTTATTAAGATGATATTCTGAATTATTATCTACTAGCGGCTTCGCCCCTAGCCTCTAGGGGCTTTGCCCAAGAGGTGATAAAAAAAAATTATTGCGAGAGACCATAAAGGACCATGGAAACTCCTTCAAAAAAAAAAAAAAAAAAAAAAAAAAAAAATGGGGGGGGATTTTTTGGTTTTTGGGGGGGTTGGGGGTGTCCCACCCCCCGAGAAAATAGCTTAAAACCACCACAGGACCAATAGGTAGATACCCTGAAGAGTAGAATCCGATCGGTTCAGTGGTTACCGAGATCTTAAGGGACAGACAGACAGACGGACGGACAGACGGTCAGACGGACAGACGGACAGACAGACATCGTTCTACTTTGTATTATAGATAATACAAAGTAGAACGATGTCTGTCTGTTTGTGTGTTTGTGTGTGTGTGTGTTTGTGTGTTTGTCTGTTTGTTTGTAACGAAGGATCTCGCTAACCGCTGAACCGATCGGGTTCTTCTTAACAGGGTAGCTTCTCATAGGTCTCGGGAAGGTTTATAACTATTTTCTTGGGGGGTGGGACACCCCCAACCCCCCCCAAAATGAAAATCCCTCCCCCCCAAAAAAATTTTTTTTTGAATTTTTTTAACTAAAATTAAAAATGAGGGGGGGGGGCACCCCCCCCAAAAAAAAAAAAAAAAAAATTTTCGCTCCCCCCCAAAAAATTTTTTTTTTACTTTTTCTTTTAAAATCTAAAATAAGAAATTTAATTATTAAATTCGACTCTCTCCTCAAGTCCCCCTAGAGGCCTCTAGGGGCGTAGCCGCTAGTCCTTATAATAAAGTAACAGGATTTATGTTGGTTGTTTGTTTTTGCCTAACCGCTGAACCGATATGGCTCTCCTTTAAAGGTTTATAACTATTTTCAGAAGGGGGAACCATCACTCGTCCAAGAAAATCGCCATTTAAAAACTAAAAGTGGAAATTTTTTCTTTTGATCTTAATCTAAAAAAAAAAATAAAATGGGTCAACAACCCTTCCCTAAAGCGCCCCTAGAGGCGCTAGTTAAAGTAGAGAACTAAAATCCTCCACCTAACTGATATAATTTATTAAGATGGTATTCTGAAATTGCATGTTTGCCTGGAAAAACAAATGCATCAGCAAATACCAGGGAGGGAGGAGGGGGGGGGGGGGGGGGTTGCTGTGTATTATTAGTCCCCAACGTTTTCTTAATTATTGGCTCAACAACTTTTGGGACTTTTATTGAAATTTGATTGGTTGGTTAATGAATTGGTTCAAGTAATTGTAATCTACAGGAGGGGTAATATTGCGTCTTATCATCTTATCATTGGTTATGTACATCAATTCATCGGTCTTTGTCTTATCCCTTTAGAACCCTGAGGGAAAATGCTTTGAACCTGAGTTATTGCAAATTGACCGCGATCTCTTCAGCCATTTATCTTCGCATTTTTATTCAATGTATATCTATCTATTTTTAAAAGCGAAGCTTTTATTTAGTACGTCCGTCCGTAAAGACTCTAATCTGTACTTTAGTAATGGCTAGCTCTTTTCGTTCATTCAGGCATGATATAATTGTCCTATTGATATTATACTTTCGGTGATGATTCTTTTAACAAGAAAGTGTAGTATCTCTTTATTACCAAAATATATGTACGTCCATTTTGTGACAACAATTTAATTTTTTATTCTATTCATCTGATTTTTTTAACAATGAATTTAATGACAACAAAGTAAATTGTTTTATGTGAAGATTTCTGAACTTTAAACAGTATCATGTATTGAAGCAGTTTGTTTTTAATCATAAATTAATTCACTTCTAAAACTATTATGTAAGTGTTATTGTTCGTTTGTTTAATGTTTTAATGGATGTTGGCATACTTGTTATTCAATATCTATCTATCTATCTATTTTTTTTTATAGAAATTTCAAGTAGTGTATTTTTTTAATACTTTTTGTACTCTTTCTACAGAAAAACCGTTTCTGTAACTTTATCAATTCTTCCAAATATTTTAATTCAATAAAAATAGCAAATATTTTTTTTAGTAATATCTTTATATTGTTTAACCTCATTTTTATCCTTATATATGAAGAAGTTTATAAGGAGAGGGCTATTTAGGTATTAAAGAGTGAAAGATTAATGATTATAGTTCTTAAGAAAAGTTACTATACTACTTCATTGACATTAAAGAATAATCATTAAAAAAGAAAAAGTTTTTTTTCTAAATAACAGAAGTAAAGTCAATTAAAAATTATTTTTGTTTATTTATTTAGTAATTAAATATTTTGTTTAAATTAAAACGACTAAAAATAAAATCTTATTTTTTTTTATTAATGATAAAATTATTTAATTTTATTTAATTTAAATTTATTTTGATTGAGAAAATATATTTGTTAAAAATTTGTGTGGCATCATGGGGATGTACAAAAATTTATCGGCCATTGTCTTATCCCTTTAGATCGCTGAATAGTTGTAATTAATAATAATATTTATTTTACTTATGCGTATATTATATTTCTATTTTCATTTATTAACATATTCTCCGACGTATGAGTAACACTAAACAAATAAAGGAACATTTGGCTATTTACTTTCAAAAGAAAGTGGATAACTAGTTTTTTATTCCTTTTTTTTTATAAAAAAAAGTAATATAGTTTTCACTTCAATTTCCTTTTTTTAATGATTTCTCGTCATTAGATGGCACTTGGGACCTCTAAAAACAGTGGCTCCAAAAAAGTAATTATTGTGGTGTTACAGGCTATAGCAAGAGGTAAAAGAATGGTCCTTACAGTTTTGGATTCATCTAATCAAGCCTTATAAGTTTATATACTGACTTGGTAAGTTTAGAGGGTATGGGTGCTGTATATATCAAAATCATCCTTGAATAGTTAGTATGTAAGTTACAGAAGAAAAATTTTTTCTTATGGATTAGAACCGGTTCTTATCCACCGGATTCGAATGAATACGAGAAAACAATTTCTAGATGTTAAAGGTATGTCTTTACATGAAAGGAAGACGAAGAAAGTCCCTCAATGACGTCATAAAAATGAGGGCTGAAGGAGGAGGAGTGGGAAAGAAAACCCCTAAAAAAGAGATAGATAATAGGGTGGGTCGATTTTGGACATTTTTTTTCTGAGGCCAAAGCGGGGATCTGCACTCAATTTATATAGATATAATACACCTCTGGATGATTTAAAATTTATCTTAAATCTTAAAACCGCTGACGACCAGACATTCAATTGTATAGCTATTTGTAAATAGGAGTCAAAAATTTATTGAATCAGAACTATGGCTTCATGGTGCTCCCTGGAAATGCCTTGAGGAGCTGAGTCAGGAACTTTTGTCCGTTTCAAAAAATCTCGTTCCTAGCCTGAGAAAATCTAAAAAACCTCTACAAATTGGTCAATTCTCAATAAACTATAAAAAAAATTGTTTTTTTTAGTGATTTCTAAGGCTAGGTACAAGATATTTTGAAACGGACAAAAGTTCCTGATTCAGCTCCTCAAGGCCTTTCCAGGGAGCACCATGAAGCCATAGTTCTGATTCAAAAAAATTTTTGAATGTCGTCTTTGCATACTAATAAGTAATGAATTATATTTTTAAGTGGTCGTGTTCTAAAACTCAATTTTTTAAAATTCTTTTTCGGTCAGAAATGTTTTTAAGGTTAATTTTATCTGTTGCATATCCCCGCTTTGTCTAATTCCGATATGAACCCACCCTAATAGATAATCCCTAATTTTATGACGTAACATGCTGATTTTTTGAGGGACTTTCTTCGTCTTCCATGAAAGAGCAGTAATGTTTTTTTCATTAAAAAAAGGAACCCGTTTTCATGAAAATTGATTTTGTATAAATAAGGGTTCTGTGGTTCAATCGCCATTGCATGGGATGAAACCGAATATAAAGTGTATATTTTAATATCATTTATATTATAATTATGACAACGACAACTGTATTTACAAGTAATTCTTTACTTTATCGCGCAATTTTGTAAAATAATATAAACATTTTTCTTTCCTTTTATTAATTGTATGGCCTAATTTTAAATATTTAACTAACCGAAACAAAACCTCTCGTTCAAAACAGCATACATGCTCAATTAACTTTTTTGACACCTTGTTTTGTATGATATGATTATCCTATTAACCTAATTTTTGGAACACTGATTCCTAGGACAAAAAGGTAAAGTATTATAAGCGAGGCCACACTACAATCAAATTCTAAAAATGAAAGTATGTCCTATTTACATTATTTTGCAACAAATGGCCTTCAGACTTATAAGGTTCTGACATTCTACAAGAATTAGTGTTCCTTCTTATTTAATAGCTTCGCTTTTATAGATCAGTCTTGTCATCCTTGTTTTTTTAATATAAATTTTGTTTTATAATCATGTGTATTAGTTACAGATCTCAAGTTTACAGATGCATTTGATACTAGGTGCAATTTTTAACCCATCAAATGATAATGTTTTTTCCGGTATGGCTTCGAATCCGATTTCTAACCGCTGGATTAGAACCGGTTTTTAGCATTACTGAAAAATCGTGTATAGCCTTATATTACAAAAAAAAATTTCACGAACACAAAGCGAAAATTGTGACAAAAATGATCCATGTGACGTTATAAAAACGGGGAATGTGAGAGGAGAAGTGGGTAAGAAAACCCTTAAAAGAGAGATGGATTTTCCTAATTTTTTATGACGTCACATGAATGATTTTTGACACAATTTTGACACAAGTTGGTTTTTGTTTTCACGAATATTAAAATAAAAATAATAAAATTAGCCGGGCCGTCAGCCAAAATATGTTGGGATAGTTCAAAATGGTACCCAAAGTTCAAGACAACCAAACGAAAAAAATTTAATCGAATTAAAATGTACTTACATGAGTTGTAACATTTTCTCTGATTTGTTGAGATCCTCTCCACCAGGTAACTCTGAAAAAAATGTTTAAAAATGAACAAAATATTTAGGTTAGTTAACATTAGGAAACACGCTGCAAGGCTTATTTTTGCTCATAATAGACAAATAAAGACCTAAAAATTAAAATAAAAAAATGAATATATGAATACAATTTAAGAAATATTGACCGGTTGCGTTCACACGGTTTTTTTTTCAGGGAGGACTTTTAACGGGGTGAAAACAGTAGAAGTTAGGCCTTCTTAATTTGAATTTTAAGGGGGGGGGGGAAGGATTTACATTCCAATTAATTATAAGTAAACAAATTAAAGTTAAGTATTAAAAAACTTTGTACAATTCAATCCTAAATAACACTTACATAATTTAAGCTAACAAAAGAAAGTTTAGATTTATGAGGAAGAATTATTCAATCCCTTTTAGTTACAGTTTTATAAACAAAATCCTTTATTTGATGGCTTATAACTCTGGGTACTTCTATTAGATCTTAATTGGGCTGTCAGTAAAAACCTTCAAAATTCAAACTTCATCATCCACTAATATTTTTTTTATCAAAATTGAAATGTTCATAAATTTATCTTTAATATAACCACATAAGATTTTTTATTAAGCATATTACTATCAAAATACATTTTTTGTACTTTAAGACAAATTCGCCTATTTAATATTCTTTTTGTTTAAAGTAAGTATTATGTAACTTAAATGCAAAATAACCAGAATTTTCTGCTTGGTTAAAGTTTATTGAATCAGGAATATACATTTCTTAATGTATAGTCATTATTTTATGCCGCAAAACCTCCCCCAATATTTTTTTCCGATTAAATAAAATTTATAATTCAACAAAAAAGTACTTCAAACTTTTTTTTTCAAATTTCTCATTTCAAGAAGAATCATTTGTTGATATTACTGAAGCTAATCTGCATATCAATTTTTTTGTCTTTTACTAACATTATATATCAACCTAATATGGCCTTATTTATTTAAAAATCAATTTAATTCTAAATCAAAATGAAAAAGCTTTATAAAATGAAATGTTGAACTTTATTTGTTAGTCAGTCCGTCTGAGGTAAAAAGAAGTCAAGTGTAAACTACCTATGGCTATACCCGCGGCCTTGGCTTAACACAAAGCGCCTCCGCTCATCGTCGGGAAGGTGGACGGTTTGATTCTCGACTTAACGCCGAGTCATAACTAAAGACGTTAAAAATGGTTCCTAGGTTCCAAAATAAATAGTCAGAGTAGGGGAAATGCCTTGGCCAAAAAAGGAGCAACTCATTACCATGCACAGTTGGGACCTCTAAGACAAAGGTCATGCAATTAAATGGTTGGTTGTTTATAGGGCGAATGTAAATATCATTAATAGTTTAATTCTTTTAAAGTTAGTTTTGCTATTGGAATTTAACTGGTACATTGTTTAAACATTTAAATGCAACTGCTGCAGCCCACTATTGGTTGTGTAATTTTATGAAAATTGTCAATAGCAATAATTCTAAATTATTAGAGCCGCCCTAGTTAAGGTAGAGGGAATTTTTTTTAAGTTCAAGACGTCAATATTTCAGGATTGCCTAAGATATTACTTCTGATAAAAGTATATTTTAACAGTTAAGTGTACTTTAAATTTAGTACCTTTAAGTATTAAGTAACAAAGGTACTCTATAACATGGTTTGTTTTACTTTACCTATTTATTGTATATGAGCAAATTTTACTAAACTATTTTACAAACCCAAAGGGTTAATGAAATAAATACATATACCTTCTGGCCTATGAGCTGAGCATACACTATACTGCAAAGTAAATTCAGTTGCACAAGAATACAGCTAATAAAAAGAAGTATTTCAAAAATGAAATATTGTAAAATTGTAGTTTTGTACTAAAAAGGAAAAATTTTGGAATTCTGAGAGTGGATTATTTCAATATTAGGCTTTCTCCAAATTATTGAAATTCTACCTTTGAAATAAGCTACTTAATGTAATGAGGAATGTATATCAATTACAGGGCTAAAAAAACTTAGATAATTTTTTACCAAAATAAATTAATTTATGCTACTAGTTAAAAACATAAAAAGATAGAGTTAGCCAAGTTGCATTGAAACTAGAATTTATTTTTCATTTCTAACACTTTTAATGAAAGAATTTTTCATCAATAATATTGAATCAACTTTGCACTGCAAGGGAAGCCAGGAATCCAAAGGGATAAGACAATGGACGATAAATTGATGTACAACCTCAATGATTATACACATAATTACCCCTTATGAAGATTACAATTAGTGGTTGATACGTTTGGACACTCAACTTAATCAACCAATTAATCAAAATTTAATATTTAAATTAAAATGAATATACCATTTAAAGTTGTTGAGCCAATGAATAAGAAAGAGTTATTATAAAACTTTGGGGACCAGTGTTATAAACAGCGCAATATCCCCTCCCTCCCTCAAAGAAGCTCAAAGATACAGATAATTATGCTACTAAATTAAAAGACCCAGCTGAAATTAACCTTAATTTTAATGCTTAAAGCAGACATAATTAATTTTTATCTTATCTTGATTATGGTTGACTCTTCTTCTGTAATATAAATACTTTGGGGGAGGAAATGCTTTGAAAATATTGTTATGAGCCAACTCTAAGCTTACTAAATATAAGATTTATGAAATAAAATTATTAAAAATTAAAATATATAAATACATGTCTGAATATTATCTTTTATTGAAAATAATATAAGAAAGTTTGAAGCACAAAAGATACAAATAACACAATTGAATACAAAAGAACGTCATAATTTTTCATTTTGAGGTTAAAATGTAAATGTTATGCAACTTTTTGCCATTGAATTTTATATTCCCCTCACCTTTTTATTGCAGATTACAAATTATCTTTACAATTTAACAATGTTCAATGTTCAAAAAAAACATTGTTATCAAAAGAAAAAATGTAACTATAACTTAAAACTGAAATTTTTTTTTGCCAAAGCGTAGAAAAAAAAGTGTAGAAAAAAGTGCTAAAAATGTACTCATAACGTTTTGGTAAATATTTAAAAGTTGCTATGCTTTCTAAATTGTGCTATTCTGTAAAAACAATAAACAATAAACAAGTGCTATCTATTAAAAAAAGAGAAAAAGCCTAAATGTAGAAATGCTTTGATTTTAAAAATTTATAAATAGCTACATAGACATTTCCTGTAAATAAAATAAATGTATTGAAAATTTGCCAGACAAATTCCCCCTATTTCAATATTTTGCCTTTTTATCAATAGTGGGAATATACATAATGGTTTTACAATGATAAGACATGGATTTCTTGTTTACAGAAAAAACTATTGGAAAAAACATTAAATCAGCAAGTGTAAAGTTACAAAAAGTTGTTTGAATTGTTTTAATTTTATTGACTTTTTCAAATGTTTCTATCTTATTTTAAAATTTCCAGCGTGTTTGTTTAAAAATAAATTAGATATTGTAACATTTCTGACAAGAAAATCTAGAAAATTTTAAATTTTTAACTTATGATTTCATATTACAAAATAATAACTATGCTTATTTGTAACCCAACCTTGTAAAAGTGCAAGAAAAAAATTTATTATAATTTGTACCCCACCCCAGTAAACAATTGCAAGAACAAAGTTTGCCATAAAAAGACCAGTAAAGTAATGTCCCATAAACCTCTTTAATGATCTGACCTTAACAGACAAATTTGATTCTTTCATTTTGATCAATTTTCAAATACTACATCATTATTTTTAGATAGTAATAAAGGGGATCAAATATGTAAAATAAAATTCTTATTTTTTAATCACTATTCCAGTAGATGAAGAAACCATTATATAATTTTTCACAGCTATATCTTTGAAAGCTTTGTTTAAAATTATATTTTATTCTATTTTGATAAAAGATGTTTCCAAGCTGGTCTTGCAACCAATCAATTGCCATGCAAATGTTGAGACATTACCCACTAAAATTGCATGACTTGATATTTGATTTAACACCACTAGTGTGCCACAAGGTTTACAACATTAGGATATGCCATGCACAGTAAAAAAGGACACTCATTAAGTTTTACTAAATTTATAAAGTGTTTTCATACAAAACAAAATTGTTTAAAATTATTTATCTCTCAGAAAAACAAATATTTTTAAAAACACTAGTTTTAGTATATCTAGTTTATTTAGTATTTTTATTAAACAACTTTATGTGAACTTACTCTAATAAAACTTAAAATATATATATAAAATCCAGTTTAATAAATTAGAATATTTTAAAGGTTAAAATATGCGGCTGTGACCTCATCCTAACTAAAGTATCTAGCAGGACAAACTATGAATAAGCTGTGAGTGAAGATTGAAAATATAAATTATGACAGATAGTGTTACTTAGATGTCAACTTGGCTTCACACAAACCCCTTCCCCACCCCCGCCCCCACCAACTCAACAAAACTTTTAAAAAGTGCATTCTCCCCCTCTCCACCCCCCACCCCTTAAGCCTTTAACTTTCCTGCTAGCTATGCTTTTACATTGGAAGAAAACAAAAGCAATAAAACAAAACATCTTCTAAACAAAAGAAATAAAACATCAAACATAACAAGCAACAAACTCTACAAATATACAATATTTCATTTAAATTAGGGACTTTTAAAAATAAAATGTTTTCCTTGTTTGTTTTAAATTAAAAAAAAATATATTAGTTGATGTAACAGATTCTTAAAAAGTGTTATAATAGTATTTATAGTCTTCATATTCAAAAGAATTGTCAAAAAAATCTGTTCAAATGTCTCTGCACCTTTTTCTATCCTTGCTTGAGATGCTTATTGGCTTTAGGACTTTATTTTAGCTTCAAGTGTCGGCAGCTTTGCATTTCAACAGAACTAAAGCATTAAGTGTCATTCAATATAAAAAGATACACTTTAGATTTAAATGTAGGGTTTACTTTTTTTCAAATACTCTTATATAATCTAACCAAATAGAATATATTTTCTTTATATATAAATAGCATAATGCTTAAAATGGTTATTTATTATTATTTCTTAGCATTTAATGTAAAAAACTATAGCCACATTATATCTAAGTTCTAATAATTTAGAAAAAAAACTTATGTATGTACCAACACATCAGAATAAAGTTTGAGTTTCCCATGGGAGTATTGAATTTCATAAGATAGGATATGAATTTTATCAGTATGTAATATTTTACAATACTAACTCATACTTGTATAACAGAAAAAGTAATTTTACTTTTTAAAGATACTTTTACTATTAACTAGTACACTTCTAAAATAAATATGTAGCAGTTTGATGGTTTGTCAGTAGTCATATGATTCAATTCTTCTGATATATAAGTTTACTAGCGGCTACGCCCCTGGAGGCCTCTAGAGGCACTTGAGGAGGGAGGAGTCGAATTTGATAACCAAATTTCTTATTTTTGATTTTTTAAAAAAAAGGAAAAAACATATTTTGGGGCGAAAATTTTTTTTTGGGGGGGGCGCTCCCTCATTTTTTATTTTAGTTAAAAAAATCAAAAAAAATTGGGGGGGGAAGGGGATATTTTTCATTTTTTGGGGGGGTTTGGGTGTCCCACCCCCCAAGAAAATAGTCATAAACCTTCCTGGGAAGCTACCCTGTTAGGGAGAACCTGATCGGTTCAGCAGTTGGCGAGATCCTTCGGTACAAACAAACAAACACACAAACAGACAGATAGACATCCTGTTACTTTAGTATAAGGATAGTTTTAATTTTGCTTTAGTTTTTTTTATGCATTCATTTACTTGATAATACTAAGAATATTATTTCTCACAAGATTGTTTAGTCCTTTGACAATGTAAATTATTGTTTAAATGATACATCCTTAATGTTCATTCATATTCAATTTTATTGTTTGTATATAAATATTTAGTACTGTTATTATTATTTTTTTTATGTGTATCATAATAAAATGAATAAAGTAAAGGTTTCAAAACTTCATGACTGTTACATACATATTTTTATGGTTTACCAAGATCATATTTCAAAATTTCAGAAATTCAGCACACTTTTATTGAGTTAGTGAGACAGAAAGTATACATGGTTCTTGTAGTTCATACTTCACTTTATTGCCCAACATAAATAATAAATACATACTGTGTTGGATAAAGTAAGACTTTATGTCTAAAAAGCGCAGTTATCTGCACACTTTTTCTATGAAGAAGGCAATTATCCTAGCTTTAATTATACCATTATATCAGTTACAGATATGTCCTCTGTACAATACAATCTATAACATTTTTTATTCCAATGTATGTAGCAATTACATTTCTTTTCTTGATAACTAGATAATCTGGATAACTAACAATTAAAAATGTTTCTACTTTTTTAATGCAAGGTTTAAAACTACTAGCATAGTTCTCATAATTTATAAAAATTATAAATTCATTACAAGCTATTTAATTAAAATTATTTATACAACAGGATACAAAGCTCTATGAAATTTTTTTTTTTATTGTGTTAGAATATATAAACAACTAAAGTAAGTTTAGTAAACTTATTATATTAGATGTGCTGTACTTATAAGTATGTCTTTTCCTCTAGAATACCTGGTTGAACCTCCGATGAGGTTAATTATTTTAGGGATTATAACTGATTTTTATTACCTAACAATTTTACATGTATCTTACAATTTAGAAATTTTCTTAGCTTTGTTGGTTTGAGTTGGTATTTTATATTAAGTTATCTATTTATACAGTTTAAAACTGTTTCTATTATCATTTTCCTTAGTAAACTGTTTAAAAATTTGACCTCTACAGTTAAAACTACATCTTTAATAAAATTCAGTACAACCTTCTTATCATTTTTGATTTATAAAAAAAACTGTTTTTTCAAACAGATTTACTGTAAAATAATTCTTGAATATGATTTTGAATTCATATTTAATTTTTTCTAGGCTTGTGCAGTTTTATAATAAATATGCTTACCAAGGATTAATAAAGTGAAGTATGTCAAACTGCAAGGTATTTCAGTTTATAGAACAACATCAAAGTATATGAAACAAATAGCCATCCATCCATCCAACTACGCAGGCAGGCCACTTTAAACAATTTACAAGTTATGTTACAAGATGGCATTTTGATTATTTAGGTCAAACAAAGGCACTTCTACAAAATTGCAAATTAAGTTGAATTTATTTATATTTCTTATTTATCAATTGGCCAATTTGGATATAGGTTTGAAACCCTAAAATGAAATATTGCAAATCTTGAATCCTCAATAAGTATGTTATTAAAGTACATTAGTTTTAACGTTAAAATAAATATTAATAGGCATTATAATTTGTTTAAATATTGAGGTTTTTAAATTACTGCTTAAACAGGAATACTGAAGAGATGTACTTTAAACCCTTAAGCTAGAGAAAATTGTAGGATTTTTCATCATTTAAACTTAGGTAATTAATTGAAAGCCATTACCTTATTTATTTAAATCAATTCCAAACCATCCTTCATGTAAATGCTAGATTTTTATAACAATACATACATAAACAGCAAATGTTTATTGTATATTTTATTTAAATTATTTACAAAATATGCAAAGATTTTACATTATTTGCATGAATTTCCGCCTAACTTCCCCTGAACATTAATGTACATGACAGCCCTCAATTTCCTTCCTCAATATAAATCAATTCAAGCTCTATTCACATTTTTCCCTTTCCTCACTTCCTGTGAAAAAATCAAATATTTCACAGCAATTTTTAAAAAAACTCTATGCTTATTCTGGTATGTGAGCCTAAATTGCTGAGTAAAGGTCTATTTATCATACTTTTTTTTTTGTGTGTTAATATTTGCCTTTTTTAAAATCTCTTTACTTTTAGGGAGCATTTTTTTCTAAATTCCAGTTTTTGTCTGTTTTCTTTCATTTTCTTTATTTGCTTGGCACCTTTTAATGATGAATAAACATTTCTAACATTTAAATAATTGCTATTTTTCAAAATTAATTGTTTACATGATTGTAAAAACTTTTATTGTGGTCATAAATATTCAATTTCAAGGTAAATTTTGTACAAAACAGGGATTACACATTGCAAATGTCAGTAGATAAAATCTATGGAAGAAATCTGGAGTTTTGGTCCTAATTGGTTGATTATTGTTAGAAAGGTAAAATTTGAAAAAAACCTAAGGTTTAACTGTTAGTACAGTTGTACCACTCCTGTAAAAGGTAATTTACGATAAAACACTTTGATTGCAAGACCCTACTCTGTTTAAATTGATATTATTCTTTGTTTTAGCAGAAGAAAATACTACTTTTATTGTTTTGACATTAGTATGTCCTAAATACTTTCAGCTGTAAGTTTTGTTGCAGCTCCGCCTAAAATTGTCTCTATCCTCTTTTCCTATAAACAATACTAGCGGCTTCGCCCCTAGAGGCCTCTAGTGGCATTTAAATTTATTTTTATTTTAAATATCTAATTTGAGAAATAATTTGTCTATGGTCAATCAGCTTTTAAATTCATGTCTCTACGCAGCTCCACTACGATAGTGACACTATGCGGCAGGAATATTTAATTTTTTTTCGATTTTATTGTGATTTCTCTTGGGAGGGTGGTGGTAGCCTCCCCCAAAATAGCTGCAAAACTTCCCAGGACCTATGAGAATCTACCCTGTTAAGGAGAACCTGATCAGTTCAGCGGTTAGCAAGATCCTTTGGTACAAACAAACAAACAAAAAGACAGACATCGTTCTACTTTGTATTATAGATACCTTTCAAAAACATACATCTATACAACATCATAATCTTAGCATACAAGGATGATAAATGGTCCATTGCAACAGTTTTTTTCTGTCTTGACACAATCAATAATTCAACATGGTTTCTAAAAACATCTTATATAGGTACATAACAGCATATTTTTCCAGATACAGAACTGTAATTATATTGTTCATACTTGATGTTTGGCGCATTTTCAGTTGAACAAAATATTCTTTCCTCTCTTGGCATTCATACCCTTTGGGTTTGGAATAAGCCAAAGGATTCTAGGAAAGGGAATTCTTTATGAAAATATATCAAATGCATAATGAAGACATATTTGTACAGTGAATCAAAAATCATTATTTACATGCAATGCTAAGCTGATCAGTGATTGTTTATTTATCTCTCTAGTGCATTTTTTTTGAAATCTTGCTAACCACTTTACCCATTAGGTTGTCTTTTTTTGTATGAATTCACCAGTTCTGTTCAAGTTTTAAACTATTTTCTTGGGTTTCTAGGAGACCTTCCTTCAAAAAAGACAAATACTACATAAATGTTTTTCCTTAACTTTAATTTTGGTTGCCTTTTCCACATAATTATTTTTCTCAAATACCTCTCTCTTGTCTTGGAAAGGAATATACTCAAAAGATAATTTTTCATTCTGTTTTTTGTTCTATCTAGGTCAATAAATTTATCCTACAATATAATGATTGTTTTCTGTCTTTCTTCAAGAGAAATATATTTTTTGTTATAAGAGAATAAGCTAAGATTGGTCATAAAGTTCTTTTGTATTTGATAAATATTTTTTCAAAATGTGGCATTAAACATAACACATTTATAACCTTATAAATGAAGTCTTAAGTTTGTATATGATTCTCCTTACATTGTGTCCAAAATTTCAAATGGATTGGATTACATAAAAAATATGCAGGAAGTTTTTAAAATTTAAAAGAAAATGAACATACATGTTTATGCTTTAACAGACACAGATTTGAATCAGGTTTAGCATATTAAAATTAAAACCACTACCCCCTCCTAAATTAATGTAGAGGAGAATAAATTCCTAAATAATCTAATTGCCATTTCTTTTACCCCCTTATTGCTACAAAAGTTAGACTTTAGCATATATAGATTGAAGGTGGTAAATTAATTCATTATCAATTGTGGTACTCCTAATTCCCTGGGAATTTGGAACAGATTTGGAACAACGGTATCTTTAGGGGAAATAACATTGCTAGCTTTAGGTACACTCTAAATAATCATACATAAATTATTGTGATATTTTTAAGTAGCATAAATACTCTATAACAAAAAATCTAGAATTCTACAGTATCTATATTAATTAGTAAAATTACTTCAACTTGTACAGTTTTATAATTTTAGGCATATAACTCCAATAATTCAAAAAGTTTTTGTATTATGTAAAAATAAGAAAGTTAAAACTTGTTTTCCATAAAAAAAGTTTTTAAAGGTATCATTATATAAATATAATTATACATGTTTCTTTATTAAGACTTACATAATAAATTTTCAAGTTTTCAAAGGTAATTTTAAGTTGATAAATTTTACCGTGTTTAAAACTCTTGTGTGCAAATAATAAAGTTAATAATATAGAGGGACAAAGTGGAGTATATACATGTTAAAATTTATTCAGCATTTTTACTGTTACTATGAAATTTTCAGGTTTTAAGTTACTGTAAAACAATCCTTTAAATTCTGCCTGTGGTAGTTTTAACATTTTTTGGTAAATGTAGAGGTTTAAAATAATTTAACTACCATTGGCATATCCCTTCTCTTATTAAAACTTATATGTAATAAACCTTTCAAAAGTGCTAACTATGCATCGACATGAATATTGACTAAATTTGGCCAAAGTATTTGTTTACTCTAACTATTGATAATATACACTAAACGGGTCTTAATTAGAAACCAATTTTATTGTCTCTAGTATGACGTGGTGTTCTCAAAACTCAACTCAGCAAGCAGGCACATTAAGATTGCACAATACTACAGTACATGTGTGACTTAAGCACTTCTTTGGAATCCTCTTTGGTTCCATTCTCAGCACATGTCCTAGCCACCTTAGTCTGTCATAAAAATATGTTTAGATAAGAGGGATGATGGTAAAAGTGGGAAAGGAAACCCCTAAAAAAGAGATGGATTTAGACGTATTTCTATGACCTCATACATGATACTTTCCAGCGCTTAAAACTACAGTGGTTTATTGTGCCTCTAATGTTTACATCTTTATTGTGGCTGTACAAAGAAAGTTTTATGCATTGAATAAATCTTATCCAATACACCAGTGAACCATAAATAGAGCACACACAACTGGGGAGGGATGTCTTCATTCATTCTTACACATTTTTATTGCTTTCAGAGTTTTGATAATTATGTTTTAAAATTATCCATACAATTTTGATAACGTCTACATGATAGAAAAATCTCCCAGCTTACAAAATGTTTATGTCCGGTTTTCAAGGTCAGTTTTAATTATATACATTTTAGAAATTTGCTTACCCTATTAATCTGATTTTTGAAATAATAACTCCTAGGTCATCAATGTATAATGCAACAAATTGACACACATTTTGTTTGGACTTAAAAATTAATATTTTGCTTCTGAACTTCTAACACACTTCAAGTTATTCATTTGTTTGTCCAAATGTCTTATTTTTAAGCTTAATTGTCATCCTTGTTTACAGAAATAATGCTGTTTGTTTATTTTGGGAGGTTTTGAAGAAATGCCAATAGAATAGTAGCCATCCAGTTAGTATCTGCACATTTACTTACATCACTTATGTGAATTACATTTATATAACTTTAATTCAAAATTTAAAAAAACTGCATTTTTGTCATTTGATTTAAATATTTATTATTTTTTAAAGAATAAGGTTTTCTATAATTAGAAACGGTCCATTCGTCCGTCCGTGACGGGTAGCTCTTTTCCTTAATTTAGACATTTTCGTATTTTCTTATCAATTTCGAAGATTCTTAAAGCATTTAGGGACACTTTAGGAAACTTACTACATTGGGTAGATATTCTAGAGAAACTAGATTATTATCCGCTTGTTAACATCCAAGAGACAACCAGCTCTTTGATTGTATGACCTTTGTCTGTAAGTCATTAGTAGGGCATTCCCCTACTCTTACTATTAGTGTCACGTTCCATACATATCCGCAGTAAGTACCATTTTTAACCTCTCTTGTATGACACAATGTGAACCAGACTCGAACCCAAAACCTCCGAGACGGGTAAAACTAATCTTACCTAGGCGGAGGTCGGGCTCCAACAATTTCACATTTAGCCTCGCATCTTTTACCAGCCGACAGAGTCTCTACCATATCCACAAGCTTCACTGACAGAGGACCAACTAAAATGAATTCTAATATAAATCTAGAAATAACAGGATGTATACAATCTGTCTTTTTATCTTTTACAAGCTGACCGAGTCTCTACCATATCCACAAGCAAATAACAGGATGTATGTCTGTCTGTCTGTCTATCTTTACCAGCTAACAGAGTCTCAACCATATCCACAAGCTTCACTGACAGAGGGCCAACTAAAATAAATATTATATAAATTTAAAAGACACAGAATGTCTACCTACCTGTCTGTCTATCTAAATATCTACAGAGAGAAAGTGAACAATGGACTGTTTATTAAAAAATCCCCAAAATTTATAATAACGTTTTATTATTCGTTGGCTTAACAACTTTGGGGACTATAGTGAATTTTATTGGTTGGTTTATTTAGTTCAAACGTTTCAACCACTATTTTTTGCTATAGAAGGGTGATTTTGTGTATCATCATAAATGATGTACATCAATTAATCGGCTTTTATTTTATCCCTTTAGATCCATGATCTATCTATATAATTGTACTAAAAGATCACAAAAAACGATGGACTGAAATAGTTAAGTAAAGATCCTGTGAAGCATTGGTTTTAATCTACTTCTTAGAAGATTACATACGTAGTTTAAACAAAAATCATTCTTAGAGCCCCCCCTCTTTAATTAAAAGTGGCCCTAAGGAAATAGATTTTATATAAATAATTTCAAACAGACTAAAAGACAGTTTGACTAAAGCATGACATTTGATTGTGTTTATTTTTACTCTGGTTTTCTAATTAACAGGATAAGAGTCCCTCTGCCCGCTAGACCAACAAGTTTCTGCTTCTCAGGGAATATAGATACAGGTCCTAGGTGTTGGGTTTAAGCTATATAAGTTTGAGGACAATTTACAACCACCCTTATATATCCAGCCAAACGAACGGACAAACCTTAAGTGTAAAAAGCTCAACGTTTAAAAAAAAAACTACTTACAATGCATATCAATCTTGACTGATGTAGATATTGGCGCGCTCAGATTGTTATTCGAGGCCTAGAGATGGCACACAGATATAACATAATTAAATTAAATTTTACTAGTGTCTACACCACTAGCCTCTTATGGCTAAAAACCATCCCAAGACTTAAATCTGAAAATAGAATGGTCTAAAACCATGAGAGGAGCTATCTATTAAAGATAACTCAATCTTTTCATTAGTGATTGAGATTTTAAGCTTCAGAAACAAATTTAAATTTTATTATAACTAATTTTAGTATAGATAAACGATTCACGATTTTAGTCGAAATTTTATAGATGGTCTAAAAAACGTATATACTAATATATATACTAATGTAACAGGGTGACTGTTTGTCTATCTGCATAACTCGTAGAATACAGGAAAAAATCTTCAACAATTTACATGAAAGTTTTATTTTGGTCCAGGGAAAGTTTTTGGCTCTTTCTGGGGGGGGGGGGGGGGGTATATGACACCAACCGTAAAGATTGCTAAAACACATAACCCGTCAGGCTAAGCCACCAGCTAAGAAACAAGGACTAAAACTTTACATATTAGTTCTGTTTTTGTAATAACCTTTTTTATAAAAAAAATACCAACAGTTTTAGATGTTAAAATTTGGTGATATGACACGATGTAGTTTAAACAGACACTAGAATATAAGTACTCTAGTTATAGAAAAAACTGCGCTAGTTCAAATAATTAATTGAAAAATGTACAATATACTTTAGTCTTAAGGGAAGGAGACATTAGACTGTGTATTACATTGAGACCCAAAGTTTTAAGTAACGTCTTTTTATTCGTTGGCTCAACAACTTTGGGACTATTAAATTCTGATTGGTTGGTTTATTTGGTTAAGTGTCCAAAGATTTCAACTACTATCTACAGATAGGTTAATTTTGTGTATCATCACTGCTGACATACATCTAATCATCTGCCATTGTCTTATCACTTTAAATTCCTGCTTTAATCTATTGACGTCAACATTAAAGGAAAATTGTTTAAAGTACGTACAGTTTATTTGTGTACATATAAATAAAACAAAGAAATAAAACAAGAAAGACCATTTCCAAAAAGTGATGTGTCTCTCTTTAGACCAAGAAAATAAGGACAACTAAAAATTTAAATACAACTTCTAAAAGTGATATTTGGTTAACAAAATATCTTCACTTTTTTTTTTGAAATTTTAGTAAATAAATCCTTAACAAAATTATCGTGAATATCGAGAAAAACCAAAGTGAAAACAATATGTACTGTACAAACTCAGACCGTATATTAACCCAGGAAACTTAAAGTACAAGACAATGGACGATAAATTGATGAATATACATCACCAATAATGATACAAAGTATTCCCTACTGTAGATTACAATAAGTGGTAGCAACGTTTGGACACTCAACTTTATACACCAACAAATAAAATTCCAATATAAGAACACAAAGTTGTTAAGCCAACAAATAAGAAAACGTTGTTATAAAACTTTAGGGACTAGTGAAATAAACAGCCCAATATACCCTCCCTCCCTGGTATTAATCCCCTTATAAATTGTTTGTCAACATGTTAATTGATTTACAATATTAAATGAACAATGCAAATATCAAACATTTCTATGGAAAAGCCTCGCTGTTTTTACCAACTCACACACTAACACACTTCGTTGTTGTGAAAAGTATCGACATGTACATAACTCAATTTAAACAATAACCCCCAACTTTGCAAATTCTTTTATATTTTGCGAACTCATACTGGGCCAGTATTGGGCTTGTACTGGGTAGAAGCAGGTATCAACCAACGAGAGATGGAACAATGGGCAGTTTATTCCACTAGTCCCAAAGTTTTACAATAACGTTTCTAATCCCTTGACTTAAAAACTTTTTGGACATTTAATAAATTTTGTTTGGTTGGCTTATTAAATTGAGTGTCCACACGTTTTAACCATTAATTGTAACATACAGAAGGGGTATTATGTGTACGAACATAGGGGATGTACAGTATTTTATCGGCGATTGATTTATCCCTTTAGATCCTTGGCAGGAGCAGATCAACAATCTTGCACATTATATGTACATTGTTCTACATTACACGTTGAATTTTTGTACATAATGTACGTTTAACATGCAATGCAGTTCTTTATTATTTAAAAATCTTTAATAAAAATATCAATTCACTTTTTGATGTTTTGCATTTCATATCATATAGAGTAGTATGTGTTTTTTGTCTGTAGCTTAAGATTTCAATAGTTACTGAACTGTTAGTTCAATAGTTCTGCCCCCTACTTACCCCTTCGAACGCAGAGCCTTTAAGATGCTAGGGGCGCAGCAGCTAGTGTTAATACATAGTGCAGCAATAACAAGCTTACAAACAACAAAATAAAGAAAACAAGACAAATATTTTTTTAAAGAAAATATCAAAAGACTGATTCATCCAGAAAGGCAAAAAAACAATTAAATTTTAATCCAGTAAGTTTGTAAAAAAGACACTCTAAATATCTTAGTGTTTAACTAGCTTTTCTGCTAATAATCAAAAAAAAATTATATCAAGTAAAACTTTTTAAATCAAATTGTTAAATAAAAATTCTATTCCACTTTCTAGGTTTTCTTTGTATTAAATTTACATCAATACAATCGCAAAACAAAACACACACAGGAATAAATATACTTCATGTACATCAATATTTTATTATCCAATACTTGTAATCAAAATCTTATTATCTAAACATATTTTATAATAATACCATATAGTTCCACTTATGGAAACTTCTAAATTGAGTTAGACTCAATAATACACTGTTATGAAATCCTTCAAAGGTGTCAGCAAAACTTTCTAATTCATTTAATCCATATATATGAGAATTTCAAGTTTGGAACTAAGAGACAGTGATCCTGTAAAAAGAATGGTAAAGCTTAGTAAGATTTTATTGTTTATTTAAAAAAATAACATGAACAAAGATTTTTTAAAGATACTCTAAATAACTAACACATTTATGCTACTAAAAAATACTTTATGTATAAAATTAAAAAAAAGGAAAAGTAAATGTTAATATGCAGAAGGAAAGGGAATCTTATTATTTTTCAAATTTAGAAAATGTATCTTTATGAGAAGAGATTTATGATTTGATCAAATTCTTTTTCCTATTGTTGGCATGTGTTTTTTTAATTTCACTCGTCCATGTCTGTGATTATAAAATGTATGAAAGGTGGCATTGTGAAAACTTTAATCTGTGGTCTAATTCTAATTGTATTGTAGTAAATCTATTATGTTCTGTGGGTGTGAGGGTGTGTGTGTGTGTGTGTGTGTGTGTGTGTGTTGAGGGAAACTTTGACTAGATGCACAACCACAACTATAAGATGAAAGTTTAAATGTCAAGACCATGTTGGTGGCAAACCAAATGGTGGTGTGGATCAGGGTCAGCAACTTGGTCTTCAGCAAGATTAATGTTTCAATATGGAAATCATTAATTAACTGGTTTAAGTTATTTAACCCTATTCCTTTTTCAGAGAAACGTAGCGTTAAACACAACCACAGTAATAATGTTTTTTATTTTTTTTATTTAAGGCAATAAAATAGTATTTTGGTCAATTAAATACATTTCTTTGTAATAAAAATTGAAAAACTTATTAATTAAAATAAAAGAATATTCAAATTTGCATCCATGTAAATAAGTGTTAGCAGAAATAAGATTATTCACTCGGTAACATTTTTAAATGATTATAAAATAATATTTTTCCCTTAAAAAATTATAATAAATTTAATCACTGCTCTTAATATTGTGTTGTACATGTTTAGATATTTAAATGTACAGGTTGTAGTTGCTATGATAAACTGTGACCCAGGTGAATAAATTATCCACAACTTATTGGTTGAAGATTATATTGTGCATCAAAACATGGGTTTATCCTACACTAGAGTAATCCAGGTAATCTGTCTTCATTTTATAGTTGCAACCACAGATAGGAAAATGGACCATTAAACAAAATAAAAGAATTTCATTGGACAGTTAAACAAAAAGAAAAAAGTATAACATAATTAAATAGTAATTTCCAGATGAGGGACCAGCCAGATAAAGGTGCAGCTAAAGCCATTCCTGTGGATGGAGATGTCTTCTTTAGTGCCTATATAAAAAAACTTCACAATGGCCTTCCATTGTTAAATTAAAATGTCTGGCCTGCCATTGGTAATAAAGTCTGTGTATTGGCCTGTTATTGTTCATTGCTTTGTGTGATGTCATCTTTTTATAGGCGTTTTAGAGATCTCCGTGGTTGCAGTGTGTTTGATTTGTAGGAAGCAGGTGCTTTTAAGCGGTGCACCTTTAATTACAATTCAGATGCAAACACAGCTGTGTGACTACATCTTTTAATGCTGCAGCTGCAAAGCTGGACAAGAAGCAATAGAATTATAGAAAATTGAAATTTTTTTCTTTTGAAGAATAAAAGTCAAAATCACTGATTGCAAAAGTAACTTTAACAACAAAAAGTAAAGTTTTGCCAAATAATACTAAAAAGATTTTTTTTGTACAAAGAAGATTCATCTTCTAATTTCTAAAGGCAGTTTGATAATTATTTTTTTTTATAATGAAAGCAAATGTAATTCTTAATGTGCAAGAAATTTAATGACAAAGTAAATACTAAAAAGAAGAATACAACAAGGTAAAATTACCAAATTTTAAAATCTAAATAAAACCATTTCAATATTTTAGTCAGATTTTCAGGTAAAAGGTAAACTTGACAGCTTAGATTTCAGCAAGCTTACTTCCATAAAAGCAAGGAGGACAGTTTCACAAAATCTAAAACATTTTTATCAGGCTTAATATAAAAAAAATTTGGTTAGATAAGATTGCAATTGTTTAAATAGTTTTTGTTTTGTTGAATCATCATGTTTTGCTGTCAGCTGAAAATCTATTAGAAGGTATTACTGATCAAAAGTGATTAGGAATTCTTCATTAATTATTGAAATCAATAAAGTAACCATTAAAAGAACTGACATACAGGCCTAAATTGTTAGAAAATACGTTCTTTTAGAAAAGGCTAAGATACTTAAGTGCAGTATGCGGTGCACTTGCATGGAATATTGCAAAGATGAAATAAAAATGTACTAAATGTGAATAAAAATGTTTATTTTTATGGGTATATGGCTTTGTGGTAAATCAGATTTAAATGTGGGACAAGGCTATCTAGCAACCCTCTACGTAAAAGATAATGCACTACAGGAATATTTCAAAGGATGAATAAAAGTTATATTGAACAATATCACATCATACATATTTTGAAAAGAGATTATCCTTCTATATTTATACCAATATAAAAATATCAGGGTTAGATAAAGTGATCATGTATAGGTTTAAAAAGATATTGAAATATCAGAGGCAGTATAAATAAAATAAATTTCTCGCAGATTGCTAATTTTAGGGAAGCGTGCTCAGTGTCACACCCTGACTACTAAACATCTACTCTTAGTCATACAATTTAATCTATATAGATTATGCATAATTGTAAATTACACCTGGTACTAAGCAGTAGCCTTGTGTATTATTGTATGTACTGCTTCATAAGACTGGGCGTAATTTGTAACTGAATAAATGTTTTAAAGCTTATTTGCTCTTTAGCCATTGCTTAACCTAATTTTAAGTACATATACTGCACTAAATCTATGCTGCAAGTATCTTTAGAACATTAAAAACCTTTCTCTAAATAAACAATAAAACAAAGCCAATATATTTAGAGATACTGATACTCATTGACTTAGCAAAAAGGATTTTTCTTTCTCTAATAAATGTGACTTTTAATTTATAAATATATTATGCCATCCAGAGTTCATAATTCCTTTTTTTTACCAGACATAAGTTTGTGTTATCTAAATATAATTTGAGTACTTTTAACTTATGTTATGAAAACTGTATTATAAAGACTTTGTTTGTATGAGAAAGTAAAGGTGGATTTATACATTATTTTTGGAAACTAATGAACTAAAAGAAATGCAATTCAAGTAAATTAAATTTCACTGACTAATATTGTTAAAGAGCATAACCCAAAACCACTCTTTCAACATGTTGGATAGAAATAACCTCTCTAAGTCATGAATAGAATAAAAATTAATCTGTTTAATATGAATTAAGACAAAAACTTTCTTTGCATTCATGAATACATAACAATGTCCTGAAATAAAGGATTAAGTAAATGGGGTAAAAAGGTAAATAAAAGGATTCTCAAATTTGCCATTAAGACAAACAGAATAACTTGATTATTTGGCATTTATGTGTTAATAATCAATCCATTACCTATGTACCTCTCAAAAAATCCTCTATTTATAAGAAACATTTGATTGAACCAAGACACTGCCTTTATAATGGCATGTGTTTGTCATAGCAAGAAAAAGAATAAATTTAAAACTACAGACTTGATGAAGGCTAATTCTTACATCCATTACCTTTTTGACAATCATGAAATAATTAATACAATTTCAGGTACTACTTCTTTAATATATAAAGAGTGGGTTAAGATATAATAATAAAAACTTCCAGAACAAACACAGAAGTAACAAATGTTGGAGTGGACAAATTTAGGAGTGTCTAAAATATTAAGTTAATTAAGTATTTTCATACAGGTTTGGTTAGGTCAAGATATGAATATACAAATAAGACCCCTGCAGAGGTTAGGTCTTTAAAAAACCTATAGTATAATTTAAAATAGGTTGGATTAGGTTGAGTGTCTGCTCAGACATTTATACACTGCAACATTTGTTTACTATGGAAATTGTCACTCCTGCATTTGTCCTATTACCCTTTAAAGACAAAAGATACTAGCCAATCTTCATATGCCTTTATTCTTGAGAATACTCCTAGGGGGTAGGATGCAGAAATGTTCATTTGAAATCTGCATTATTTACATTTACATGCAAATATTTGCTCAACTCTTTCATGCACTATCCATTCAATCTTGCAGATATCTTTCTATCCATACCATGCTTTTACTTTCATTAATGTGTAATTAAATCTTGATATCTTTTTGTATAGCAGATTTAAAACTATATTAAAGGGGTAGTTTCACGAAATGCATTTGAACTTAATTTAGTGAGCCGCATATATTTTGCTAGATAATGGGTTAAACTATATTTATATGACATATATTTGAATGAATTTTGAAAAAATCTAGACTTGAAAATCGTCTTTTTGTGATATAAGCAATTTAAAAAGATGATTTTTAAGTCTTGATATTTTAAAATCTACATGGTAGAAAATTGAAATTCTTTCAAATATATGCCATATAAATATAGTTTAACCCATTAACTAGCAAAAACTATGTGGTTCACTAAATTAAGTTCAAATGCATTTTGTGAAACTATCCCTTTATATTGAACATTTGAACCTAACTTAACCTTTCATGCACTATCCATTCAATCTTTCAAATATCTTTCTATCCATACCATGCTTTTATTTTCTGTATTGTGTAATTTAATCTTGATGAGATCTTACCATTTGCTGTGGTTATCTTTTTTAATAGCAGATTTAAAAAGATTTAAAACTATTTTCAATTTAAATTGAATATTTTAAAGTAAAACATATATTTGTTTTTATAAATTATGTCTATCTATCTTAAATCCTTCTTACTTTCTTGTTCTTTTGAACAATATCTATCTTAATCAATCTAATTTTCCGATATCATTTTCCTTTTAACACTTTATTGTCTTTGTTTTTCTCACATAATATTAGTTTCAGAAACACTTCCTTTTTCCTTCATTCTAAGTAGTGAAGCTACTCTATTACTAAATAATGAACATACATAGCCAAAAAAAAGTCTGTAATAAAAGATATCTTAGCATAGAGTGTCATATTTACAGTATTTGATTCCAGGACAAATGTAGTTGTGACAAACGTCGGAATAGACAAACACAGGAGTGCTTAAAATATTAAGTTAATAAATTATTTTTATAGTTAAGTTAGGTTAGGTTAAGATATGAATATACAAATAAGCCCCCCCCCTCCCTTTCTTCAGAGATTAGGCATTTTAAAAGCCTATAAGATGGTTTTAAATAGGTTAGGTTAACTGTTCATGCTGAAGTTTATCCACTCCGAGTTTGTCACTTGTATGTTTGTCCTAGGACCTAATATTTCATACATTACAGTCATCAGTCATTTGCAGTTTCTCGCTTACTTTGTTAAACAGCTATTGCTTACATTTGTTCGTTTTTCCATGTTAGGTGAATTAGATTTTATTGATTCCCTTCTATAATGTAAATTATTTTATTTTTCGAAGATTAATTACACATTTATAAATTTTTAAGAGATAATTGGTATCACAATTTTTTTTAATTTTAAAATTCTTTTCTGACATGTTATACATATTTAAATTTACCAGATTTTCTGGTATGTTGTTTATTTTTTTAACATAAAACAATTTATTTAAGTGTTTGAATAGAAATTTTATTGAAACTTTTCCTGCTTGGAAACATTTAGGAATTTTTATATATCCATAATAGTTATTTATTGGATTGTATTACAGACAGCTTTCCGAGGAAATCAAAATGAAAAATTTTAAGAATTAAAACTAGTATTGTTGGCCCCGAGGGGGCGAAAGCCCGGGTTAACAAAACTGGTAAAATTTTTATTTTAATATTCGTGGAATATTGTCCGTTATACAATGTTTTACATTATTTTTCTGTATAACTTAGAACAGGTCCTAATCCAGCAGATACTAATTGGTTTCTAAGCCATACTAAAGAAATGCTTTTCCTACAGTGTAAGGTGTCTGAATCCAGTCGACCTCTCTAAACAAGAGATACATACTAAAATCTTCTGCAGTTTAGTGAAATATTTGTCTTTATTTCTGTAATAAAACATGTCAAATTAAATTTTTGATAAATACCATTGTAGCACTGAAATAAAGTGATCTTCAGCTACAGCAAGCCTCAAAAGAACGATGACAACAACATGTTTTAAGCAGTATTTAAAGGGACTGTGCTAGAAAAAATTTCTTATCTGAAAATCGAACTAGACAACATCTCATTCATAATATTAAATAGGTAATGCAGTACGAACTCCTTGATATTTTTGTTAAAAGGACATTTTTGTTGATCAGTGTAGCTAAATGTGCTTTTAAAATGTTAAATTTTAATAATCTCATAAGAAATTTTTACATCCAAAGTCCCTTTAACTGAAGCAGATTCGAAATAAAGCAACTTATAGCTTTTTATCAATCTCAGTTGCGGATTGTGACGGCTGTCGAGCACTGTTTAGAATTTATGTTGATATTATATTGAAACAAATAGTTTGAATTGTTTTATTGTATTGAATCAATAAAACTCTGAATACAATACTTTGTAAAAACATTTATTATACAATATATGTCAATATTTAACCAAGAAACATAACATACATGGGTATGCTTTTGAATTTTATTATTAGTATGTTTTAAAATACTTATGTTGAAACAAATGGATTCTACTGAAAAGGAGGAAAAGAGAACTACTGACAATTATTTTTAATTAAAAAAATACATCTTTCTAATCGAGGAGGCGGGTTGTAATTGAGATTTTGTAGCTATATTTCACCGTGTAGGTGATTTGTCCTACGCCAAATAGCCTAAAACTAGCTCATGCCTAATACAAAACTTTCCTAAATCTTGATTTATCCTGTAGTAAGGTTCGTTTTTGCATATAGCTTATTATTTCAATATCTATTGAACTGATTGAGTTCTCCCTTTTAAGGAAGCTTAACATAGATCCATGCATTGGTTTATATCAAAGCTTCTAGATGCTAGAGGCTCAGCCGCTAGTTGTCTATATTTCATACGGAAAGTTTGACACCTTCAAGTTTTTCATTATGCCATGACAAATGTTATACATTTGCAACCTTTAAGATCCCATATTTAAAAAAAAAGTTGTATTGTAATAGGACTATTCTTTCATTCATTATGTGTGTGTTTCCTGACAAGTGAGGACAGAGTGCAGATCAGATCTTTCCAATGATTCCAGGATCAACGTATTGCCAACCTGAAAAAAATATTATGACGTCATAAAAATAAGTCTAAAGAAAGAAGGATGAGTGGGGAAGAAGTATGGTAAAAAGGGAGGAATTTTAATGTATTTTTAACTAATATGGTTCTTTACCATGTCAACATCCAATTTATTTCTTTGAGTCAAATCCAATAAAGGATGTAGAATATACATGTATATTATGAAAGGCGAAAAATTGTCGATTAATTTAGGCTGTTAACATAAACATCATTTATTGGTTAGTTTGTCCATCCAGTAAAATGGGAGCGACTGGGGTAAATGGGGTGGATAAAGTTTCACTTTATTAGAATACATGATAATTTGGCGTATGATCCAAGTAAAAAAAATCCATTAGCCATATTCATCTATATATATACTAGCGGCTACGCCAAAAGAGGCCTCTAGGGGTACTTGAGGAGGGGAGGGTCGAATTTGATAACCAAATCTATTATATTAGATTTTAAAAGAAAAAAGTAAATCCGCGGAAAGCTGTTTATAATACGATGCGAGAAAAAAACTATTTTTGTTGCATAAAATGCCAAAAAGTTTGGAGTCGTTAGTCAAAATGCAAATTTTATTTTCAAAACAAAGAAAATTTGGAGTATTGTTATAAATTGACAAA